>NW_027476110.1:0-600000 GCF_051020955.1 Megalopta genalis | reverse complement strand
TTTGCGGTAGTATATATAGACACCTGGCCGATGTTCAAGGAGAAGCATCGTCAGGTGTCGAAGGCCGGGTCATTGCCTCCTAAGGCAAAACGCCGCGTGTTTACAACGGCCGAGGCGAGCGTTTGACGGTCGGGCCAACGCACGTCGATCGGGTTATTGTCTTGCCGCCTCGCCGTTTATTCGACAAAAACGGCGAGACGGCGTACATCGAATGTCGAACGTGCGTTGACCCGCGGTCCGCGATTCGGCCGGAACAAACATAAAGCATCGTAAAGCAACGTTTGTCCAATCAGTGCCCTTTTAAATTTTAGCAACTCCCCGAGAGCGACTGGTCTCGGAGAGGACGTGATTGTTTTATGACACGGTCGAAGGGTTTCCGCCGCCTTCCACGACACAACGGAAATTCCTCCAGGTCAACTCACGGTAGCCTCGAGTACCGTGTTACGCACTCGGCTCGAGATGACCCTTCGGAAATCCTAGGTTTACGACACATTATGGTTGGTGGAATAGCCGAAAATTAGTTTTGGAGGCCGGATGGTCGCTAAACGTAAAAAAGGTCTTTATTCTATTGTCGAATCCGTGTTGTAAACCTGGTCGACGAAAACTCGACGGAATTTGTTCTTCCGTGCCGGAGCAAATGTGCGGCGCAGATGTGCTGTGGAGTGTCTGATTGCTTGTTTTATGGGTTGAAAACTGCGGATAGTTGTATTGGCATGAAACGTTCTACGAGAACGGAACAACTGATTTGTAATGCTACATAACCGTCGTGAACTTTACTATTTTTTTCCATTTCACTTTTGATAATGCTGTTCACTTCTTCTCTATCAGGTTGATTAACTGCAAATACTAATGTATCCAAAAATGCTTCTTTTATTTCTTTCTGGGAATATTTTCTATCTTTTATTACTGTCTGCATAGCAGACGAAAATTCTAATCGCTTTAAAAGTTCTTCTCTTATTATTTTATCTCGCGCAAATTGTTAAAAACCACGCCCTTGTATATTATCATTTATAAACAAAAAGTCTCTTAATATGATATCACGTTCTTCCATGCTATCAAATTTGGACGGATAAAAGTTTTTAAATCGTCCCCTTTTTAATCTTTTTCCTTTCGCAAGATTCAAGCCTAAATTAGTATACAGGGTGTTCCACAATTATTTTAACAGCCGAAAATGAGGGGTAGCTGAGGTCATTTGAAGTAACTTTTTTCTTTGCGAAAATGCAATCTGCGGCTTTGTTTACGAGTTATTAACGAAAAACACTGGCCAATGAGAGGTGACGGTGCGAGAGAGAGAGAGTGAGAGAGAGAGAGAGAGAGAGAGTCCACGACATAATCCGCAGCACGCGAGACTTTGACAATAGGTTGGGACGGACTCGAGCCGCGTTCGAAGTATTGAACAAGTCTCGAAGCGAGAACTTTCCGGATTTTTTTTACTACATAATAGTGATATTTTAAAAAAGAACGCTGTTCACCTTTACTTTAGAACGTCTGAATAATATTTACTAATTTTTCAGACCCGAAATAATATGTAGTTTAACCGTGACAGCCGTTTTAATTTTCTGATGTGCATGACACCTCGTGTGTACTATATGAAATTTTTATGCAAGGTGTACAGTGAAGATTAACGAATGAATTGCAAAGCTGATTTAATAATAATTAATCGCGTTAAGGGACGTAAAGATTTGTTTATTAGAGAAATGTGAAAAATATTATTAATAAGAAACTCACCCACTTAGTTGAGGATGTATTTGCTGGCTGAAATTGTGGCTCACGATGTCGAAGGGCACTGACCTCGTATACTGTACAGCTGATCTTTCAGTGCACTGTCACCAAACACTGATCACTTAATTAATCACTGACAATCCGAATCACTTGTGGATATTATGAAAGATCACTGAGACTCGTTCGCGGATAATCTTTTATTTGACGCGTTTGTTCGGGAGTTGACGTTTCACTGCCGAAAAATTCAGACCGCGACCATGGGCCCTTGTTGTTCGTTGTTCGGTCGTCCGAGGAAATGACACCCGATACCGTTTTCTTCGAAGCGCAGGGTACCACCATATGAAATAAACAAGATATGCAGAGACGTAAACTGCGACTGACCCGCTGTCACCGACGGTATCCTGCGCTCTTAGAACGTAATTAATGGCCGTGCGAAGAAAATGGTATCGGGTGTCATTTCCTCGGACGGCCGAATGACGAACAACAAGGGCCCACAGTCAAGGCCTGAATTTTTCGGCAGTGAAACGTGGACTTCCGAACGAACGCGTCGAATAAACGATTATACGCGAACGAGTCTCAGTGATCTTTCTTAATATCCACAAGTGATTTGGATTATTAGTGATTAATTAACTGATCAATGTTTGATAACCATACCAGAGGTTCTTCCGACAGTATCCCTCGAATATTGCGGCCACCGACCTGGGATCAGCTGTTAGTTGTACGAGGTCAGTACATACGAGTCAGCAAATGCATTCTCAACTAAATGGGTGAGTTTCTTACTGATAATATTTTTCATATTTCTCTAATAAACTAATCCTTTACGTCCCTTAACGCGGTTATTTATTATTAAATCAGCTTTGCAAATCATTCGTTAATCTTCACTGTACATCTTGCATACAAATTTCATATGGTACACACGAGGTGTCATGCACACCAGAAAATTAAAACGGCTGTCACGGTTAAACTACGTATAATTTCGAGTCTGAAAAATTAGTAAATATTCTTGAGACGTTCTAAAGTAGAGATGAACAGCGTTTTTCTTAAAAATATCACTTTTACGTAATAAAAAAAATCCGGGAAGTTCACGCTTCGTGACTTGTTCAATACTTCGAACGCGGCTCGAGTCCGTCCCGACCTTCTGTCAAAGCCTCGTGCTGCGGACTCTCTCTCTTTCGCACCGTTACCTCTCATTGGCCAGTGTTTTTCGTTAATAACTCGTAAACAAAGCCGCAGATTGCATTTTCGCAAAGGAAAAAGTTACTTCAAATGACCTCAGCTACCCCTCTTTTTCGGCTGTTAAAATAATTGTAGAACACCCTGTAGATAACAAGGTATTCTATATCATTTGATAAATCATCTGTCTTAGAGATTATATGTTTAACAAAACTATTAAGGTAATTATTCTTGGAAAAACTTCGATTTTCTTTAGTAAATAATCTAGCATAACTAATATTATTATCTGTATAATATTTGTGATTAATAGACCGTCAATTTGTAGATTAATAGACCTCTTCTCGTAGCAAAGAACAATGTTACTAAACTTATCAATATCAGACTTTTCAAACGCTAACGATAATGAAGGATATTTATGTTTATATATGGACTTCCTTAGTAAGCAGAGAATCGACAAGTCTAATTGATACATAAGTCCAATCAATTGATGGGGAATACGTTGATAAGCATTACTCATTCCATCCCGTCTAGATCCATCTTGTAAATCATTAAGAAATTCCGAATCCTCATTGCTAGTATCATTTATATCAATGTGCCCACTTTTTGGTACCTTACTATCTTTGTCCGTAACAGTATGTTTACGTTTTCTAGAGCTTGCACCAATTTCACGATTTTCCTTACTTGTACTCCTTGAATGACCACTTTGTATGTGTGAGTTATTTTTAATATCTCGTAGTTGCGTAAGATTTGGAAATATTGTTCGAGTTTGAATCTATATCACATTACCACGAGCTTCCTCTCTAGAAACTTTCATGTTTCTCTTTATATCTTTTTCAATATTACTAAGAAGTGGTACAAAATGGTTCCTGTAATTCATCATATAAATAATATTATCACCTGGATCCACCTTACCTAATTTTTGCGCCATACTTTTCATATATCAATTTTCCTTCAATTTCAGGACTTCCGCATAGAACATTTTTCAACTTTAGATTTCTTATTTCTGAACCGGAACCCATATTTTCAATGTCTTCTGCAGTAAATTCAATGTGTGGAATATATTCACAAAGCTTTCATATTCTCCTTTTAAAGCATTACCCAAACATGACCCTTCCTTTGACTGATTAACTTGTTGCGCATATTGCTTGCAACTTTCCTGTAAAGACTTTATACTGAATCCTCTACTACCTGTAATCAGGTCCTCAAAAAAAAAAAAAATAATAATCTACTTTACCCACGGCAGCTAATACGTAGGCTATAGATTCTGCAATCTCGGTCTTGCAAGCTCCTCTTCTGTCCAACCTTTTGTCCCAACACAAATCATCATATTTGGAAATCTTTTTGATTAATTTCTTAAGCTAATCATGCAAAAACTTCATTGTTACAGCAATCAGGTTTGTTTCGTTCTTCTCTTTGAGCATTTGGTAGACTTTCAGTTGCAAACCTACTTCAAAGAGGTTAAAAAGAATTTCAAAGAAATTTCTCAGTGCTCTTTCTCTCTCGCCGTTGGATCTTTATCATCTCCTTTAGTATGTAGTTCTGCTTCAGATAATATTTGTCTGGCAAGCTCCTCTAATCATCGAAAGAGAGAGCAACAGAGGCAGAACAATACAAATAGTTAAAACCTTTCTAAATCTTGATCTAGAAACAGTTCTCACGGTAGTTGTTTTGATTTAAACAAAAGTAACCATATATTCTTAATTTAATGATAAAATATATGAAAGTATATACTAATTAAAGTGATATTATCCGACATAAAATAATGTCTTTAATTATAATGTTTAACCATTTTTTCGCAACGGTTTCCGTCGCACACGATGAATGCATCGCATTTGTAACGAGTTTGGAGACGATTTCTATGCAGTCTTCTTGTCTTATTGAATTTAATATCATGTGGCGTTATTTTATCGCGCTTGCATTTTTACACTGTAGGAAATGTTTTAGAGTGAGAGAGCGAGAGAGGGAGGGGTAGATTAGAGAGGGAGCGCTTGCATTTTTACGACGTTGTGGAGAGTGAAGTGCGCGTGCGTGCATGTTAATAAATAGATGAAGCATAACGCGGAGCAAATTAAATCGTTGTCGTACAGTGGAAAGGTGCGTGTTGCTATAGACATATATTTTGCAAAAAGTAAGTTTACGTTTAAGATGCCCGCAATAGATTTTATTGTCGATATGGACGGTTTCTTCGTAGCCAACAAATTTAATTGTAAAGAATTAGCCATCGTAAATGCTCATACCGCTGAATATGAATTATTTGAATTCGAATTGCGCGTTCGCTACATGGGTTTATCCAGAAGCGATCAGAAGTCTGCATGGCATGTCTCGAATTTCGTGCACGGGATTCTATTTAAAAATTTATAGGGGAAAAAGAATTATCAACAAGAGGACATTGGCACTATTATAAAAAATTTCGTTCGAGACTACAAGGATCCCGTCGTCGCGTACAAATATTTAAAAAATATTTTAAATAAAATAGGAGTTCGCAGTTTCAATTTGGAATATCTCGGCTGTCCGAAATTCAATTCATTGATCGCGGAACCGATGTATCAAGAATACCACATACCATGCAGGCTCCATTGCTGGACGCGAACTTCGAAAGAGAAGATTCACTATCATTGTTGTTTGAGCGAAGTTCATGTATTTTGGATGTGGCTAATGAAATCGAAAGGTAACACATTTTTTTTCTTTTCTTTTTAGTTACAATTAATTTTTATTTCTATCGCGCCTTTTTGTAGAGAGAGAGAGAGAGAGAGAGAGAGAGAGGGAGAGAGAGAACGTAGGAACGTATGGATTATCGGTGCGAAGAGGACAGGCTTCGCAGCTTTGAAAATTAGCCGATCCCGTTTATTAAGCCGGAGGAGCTCGCGATCGCTGGATTTTATTATCTGAGGGAGGATGATTTCGTAGGAAGCCGTCTATTGGTGGGAAGCCGGGAACAAACCCATGTTGGAGCATCGCTTTTGCTCCAGGAATTGTCTGTACGATCTTCGAACGACGTTACGTTATCCTCGAACCGCCAAGAAGCGTGGACGAGTGAGGCATCCTTTACCATACGACGGAGGAGAAGACAGAGGCGTGTGCAATAATTGTGAGTTTGAAAATTAATGAAATTAAAAATTTATTTTAAAAAACGCTTGATTATAATATATGTTTAGCGCGCAATGTCCGTTTTGTCCATCAACGATGACGACGACAACGAGGGTGGTGGCGTCAACGATGAATAAAAAAAATGTAATACAAAGTTTAAAATATTTTTTAATTTGTAAATTTGCTGTGTAAAAGCATACGCATCAATCGAAAATAGGGATACATTTCCGAGTTCAAGTAAAGTCGAATATTGGATAATAAGCACGAATCGAATTGGGTAGAGTTTTTCTTTAAATCGTTTTTCCTTTCGATTTGTAACGCGAATGTCACGTACCGCGGTTTTTGTGCTTCGTGGTTGTTTGCAGCATCGGATATTTGTACAGTTACCACCAATGGAAACTCGTGCTGATCGATCTTTCGCTCTCAAGAATACGCAGCATCGACAACTTGTGTATTTCATCCAAAGCGACGTGCGGCATTCTCCATTGAATTTTATGCAAATCCAGGACAGGTTTCGCATTGTCAGACCAGCTTCGTAACACGTTAGCGTCGTTGCGCGCGCGAATCAAAATCAATCCGTGCCGAGCATTTATTACAACGCGTTTGTAATCTTCGCAGAAGCCTAGCAATGTGTTCATAGGCACGCAAAAGTTGAAATCTAGCAAATTCGTAGGCGTTGCGGTGAGAGTTTCTGTATATCCAGCCCGCGTTGGACAGCGCGTTGCTCTTCGTAATGTTTAGACTGATGTATTCTTCAAGGTCGTCGTTGTACCGGGATTTCTGGACCGATCGATTTCCACTCCGATCAGTTCGTAATGTATCTCGTCGAAAATAAACGCTACCGCATTGTTCTCTAGAGCCACCGTGACGTTGGTCGATCCTCCCGGTAGGCTGAGTCTTCCCTCCACGTATAGAAATGGGTATTCTTATCTCATCGCTGTTTCCAAACGTTGTGTTGGCGTACGGATTGTAGGTGTGCAGGTCGATCGTAGTTATTCGATTGTCGAAGATTGGTGCCTCAGAGATGTTCAAAATGTCGTCGGACATGGCGGTGAAGCGAGTTCGATTACTTGGTAACGATGAGTCCCAAAGATCGCAGATATTCCACCTTTCTGTTAGTTTCCTCGTCTTCTTCTTCTCCTTATTGTTGTTGTTATTTCAAAACGGCGCGCCGTTTTTTATGTTTGACGTATTCGATATCGTATTATTATTATTATGAATTAACATAACGGCTATATCAAGGTTATGAGACGGTGCGACGAACGTGCAGCCGTACCGTGATTTCTTCGTTTCGAAAATCAATCAAACGTCCAGACTGGTCCACGATGCAAATCGTTAAATCGTCCATTGATCGTGTAACGATCGGAAGGTAAATGACTCGTGCCGGTGTTTCCGATATTTTATACCCCGGCGACATGTTAGGCGTGAATTCATGTATCGTGTGAATCAGTTTACCGTTATCGTACGAACCGGTGGTTACGTTGCATTCTATTCGAATAATATTCGTGTTAATGATATTCACGGAAGTGTGCGATACATGCCACGTGTTCGGTGATAGAATGCGTTTCCTAGAGAATCCTAGGATTGGACCAACGGTGTAAGGTTTCGTAAAATCTATCTTACATGCGCTTTTAATTTCGCTTTTCATAGTGTTGTTGATCGCTCGTAGGATCAGCGGATATTCTACATTGTTGTTATCTTTGGCTGGAGAAGGATACCGCGCGCTCATCTCACGCCTCAAGTAAGCGTTGATCGCCTCCAGTTCGTACGAGCCGTCCGGGATGATTATCTCCTTACCCTCGTCGCCGAAATAGAATTTATTGTTTCCGATTGTTTAAAAAGAAACTTTAGCCTCGGACAAAAATTAATCTATAGTTTACTTAGGACTGAGATTCGAAAATATCAGATTACGTTTCCGCCGGTTCCGTCAACACGCACCGACGGTGATGTAAACTGTATATCAAAGATACCGCCATATACCATCGCCGGTGTCGTTAGAACACACCGTGCTCTGACCGTTAGTGATCCCAGTACCGCGTATACAATGTAAAACGCGATGAATGACCGTCTCTGATTGGTGGAGAAGACCATATCAAAAAAGGAATATAAGCAGGCGATTTTCAGTTGTCGGTCTCTCAGTTGATTTTGTTCGCTCAGTCAGTTCGTACATATACCTTCTCTCAAATAAAAGTAAAAATAAAGCTTTTTAAGGAAAAGAATTAATATCAGATTTATTTGAAAAATAATCCAAGCCATAATCCCAATACCGATATTTAAACTGATGTTTGGTATCGTGTAATAAGGTTGCAAATCGAGCAGGCCCAGTTCGTAATCGGCATTGTTGAGATCTATAGGCGGGAAGTACTTGGATGATAACACGCTACTTCTTCCCGATAACGTGAACGTGTATGACATTCTTGCGACGGACTATATTAGAGTTCCTCGCAGAAATTTCTCACACAACTGCCCGCACACGCTTTCGTTGTAACTTTGATAAATCTTGTGATTGTACGTGATGGTCGGAAATAACGAATTAATTCGATCGGTGGTCGAAGATCTCCAAAACTATCGAAGTAACTGACTTGCGAATCATGCTTTATATACGCGACCCAGTGCGTTCCTGAACCATGACCGCTATCCAGATTCACTATTCCTCGTTCATTTACCCATATTTGTTTCGGCATTTCATCGCGCATGAAAACTCCGCGATAATGCGGTAATTTTTTACAGGCGATTTTCAATTCAACGTCCGTCGTCGAGTTATCTTCTTTACTTTCTTTTGACTTTTTTTTTCTTCTTCATTCCTTTTCCACGTTTGTACGGCGCGAGATACACTCCGCGACCCTCTATAGCGCGATTGTGTCGTCGCGCTTCTTCCATTTGTTTCTTCGCAGTTTTCGCATCGTTTATTGTTTTGATCACCCCAGCAGCGCCATCTGTCAACGCTTCCAAATCTCCCAAAGCGGGTAACAACAGCGGTAGAAAACCGCCTCGTTTGGCGATCGGTAGAATTCTTTCGATACTGTTTCTACCTTCTTTCTCTTTCCTTTGACCGTTCGTCGGTCCTCCTCCTTCTTCCTGTTTTTCTTCAGACCCATACCTAATCTCATCAGAGCTGTTTTTACCAGTCTGTAACGGTATAGAGAGCTGTTTTTACCAGTGTGTAACGGTATACAGAGTTGTTTTTACCAGTCTGTAAATGGTATATGGAGCTGTTATGCCAAGGTTTGTTTTATTTTTCTGTTGATTATGAAAAAAGAAAAAAATGTACGCACGTCAATTTACATGGAGATGCGATCTATCATTGGAATACGGGGAGACTGATATCTACAGTTTCGTACGACAGTCCTTGAATATCCAGGTTCCGATCTGCCGCACGTTCGACGACCACGACATAGTACTGTAAGGTGCGTAATAAGCGACCCGTGAGGATGTGGTAAAACGAATGTTATGATTAGTCTGTTGGAAAGTCCGAATTGGCTGCGATTCGCAAACGTGTACGTGTATTCGAAATCGCTGCGTTAACCACAGTATCAATACTTGAGCAACTTGCTCTCGTCCGTGGGGGAAGTAGGTTATTTTGCCTACTCGGACAACGCGATGTCATGAGAGAATATTTCGCGATAGGCAGACATTCGCACGTCGATTGTTTCTATCTGTCGCAATCGTACGCGAGAATATCCAAACATTTGATTCGCAACAATGCGAATCTGGTGGTTCTATTCAATCAAGATGTCACGAATCTGCGACACGTTCATCAGGATCATGTGAATACAGATATGTCGTTCGAAACTTTCAACGCACTTTGTACGAGGTGTTAGCGAAACAAGTATGGATTCCTTGTAATCGACAACGACAGTCCTGCGAATCGTGGTCGTCACTGGCGCGGATTTAACGAATTCGTCGTGCTGTGATCGGGGGCTCATTTGGACAGCAAGAGTCGTCGGAGTCGCATCGTACCGCTCGATATGCGTCGGTCTAAGGAAAACCGGCGAGCCGCGATAACCAAAGAAATAGCCAACACCAGTGACGTCATACGTAAAAAGAGTTTAGCCCTGAAGGTTGGGAAAATGGATACGGAGTTGAACATTGAGATGAATTTATGTCCGATCGTGGAGCCGTTGAAACAGCTGGTTCAAAATACAGTTACGGAAGCGAACGATAATACGCCGATTGTGGATCGGCCGTCGGATCCACAAACGCAGTCGCTGCTCTCTACCAAGAAGGTGGAAAGAGAATGGAAGAAGAGGAAGCATGACGAAGCAGCTTTAACGCCAAGGATGCATTTGAAGAAGAAAAAGAAAATATATTCCTCTGTTCCTACCAACGATGACATCGACTATGTGTTGTACGACGACGACGGCGACAACGACAGTGGCAACAGTGACGATAACGACGCGGGTGGCAATAAGGCGCTCGAACCGATACCTACGATACTTTCGGCGCAACAGGAGAAAGCTTTCGAATCGTCTCCAATGGCCACAGCATCGTTGGAATTATCGGTGCGAAACATTTTGAAAAGTCCTGAAACGCACCGCGACGAATACGAACATTTGTTCAACAATCTTGGACCTTTAGCAAGCAAATACTTGCGCAATTTCTTTAGTGGACCACCGAAAAATTTGGACAACGTATACGGAGTGTATTTTCACAATGACAAACTGATACTTGGAAACACCACGTTTGATGTTGAAAGCAACGACGATATCGTTATCAATAAAATTAGGTACGAGGGAACTCCAGGTCTCTACGAATTGATATTTAAAAGAATACCCGACGAAAACCTGTACATCGAGGTCGATAAGAATATTTACAGTAACATTCTCATCGCTATGCTCGCGCATCAGCGACGTAACCAGATAATGGGGAATAAGGGTTAATAGTACAAAACTATCATAGGACCAATGTTTTCGACGTTGCGCGGAAAGGGTATACAAATTCCAACGATGATGCGTGTAACCAACAATCCGATCGATTACGTGCATTGGGACGATCCGAACAAGCTGGTGGATCGTTTGAAATTGCTGATGGCATCGAATAATGCCGGGCCCACTGGTCACGACAACGAAATAATATCTGCAATCGAAGAACTTCGAAAAAGTCGGATTGATTATAAATTAAATCGTTCGATACTCGTTACTGCAGTAATGAATGAAATGCCTATTGATAAATTTAACAGGTGGTTCGATAGAACGAGTATTCGTTGGAATTGCTGCGAAACCAATCAAGCGATATCTGTGGACGAAAATTGCAACGATAGATTTTCATATATTGAGTTGAAACATAGATGAAGAAGATAATGATTGAACCGAGAAACCTCGGTAGCATAAAGTAAAACGAAGAATTCGTTCATCTTTCGTTTTGAAGCGACCGCGAACCTGATAAAGCAAGAGAGAGAGAGAGAGAGAGGTGTCAGTGGTAATCATGAGCGATGATAAAGTAAAGTTGGTGAACGAAATGCATGCTCCGGCGAGGCGTTTCTTCCTGCGCAGGCGAGTGATCGTGCGAGGACTCGACGATCTTGTAAGGGCCTTAATACATTCTCATGTTACACACAGACACTACGTCATCCGGAAGATAACCCACCCAAGATCCTGCACATGGCCCCGTCGCCGAATGTTCTGGAAGCACCAACCTCTGACAAAGACCGATATAAATACCAGTCTCCAACGCCCCAAACCTCAGCCTTGACGAATCCTCCACCAGCTACGGAACTATTGTACTCGGTATAAACTATTGTAAATCGTATAAAACTTGTATTATTTGTAATAAAAAGTTAGAGAGTTGGGCAACGGCTCAACTCCTTCTTTTTTTATACTTCTTGGTATTGCTTTACGTAACAATCTCTGGCAAGCCGACATCGTCGAGGTTCAACGATATGCTAGAGACAATAGAGGACATCGATACATTCTCACGATAATCGATAATAAATCGATCTAATAAACAAATCCTTTACGTCTCTTAATGCGATTATTTATTATTAAATCAGCTTTGCAAATCATTCGTTGAGTTCTGTTCGGACACGGAATTATTTAAATTAAAATATCATTTACGAACTTTGTTAATCTTCACTGTACACCTTGCATAAAAATTTCATATGGTACACATGAGGTGTCATGCACACTAGAAAATTAAAATGGTAAATATTATTCAGACGTTCTAAAATAAAGATGACCAGCTCTTTGTTTAAAAATATCACTTTCACATAGTAAAAAAAAATCCGGAAAGTTCACGCTTCGTGACTTGTTCAGTACTTCGAACGCGGCTCGAGTCCGTCCGGACCTTCTGTCAAAGTCTCGTGCTCCGGGCTCTCGAACTTCGCGCCGTCACCTCCCATTGGTCAGTGTTTTTCGTTAATAACTCGTAAACAAAGCTGCAGATTGCATTTTCGCGAAGGAAAAAGTTACTTAGAATGTTCTCAGCTACCCCACATTTCCGTATTGCGAGACATTTTTGGGACAACCTGTATAATAAATACATATTTAAATATATATTTACGTTTTATTATAATATATATTAATATCTATATTTTATTCAAATATTTTATTAATTAACTGTAATTAGAGAATTATATAATATATATTATAAATTTATAAAATATAAATCACAGGATTATTAAATTTATTAATATATATTTTTAATAGATCAACTATAAATTTAGAAATATTATCTGTCCTCATAGATATATTTAAATGGATCCATTAAACAAATAATTAATATTTAATAAATATCTTTATATATTCATAGATTAATTAACAATTCTACTTCAAAAGAAGTAATCTAAATTTATAAATCTTTACATCTTAACATTATTCTTAAATATAATTAACTTATGATATTTTATTAATTATTTAATAATATACAAATATTTAACCAATAAACAACTACTCGAGGTGTATCTTCAATTTTCTTGCAAAAGTTACGAGGCATACTACTCTATTCTATTCTATTCTATCATCTATTCTATTCATCCTATCCAATTTATCCAAATCCTATCCTGATTACTAGGTAGCCATCCGTGCTGAAAGAAGCATCGGCTGGTCCACGCAATCTCCCTTATAAAAAATCCCAATCGCATCGAACCTCTGACCACGCAAAGCTGCCTGGCCCTCGGCTCGTAACATAGCAAATGTTCCTGCGCGGTTGCATGCATTGCACTCCTATTATCTCTTTTTACAATTCGCACGTCCAATAATTACATTTCATTTACCTCCGTCCCTGACGCATCTCAAGCAACTTTAACCAACAAACTGCGGCAATTATAGCCCATACACACAGATCTTGTACACTCCCTCTGCTCAACAGAACACTCAACGTTGAAGTTCTCCACGTCATCTAGAGCAACAACCACTACAGGAGCTACAAGCTCAACAAAGTACAACAATCATAACAACGAACTCCTCTTTCCCTCCCTTCCACCCAACTCCAATAATCTTGAAACCTACCAATTCTTGAGCCTTAACACAAATAGTTAACTCCAACTCTCAGCACTTTTCCACGTACAATCCTAATTCAACTTGACTTGACCCCATCACACCCAAAGCAACAAATGGTAATACACCACTACTCACTCAATCCAACAACCCCACTTCCTCATCGCTGACTCACCCTACCCTCCTTTCCTCTCCACACCTATCCTCTACGTATCATATTGTTGCGAGTCTCTCCGTTTCTCTCGCGTCGCGGCATTTTATATACATTTACAATAAAGAATATAAACTATAATACAACTCGATACGATTATATTTCAGGTCTTTCAATTTGAAATGTTGCTCGTTCGACGGTCCGACTTCGACTCTCCGATTGTCCGTTGGTAACACTCTTCCGTGGCAACACCTATCTTCTATTATTTTTTAAGGAGTTGTTCACAACAGGGCAGTTTCACATTACAGCGACTTGATTTGGACAAGTCACCGTAACAATATAATCATATTATTCACCATATTATTCAACGGCATCCTCTCAAGCCGGAGTTTTTTTGCAAATTTTTCTCCTTCAGTCACTCATTAAAATGAATTTTTTACATCCTGCAGGTACCCACAATCACGTAATTCACTTGATAAGTCTGGATTACAGGCAGCAACGGATCCAACATCACAGCATAAACCAAAAAAAACCACTCGTCAGCGTTTCACCAGGAGCCTAGAAGCAAGGCGCTACTTGCAAAACCGGCTCCCGAAGGACACTGCCCCGCTATATAGATTTCATGGCGAGTTCACGAGTAACATGTAATATGTAATATACACTATATTTCTGAACATTTCGGGACTCAAAGTTTCGGGTTCTGACCCAAACTCAAAGAAAATTTTCGACCCGACTCTAACCTGAAATCTCAGATCCCTGCTTACCTCTAGTGTACAGTAAAGTGAACATTCTGACACCATATAGAGGGTGTCCCAAAATTATGTTACTTGCGGAAATGGAGGGTTCCTGAGGTCAATTCAAGTAACATTATTTTGAGAAACCCTGTATACCAGCGATAAAAATAGCATCTACAGAATACGATAGAATACAGAAGTAAAATTCGCCCCAGGTGTTCACCCGCATTGACTTATTTAATTATATCATCAAAAATAATTTGTTTATGATTATAGAGAAATAAGATTTTTGAATATTCTAACAATTTAATTGATGACGTTCGTCAAATTCTAAATTGTCAAGTTTACTGAAAAAGATATTGTCATTCCGAAACTAGTCTCGAACGCATCTCCGAAACTCGATCAAGCCCAAATTATGCAAATGACTTCATTTCACATAAAAACAATGTTAGCGAGAAGGATTTTTTGAAATTGGAATGTTACGACCCAAAATATTGCGAGAAATGTATTGCACTGTTATGTAAACAATAAATATTTACAATTTCTGTCTTTTTTAAAAACGTTTACAAAACCTCCAATAAGAATGAAAAATTACTTTCCTGACCGAGTCTTTTTTCCGTACTTCAACCTAAACCAATGCAGTGTCTCACAATGAGTGATAGTACCAAATTACAGGTTCGAAATACACAGCGTTCGTACTCGAGCACATAATATACAACGCGATTCCATTTCAGAAGAATAACTGCGATAAATACTGTCCGATATAAATCATAGTTCTGTTTAAACCAATAACACTACTATGAAAAACCTCAGAAATAAGTTTATTAATTGCATTAACTCTGCAATGCTATAAATGCTTGAGTTTGCTTGAAAAGATTCGACGCACCTACTTTTTAACTTTGCAGCTTACTTAATAGACAACAACAAGGTTTTGTCCTCGCAAAAGTTGCTACAACTAGACAATCTGCATTATCAATTTCATCGAATGAATGTTCCAACTTGAACATTTTAAACATGGATTTTTATAAATCTAGAGTATTTGATTTAATCGTGTCAGAATAGGAAGCAGACAGTAAATTGATCAACGATCTCGAGAAAGCAATATCTCTAGTGGCAGTAGGATTTGAATGTAGAAATCAATCCTCTGAAGCTGTATTGCTTGTTATCCAAATATGGTTGCAAGTTTTTAATTAATGGAAGGCAACAGCATATAATGACGAGTAAATAAAAATTACCGATCCAGATTTCAATGACTCTTGGTACTATTACTGCACAATTCTCAAAGCCTTGCTTCAAAAGTACGTCGAAATTCAGATCAATGTAGTCTTACTTTTCTTGTTGGTTACTTCCGCAATAGTCATCTGGATATCTGCTGAACTCTGACGTGAATCTTGACATGAAAACGGCATCACTCAACTTCCATGTTGACCCAATCGGTTTTTGTTGACGGCAAAAACTGTAAATCATCAAGCAAGCAAATTCCTGCTTTCTGTATTTCCACTTCAATATTTACTAGGAATCGTGCATTCTTTTTTTTTTTTTTTTTTTTTTTTTTAACGTGGGGGAAATCTGCAGGTCAGACACCCCCGCTCCGCCCGAAGGGCGGAGGGGGGGTAGTGCGGGGTTCGACCCGCTAAAATCCCCACGGCGGCCTAGGGCGCTGGCGATTAACGGGGGAGCCACGGGAACTCTTCAAGAACACGACCGCAGCTCCCCCTCGCCTGGCCGGCCACCACGATGGAGCGGTGGCCGGCCGCGTCCCGGGGGGAGATTAATCCTCCCCCCCATGAATCATCTTGATTCGGCGGTGCGGGGGACCGCACCCCACACCGCCTCTTCACGACGGCCGCACCAGCGGCCGTCGGGGGCGACGGTTTTGTCGCCCCCACTTTAAAATAGGGCATCCTCGGTTGGCGGGCGGCGGGCAATTAAACCGGCATGGTCCGGTACACCCGCCGCCCGCCTAGTATCAGCTACTCGGGGGGGGGGCTCTAGGCGTGGGCGCACACGCCGCACCCCCCGCTCACGGCGACCCCGCTCGGCAGCCTCCTTCTGCAACATTACCTGTTCGCAGAAGGCTATGGCTGCCGCCCATTTTGTCGGGCTCTCCAGCATGGCCCCAACTAAGCTGGAGAGAGCGAGGTCGCCACCAACTTCCCTAGTTAGGACTCGGCGCAGCACTGAAAAGGCGGGGCACACCTCCAGTGTATGCTGCGCCGAGTCCTCCTCCGCGCCACAGTGGTGGCACACCGTCGTCGCTTCCCGACCGATGCGACACAGGTAGACACCGAAGCAGCCATGCCCGGTGAATACCTGCGTCGCACGGTAGGAGAGCCTGCCAAACCGCCTCTCCCGCCACGTGGTGAAGTGCGGCAGGAGAGCCCCGGGGACGCGCTCGGCGGCATGGGAACAAAGCTCCGCATGCCACCTGGCGAGCGCTAGTCCCCGGGCCTGGAGCTCGAAGCCCTCGACCGCCTCTTGCTCCGGCGGGTCCCCCCGAGCCCGGCCAGCGATGCATATGCGCCTATAGACATAGGCGCGCATCGCCGCCTGCAGCTCGAAGGGAATTTCTCCCGCCAGAGCAAGCGCCGCCACGGTAGACGTGGTGCGGTACCCCCGTATGAGGCGAAGGGCCATTTGCCTCTGAAGCCGGCGCAACAACAATGTGCTGCGCCGGCTTGCCCTCACGGACGGCGCCCAAATCGGGGCGCCGTATAATACCATTGACCGCACCACGCCTAGGTATAGGCGGCGCACCATATCGCCCGGTCCCCCGATATTGGGCAACAGGCGGCCTAACGCGGCCGCCGCCCTCTCAACTCGGGGGACGAGGCGGCCGAAATGTGCTCCGAACCTCCAGTGGCTGTCGAGGATCAGTCCGAGATACTTGATCTCGGACTTCACCTCGACGCAGGCTCCTCCAACCCAGATCCACGATCTGGCCCGTGGCCGAGACCAAGGCCGTCCAAACCAGACGGCCTCGGCCTTCTCCGGGGCCACCTTCAGCCCCAGACCGTGGATCCTCGCGACGACGGCTGCCACCGCAACTTCCGCTCGTCGGATGGTCCTCTCGAAGGTGTCCCCGACGGCGACTACCAATGTGTCATCTGCATAGCAGATGAGGGTGGCACCGTCGGGTAGGGAGGCCTTCAGGACTGCGTTATATCCCAGGTCCCACAGGAGTGGTCCTAACACGGACCCCTGTGGGACCCCGCAGTCCACTTCCCTCCGTATCGTCCCGTACCGGCCCGGGTATTCCACCCACCTGCCCCGCAGGTAGGCCCCGATTACCCGCCTCAGATAGGGAGGCACCTGGTGTTCAACCAGGGCCTCCCTAATGGCGGACCAGGGCAGGGTGTTAAACGCATTGACGATGTCTATCGACACCGCCAAGCACACCCCGCCCCGTGCCACGGCATTGTCCGAGAGGGACTTTAGACGGTCGATTGCATCGACCGTCGATCGCCCCTCCCGGAAGCCGAACTGGCAGTCCGCCAGATCGGGGCCAACGCGGGACAGGTGCCTGGCGAGGCGGGCAGCAATGATCTTTTCAAAGATCTTGCCCACCTCGTCCAGGAGGCAAATGGGCCGGTACGCGGAGGGAGAATCCGCAGGCCTCCCATCCTTCCTTAAGAGGACCATCCGACTTCTCCTCCAGAGGTCCGGGAACACCCCGGACCTCAGGAGCCCGGAGTAGAGGCCTCTAAGCCTCTCGCCCAGGACGCCCATGGCAAGCAGCCAGACCCGGCCGGGGATACCGTCCGGCCCCGGGGCAGTATTCTTGCCCCGGAGCCATTTGACTACCCCGGCCATTTCCTCCGGCGCGACCTCCAGATCCGGGGACCACTCGTGTCCCTCTAGCTGAGGGACGGGCCGGGACGCCTCCCCGCTGACGGGGAATAGCGCGTCCACGACCCGTCCGAGCATCCCCGGATCCAGGCTCTCCGTCAGAGGGGGCGCCCAGGGACGTAATCGTCCCATCGCCATTTTATATGGGCGCCCCCATGGATCTCGGTTGATAGTGCCGAGGAGGTCGCGCCAGGCCTGGCTCTTTGCTTGCCTGATGGCCAGCTGCAGGGCGACCACCTTCTCCCTGTATCGCCCATACAGCTGGATAGCCAGCTCCACGTCGGAACGCCGTCGTCGACGGGCGCGGGCGTACTGGCGTCGCGCGCGAACGCACTCTGTGCGCAAATCCGCTATCGCGCGCGAACGCACTCTGTGCGCAAATCCGCTATCGCGCGCGACCACCAGTACACCGCCTTCCTCGGGAAAACCCTGGCCCGGGGCATGGCGACGTCGCAAATGGACGTCATTGCGCCCCGGAACCATTGGGCCTCCCTTGTCCCGTCGACTGGCCCGGCCGGTGTTGCTGGCCAGGCCACGACGTGGGCTGCCGCCATCAGGGCGTCCTGGTCGAGGCGCTTTAGCGCCCACCGCGGCTGAGGCGATCCCTCATCAGCGGGGCGACGTCGGGGCGTCGATGGGGCGGCGGAGAGGCCGAGAACAATGTACCTGTGGTCAGACAGTGTCTCGACCTCCTCCGCCACCCTCCACCCCGTAATACGGCGCGCGGCGGGGGGCGTTGCCCATGAAAGGTCAACGATGGACCCCCCATTATGCCGCACGCACGTATGGACCGAGCCCGTGTTTAAAAGACGGAGCTCGAGTCCCGCCGCCCAGTCAAGCACCTCCCGGCCCCTCGGGTTCGTCCTGGGGGAACCCCAAGCCGGCGACTTGGCGTTGAAGTCCCCCAGGACCAGCACCGGACGGGGCTGGCAGCGGGAGACGCATCTCCCCACCCCGTCCAGATACTGCACAAACTCCTCGAGGGACCACCTTGGAGGTGCATAGATCGCCACAACCGCGGTGCCGCCCCAGTCAACGGCCAGGTATCCCCGGCCGCGCTCGATAACGGAGCACGCCGGGGACCCCGGCCGGCCTACCCATATTATAACGGCGGAGCCGCTCAGGTCCCCCATCCAATGTGGATGATCGGGAATCCTGTACGGCTCCGCCGCTACGGCCAACCCGGCACCCCGCTCGGCCAGGAATTGCACCAGGAGGTCCTGTGCTCTGGCCGAGCGGTTCAGGTTGGCCTGTATTATAGGGCCCTTGGGCCCCATTACGGGCAGGCCTCCACCTCCATCGCCGCCGCGGGAGCGGTGGCGTCTGGGGCCTCTTTGGCCCCATCCGCCCCCGCGGGCGCGACGGTGGCACCTTTGGGTGCCACCTTTGGCTTAGTAGCCACGGTGGCCGTCGCCTTGGCCACCGCGGATTTTCTCCCCCTGCTGCCCCTGCCGCGTTTCGCGCTGGCGGGGCACGCCCGGCTACCGAGGCGGTGGCCGGCCGGCTTGCCCGCTCCCGCACAGAGCGGGCAGTTGGGCTTCGCCGTACAGCCGGCCACCTTGTGGTCCCGACTGCCGCACCCAAAGCAGCAGTCGGAACGATCCTCGTCCACAGTGCATCGCTGAGTTGTGTGGCCTAGGCCAAGGCAGCGATAGCACTGCAGGGGCCGGGCGCTGAGGGCCTCCACCGTCGCCCGGGTCCAGCCGACCGTGAGCTTGCCCGCGACCGCAACTTTACGCGCGGCCGCAGCAGGGCACTGGACCCAGAGGGTGCCCAAACCGGAGGGGGAAGACCGGATTTCGCCGGTCTTAACATCCCCCGGTCGCACCCTCCCACATGGGCGACGGCCACGGCAACCTCCTCCGGCGTGGTCGAGTCGACCAGGCCGCGCACCCTTAGATCGGCCTTCTTAATTGGGCGCGCGACCTTCACGCCGGTTCCCGCCAGCGCGTCCGCCATCTTCGCAGCTAGGGCAGTGGCCTTAGCTGCCCCATCAGCCCCGGGGACCTCCAAAATGATTCCCCCCGTCACCGCTCTCCTGGGCTTTAACGAGGCGATGCCAATCTCTGCCAGGTCAACCTTCGACCTGGCAGTGGCCATCGCCTCGGCGTACGTCATCGCCCCGCCGGCCGGTACCGTTATCGTAACGGCAGCCGTGCGGGGCGGACGCGGCGGCAGGGGAGCCCTCTTCGGGGCAGCCGGTGCCACCCGTTTCGCCGCCCTCCCGGCCGAAGAGGCCTTGGCAGCCGCCGCAGGTTTAGCTGCGGCAGCCGCCTTTTTGGCCCTTCGGCCAACTACCCTCGACCACAGCTCAGTAGGAGGTGTGGTGGAGGGCGGCACAACAGCAGAGGCAGCCCTCTGCTGTGGGGGCTGTATCTGCGCCGCCTTAGCGGACGCAGCCCCTCCTCCACTGCCACCCTTTCTCCCCCCTTTCTTGCCTATCGACGGGCTGGGGGCGGGTGGCACTGGCGGCACCGACCGCGGATCCTGCATCCGCGGGATCAGCTCCCTCCTGAACGATGCCAGCTTGGCATCGATCAGGGAGCCGATCTGTTGCAGCAAGTTTGCCGGCGCCGCTGCGGACGCCGGCAAGGGCTTCCCTCGCCCAGGGCGTTGGGGCCCTCGGGCGCCGGCGCCAACCAGCGGCCCCGTGCCCCCCTCAGGAGCCGGCGGCGGAGGCATCTCGGCTGCTGCCGGCTTCGCCTCCACCGCCTGACGGAGTCGGGCCACCTCGGTCCGCAACTCCGCCATCTGCTCTCTGAGGAGAGCGTTCTCTGCTTCCAACAGCCGGGTGGCGTCGGAAGCTGACCTCATGGTCAGCTCCGCAACGCCGGCCCGGCTGTTCAGGGCCGCCGCCTGCAGGACCCGCACCGTGGCTGGCCGCAACTCCCTTGTTGCGCTGGAGATCCTGGCCACTTCGGCCAGGCTCTCCATTATTGACGCCGCCACGTCCCGCGTCGGACGACTGCGAAGATTCGCGGCGACCTCCACCTCGTCCGGAAGTGGGTCGACCGATCTCCCGGGCTGCGGCCCCGGGGCCACCGGGTCGAAGATCGCCGCGATGAGGCCCTTGTTGGCCTCCGTCAACTTACGTTTGGCCTCATAGAGGCCAACGTACTGCCCAGTAGTTGGCGGCCTTCCCCGCTTCCTCCCTGTTGAGGAGCCAGAGGCGCTCTGCGAAGAGCGGTGAAAGGAGACCGAGTGGTCGGACTCCTCTCCCGCATCGCATTCGCCAAGGTCCAAAGCGGACCTCTCTCTGCCGCGTGTTGCGGGAAGTTCCCGCAACACCGACCCATCCATGCGCTCGAGGCGCACGCTAGCTACGCGCGCCTCCTCCTCCCTCTCGTTTCCCCCCTCCCCGGTTTTTTTATTTTGTGAACTATCCATGATAAATCCCACGAGTGTGGTCGGAAAGGAGGTCACCCCGGGTAGAGCCGCCATACCCGGGGAAGGCTAATACGCCCGGGGGATCGCCAGGTACCCCGGGGTTGTCCGCTAACGATTGGTGCACCCACCAACCATAGCTGGCGCTGACTCCAGCTACGCCCTCTTCACCGCGCAACGCTGCTTGGGGCTAGGGATTTTTTAGAGAGGTTGTCATCCTCGCGGTCCAGCCGGCTAAGGCAAGACCCCCGTTCCTGTAAAACATGACCACAGGTTTACGGTATGTGTCCGACTTTAGTTGGCCCCTCACCTCAAGCCACTCCGGCTAGGTAGGACCTGCCAGGGAATAAAATCCCCGCCGGCACAGCCTTGAGGATCATTGGGGCACGAAGCCCCCCCACCACGACAAGGTAGCGGACACGGGGGGGGGGAATCGTGCATTCTTGCTATTTTTCATTATGTGATTAATATTTGTTGCCAGTTTACCAAGAATGAATCCACTGCGCGTTACTTTTCTAGTTATGTACACTATTTAAAATTTTGTAACCCTGAATTATGTAACCCTGAAAATTTTGTAACCCTGAAATTGAAGTCGATAGTTGTGAAGTTAACTTATCATTTTTTGAAAATGGCTATATTTGCCTGTAATTAATACTTAGGTAAGTATCGTTGTCGTATCCAGCCATAGTTGTCTTCGACTAATGAAACCAACGACTATTGTTACACTGCTTTTCTTCCTCCATATTATAACCATTTCAGGAAAACATTTAGTTATTTCGAGCGCGTAGAGTACTAGAAATGTTCTGCAAACTACCAAGAATGCATAGCTCTGCAGTAATAAAAAATGGAGTATTCTCAATCTGAATGTTCCATTTAATGCAACTCTTCATTTGTGGTGAAATTAGATGTTGGCGATTCCGTTACTGATTCCGAATATTGGAAATTTGTCAAGCAAAATGGCCCCGTATCTCCAAAATCAAATCGATCAATTTTAGATCGCCAGTCCATTACCTCCTCTTTACTGGTATCACTTGGATCGATGCATAAGAACTCTAGCGCGACGTTAGTTTTTTTACTTTAAGTCGAGCTCAGCTGTTCGAGTTTGACGCCCGTCCAGGTAGACAACCCGTAGTAAACACTTCAAGCAGTCTTTTTTTGCAGCGTCGCAATGTATTTATCACCTTCCAATAATCCCAATATCAAATCCGTTACCTATTTTTCGTTGTTTCCCATGCAGCGCTCTTCGTTAGGTCATTGCCTTCGTGCACTGTAACGAACTTTCAGTGCTGCTTAGTTTTCAATATTCACAACGAAATAAATAGGCCCTCACACCGCGAGCGTGGCATTAGTTATCAACTACTGTTACGTAGATACATATAGTTGCGCTAGTATATATAACTCTAAGTTCTCTGCTCTTGCAGTCCAGTGTCTGTATACTTTTGTGCTTGCAGCCTAGCTTAGCTGTAATCAATTGCACTTGCAAGTTTCGCTACAGCTTTGTAATCATAAATTGATCGCTTGATCGTATAAATTCGTGACCTTCATGATACATCATTAGATTTTATCATCCTATTGTATATTATGCTGCTCTGTACAAATCTTATTGGTTAAAATATATTTAGTGTTATTACACTAGCGTTCTTTACTATACCGTCCACTATCCAATTCATCCTTCCAACACTACTAGAGTTCCCAACGAAAAGATATATTTGCAACATAAACTTTTATAAGAATAACGAACTAGTAATTTTGAAAATTGTCGAACATTTAACTTATTTTTGTACTTTATGAGCCTTCCTGAGTACTACATATTTCCAAAACTTCATACGCCGGTTACGCAAATATATACAACTGTAAGATGTAGATGGTTCATTCTATTATATATTTCACATAGAACGTTATTATGATTCAGATTTTGATAATACTCAACATTCATGTTTAAACCCACGATTTAATTTAGTGTTGATAAAAGTGATGTCAATTTTGCAGGTTGTCTTCGCTATAGCATGCATGAAAGTAATATAGTAATACTTTACTATCCACACTTTAATTATGCATGATTCGTACTCAAGCCGCTATATGCATTGTTCCGACTTGACGAGAAGGCGACTATACACAGTGCGGACACGTTGGTCGCAAAAGTCTTCTCGTTAGCTTTAAACTATACGTTAGTAGGAGTTACCGTGTTCGTTTGAACGGTTCAAACAGATATATGTATAATTTCCTTATAGTACAATACTGTGTATAGTACAAACAGAATTAAGTCTCATTACGAATAATTTCTTTCACGAACCATCATTGAACGCGACATCGGGTCGACACATTTGATGGAAGAAATAGAAAAGCTCGTCTCGATGACCACATTGTGCGACATATGTCCAAAATGATCTATTGGAATCAAAATATACTCCATAAATACTGCAGAATTCATTTGAATTGATAGTATTAAGAATTAACTTTCCTACCTCGAGTATAATGATTTAAAAAAATGATCACGTTTTCAGTTAGCATTTATGCATTACTATCCTACAAATGTAAGTTTTATAAATAACGCTAAATATTTATTAATAAAAATAAGATCAAAATAAATAAAACTAATTAAAACAAACACTATATGGTACTACAATATAGTATATAGAGTATTTTCCCGAAACTACAGAGATTTAAATTATTGTAATATCATTAAAGAAATTTTTTTCACCAATTTTTAAAATACACCTGTGAGATTTATTATGTATACAACATTATTTAGAATACCAAAATTATGAAATTCTTTTTCGAAAATCATCGGTTGGTGTGAAATTGGTTTAGTCAAGTGTATCGACTGAGCACTGGCCAGAAAAGCATAGGACTACATATTTCCAGACTTGTGGTCGGGAGATTAACCGAATCAATTAAACCAGTTTGTTTCGCACTTATCCGGCTCGAGGGACCGGAATGTGTCGCGGATCCGGCTCGAAGGATCAAAATGTGTGTGCGAAGCGAGTCGAGCTTTTTCGACCCGCGATTGCGTTCGCTCGTTAGCGAATTTATGCCGCGGATGAGGATTCTACGGGAGGTCCTACGGAACGGAACAAGTTTATTACAAAAGATAAAAGGTAACATTTTCTATTATTCCAAACATGACTAGACATATAAGTCAACATAATAAAAAACAGGGAGAATGTGAATGTGATTGTTATTATTGGGTATGGGCCTTGAGAAATGAAAGAGAGTGAGGAGAGTTTGTCGGAGCGTGTGCAGTTTCAAATGTTATTCTCTCGATTAGAATACGTAATTTCTGTTCACAATTTCGTTACTGTGAAAAATCATATCTTGCTGTTCTTCTTGAAGTTCTTTCGTTTCTTCATTTACGTTTCTTCTTTCTTCCTCCTGAGAGCCTAATAAAAATTGTATGACATGTATCGGGGTGCATCGTTCTCCTATAATCGTACTTATAATGTCTAGTTAATCATGTTCAAGCTGTCTCGTGTCTGATTGAATGGAATGAGCATTTTTATATAATAATCCTCCATTCCGAAAAGCGATGAAACGTATAAAAGAGCCTTAGAAATAGTAAGGAATTTAAAATTAGTTAATGACAGTGTAAGACGAGGCTTGAAGTTTATCACGGAATGTAATAGCTTATTATAATGAAAAATGAATATAATAAACAATTTATTTTACAAGTATTAGAAGATTATCGGTGACGTCATCCAGATGCCAGCAAATCAATCTGAATAAAAGCCGTATATTGACCAGTATGTGACATTTTATAAGATATTTCAATTAATTTTATTATAACGTATAATTTTAAATTAAGTCACGATAATATTATATACATGTAAGATTACATTTTCATTATAAAAAATATTTTGTACCGCCTCTAAAACAGTGGTACACATTTATATTAAAATTAACGTACTTAATAGAAATTTCAAATCTTTGAACCCGATGCGACACGGGTTACCGTTATCCAGTCGCTTTGAAATTTTACATACATTATTTTTTCACCCTCAGAAATCATTTTTGTTGTTACATAGCATATTATAAACAAAAAAAAATCAATCATAAAAAATGTTTACCTTGAATGAATATCTAATAAGAAAATACGTACAACTCTAAAAATCCTCCACGGTATGATACTTCTTAAAACATTCCGGCAGAAGCTACTTTACCTTTCGCGCATTCTCACTTCGTTTCGCTTCGAATTTTATATTTATGTATGAACTTGGAGTCGAAGAGGTGTTTCAACTGATCTAAATTTTCCACGCATTTTGTAGTCCGGTAATTCGACAATTTGTGAAATTGCTTCTGCTATATTTATACTGTAATCAACATAAGTCTCCCTTTTTCAACTGTGAATAGCTTTATTTATAATGTAGGTATTGAACAGAGTCATATCTGACATGCAAAAGAAAAGTTTTCGGCATCCTTCGATGACTTTTTTCATGATTCGGAAACAGGCAAACAACTGATCTTGATGATCAACTGCACCCATAACCTTGTTATATTCCAGAATACACTTAGGCTTCATTACTTTCTGTAATTCTTTGTTTGATTACTCGACCAGCTCTGCAGTTTCGTGTTTCATTGATATCATATACACGTCGCGCTTGTCCTTCCACCTCACAGCTATCAAATTATTGCAACATCTTCATATACATTCTCCTTTCTTCAAAATATGCTTTTGATTGGCGTTTGGCATATTTTTCCTGTTCTTGCGCACTGTCTCGATTACGTTTGCCTTTTTCTGGTGTAATTTTTAAAAACAGATTTGGTGAAGAGTACCAGTTATCCAGAGACAAAGTATATTCCTTGTTTATTATAAATTTTGACAGCTCTATCACAACGTTCTCTAACGCACTATCATTTCGATCAATTTTGTACTGGCCAGTATATATTTTAAATCCGTGACAGAAACCGGTACTTGCCTCGTACAATTTGTAAATTTTTAATACAAATCAGGCTCTTTTGGATGGATTGAATTGTTTGTACGCTAAACGCGCGCTCTTTATATTTCATTAAGGATTCGTCTATACTGGCATATTCATTGGGTGTGTAAATTTCTTTAAATTTTTCATTCCAAAGGTTGATGATAGCTTTTATCTTTCGAAGTCGGTCATTACTATCAGCAGTTTCATTATCAGAGAAATGTAAAAATCTCGAAATTTGCCGAAATCTCTTAAAAGGCATCGTTTGTCTAAATATTGGCGTTTCTACTACAGCTCTTCTAGTTCAATACAGTTAAATATTTGATTTTTTTCACTTGACCCATCAAAATTCACAGTGCATAATGGGCCTTTATTTCATCTAAGATAACAGGATACCAAGTGTCGTCCACATGCCGTCTTTATGCTCGTCGTGAATTGTCTGATGTGCGAAGCGATTTGTTTTCATGGTCAGCATTTCCCGAAACTTGTTATCAAATGTAATAAAAAATAGGTCTAGCATTGTTAGATTCTCGCTTAAATTATTTAAAATAGATGATTTTATTCCATGATGTTCAGAATACTTCCAAACTATTGGTGTGTTTTTCACTTTCTGGCAAATCCATGATTGTCGTACCTTTCTCTTCACTACTCCCAACTATAATCATACGCCTTACACGCTTTGTGATTGGCGCAAACACGTTACTATCACTGGATTCGTTATCATTGCTTTTATCTAACCCTTTCGTATTTTGCATTTTGTAGGGATTTCTTAAATTTTAATAACTAAACTGCTTTGTAACAACAATTATAAGAATCGCGACTAACTCTCGTTCGCGAGCCTGGCTCGTGATATTCATTTTTGATAAGCGATGGTAATATACAACGAATTTGTACAAGAAAACTGTTGTGGAAAAGACCAAGAATCTTTTTTTCAGGTTTAACGTCGCATCGACCTTCATGCCATTAGCGACGGTTTATTGTCCTGTTTCTTGTTTTTATTTCTTGGTAGATGTTGGTTTCCTTTAGGAATTTTACGACGAGTAGTATCATGTATTTTTGTCTTGATATTTCGTATTTTCTGCATTCGAAAAGGACGTGGTTGGTCGACATAGTTTGGTTGCACGTGTTGCAAAAGGGTGGTTCTGTTCGTTTGATTAATCTTTTTTTAATGTTATTGGAGCAGAGATCTTGAAATTCAAGTCGCTAATTTTATTGGGTTGATATGGCTTTCTTCTGATGTTATAGATAGCGGTCTCTTATTCTCCGTTTTGTTTGTGTTGGATTTTTCTGTCTCTATTTCCATTGTATTTGTCCTGCCTTCTTGATATTCGACAATACGTTGACCGATATGAATATATCATTGATGATTGATACGTTAATGCGGGGGGAGGGGATTTATATTCGGATCGGTTTGGGAACCGTTTTCGTTCGTGTTTGTATTGTTAGGACATTGCTTATAGCTTGATTGATTACAATTGAAGCAGATCTGTTTCTCTGAAGTGGTGAATATTCAGAGACTTGTTATAAACAAGTTTGTAGACTTGTCTTCTTCTGAAACTTAATATGTTTGCAAAATCTGGGTCTGTGATTACTGCTTTCAAGTACAGTGACTCGCATTAATATTCGGACACGATATTATTATAAAAATTATTACTCCCTTTTATTATTTATGATAGTATTATTGAATCAATAGTTTTCTCATATAATAAAGCACTTCTTATAGTTAGTAGAAACATAAATTTTGTTTATTTACTGCGCATATTCTTTTATATAATAAGCAAATCTGTTTGTCAGTAGAGGCACAAATTCTGTGTAGGGTATCGTCAAAATTAATTAAGAATGTGCTTGGAAATTTGTTCAGGACGTCGATATCGACGTATACTTGACGTCTGAAGCTGCACAAATTCCGGGTCAGATATCTCTGCTCTCAGGTCGGTTATTCTTGAGCAGAGTTTGATGTTATTGGTTCTAAATGCATTTTCAATTACTGAATTTGGGATGATCGATGCTACATTTGACAGCTCGATACGTTGGGTCGGCGAAATCATAGGACGGATTTCAATATTTGTGTTGCTGATAGTAATTGATTTAAATTTTGCTGTTATGTTGCTGACAGTTTCTTTGTTATCTAGGTATGTGCATACCCTACCGTTTGAAATTCTCGATATGTATTTGATAGATCTGGGGCCTATTATCTTTCCTATGGCTAATGTATAGTCCCTGACGGTAATACCATCTACAGCATGCAGTATTATGGCTTGGTCCTTGGTTGGGGCGTATTCTCGTTTGGCATTTTCGTAGGAGGTGACTGATATAGTTTTGTTGTTGGCTCGATTTCTTGAACTATTGGGGAGTTGGGAAGGATTCCTGTAGTCAGGATCTCATCCCAGATCTGATCGCTCGACATTTGTATCATGATACTGTAGGAAATGAATCGGCAAATTTATTATTCTGAGTCGAAGTTTTAAATTGTTTATTTCACAAAGGCTCGGCTCGAATAAACATCGTAATGTATTAAACAATCTTCTTATCGATCGCATCAAACAGCTAACACGATTCATTCTACAGTTCGGCCAATCCTGAACTGTAGAATGAACATCCATGGTCACCAAAGAATCACAACTTTATTTCCAAGAGTTAGATCTTAAAAAATATACAATTCATATTACACAAAACGTAAATAAGAAATAATAAAAATAAGTCTTA
Organism: Megalopta genalis; assembly: GCF_051020955.1. Classification (NCBI taxonomy): domain Eukaryota; kingdom Metazoa; phylum Arthropoda; class Insecta; order Hymenoptera; family Halictidae; genus Megalopta; species Megalopta genalis. The sequence continues at coordinate 570,848 of NW_027476110.1, read as the reverse complement.
CGGAATGCAACAAATACGCATACAAACACACACAAACTTAAACTTATTCACAATGCGGTATCGTTTTAGTTTTCGAACAATCTGACACAATGCTTCATTTCAAACTCTGTCAAATTTCGAATCACTTCTTCAGATCTTGTCGATCTACAAGCAAACAGTCTAACGAATTTGGTATAAACCCATCCACTACTGCCAAAACATATATAAAACCTTTTCCACACTTCTCCGTAATGATCCACATGAATTGTCTGAAATGGTAGGTCACCTTTAGGTAAACTATGCAAAAACCTCTCCTGTCTACCACTAATTAGCTAAAATTCAATACATTTCAAACAATTGTTAATATATTGTTTAATCTTTTGTCGCATTTCCGGAAACCAGTATATTTGTCTTATGTCATCGATGACTTTGTCAATACCTACATGCCCCAAATTGTCATGAGCCTAATAATCTATATATACTTATATATTATTTAATTTATATATATTTATATATATTTATATAATTGTCATTAGCCTAATAATATTATTTTCTAAACACGCGGGTACGTAAAATAACAATTTATCATTATTAATTTTTCTATTTTCCTATAAACTAACCGTCCCTTAATTCATAATGTTTTTTCTCGCTTGTTTCCAATCTATTTCTTAATCCACGAATCGTATGGTCTTGATATTGTTTAATTGTCAATGTCTCTTCTAAAGTATTAGGTTCCAATACTGCGTCAAGATATCTTAGCTCGCAACTCATTTGAGTCGCTCGAACGTCCCGGTGAAATGTCGGGACGCACATTGTTGTTGTTAATCCTGAGCTCCTTAAACCGGTGGAACACGCAAACGTTCGTGAGTAATATCCTATCACTAAGCTTGTTCGACCACGGACCGTAAGTCCACAATGTTGAATCCTTCGGCGATGATGGATCGTGCACGTGATTTCTTCTGCATCCCTGCCTCGATGATGAAATGCTTTCTGGCAATGAATATGGGTTTGAGATTTTTCGAGCATTTCTTGCATAATCTTCATTTCGTCGACTCCTGCGTTGCGCATCATTTTTGTTCCTACAGCTTGTTTACTTCTGAAAAAATACAAACATGCAAAATATATAAACATGTGCTAGAAATGAACGATGTATTGCGTAGCAATTTTTAAAAAATGCGGATCTATCAGGGACGGTGGTGGATTGTTGTTATACTAATTGACCGCGAACTAATTCGTAGCACACGATCCATTTTTTTATTCGATTGGATTTCACACCTCGTACCCAATTCATAATCGATTCGATTTCATCAAAATTCAATTCATGGCCGATATAGATGTACTCTATTATTATCACTTTTCTTTTACTCATTATATCATTACCCAGTGTATTCAGAGTTAATAGTACATATATTTATTAAAAGGACAACCAATAGTAGTAGTAGTAGTAATAGTTGTAATCTAAAATTGTTGAAAAAGTAACTGTAGCCTCGGACAAAAATTAATTTATACTTTACTTGGGACTGAAGTTCGAAATTATCAGATTTCATTGCGCCGGTTTCTTAAGCGCGCACAGGCGGTAATATAAACTGTAACTTATAAATACACACCGCGATACACACCCATTATCGCCGGTGTGGTTAGAGCACACCAGCGGTAGCATACAATGTAAAACGCAATAAATGACCGTCTTTAATTGGTGGAGAGGATCACATCAAAAAGGTATATACGCGGACGATATTCAGTCGCGGTCTGTTAGTTGAAATTGGGCGATCAGTCGTTCGTGCATAACGTACATATATCTTCTTTAAAATAAAAATTATAATAAAAGTTTTAGTAAAACTTTGTACAGTAAATAAATAATCCAAGCCATAATCCCAATAAAAATAAATAATTAAATAATGAATTTTTAAAAACAAAGTTACAATTTTCTTCCTCTGTCATAATTCTTCGTCATCCTTATTATACAATAAATAATCATCTTTTCAAAAAATTTGTGTTTCCTCCTCCTCTAACATAACCCAGCTTCATCCCTTCCATGTGTTATTCATTTCTGTTCGGGGCTGGAACTATCCCAGAATGGGAGACTGTTAGTCGGAATGGTTGAACCTAAATAAACGATTAAATATATGTAAACACGTCGAGTCTTTATTACAGAATCGCAGACGCGATCAACAAATAAATGGTTTTAAGTATACTTGATGAGAAAAATTCTCGGTCTACGTGGATGGCACAAGGTGGAAAAAAACAATTGGTCCCAAATGGTAGTCGCTACTTTAGCATAAACGAAGTACATATAGGGGAGGGGGAGGATACTGGCCTAATTATTGGCACACGTGTATTGTGCTGTGATCAGCGAATTATGCCTCGTATTTGCATGTTACTTGCGCGGTTTTATTCAGTAATTTATGTATGTTAGCCGTGGCGTAATAATACAGAGCTAATAAGTAAGGTAAGAAATTTATTATGCTTGATTACCAATGAACGACTGTTTTATTACTCTTTATACCTTTTGTCATTGTGGCGTACGTGATCGAATGCATGTACAATTATAACGGCGTACATGATAGCGCAGGTAAAAGGGATCGGATGTCCGAAAGATAGGCTGATCGAATGCGTCTCAGGTGGGCTCGCCTGGCACTCTACCCGAACGAATTTTCCTGCGTCACGAATCGAATTCCCGAATATCGTGCATTATGTCGGGTGGTCTGTCTAGGAGCCTGTAAAATCCCGGAGTTGGCCTTATTTTCCAGCTTGACCACCGGTCAAAACGGGGACAACGTCAAAGCATTTTCGTTTCATATTTAAAGTACCTTATCATTTCGTCCACACAAAATTTCACTTTTTTGCATAAATAACAAATGAATCGAACGATTTATTTAATTTCTTCATGTATTACGTCAAAATTGCTACCATATTTTGTCGTGTATTCATTTTCCATGTATATGAACAAATAGATGTTCATACTCAAAAATCTTGAGGTTCCTTATCATTTTGTCCGCCAGAGTATTTGTAGGATTGGGATGGGCGTATTCGAAGTATAACTTTAATGACGAAATAATTTAATAAAAATGTAAAAATGTAAAGATATAAAAATGGTCATGTGTACATTCACGATCGAAACTGATACATATCTGCGGTGTCTCCGCGATCTTCTTTTATTTCTTCCTGGACACGTTCCTGGAATGCTGGAGAATGATCGCAACGTTCTGTTTCTTTCGGTTCAATATTTCGGAAGCTCTCGATCCTCCGGGATGCTTTGTTGCAGCATCGGTATCGCCGGTCTCATTAGCCAATATCAGCCGATTACGATGCATCTGAAACAATAGTGTAAGAATGCCCATAAGGATGCCAAATGAAAGGTAACGTAACGACCTTTGAGGTCCATTTATACAAACGTCACCGCGGGTACATCGTAAAACTCACACCAACAGATCAGTACGGTCCACAGACATGGCCTCGCCGTAAGACGGCCGGGCTGACGGAAAAGTGTTGTTCTGAACTACATCTGACCGTTACCAGACCGGATGACGAGGTCCTAACCTCGCTATTAAACTAAAAGAAGAATGGATTCTACTCAGCTACATCGGAAGCTAGGCTAATCCTCTCGACTTGTTTTTATAGTTGTTGACAATTGACGACTATAATTCCGTATCGGTACACGGCTGGCGACGTTTTCATCAGCGAAGTTTGCTGTACACGTGAAAATAGTAAAAGAATAAAGTCATTTCCAGGCTTATAAACATCAGGGAAAATATTTCTCACCTAAATATTAGATATTTCTCACATCTGAAAGCGGACAGTTCGAATGGATATTTGATCGCCGACCGTGTGTCGCTGCAAGGCATTCCTGTTTCTTATAAGTTTCTTGATAAACTATTTTTCGCTTATAGACATTTAAATTACAGACAGGCTGTGGATATTATTTCTCACAAACCAGGTATGTATTGTGAAAGGGATGACTGATATGCTATTTTTGAATGTATTACTTTACGAATGGAATGGAGCCGTTCTTCATTGAATAAGAATTTCATTGGCAGAAGTTGACGTTCCCATTACGACAGTTCTAGGTACTAAGTATTTTTTTACAATAGCAGTTAATGGTTGCTGTATCATATGATTCTAGGTAACTCATATTTAACAGACAGTTATTTTTATATTTTTAGGTCAATAACTCGCAGGGTACCTTATCACTTTAACAGCTATCCTAACAGCTACCTGCGATGAATGCTCAGTCAAGTGTTTTAGTGCATTGTATAATAATTAAATGTAGAGCTCGAAATGTCGACTAAAAAGGCGCTTATATGTTAAGTGGCCGCGACATTTTGAAGTCGGAAACGATTGTCCTCGTTACTGCAACATGGCTACTTTGGGGTACTGCCGATCTTACGATAATTTCTTATGTTTATTCTCAATTGATCTAATATATTCTAGATATATAACAGAATGCTTCAGGAAACATAGTGTCACAGAACTAAAACCATTTTATTTGACTAGTTCCCTTCATCTGTAATTTTCACAACCGAATCAAAAGTTTAACATCCTAAGATTTATGAAATGCGGAAACTAGCTTCTTAAATTTCTAATAATGGTTTGACGTCATTTTGCCCTATGAATCAGGTTGCAAATAAAGACGAAAGAGATACAAAAAACATGCTTTCCAAAACAAAAGAATAAACTATTATATCTATAAAACTCGACAAAATTACAGAAAAATAATAAATAATCCACTGCCTAGATACATTTACGTCTTGTTTTAAGTTTTCATGTCTTTTTTTATGTGTGCGTTGTGATTACAGAGCCCTCTTATGACAAACTGCGTATTGCATTTAACGTTAATTTCTTGGTCTGTGAAATGTATGGACACTGCACGTAATTTTCTTTCCTTTTTTAAAATAATATTGCAAGTACTGAAACATGTATAATAAGTTATGATACCTAAAGCTCATACAATTTTCGAAGTTTAGTATTTACCTAGAACTGATTACATCAAATTAGATCTAATTAGATCAGTGCACAGAAATCGACACACGGTAACTAGATGAGTGATCAGAAATTGGCACATGGTAATTAGAAAAGGCTCAGTTACTGGCACATAGTAATTAACTTTTCATTTTTTAAGAGCGCAGTAATTCGATCGAAAACTGATTTTTATATTAGATTTTGTTAATTATTTTGTGTTCTTTATATATTTCGGTTATCATAAAATTTGTATTTATATTATATAATAGACATCAATGTTAGAGGTGTGCGAGTACTTCTTAAAATACTGGGAGCGTGTCTTTTTTTTAATACGGTCCTAGTTAAAAATTTTTGATTTCCATTGTTGCAGTTTATTTTGCAAAATTTTATATTTTTTAACAAACCAGAAAAGTAAGATATGTATAGTTTGATTTAAAATTCTCTACGTATGACAGTATGTAATAGCTTGGTTCTCTCGATTGCAACGATATTTCCAATTGTTGAAAACATCTTTTCGCTAGTCAATTTTGTACTAGGTACGGCGATGTGTCGTTTTGTAATAATTGGTAGCATAGGAAATCGAATGTTTTCAGGAATCTTGAATATTGTCGTCCCGATCTCGTCACGACCCGATACACATCTTCTCATCCCGTTCCAAGCATCGGGTTTCGGGAAATCTCGAGTTCACGCACACCACTAATCAACATATATTTTAAATATTTTAAGAATTGCGATAAGGGTTAAGAAAACCATTTAATTTGTCGAAAACTTAGGACGACACTTTAATGAACACTGTTGCGCACGGCACAAAATAACCGCCGGAAGTCGTGAGGAGACGACAACGATTTATTTGTTGGACTCCGCATTCCTCGTTTACAATTCTTGGAGCACGGCTCCGTTCGACGTATAAATTGCAGCACGGCTACGAATTTGTTACGAAGTGAAGCACGGCTTCACTGAGACTATGAAATGGAAGCACGGCTTCGTATGGGCGCATGGGCGCTGAATAATACTGGTCTATAAGCGATAACGTTGTCTACCAAAAATCCCCCGTTATCAAATTTGCGGCAGTATATATAGACACCTGGCCGATGTTCAAGGAGAAGCATCGTTAGGCGTCGAAGGCCGGGTCATTGCCTCCTAAGGCAAAACGCCGCGTGTTTACAATGGCCGAGGCGAGCGTTTGACGGTCGGGCCAACGCACGTCGATCGTGTTATTGTCTTGCCGCCTCGCCGTTTATTCGACAAAAACGGCGAGACGGCGTACATCGAATGTCGAACGTGCGTTGACTCGCGGTCCGCGATTCGGCCGGAACAAACACAGTAAATAACCCACTTACCCTAGTAAATAAATATAGAAAAGAAAGAATATTGCACCGAGTGGCAGACCAAAAAAATTAACAGTACAAAAACATGAAATTCTTAGGATTATTAAAAAGAAGCCAGATATAAGTGCGTCTGAGATTGTATCAAAAGTCCAGGAACGAAATAAAAATCAAATGCATACAAGAACGATTCAGATTACATTGGGCAGGATTTAAAAGCAAAATTGTGAGGAAGCAACCGTACATCAGTGAAGTGAATAAAACAAAGAGAGTGGAATTTGCGAAGCAAATCTCTCTCTGAGTCGGAGAATTAGTGGTTATAGACGAAATAATGGGTAAACACTTGAATTTTGACGTATGAAAGGAAAATTAGCAAAAAAGTGCGGGTTAATTAGGAATGGGAATGATATACTATTTTTAATGGGATAACAATTCGAAACTTGCGGCTGATATGGTACGTCAATGACTTTTATGTAATACTATATGACTCCTATCGAGATCCATCCATGTAAATCGGGGATTGAAATTATCGAGCATGCAGCATTGTTAGCAGGCGTAGCCTCGCGCTACACTTGCGTCTACTTGAACGTACTCGAACGACAGTGCTCGACAAGACATTCTGCAAGTCAGATGTTTGTTTCATGTCACCACACTCCCATATTTGTATTTGTTGTTTGTAAGGAATTTATATGTTACGACCAACCTGTTCACGAAAAAGGCTACGCAAGGAGTGAGGACAAGCGACGCATGTGCGAGAGTCCCGCACAGCGACGTGGCGCGTAAATGTATAGCTTTGGAAGTTGAGTTGAGAAAGTTGAGGAACCAACCTACAGTGGATTTTCCTTAGTTGGAAAAGTACTTGAGCGATTTATTGAATGCTTTTTAGAAATTGCGGTCTTTTGCGGACAATTCATCAAATCCTTATCGGTTAAGGATAAGGATCTGGTGAACATTTGAATTTCTCAAGGAATTATAATTACAATGTAATTCGATATTGAGATCGCCATTTAATTAAAATACAAGGTGATTTGTAATTCAATAGGAGTATAATTACAAAATACTAAGTATTTCAATTACATTAATTACGAATTACAATGTACTTAATAAATAAATTAAAATATTATTAATAACTACGACGTAATTATTATTTATTGGACACGGTATACCGCATGAATAATAAATACTTAACCATTAAATGATAATTAATAAGTAACAATTGAAATCGTATTCGTAATTAATAAACAAATTTTATTATTTCAAATAATTAATATGTAATTGTTTTCTCTTTCATTTAAACTTTCAAACAACAAATAATTATACATAAATATATATTGTATTTCAATTACACTCGTGATTAAAATAATTCGTAATTGAATCAACATTCGAACAATCAACATTCTAAATACATTCGAGACCAATCATTCCCACGTTATCGCGACTGTGAATACTCTCCACTCATACAGGATTGTATACGCCTATCTTGAAATGTGATTGGTTTCTTGAAAATTCGTTCAATTCCTTCTTGAGTGGTACCACTTATTACGTTTGCATAGGTCATTTTGCTTAGAACACGTAATTTTTGTTTGGTGTAGTTATGGCATGGTAGTTCTAGGTAGTTTCTCACTTACTACTGAGGGGGGTTGGGGGCTCCCCTTGACATGCCGAAAAAATTCAAAGTCGAACGAGTCACATGGATCGTAATCTAATCTGGGCTTGAATATGGGACAACAGGTACAAAATACATAATGCAAAGACGAAACATCCTTCTTTTTGTTTATTTTTAAATAAAATTTGCGTAAATGTGTTTGTAAGATTTTTCTCTCTGATTAAAATAAGAACAAACAAATTTTTTACCATAAATTATAATCAAGTAAGTATTAATATGAAAAGTATATTTATATTTTTTATAAAATTTGTAATTTTATAAGATATAATCTTACAAAAATTATATTGTATTTGATCTTAATTTAATCACAAAAACCTCACAATTACAGTGAGAAAAATCTTACAATTACCGTTAAGAAAAAATAAGAAATAAAAAAGTGTCGCATTGCATTATAATGATATCCGTCCTTTATTTGCTGTCTACTTTTGTGTTTGTCGAAGTTGTATTAATATTTTTATTAATAATAAGGTAAAATAACTGGAAAATGATGAAATTAATAGATTAATCATAAACACGTCATTCGGCGCAATCCGAGCCGCATTAGAGAGCAAACGAAAAATACGTCGACGTAGTATGCAGTGATTTAACCTAAAAATTTTTATCTTCTTAACAACAGATTGCTAACCTCAAAATATGTAATTAAATATAATTACTTAAAACAGTTTCAAAGTTTTGTTCATATTTACCAACTGATGAACAACGGCATTTTAAAATTTTTAAAAAGATTTGATCCATTTTGTATAACAGGCCACATGTTAGAGAATTTTTTCAGATTTTTCGATCGTAAAATATGGTTACAAAAAAATAAAGAACGAAAAAACAAATCGGAAAGTTGCAAATTTTTCGGAAATGACAAATCTTGTCTTCGCCATTTTAATTCTATCGGAGGATATTGCCAAAAGCAGCAATCTCTGATGTTGTCAGCAATCTCTGCCAGATTTTTTGAGGGGGTGAAACAATGTTATAAAAAATAAAAACCAAACTTTCGACATTTTCTCCATACTTAACTTGGTTAAGTATAATATTGTCCACTTAATAAGTATATTATGCAGTATGAAACGGTTTTACATTTAAAGAAACGATTACTTAACTAGGAACACGAAATTCAAGATATGAAACTATGATATGCGTGATATACAAAATCTTCGTTATGATTACAACGTCGTTGGTTGATGGAGCGAGCGAGATACGAGTCTTTTGAACGTTGTGCGAGCGCCGATGAGGCTAATTTTTTTCATAAGTATTGCTCTTTCTCGATTTTTTTTCAAAATTAAGTTCTTAATGTTTTAAATATATTTCGGATAAAGATATAGGCAAAAGTAATTTTTGAGCATTTTTTATTCCATCGTTTACCCGAATGTATATACTTCTTATTACAGTTTTGTTTCACATTCTTTATATTAAATAGATACACGTGACTCCCATTAATATTCGGACACGATATTATTAGAAAAATTATTGCTCCCTTTTATTGTTTATGGCAGTATTATTGAATCGTTTTCTCATATAATAAAGCACTTCTTAAAGTAAGTAGAAAAATAAATTTTGTTTAGTTATTGCACATGTTCTTTTGTATAATAAGCGATAAACAAGATTGTGACAAAATTTAACGTCGCAAAAATATTCGGACACAACATCTTAGATGGCAGAGTAAAATATTGTATTACATTGACGACGCCGCTAACACATATTGTATATAAATAAATAAAAATTCGTTGTAAGAACTCGGTACCACAGAAATTATTGGTGATATCAGACGCTTTACTTGTGAAAATGGGATGAAAAGGAAGAAATACGTCTTTTGAAATCCGACAATTGGTTATTTATCACAAGGGAATGGGATCTTTTAACAATAAAGCAAAATTAATGGAAACAATCACGAAAATATGGTCAGAAATTCCGACTGAGTTTTGTGTTCGATTAATTGAATTTATGCCACACAGATGCAATGCAGTCCTCAAATCCAAGGGTTATCCAATAACTTATTAGACTGTTATGAAAACTACAGTCAATGATACATCGCTGTTTTTCATTAAAAGTGATTATATAACTTAAGCGGCGTATGTTTCTATGCATTCGTAGGTACCGAACAATTCTATCAGAAGCTTATACTATTTCTTTCGTCCTTTCCTAATTCGATGGGATCTCGATGTTGCGAGCCATCCTTGTCCTGCTCGCCTCTAGTGTACACATGTTCGTATCTATTGTCTCGAGTCGTCTGTGAATCATTCCTCTAACGGCTTGATTCTTCTCGTCGGAGACCCTAAACGAGAAAGCCACTTGAAGATGCCATAAAATAGTATTCGCTGCAATTGCTGTCAAGGACGGAAGGACTGTCCTGAAACTATGCTTATCGTAAACGAGAATTACGAAGCATTGCACAGCATATGGTGTATCTCGACGTATTTCGTTTCTTTTTTATGAAACCATTTCTAAATAAACCATAGACCTTTCCTAATATATTAAAGAATTTTGTCAGCTTCTTCTTTGTTGAAAATTGTGGTTCAAAATAATGAGGAAGAAAAATAATTGATATGTTTCTTTTTCACCGGAATAGAGAGAAGACTGTTCCTCAACAACATAGAATCTATTGCAATCAATGTTCCAAATTTTTCAGATTTTCTAGTAGGGTTTGATCGTATATTTGTTAGTCTACTTGGAATAAATGATATTAACGAAACTAAGGGAATCGTGAAAATAATATAAAATTTCGAGTTACTGTAGTAGCTGTGCAATGTAATTCAAGTTATAATTTTTTCCATAATTAAAATATTTAATCTTTTTAACTTACTTCTAATAAACGAATTTTATTATGTCTGACGGTGCATTATTTTTTTATACAATATTAATCGATCTCGTAGTAATATGACTGAAACTTTTGGATCGATTAAATATATGTACTACTCGATTAAAAACATCTAGCATTTAACATTTTCAACTATTTCATCATAAATACTGTACGATATTTTTGCAGTATAATTTATGCTGAAATTCATTTGCATCTTGTAATTGCGAAACAAATGACAACCTAGCAGAGTTGTACATTATTTAGATAATAAATTATAGAAACGTTACGAACAAAAGATATTTCTTCATCTTTATGCAATATTGTGGAGGGTCCTAATAAAATAAGTATCTTTATTCGATGTGTTTGAAATAAATAATTTTATTAGTCGAGAATTTGTCCGACAAATAAAAATACCACTTAATTATCAACACGTAACTACATTGTTCCAGAACAAAAACAAATCAATATTCATAGAATCGTTTTTCAAATAAAGATAGGAAAGTGTCGAATATGTGGATGCTTGGTCTCAAGTTTCCGATTATGCTCTCTAGTTTTCATTTCGGGGTAATACAGTATCTAACAAAAAGATAACATACTTTAAAACTAATGTAATTTTTATTTATGTAACATTACAACTAAAATACTGTTTCTATATAAATTGGCAAAATACCACTATAAACATACACAAATGAAATAAAATTGCATTTCGCAAGTGTAAACAATTTTATTTAAAAAAAGAGAATTTTTATGGAAATACAGTCAGACAAAATGTTAGCACACTTAACTAAAAATTATGTATGTCAATAAATCAAGCAATAATATTGAATGCCTAATGTTTTGTGGCTTCATCTTTCCACTTATTAACAGTCGTCATTATCTACGAAGTTTCTTTATTAGTTTTTTGTTCTAATTGTTTCTTATCATCTTAAATACATTTTTATCATTCGGCAATCTTTTGAAATTATCTGCCATTTGCATAATGCATGGTTATGATTTTCGCAACAATTTTCAACGATATGATCTTGCTGATTAATCCTCGAGAAAAAAATTCGCGGCATCACCCTGTTGAAAAATATGTACAGGGTATTCCTGAAAGTATATACAAGCGGTCACCGGGTTATTCTTCATAAAAAAGAAATGAAAAAGATATAGAGTGACTTCTTTTTTTTTAGGATTTCGTTTTTGAGAAAACCAGGTTTTAAAGCTTCTTCACATGTCGCGAAGTAAAGATATTTTTCTACCAGAAAGTATCAGTGCACATTTCTTTTTACATCCATTTCCAATACATATATTTTTTATTCAAAGCGTATTTATTCGTGGCGTTGAATATAATTTTCATCTTTTATCTTTATCTTTATATGAAGGCTACGAATAGATTTGCGGATAACTTTTGCCAGAATTTTGAAGATTCAAACTTTTACATTCTTGAATATACCTTCATAAAGCAGAGATTGAAAACAATTATGACATCGGTTTCAGTTCGTGAAAGAATTATGGAGAATCCAAAAATTCTCATCAAACAGTTTCCATTGTTTAATGATGGAAATAAACAAAAAGCAATACCGCGTATCCAATTAAATAATGATATTTTATTCGAAGTATGCACACGTGCTATTTTATGTCCTTTATATCCGTTTATGTAACTGCGACAGGCTGACTAGAACGCGCTGTTTGACCCATCAATTGAAACAAAAAACTCAACGCACACAAAATAACTGCCGAGTAGCGACGATGTCTTCGAGCACCAAGGAGAAATGCGATAGTTGAATGCCGACATTTAAAATCGATATTATGTATATAGGTCCATAACTGTTAATTTTCAGTTCTGTATGATAGCCAGATAGGATTAGTATGTCACTTACTGTGCCCATTAAAGTGGCGTCTGAAGTTTTCGATAAATTATATGGTTTTCTATGTTGATGTCTTTTATGTTGTTGATGTCATATATGTTGATGTCTTTTACATAACTACTAATTTTATTATAATTGAAATATATAAGGAACATAAAATATTTAACAAAATATAAATAGTAGTTTTCGATCGAGTTACTGTGCCTTGTAAGAATGAAAAGTTTACTACTGCGTGCTATTTGAGCCGTTCAGTGCATACATCGATTAACTCCACTTTTTGAAAAATTTTAAATTTATGTGTCAAAGCACTTGCTATAGTCATAACTTTTTATATTTATAATAACTTCCCTGAATAATAAAAATTAACACCATTAAACGGCAACATTTTTTTGGCCATTGAAAAATAAGTAATTTATTTCAGAAGTCATTTTGATTAACTCCATACCCTAATGTAATCGTTGCTTTATTGTCATGCATCAACGCTTTGTTTTAAACAGCCGAAGATGCTTTCCCTCCTCTCAATAATATTGGTAATAAAATCGCATCGACAAACAGATTAAAAAAAAGCGCAACGCAAACGGTAGTTAGTATAACAGTGATCTCGCACGCTGAATGTTACTGTCTACTTCACCATTATTGCACGGCCTACATATTTTCTTGGTCTTTTCATCATTACTCCCAGATTGTTTTTAAAGAAATAAATATTATATTATAAATATATTATATAGAAATAAATATTATACCGAAATAAATATTATCCGGTTTGGAGAAGCCTGCGTAGAGGTGAAGTCCGAGTTGAAATATCTCGGACTGATCCTCGACAGCCGCTGGAGCTTCGATGCGCATCTCGACCGTCTCGTCCCCCGAGTCGAAAAGGCGGCGGCCTCTTTGGGCCGCCTGCTGCCCAACCTCGGGGGACCGGGAGATTTGGTGCGCCGCCTATACCTGGGCGTGGTGCGGTCTATGGCCTTATACGGTGCCCCAATATGGGCGCCGTACGCGATGACCAGCCGGCGCAACACGCTGTTGTTGCGCCGGCTGCAGAGGCGGATGGCCATCCGCCTCATAGGGGGTTACCGCACCACGTCTACCGTGGCGGCGCTTGCTCTGGCGGGAGAACTTCCCTTCGAGCTTCAGGCGGCGGTGCGCGCCTGTGTTTATAGGCGCACTAGCATCGCAAGCCGTGCTCGAGGGGCCCCGCCGGAGCGTGAGACGGTCGAGGGCTTCGAGCTCCAGGCCCGGCGACTAGCGCTCGCCAGATGGCGTGCCAAGCTTTGCTCCCACGCCGGCGAGCGCGTCCCTGGGGCTCTCCTGCCGCACTTCACCTCGTGGCGGGAGAGACGGCATGGCAGGCTCTCCTACCGAGCGACGCAGGTGTTCACCGGGCATGGCTGCTTCGGTGTCTACCTGTGTCGCATCGGGAGGGAAGCGACGACGGTGTGCCACCACTGTGGCGCGGAGGAAGACTCGGCGCAGCATACGCTGGAGGAATGTCCCGCCTTTTCAGCGCTGCGCCGAGTCCTAAAACGAGAAGTCGGCCACGACCTCGCACTCTCCAGCCTAGTTGGGGCCATGCTGGAGGGCCCAGGGAAGTGGGCGGCAGCAATCTCTTTCTGCGAGGAGGTTATGTCGCGGAAGGAGGCTGCCGAGCGGGATCGGGAGCTTACAGATCCCGCCCGACGTGCCCGGGGACGGCGTGCGCGCCCACGCCGAGAAACCCCGGGCAGCTGAGAGTAGGCGGGCGCCGGGTGTACCAGAATATGCTGGTTTCATTGCCCGCCGCCCGCCAACAGAGGGGGACGTCCACTGTTGGGAGTGGGGGATGACGAGTCGCCTGAAGGAGGCGAGGGATAATTGTGATCCTCCTCCAATATACTCGTCGTCCCCCCGGCGGCCGCTGTGATCAGGGCGGGGGCCCTGGTCACCTATCGCGCGGTCGCCGTGTCGGGGCGGTGCGGGGTGCGACCCCTCGCGCCGCCGAATTTAAATGGATTTTAGGGGGGAGGATTATATCTCCCCCCGGGACGCGGCCGGCCATCGTTACCATATTGATGGCCGGCCAGGCGAGGGGGAGCCGCGGTAGTGTTCTTCAAGAGTTCCGTGGCTCCCCCGTTGAATCGCCAGCAATCGGTAGAGCGTCCTCAGGTCGCCGTGGAGGTTTTAGTGGGTCAAACCCCACACTACCCTCGTCCCGCTCCCCCGGGCGGGGCGGGGGTGTCTGGCGAGCAGATTTCCTCCACGTAAAATAAAAAAAAAAAAAAAAAAAGGTTGCGCTCGCCACCCCCCCATGTCCGCTACCTTGTCGTGGTGGGGGGGGGGGGCTTCGTGCCCTAATGATCCTCAAGGCTGTGCCGGCGGGGAATTTATTCCCTGGCAGGTTCTACCATGCCGGAGTGGCTTGAGGTGAGGGGCCAACTAAAGTCGGACACATACCGTAAACCTGTGGTCATGTTTTACAGGAACGGGGGTCTTGCCTTAACCGGCCGGGCCGCGAGGATGACAACCTCTCTAAAAAATCCATAGCCCCAAGCAGTGTTGCGCGGTGATGAGGGTGTAGCTGGAGTAAGCGCCAGCTATGGTTGGTGGGTGCACCAATCTTTAGCGGACAAACCCGGGGTACCTGGCGACCCCCGGGTGTATTAGCCTTCCCCGGGTATGGCGGCTCTGCCCGGGGTGACCTTCTTTCCGACCACACTCGTGGGACCAATTATGGATTCTTTTAAACAAATAACCGGGGAGGGGGGAAACGAGCGTGAGGTGGAGGTGCGCGGGCCTATCGTGCGCCTCAAAAGATGTGCAGAGCCGGTGTCGCGGAGGCATTCTGCAACACGCGGCAAAAAGAGGACCGCAGCGGGCCTTGGTGAGTGCGATGAGGGGGAGGAGTCAGATTTCTCTGTCTCCTCCCACCACTCATCGCAGAGTGTCCCGGGCTCGTCGTCAGCGAGGAAGAGAGGACGGCCGCCGACGACCGGCGAATATGTTGGCCTCGCAGAGGCCAAACTTAGGCTGGCCGAGGCCTCGCAGTTGGAGGCCGAGGCAAGGGAGGTGGCGGCGATATTCGACCCGGGTGCCCCCGTGCCGAGACCATCGCGGTCGAGCGTTCCGCTCCCGGACGAGACGGATATCGCGGAAAATTTCCGCAACCGTCCGACGCGGGATGTCGCGGCCGCTATATTGGAGAGCCTGGATGAGGTGGCCAGAATCTCCGGTGTGTCAAAGGGGCTGAAGGGCAACTTGGCCCGCGCCCTGAGGGTGGCCGCCTTAAACGGCAGGGTGGGGGTGTCCGAGCTGGCAGTGAGGTCAGCTACCGACGCCACGCGTGTCCTGGAGGCCGAAAATGCCGTCCTCAGGGGGCAAATGATGGAGCTGCAGGCGGAGGTGGCCCGACTCCGGCAGGTGGTGGAGGCGAGAACGGCTGCTGCCGCAATGCCTCCGCCGCCGCGCCAGGGAGAGGGCTCAGTATCGCCGCCGATCGTCGGCGCCCGGGATTGCCATCGCTCCGGGCAAGAAAAGTCCTCGCCACCACCTGCGGCTGCGCCCGCAGATTTTCTGGCGCAAATAGGCGCCCTGATAGACGCCAAATTGGCGTCATTTAGGAGGGAGCTCGCGCCGCGAACGGTCTCGGCCCTGCGATCGGTGGCCCCTGGGCCGTCCGTCCCCTCACAGTCTTCGGACAGGGTGGGGCGGAAGACGAAGAAGAAGAAGAAAGGTGCGAAAGCTGGGGCGGCTATAGCGGCCCAGACGGAGCCCGCTCGACCGCGAGCAGAATCGGCGCTACCCTCTGCCGCGCCTCCACCCCAGGAGGCGTGGTCCCAGGTGGTTGGCCGGAAGGCCAAAAAGGCGGCTGCCAAGGCCACTGCGGCGGCGAATAAAAATGGACGGGTGGTCCCGGCGGCCCCCAGGAAGACACACCTGCCTCCTCGACCGCCACGCACAGCAGCGGTTACCATAACGGTTCCGTCTGGCGTGGACATTACTTACGCGCAGGCGATGGCCACTGCCAGGTCCAAGGTGGACCTGGCTGAAATTGGCATCGCCTCGCTGAGGCCGCGAAGGGCGGTGACTGGGGGGTTAATTTTGGAGGTCCCTGGCACCGATGGGGCCGCCAAGGCCACCGTCCTCGCCACAAAAGTGGCGGAAGCGCTGGCAGGCACCGGCGTAAAGGTCGCGCGTCCGGTCAAAAAAGCTGACCTTAGGGTGCGCGGCCTAGTCGATTCGACCACGACGGCGGAGATCGCTGCGGCTGTTGCCCGCGTGGGAGGGTGCAGCGAGGGCGACATCAATACCGGCGAAATCCGGGCTTCCCCCTCGGGATTGGGCACCCTCTGGGTCCGATGTCCTGCCGCGGCCGCTCGCAGGGTCGCTGTCGCCGGCCGGATAACCGTCGGCTGGACCCAGGCAGCCGTGGAGGCCCTGAGTGCCCGGCCTCTGCAGTGTTACCGTTGCCTTGGTGTTGGTCACACCAGTCAGCGGTGCACTGCTGCCGAGGATAGGTCCGACTGCTGCTATAGATGCGGCAGTCGGGACCATAAGGTGGCAGCCTGTACGGCCACGCCCAATTGTCCGCTTTGTGCGGGCGCGGGCAAGCCGTCTGGTCACCGCCTCGGCAGCCGGGCTTGTCCTGCCAGTGCGGGGCGGGGCAGGGGAGGCGGCCAAAGGCCGTCTGCCAGGTATAATAAAAAGGGGAGGGAAACCACGATGGCCAAGGCAGCGACCACCGTGTCCAGCAACGAAAAGGTAGCATCGCCTGATGCTACCGCCGCACCCACGAGGGCGGATGGGGCCACTAATGTCCCTGACGCCACCGCACCCGCGGCCGTGACGGCGATGGACACGGCTGTGTAATGGGGCCCCCGGGCCCGATAATACAAGTTAACCTCAACTGCTCGGCCAGAGCGCAGGATCTCCTGTTTCAATGCCTGGCCGAGCGGGGTGCCGGGTTGGCAGTCGTGGCGGAGCCGCACAGGGTCCCCAAACATCCACACTGGATGGGGGACTCGATTGGCTCCGCCGCGATTATTTGGGCTGGGAGGCCAGGGTCCCCGCCGTGCTCGGTTATCGAGCGCGGCCTGGGATACGTGGCCGTTGATTGGGGCGGAACCGCGGTTGTGGCGATATACGCACCTCCAAGGTGGTCCCTCGAAGAGTTTGAGCAGTATCTGGACGGGGTAGGGAGATGCGTCTCCCGCTGCCATCCCCGTCCGGTGCTGGTCCTGGGGGACTTCAATGCCAAGGCCACGGCTTGGGGTTCCCCCGGGACTGACTCGAGGGGCCGGGAGGTGCTGGATTGGGCGGCGGGACTGGAGCTCCGTCTCCTGAACAAGGGCTCGGTCCATACGTGCGTGCGGCATAACGGGGGGTCCATCGTTGACCTTTCGTGGGCAACGCCCCCGGCCGCGCGCCGTATTACGGGGTGGAGGGTGGCGGAAGGGGTCGAGACGTTGTCTGACCACAGATACATAGTTCTCGACCTCACCGCAGCCCCACCATCGACACCCCGTCGTCGCCCCGCCGATGAAGGTTCGCCTCAGCCGCGGTGGGCGCTGAAGCGCCTCGACCAGGACGCTCTGATGGCGGCAGCACACGTCGTGGCCTGGCCAGCAACACCGGCCGGGCCAGTCGACGGGAATGGGGAGGCCCATTGGTTCCGGGGCGCAATGACGTCGATTTGCGACGTCGCCATGCCACGGGCCAGGGTCTTCCCGAGGAAGGCGGTGTACTGGTGGTCGCGCGCGATAGCGGAATTACGCACCGAGTGCGTCCGCGCGCGACGCCAGTACGCTCGCGCCCGTCGACGACGACGTACGGACGACGTGCTGGCTGCCCAACTGTACGGGCGATATCGGGAGAAGGTGGTCGCCCTGCAGCTGGCCATCAGGCGAGCGAAGGACCAGGCCTGGCGCGATCTCCTCGGCTCTCTGAACCGAGATCCGTGGGGGCGCCCATATAAGATGGCATTGGGACGATTGCGTCCCTGGGCGCCCCCCGTGACGGAGAGCCTGGATCCGGGGCTGCTCGTGCGGGTCGTGGACGCTTTATTCCCCGTTAGCGGGGAGGCGTCCCGGCTCGTCCCTGAGCCAGAGGAACATGAGTGGTCCCCGGATCTTGAGGTCGCGCCGGAGGAGATGGCCGGGGTCGTCAAATGGCTCCGGGGCAAGAATACCGCCCCGGGGCCGGACGGTATCCCCGGCCGGGTCTGGTTGCTCGCCGCGAGCGTCCTGGGGGAGAGGCTGAGGAGCCTCTACTCTGGGCTCCTGAGGTCGGGGACGTTCCCCGACCTATGGAGAGAAAGTCGGATGGTCCTCTTGAGGAAGGATGGGAGGCCGGGGGATTCTCCCTCCGCGTACCGGCCCATTTGTCTCCTGGATGAGGCGGGCAAGATCTTCGAGAAGATCATTGTTGCCCGCCTCTCCAGACACCTGTCCCGCGACGGCCCAGATCTGGCGGACTGCCAGTTTGGCTTCCGGGAGGGGCGATCGACGGTCGATGCTATCGACCGTGTCAAGTCCCTCTCGGACAATGCCGTGGCAAGGGGCGGGGTGTGCTTGGCGGTGTCCATTGACATCGTCAATGCGTTCAACACCCTGCCCTGGTCCGCCATTAGGGAGGCCCTCGTTTATCACCAGGTGCCTCCCTATCTGATGCGGGTGATCGGGGCCTACCTGCGGGATAGGTGGGTCGAATACCCGGGCCGGTACGGGATGATACGGAGGGAAGTGGACCGCGGGGTCCCGCAGGGGTCCGTTTTAGGACCGCTCCTGTGGGACCTGGGTTACAACGCGGTCCTGGAGAAGGCCTCCCTGCCCGACGGTGCCACCCTCGTCTGCTACGCGGACGACACGTTGGTGGTCGCCGTCGGGAGTACCTTCGAGAGGACCATCCGACGAGCAGAGGTTGCGGTGGCAGCCGTCGTCGCGAGGATCCGCGATCTGGGGCTGAAAATAGCCCCGGAGAAGGCCGAGGCTGTCTGGTTCCACGGACGGCCTCGGTCTCGGCCACCGGCCAGATCGTGGATCCGGGTTGGAGAAGCCTGCGTCGAGGTGAAGTCCGAGTTGAAATATCTCGGACTGATACTCGACAGCCGCTGGAGCTTCGATGCGCATCTCGACCGTCTCGTCCCCCGAGTCGAAAAGGCGGCGGCCTCTTTGGGCCGCCTGCTGCCCAACCTCGGGGGACCGGGAGATTTGGTGCGCCGCCTATACCTGGGCGTGGTGCGGTCTATGGCCTTATACGGTGCCCCAATCTGGGCGCCGTACGTGATGACCAGCCGGCGCAACACGCTGTTGTTGCGCCGGCTGCAGAGGCGGATGGCCATCCGCCTCATAGGAGGTTACCGCACCACGTCTACCGTGGCGGCGCTTGCTCTGACGGGAGAACTTCCCTTCGAGCTTCAAGCGGCGGTGCGCGCCAATGTTTATAGGCGCACTAGCATCGCCAGCCGTGCTCGAGGGGCCCCGCCGGAGCGTGAGACGGTCGAGGGCTTCGAGCTCCAGGCCCGGCGACTAGCGCTCGCCAGATGGCGTGCCGAGCTTTGCTCCCACGCCGGCGAGCGCGTCCCCGGGGCTCTCCTGCCGCACTTCACCTCGTGGCGGGAGAGACGGCATGGCAGGCTCTCCTACCGAGCGACGCAGGTGTTCACCGGGCATGGCTGCTTCGGTGTCTACCTGTGTCGCATCGGGCGGGAAGCGACGACGGTGTGCCACCATTGTGGCGCGGAGGAAGACTCGGCGCAGCACACGCTGGAGGAATGTCCCGCCTTTTCAGCGCTGCGCCGAGTCCTAAAACGAGAAGTCGGCCACGACCTCGCACTCTCCAGCCTAGTTGGGGCCATGCTGGAGTGCCCGGGGAAGTGGGCGGCAGCAATCTCTTTCTGCGAGGAGGTTATGTCGCTGAAGGAGGCTGCCGAGCGGGATCGGGAGCTTACAGATCCCGCCGGACGTGTCTGGGGACGGCGTGCGCGCCCACGCCGAGAAACCCCGGGCAGCTGAGAGTAGGCGGGCGGCGGGTGTACCAGAACATGCTGGTTTCATTGCCCGCCGCCCGCCAACAGAGGAGGACGTCCACTGTTGGGAGTGGGGGATGACGAGTCGCCTGAGGGAGGCGAGGTTTAACTGTGATCCTCCTCCAATATACTCGTCGTCCCCCCGGCGGCCGCTGTGATCAGGGCGGGGGCCCTGTCACCTATCGCGCGGTCGCCGTGTCGGGGCGGTGCGGGTTGCGACCCCTCGCGCCGCCGAATTTAAATGGATTTAAGGGGGGAGGATTTATCTCCCCCCGGGACGCGGCCGGCCATCGTTACCATCTTGATGGCCGGCCAGGCGAGGGGGAGCCGCGGTAGTGTTCTTCAAGAGTTCCCGTGTCTTCCCCATTGAATCGCCAGCGATCGGTCCTGCGTCCTCAGGTCGCCGTGGAGGTTTTAGTGGGTCAAACCCCACACTACCCTCGTCCCGCTCCCCCGGGCGGGGCGGAGGTGTCTGGCGAGCAGATTTCCTCCACGTAAAATAAAAAAAAAAAAAAAAAAAAAAAAAGGTTATGTCAAGGTCCCCCCCGTGTCCGCTACCTTGTCGTGGTGGGGGGGCTTCGTGCCCTAATGATCCTCAAGGCTGTGCCGGCGGGGAATTTATTCCCTGGCACGTTCTACCATGCCGGAGTGGCTTGAGGTGAGGGGCCAACTAAAGTCGGACACATACCGTAAACCTGTGGTCATGTTTTACAGGAACGGGGGTCTTGCCTTAACCGGCCGGGCCGCGAGGATGACAACCTCTCTAAAAAATCCCTAGCCCCAAACAGTGTTGCGCGGTGATGAGGGTGTAGCTGGAGTAAGCGCCAGCTATGGTTGGTGGGTGCACCAATCTTTAGCGGACAACCCCGGGGTACCTGGCGACCCCCGGGTGTATTAGCCTTCCCCGGGTATGGCGGCTCTGCCCGGGGTGACCTTTCTTTCCGACCACACTCGTGGGACCAATTATGGATTCTTTTAAACAAATAACCGGGGAGGGGGGAAACGAGCGTGAGGTGGAGGTGCGCGGTCCTATCGTGCGCCTCAAAAGATGTACAGAGCCGGTGTCGCGGAGGCATTCGGCAACACGCGGCAAAAAGAGGACCGCAGCGGGCCTTGGTGAGTGCGATGAGGGGGAGGAGTCAGATTTCTCTGTCTCCTCAAACCACTCATCGCAGAGTGTCCCGGGCTCGTCGTCAGCGAGGAAGAGAGGACGGCCGCCGACGACCGGCGAATATGTTGGCCTCGCAGATGCCAAACTTAGGCTGGCCGAGGCTTCGCAGCTGGAGGCCGAGGCAAGGGAGGTGGCGGCGATATTCGACCCGGGTGCCCCCGTGCCGAGACCATCGCGGTCGAGCGTCCCGCTCCCGGACGAGACGGACATCGCGGAAAATTTCCGCAACCGTCCGACGCGGGATGTCGCGGCCGCTATATTGGAGAGCCTGGAGGACTAATTGTAATCCTCCTCCGGTATACTCGTCGTCCCCCCGGCGGCCGCTGTGATCAGGGCGGGGGCTCTGGTCACCTATCGCGCGGTCGCCGTGTCGGGGCGGTGCGGGGTGCGACCCCTCGCGCCGCCGAATTTAAATGGATTCTAGGGGGGAGGATTTATCTCCCCCCTGGACGCGGCCGGCCAACGTTACCATCCTGATGGCCGGCCAGGCGAGGGGGGGCCGCGGTAGTGTTCTTCAAGAGTTCCCGTGGCTCCCCCGTTGAATCGCCAGCGATCGGTCCTGCGTCCTCAGGTCGCCGTGGAGGTTTTAGTGGGTCAAACCCCACACTACCCTCGTCCCGCTCCCCCGGACGGGGCGGGGGTGTCTGGCGAGCAGATTTCCTCCACGTAAAATAAAAAAAAAAAAAAGGTTCCCCCCCGAGTCCGCTACCTTGTCGTGGTGGGGGGGCTTCGTGCCCTAATGATCCTCAAGGCTGTGCCGGCGGGGAATTTATTCCCTGGCAGGTTCTACCATGCCGGAGTGGCTTGAGCTGAGGGGCCAACTAAAGTCGGACACATACCGTAAACCTGTGGTCATGTTTGGCGAGTATCGGAGATACGGACCTTTTGCTTTCGACCCGAGTCGAAAGTCAACAAGGAGTCCGGGTCGAAGATACTAGCAGAAGTCGGAGCACTCAACGAGTTGGTCCAGGAGCTGATTCAAAGAAACAGCTTCGTCGAAGGGCAACTCGCCGCGGTCAGGGCGGACCTAAAAGCGCGCCCTGCCGTAATGAGTGCGGCGCGACCTGGGCCGTCCAAGGGATCCCTCCCGAAGACGGTCTCCAATGCCGCGCAGTTGACCTACGCCCAAGTGGCAAAGGTCAACCAGTCAGCGACTCCGGAGGCGAGAAGACCACCGACACAATACGTGGTGCGTATCTTCCCGCCAAAGGATAAAGGACAGAACAGCGATGCTACTAAGAGAGCTGTTCTGTCGATCGTAAAACCTGCGAAGGAGGCGATCCGTGTCAGATCGGTTCGACGCATCCACTCCGGTGGCATCGTCGTCGAAACCGATCGCAAGGAGGACCTAAAAGCCTTCGTAGGCAATAAGAAGCTGGCGAGTGCGGGACTGTCCGTCTCCTTGCCCAGCAAACGGGACCCCGAGGTCCTGATTTATGACATTCCGAAAGGGATGGGCAAGGAGGAAATTGCCTCCAGTCTTTGGAGGCAAAACCTCTCTGAGGCGTCCCAGAAGGATGTGCCTTCGGGTGTTCGGGTCAGTCGCATGGCTGGCAAGACCCCGGAGACAGCCAACTGGGTAGTGGCCGTCAGTCCGCAGATTCGTCGGCGGCTGGCGCAGAGAGGGGACCGGGTGTACCTTGGGTGGAGTTCCTGCCGTGTGCGGGACTTCATACAGGTCACCCGTTGCTATAAGTGCCAGCGCTTCGGGCACACCGCGAAGCGCTGTAAATTCAAAGAGGATGTCTGCGGACATTGTGCCGAAAAAGGGCACGGATATGCGCTCTGCAGCAGGAAGAGCAAGCCTCCGGTTTGTTCCAACTGCAAAGACAGAGGGCGGCCACACGACCATAAGTCGCGAGACCCGGCCTGCGCCTCCTATCAGGAAGCGCTGGTTTTGGAGATGTCTCGCATTAGACAGGAATAATAATTTGAATCTCGAATGGATAGTACAAACGACCGGCGACGCTCGAGAGTCATACGGGTCATGCAGCATAACATGCAGCGGGCCCGAAACGTGACCGACGAAGTCCGGACTGAGATGCATAGGCGAGGGGTAGATGTGTTGCTTGCACAAGAGCCATATAGCTGGCGGGGTACTGTGCCCGGGCTAGGCTTGAGAACGAGGCTGATCACGGCAGGCGAACAGGTGATGGCTGCAATAGCGGTCAGAAACCCGGATCTAACCGTGGTCAAAGTCTCTAACTTGTGCGACACGCATTTGTCCTGTGTCAGCATCTCGGGTTCGTTTGGGAGCTTCTTCCTGATCAGCCAGTACTTTCAATGCTCCGATGACGTTGAATCAGGTCTGGCGCGATTGGAGAGAGCTCTTTCCGCACTTAAGCATAACCGAGTCATTATCTCTGCCGACGTTAACGCAAAATCAGCCCAGTGGGGCAGCGCGGAGACGGACGTGAGAGGCCGTAAACTCGAAGAGTTTATCGTGAGCCATGGCTTGGTTGTCTTGAACGAGGCTGGAAACGCTCCGACGTTTTCCAGCCCTAGTGGACAGTCATACATCGACGTCACACTATCGACACCTGATATTTGCGACAAGGTGCGAGGTTGGAAGGTCCGCGAGGACCTGACGACCAGCGACCACCGAGTCATAGAGTTTTCTTTGAGTTTTTGCGCCGAGGACGGTGCTGCCGAAATTAGTAGCAACAGCAGCACCAACCGGAACGGATTATTACCAAGGTTCCGACTCCGAAGCGCAAAATGGCCCGAGTTCGACAAGGCGCTGCAGGAAAGTAAGAGGAGTATATCCCCCAATCCATTGAACAATAAGGGGGATGTCGAACATCTAGCACAGGAGATCGAAAGAATGATCGTCCAAGCGTGCGACTCCTCGATGCCAACCAAGCAGTGGCATTCAAAATCCGTCCCATGGTGGACGGCCGACCTGACGAGGCAAAAGAGGCGAGTCTACAAACTTAGACGAGCCTCGCAGAACGCAGCATGTTCAGAGGAGCAGAGGGCGGCCAAGAGGACCGAATATCTTAAACAGAGAAAGGCCTACAAAGCCGCCATCAAAACTGCTCGGTCGCACAGCTGGCGTGCATTCGTGACCGAGCAGGGAAACAAGGAACCCTGGGGCCTCATTTATAAGATCACGAGGCAGAAGATGACAGCCAGCACGGTCATCTCTAATATAAATCGTAACACTGCCCAGGGTTACACCACAGACTGGGACTCCACCGCTTCCGCGCTGCTGGAGGGGTTAATTCCGGACGATAGCCCCGCGAATGACTCCCCGGATCATGCGCGAGTCAGGAGGGAAGCTGCCATCGAGCCGGAGAGTGAGGACGCCAGTCCCTTCACCCTCTCGGAGCTCAGATCGGCGGTCAACCGACTGAAGAGCGGCAAGTGTCCAGGCCTAGATCGGATCGAGCCGGAGATTTTAAAACGTTCGTGTAATACAATCTCACGCGAGCTCCTCCGACTCTACAACGGATGCCTGGCACACGGAGTCTTTCCCGTGGAATGGAAAGTCGGGTCCATCATTACCATCCTTAAAGGACCCGAGAAACCTGAAACGGAGATAAAGTCCTACAGACCAATATGCTTGCTTTCGGTCGTAGGCAAAGTCTTGGAGAAGCTAATCGCTACGCGATTAGCTAGTTCGTTTTTGCACCCCGACTACGCCTCCGATCGGCAACACGGATTCAGGCCGCATCGATCCACGACTGATGCCGTGGTAAAGATGAGGGAGCTTGCGTCCGGTCGAGAGGAAAAGTACGTCGTGGGTCTGCTCTTCGACATTGCTGCGGCCTTTGATAATGTCTGGTGGCCAAGCATACTCAACGCGTTGAGGAAGCGAGGCTGCCCAAAAAACCTATTTAGATTGGTGGTCGACTACTTCGACGGCCGCGTGGTGACTATGGTGTCTGATCGCGGTGCAGTGCGGAAGAAAGTCACTAAGGGCTGCCCACAGGGATCAATTCTTGGTCCGAGCTGTTGGAACTTAGTCTTCGACGAGGTTCTACAGCTCTTATCGAACGCCGGGCTCGCTTGCGAGCCCATCGCCTATGCAGACGACCTTCTTGTCCTGATCTTCGCGAACAGCAGGAAGGGTCTAGAAAGCAATGGCCAATTGGTTGTGGACACCATTTCTCGCTGGTGCGACCAGCAGAAATTGTCGCTGTCTGCGACCAAGACCGAGATGTTATTCTTAAAAGGCTCTCTCGACAGAGAGAGGCCACCTGTGATAAAAGTAGGAGGTCGGAATATTGCCGTCAAGGACTCTGTGCGTTACCTTGGCGTGCATTTTGACTCTAGACTGGGTATCCATTCCCATGTCGAGTATTTGAATGCTAAGTCCTTGCGAACGTTTAATGCGCTAGCAAGGATTGCTAAGTCGAACTGGGGATTGGGATATCGGACGATGCGTACTTTGTACCGCGGCTTGTTTGTCCCAATCGTCACGTATGCTGCCGCGGGCTGGGCAGACCGCCTTACCTCTGGGACGAGTAAAGTGCTCACCAGGGCGCAGAGGCATGTTCTGCTTGGCTGCGTCAAAGCCTACAGGACAGTCTCCACTGATGCGATCCCCGTGATCGCCGGGGAGATACCTGTGGACTTGGCGAAAGCGGAGTTCAGCTGCGTGTACAAAGCCAGAAAGAAACTCGGGTTCCAACATGGAACCTATCAAGTGAGTCAGGCCGAATTGGCTGACGAAGTCGTCACCGAAGCCCAAGTTCGCAGAAGGCTGAGGGAGGCGACTTTAGAGATGTGGCAGCAGAGATGGTCGTCCTCGACGAAGGGTAGGGAAACCTTCCAATACTTCGGCGAGGTATCAGACCGTCTCTCAGCGAGCTGGATCAGAGTCGACCATGATGTAGCGCAGTTCTTGAGCGGACACGGAGACTTCCGTGCGAAGCTCAAGACGTTCGCCCTGGTCGACGACGAGTTGTGCGAATGTGGGGAGGAGGAAACTCCAAACCACGTCCTCTACGATTGTCAGCGTTACGTAGAGGACAGGGAACACCTACGCCAGGCGGCGATTCGAGAAGGATTTCAGTGGCCAATCGACAAAGCCAGCCTGGTGTCAGAGCAGCTGTTTCAGGAGTTCCGAAAATTCGCACGATCCGTAAGCAAGACTAAGAAGCGAACATAGAACGAAACTGCATACGGAGCGTGGACTCGTCCAGCTCCATTGATGTACGGCATGCTGGGCGAACCCCTCGGGGTTCGTCCCCTCGGGCCAGGCTGAAGCCCCTCTTGCGGAGATAAAAGACTTTAACACTACTCCGTAAGAGTGCCTGGATTGGGTTGGACTCGAGGTGGCAGTGGGAGTAGCACGCTGTCTTCCCCTGATACGATGGTGAACGAAGGTAGAGCCCGAACATCAGGCACAAGTCGCAAGAGCGGCCGGTATGGTCCACCAAGGACTTAGGTACGGCCCGTCTCTCAGAGACAACAGTTTGACGGCAACACTAACTGTGGTCATGTTTTACAGGAACGGGGGTCTTGCCTTAACCGGCCGGGCCGCGAGGATGACAACCTCTCTAAAAAATCCCTAGCCCCAAGCAGTGTTGCGCGGTGATGAGGGTGTAGCTGGAGTAAGCGTCAGCTATGGTTGGTGGGTGCACCAATCTTTAGCGGACAACCCCGGGGTACCTGGCGACCCCCGGGTGTATTAGCCTTCCCCGGGTATGGCGGCTCTGCCCGGGGTGACCTTCTTTCCGACCACACTCGTGGGACCAATTATGGATTCTTTTAAACAAATAACCGGGGAGGGGGGAAACGAGCGTGAGGTGGAGGTGCGCGGGCCTATCGTGCGCCTCAAAAGATGTGCAGAGCCGGTGTCGCGGAGGCATTCTGCAACACGCGGTAAAAAGAGGACCGCTGCGGGCCTTGGTGAGTGCGATGACGGGGAGGAGTCAGATTTCTCTGTCTCCTCCCACCACTCATCGCAGAGTGTCCCGGGCTCTTCGTCGGCGAGGAAGAGAGGACGGCCGCCGACGACCGGCGAATATGTTGGCCTCGCAGAGGCCAAACTTAGGCTGGCCGAGCCTTCGCAGCTGGAGGCCGAGGCAAGGGAGGTGGCGGCGATATTCGACCCGGGTGCCCCCGTGCCGAGACCATCGCGATCGAGCGTCCCGCTTCCGGACGAGACGGATATCGCGGAAAATTTCCGCAACCGTCCGACGCGGGATGTCGCGGCCGCTATATTGGAGAGCCTGGATGAGGTGGCCAGGATCTCCGGCGTTTCGAAGGGGCTGAAGGGCAACTTGGCCAGCGCCCTGAGGGTGGCCGCCTTAAACGGCAGGGTAGGGGTGTCCGAGCTGGCAGTGAGATCGGCTACCGGAGCCACGCGTGTCCTGGAGGCCGAAAATGCCGTCCTCAGGGGGCAAATGACGGAGCTGCAGGCGGAGGTGGCCCGGCTCCGGCAGGTGGTGGAGGCGAGAACGGCTGCTGCCGCAATGCCTCCGCCGCCGCGCCCGGCAGAGGGCTCAGTATCGCCGCCGATCGTCGGCGCCCGGGATTGCCATCGCTCTGGGCAAGAAAAGTCCTCGCCACCACCTGCGGCTGCGCCCGCAGATTTTCTGGCGCAAATAGGCGCCCTGATAGACGCCAAATTGGCGTCATTCAGGAAGGAGCTCGCGCCGCGAACGGACTCGGCCCTACGATCCGTGGCCCCTGGGCCGTCCGTCCCCTCACAGTCTTCGGACAGGGTGGGGCGGAGGGCGAAGAAGAAGAAGAAAGGTGGGAAGGCTGGGGCGGCTATAGCGGCCCAGACGGAGCCCGCTCGACCTCGAGCAGAATTGGCCCCACCCTCCGCCGCGCCTCCACCCCAGGAGGCGTGGTCCCAGGTGGTTGGCCAGAAGGCCAAAAAGGCGGCTGCCAAGGCCACTGCGGCGGCGAATAAAAAAGGACGGGTGATCCCGGCGACCCCCAGGAAGACACACCTGCCTCCTCGACCGCCACGCACAGCAGCGGTTACCATAACGGTTCCGTCTGGCGTGGACATTACTTACGCGCAGGCGATGGCCACTGCCAGGTCCAAGGTGGACCTGGCAGAAATTGGCATCGCCTCGCTGCGGCCGCGAAGGGCGGTGACTGGGGGGTTAATTTTGGAGGTCCCTGGCACCGATGGGGCCGCCAAGGCCACCGTCCTCGCCACAAAAGTGGCAGAAGCGCTGGCAGGCACCGGCGTAAAGGTCGCGCGTCCGGTCAAAAAAGCTGACCTTAGGGTGCGCGGCCTGGTCGATTCGACCACGCCGGCGGAGGTCGCTGCGGCTGTTGCCCGCGTGGGCGGGTGCAGCGAGGGGGACATCAATACCGGCGAAATCCGGTCTTCCCCCTCGGGATTGGGCACCCTCTGGGTCCGATGTCCTGCCGCGGCCGCTCGCAAGGTTGCTGTCGCGGGCCGGATAACCGTCGGCTGGACCCATGCAGTCGTGGAGGCCCTGAGTGCCCGGCCTCTGCAGTGTTACCGTTGCCTTGATGTTGGCCACACCAGTCAGCGGTGCACTTCTGCCGAGGATAGGTCCGACTGCTGCTATAGATGCGGCAGTCGGGACCATAAGGTGGCAGCCTGTACGGCCACGCCCAATTGTCCGCTTTGTGCGGGCGCGGGCAGGCCTTCTGGTCACCGCCTCGGCGGCCGGGCGTGTCCTGTCAGTGCGAGGCGAGGCAAGGTAGGCGGCCAAAGGTCGTCTGCCAGATTCAATAAAAAAGGGAAGGAAACCACGATGGCCAAGGCAGCGACCACCGTGGCCAGCAACGAAAAGGCGGCACCGCCTGATGCTACCGCCGCACCCGCGGGGGCGAATGGGGCCACTAAAGTCCCTGACGCCACCGCATCCGCGGCCGTGACGGCGATGGACACGGCTGTGTAATGGGGCCCCCGGGCCCGATAATACAAGTTAACCTCAACTGCTCGGCCAGAGCGCAGGATCTCCTGTTTCAATGCCTGGCCGAGCGGGGTGCCGGGTTGGCAGTCGTGGCGGAGCCGCACAGGGTCCCCAAACATCCACACTGGATGGGGGACTCGATTGGCTCCGCCGCGATTATTTGGGCTGGGAGGCCGGGGTCCCCGCCGTGCTCGCTTATCGAGCGCGGCCTGGGATACGTGGCCGTCGATTGGGGCGGCACCGCGGTTGTGGCGATATACGCACCTCCAAGGTGGTCCCTCGAAGAGTTTGAGCAGTATCTGGACGGGGTAGGGAGATGCGTCTCCCGCTGCCATCCCCGTCCGGTGCTGGTCCTGGGGGACTTTAATGCCAAGGCCACGGCTTGGGGTTCCCCCGGGACTGATTCGAGGGGCCGGGAGGTGCTGGATTGGGCGGCGGGACTGGAGCTCCGTCTCCTGAACACGGGCTCGGTCCATACGTGCGTGCGGCATAACGGGGGGTCCATCGTTGACCTTTCGTGGGCAACGCCCCAGGCCGCGCGCCGTATTACGGGGTGGAGGGTGGCGGAAGGGGTCGAGACGTTGTCTGACCACAGATACATAGTTCTCGACCTCTCCGCCGCCCCACCATCGACACTCCGTCGTCGCCCCGCCGATGAAGGTTCGCCCCGACCGCGGTGGGCGCTGAAGCGCCTCGACCAGGACGCTCTGATGGCGGCGGCCCACGTCGTGGCCTGGCCAGCAACACCGGCCGGGCCAGTCGACGGGAATGGGGAGGCCCATTGGTTCCGTGGCGCAATGACGTCCATTTGCGACGTAGCCATGCCCCGGGCCAGGGTCTTCCCGAGGAAGGCGGTGTACTGGTGGTCGCGCGCGATAGCGGAGTTACGCACCGAGTGCGTCCGCGCGCGACGCCAGTACGCTCGCGCCCGTCGACGACGACGTACGGACGACGTTCTGGCTGCCCAGCTGTACGGGCGATATCGGGAGAAGGTGGTCGCCCTGCAGCTGGCCATCAGGCGAGCGAAGGACCAGGTCTGGCGCGATCTCCTCGGCTCTCTAAACCGAGATCCGTGGGGGCGCCCATACAAGATGGCATTGGGACGATTGCGTCCCTGGGCGCCCCCCGTGACGGAGAGCCTGGATCCGGGGCTGCTCGGGCGGGTCGTGGACGCTTTATTCCCCGTTAGCGGGGAGGCGTCCCGGCCTGTCCCTGAGCCAGAGGAACATGAGTGGTCCCCGGATCTTGAGGTCGCGCCGGAGGAGATGGCCGGGGTCGTCAAATGGCTCCGGGGCAAGAATACCGCCCCGGGGCCGGACGGTATCCCCGGTCGGGTCTGGCTGCTCGCCGCGAGCGTCCTGGGCGAGAGGCTGAGGAGCCTCTACTCTGGGCTCCTGAGGTCGGGGACGTTCCCCGACCTATGGAGAGAAAGTCGGATGGTCCTCTTGAGGAAGGATGGGAGGCCGGGGGATTCTCCCTCCGCGTACCGGCCCATTTGTCTCCTGGATGAGGCGGGCAAGATCTTCGAGAAGATCATTGTTGCCCGCCTCTCCAGACACCTGTCCCGCGACGGCCCAGATCTGGCGGACTGCCAGTTTGGCTTCCGGGAGGGGCGATCGACGGTCGACGCAATCGACCGTCTCAAGTCCCTCTCGGACAATGCCGTGGCAAGGGGCGGGGTGTGCTTGGCGGTGTCCATTGACATCGTCAATGCGTTCAACACCCTGCCCTGGTCCGCCATTAGGGAGGCCCTCGTCGATCACCAGGTGCCTCCCTATCTGAGGCGGGTGATCGGGGCCTACCTGCGGGACAGGTGGGTTGAATACCCGGGCCGGTGCGGGATGATACGGAGGGAAGTGGACCGCGGGGTCCCGCAGGGGTCCGTTTTAGGACCGCTCCTGTGGGACCTAGGTTACAACGCGGTCCTGGAAAAGGCCTCCCTGCCCGACGGTGCCACCCTCGTCTGCTACGCGGACGACACGTTGGTGGTCGCCGTCGGGAGTACCTTCGAGAGGACCATCCGTCGAGCAGAGGTTGCGGTGGCAGCCGTCGTCGCGAGGATCCGCGATCTGGGGCTGAAAATAGCCCCGGAGAAGGCCGAGGCTGTCTGGTTTCACGGACGGCCTCGGTCTCGGCCACCGGCCAGATCGTGGATCCGGGTTGGAGAAGTCTGCGTCGAGGTGAAGTCCGAGTTGAAATATCTCGGACTGATCCTCGACAGCCACTGGTGCTTCGATGCGCATCTCGACCGTCTCGTCCCCCGAGTCGAAAAGGCGGCGGCCTCTTTGGGCCGCCTGCTGCCCAACCTCGGGGGACCGGGAGATTTGGTGCGCCGCCTATACCTGGGCGTGGTGCGGTCTATGGCCTTATACGGTGCCCCAATATGGGCGCCGTACGTGATGACCAGCCGGCGCAACACGCTGTTGTTGCGCCGGCTGCAGAGACGGATGGCTATCCGCCTCATAAGAGGTTACCGCACCACGTCTACCGTGGCGGCGCTTGCTCTGGCGGGAGAACTTCCCTTCGAGCTTCAGGCGGCGGTGCGCGCCTATGTTTATAGGCGCACTAGCATCGCCAGCCGTGCTCGAGGGGCCCCGCCGGAGCGAGAGACGGTCGAGGGCTTCGGGCTCCAGGCCCGGCGACTAGCGCTCGCCAGATGGCGTTCCGAGCTTTGCTCCCACGCCGGCGAGCGCGTCCCCGGGGCTCTCCTGCCGCACTTCACCTCGTGGCGGGAGAGACGGCATGGCAGGCTCTCCTACCGAGCGACGCAGGTGTTCACCGGGCATGGCTGCTTCGGTGTCTACCTGTGTCGCATCGGGCGGGAAGCGACGACGGTGTGCCACCATTGTGGCGCGGAGGAAGACTCGGCGCAGCACACGCTGGAGGAATGTCCCGCCTTTTCAGCGCTGCGCCGAGTCCTAAAACGGGAAGTCGGTCACGACCTCGCACTCTCCAGCCTAGTTGGGGCCATGCTGGAGAGCCCGGGGAAGTGGGCGGCAGCAATCTCTTTCTGCGAGGAGGTTATGTCGCGGAAGGAGGCTGCCGAGCGGGATCGGGAGCTTACAGATCCCGCCCGACGTGCCCGGGGACGGCGTGCGCGCCCACGCCGAGAAACCCCGGGCAGCTGAGAGTAGGCGGGCGGCGGGTGTACCAGTACATGCTGGTTTCATTGCCCGCCGCCCGCCAACATAGGAGGACCTCCCCTGTTGTGAGTGGGGGATGGCGAGTCGCCTGAAGGAGGCGAGGGCTAATTGTGATCCTCCTCCAACATACTCGTCGTCCCCCTGGCGGCCGCTGTGATCAGGGCGGGGGCCCTGGTCACCTATCGCGCGGTCGCCGTGTCGGGGCGGTGCGGGGTGCGACCCCTCGCGCCGCCGAATTTAAATGGATTTAAGGGGGGAGGATTTATATCCCCCCGGGACGCGGCCGGCCATCGTTACCATCTTGATGGCCGGCCAGGCGAGGGGGAGCCGCGATAGTGTTCTTCAAGAGTTCCCGTGGCTCCCCCGTTGAATCGCCAGCGATCGGTCCCGCTCCCCCGGGCGGGGCGGGGGTGTCTGGCGAGCAGATTTCCTCCACGTAAAATAAAAAAAAAAAAAAAAAAAGGTTATGTCAAGGTCCCCCCCGAGTCCGCTACCTTGTCGTGGTGGGGGGGCTTCGTGCCCTAATGATCCTCAAGGCTGTGCCGGCGGGGAATTTATTCCCTGGCAGGTTCTACCATGCCGGAGTGGCTTGAGGTGAGGGGCCAACTAAAGTCGGACACATACCGTAAACCTGTGGTCATGTTTTACAGGAACGGGGGTCTTGCCTTAACCGGCCGGGCCGCGAGGATGACAACCTCTCTAAAAAATCCCTAGCCCCAAGCAGTGTTGCGCGGTGATGAGGGTGTAGCTGGAGTAAGCGCCAGCTATGGTTGGTGGGTGCACCAATCTTTAGCGGACAACCCCGGGGTACCTGGCGACCCCCGGGTGTATTAGCCTTCCCCGGGTATGGCGGCTCTGCCCGGGGTGACCTTCTTTCCGACCACACTCGTGGGACCAATTATGGATTCTTTTTCACAAATAACCGGGGAGGGGGGAAACGAGCGTGAGGTGGAGGTGCGCGGGCCTATCGTGCGCCTCAAAAGATGCACAGAGCCGGTGTCGCGGAGGCATTCGGCGACACGCGGCAAAAAGAGGACCGCAGCGGGCCTTGGTGAGTGCGATGAGGGGGAGGAGTCAGATTTCTCTGTCTCCTCCCACCACTCATCGCAGAGTGTCCCGGGCTCGTCATCAGCGAGGAAGAGAGGACGGCCGCCGACGACCGGCGAATATGTTGGCCTCGCAGAGGCCAAACTTAGGCTGGCCGAGGCCTCGCAGTTAGAGGCCGAGGCAAGGGAGGTGGCGGCGATATTCGACCCGGGTGGCCCCGTGCCGAGACCATCGCGGTCGAGCGTCCCGCTCCCGGACGAGACGGATATCGCGGAAAATTTCCGCAACCGTCCGACGCGGGATGTAGCGGCCGCTATATTGGAGAGCCTGGATGAGGTGGCCAGAATCTCCGGTGTGTCAAAGGGGCTGAAGGGCAACTTGGCCCGCGCCCTGAGGGTGGCCGCCTTAAACGGCAGGGTGGGGGTGTCCGAGCTGGCAGTGAGGTCAGCTACCGACGCCACGCGTGTCCTGGAGGCCGAAAATGCCGTCCTCAGGGGGCAAATGATGGAGCTGCAGGCGGAGGTGGCCAGGCTCCGGCAGGTGGTGGAGGCGAGAACGGCTGCTGCCGCAATGCCTCCGCCGCCGCGCCAGGGAGAGGGCTCAGTATCGCCGCCGATCGTCGGCGCCCGGGATTGCCATCGCTCCGGGCAAGAAAAGTCCTCGCCACCACCTGCGGCTGCGCCCGCAGATTTTCTGGCGCAAATAGGCGCCCTGATAGACGCCAAATTGGCGTCATTCAGGAAGGAGCTCGCGCCGCGAACGGACTCGGCCCTGCGATCGATGGCCCCTGGGCCGTCCGTCCCCTCACAGTCTTCGGACAGGGTGGGGCGGAAGACGAAGAAGAAGAAGAAAGGTGGGAAGGCTGGGGCGGCTATAGCGGCCCAGACGGAGCCCGCTCGACCGCGAGCAGAATCGGCGCTACCCTCTGCCGCGCCTCCACCCCAGGAGGCGTGGTCCCAGGTGGTTGGCCGCAAGGCTAAAAAGGCGGCTGCCAAGGCCACTGCGGCGGCGAATAATAAAAAAGGACGGGTGGTCCCGGCGGCCCCCAGGAAGACACCCCTGCCTCCGCGACCGCCACGCACAGCAGCGGTTACCATAACGGTTCCGTCTGGCGTGGACATTACTTACGCGCAGGCGATGGCCACTGCCAGGTCCAAGGTGGACCTGGCAGAAATTGGCATCGCCTCGCTGAGGCCGCGAAGGGCGGTGACTGGGGGGTTAATTTTGGAGGTCCCTGGCACCGATGGGGCCGCCAAGGCCACCGTCCTCGCCACAAAAGTGGCGGAAGCGCTGGCAGGCACCGGCGTAAAGGTCGCGCGTCCGGTCAAAAAAGCTGACCTTAGGGTGCGCGGCCTGGTCGATTCGACCACGCCGGCGGAGGTCGCTGCGGCTGTTGCCCGCGTGGGCGGGTGCAGTGAGGGGGACATCAATACCGGCGAAATCCGGTCTTCCCCCTCGGGATTGGGCACCCTCTGGGTCAGATGTCCTGCCGCGGCCGCTCGCAGGGTTGCTGTCGCGGGCCGGATAACCGTCGGCTGGACCCAGGCAGCCGTGGAGTCCCTGAGTGCTCGGCCTCTGCAGTGTTACCGTTGCCTTGGTGTTGGCCACACCAGTCAGCGGTGCACATCTGCCGAGGATAGGTCCGACTGCTGCTATAGATGCGGCAGTCGGGACCATAAGGTGGCAGCCTGTACGGCCACGCCCAATTGTCCGCTTTGTGCGGGTGCGGGCAAGCCGTCTGGTCACCGTCTCGGCAGCCGGGCATGTCCTGCCAGTGCGGGGCGAGGCAAGGGAGGCGGCCAATGGCCGTCTGCCAGATTTCTTAAAAAAAGGAAGGAAACCACGATGGCCAAGGCAGCGACCACCGTGGCCAGCAACAAAAAGGCGGCACCGCCTGATGCTACCGCCGCACCCGCGGGGGCGGATGGGGCCACTAAAGTCCCAGACGCCACCGCATCCGCGGCCGTGACGGCGATGGACACGGCTGTGTAATGGGGCCCCCGGGCCCGATAATACAAGTTAACCTCAACTGCTCGGCCAGAGCGCAGGATCTCCTGTTTCAATGCATGGCCGAGCGGGGTGCCGGGTTGGCAGTCGTGGCGGAGCCGCACAGGGTGCCCAAACATCCACACTGGATGGGGGACTCGATTGGTTCCGCCGCGATTACTTGGGCTGGGAGGCCGGGGTCCCCGCCGTGCTCGCTTATCGAGCGCGGCCTGGGATACGTGGCCGTTGATTGGGGCGGCACCGCGGTTGTGGCGATATACGCACCTCCAAGTTGGTCCCTCGAAGAGTTTGAGCAGTATCTGGACGGGGTAGGGAGATGCGTCTCCCGCTGCCGTCCCCGTCCGGTGCTGGTGCTGGGGGACTTCAATGCCAAGGCCACGGCTTGGGGTTCCCCCGGGACTGACTCGCGGGGCCGGGAGGTGCTGGATTGGGCGGCGGGACTGGAGCTCCGTCTCCTGAACACGGGCTCGGTCCATACGTGCGTGCGGCATAACGGGGGGTCCATCGTTGACCTTTCGTGGGCAACGCCCCCGGCCGCGCGCCGTATTACGGGGTGGAGGGTGGCGGAAGAGGTCGAGACGTTGTCTGACCACAGATACATAGTTCTCGACCTCTCCGCCGCCCCACCATCGACACCCCGACGTCGCCCCGCCGATGAGGGTTCGCCTCAACCGCGGTGGGCGCTGAAGCGCCTCGACCAGGACGCTCTGATGGCGGCAGCACACGTCGTGGCCTGGCCAGCAACACCGGCCGGGCCAGTCGACGGGGATGGGGAGGCCCGTTGGTTCCGGGGCGCAATGACGTCGATTTGCGACGTCGCCATGCCCCGGGCCAGGGTCTTCCCGAGGAAGGCGGTGTACTGGTGGTCGCGCGAGATAGCGGAATTACGCACCGAGTGCGTTCGCGCGCGACGCCAGTACGCTCGCGCCCGTCGACGACGACGAACGGACGACGTGCTGGCTGCCCAGCTGTACGGGCTATATCGGGAGAAGGTGGTCGCCCTGCAGCTGGCCATCAGACGGGCAAAGGACCAGGCCTGGCGCGATCTCCTCGGCTCTCTGAACCGAGATCCGTGGGGGCGCCCATACAAGATGGCATTGGGACGACTGCGTCCCTGGGCGCCCCCCGTGACGGAGAGCCTGGATCCGGGGCTGCTCGGGCGGGTCGTGGACGCTTTATTCCCCGTTAGCGGGGAGGTGTCCCGGTCCGTCCCTGAGCCAGAGGAACATGAGTGGTCACCGGATCTTGAGGTCGCGCCGGAGGAGATGGCCGGGGTCGTCAAATGGCTCCGGGGCAAGAATGCCGCCCCGGGGTCGGACGGTATCCCCGGCCGGGTCTGGTTGCTCGCCGCGAGCGTCCTGGGGGAGAGGCTGAGGAGCCTCTACTCTGGGCTCCTGAGGTCGGGGACGTTCCCCGACCTATGGAGAGAAAGTCGGATGGTCCTCTTGAGGAAGGATGGGAGGCCGGGGGATTCTCCCTCCGCGTACCGGCCCATTTGTCTCCTGGATGAGGCGGGCAAGATCTTCGAGAAGATCATTGTTGCCCGCCTCTCCAGACACCTGTCCCGCGACGGCCCCGATCTAGCGGACTGCCAGTTTGGCTTCCGGGAGGGGCGATCGACGGTCAACGCTATCGACCGTCTCAAGTCCCTCTCGGACAATGCCGTGGCAAGGGGCGGGGTGTGCTTGGCGGTGTCCATTGACATCGTCAATGCGTTCAACACCCTGCCCTGGTCCGCCATTAGGGAGGCCCTCGTCGATCACCAGGTGCCTGCCTATCTGAGGCGGGTGATCGGAGCCTACCTGCGGGACAGGTGGGTCGAATACCCGGGCCGGTACGGGATGATACGGAGGGAGGTGGACCGCGGGGTCCCGCAGGGGTCCGTTTTAGGACCGCTCCTGTGGGACCTGGGTTACAACGCGGTCCTGGAAAAGGCCTCCCTACCCGACGGTGCCACCCTCGTCTGCTACGCGGACGACACGTTGGTGGTCGCCGTCGGGAGTACCTTCGAGAGGACCATCCGACGAGCAGAGGTTGCGGTGGCAGCCGTCGTCGCGAGGATCCGCGATCTGGGGCTGAAAATAGCCCCGGAGAAGGCCGAGGCTGTCTGGTTTCATGGACGGCCTCGGTCTCGGCCACCGGCCAGATCGTGGATCCGGGTTGGAGAAGCCTGCGTCGAGGTGAAGTCCGAGTTGAAATATCTCGGACTGACCCTCGACAGCCGCTGGAGCTTCGATGCGCATCTCGACCGTCTCGTCCCCCGAGTCGAAAAGGCGGCTGTCTCTTTGGGCCGCCTGCTGCCCAACCTCGGGGGACCGGGAGATTTGGTGCGCCGCCTATACCTGGGCGTGGTGCGGTCTATGGCCTTATACGGTGCCCCAATATGGGCGCCGTACGTGATGACCAGCCGGCGCAACACGCTGTTGTTGCGCCGGCTGCAGAGGCGGATGGCCATCCGCCTCATAGGAGGTTACCGCACCACGTCTACCGTGGCGGCGCTTGCTCTGGCGGGAGAACTTCCCTTCGAGCTTCAGGCGGCGGTGCGCGCCTATGTTTATGGGCGCACAAGCATCGCCAGCCGTGCTCGAGGAGCCCCGCCGGAGCGAGAGGCGGTCGAGGGCTTCGAGCTCCAGGCCCGGAGACTAGCGCTCGCAAGATGGCGTGCCGAGCTTTGCTCCCACGCCGGCGAGCGCGTCCCCGGGGCTCTCCTGCCGCACTTCACCTCGTGGCGGGAGAGACGGCATGGCAGGCTCTCCTACCGAGCGACGCAGGTGTTCACCGGGCATGGCTGCTTCGGTGTCTACCTGTGTCGCATCGGGCGGGAAGCGACGACGGTGTGCCACCATTGTGGCGCGGAGGAAGACTCGGCGCAGCACACGCTGGAGGAATGTCCCGCCTTTTCAGCGCTGCGCCGAGTCCTAAAACGAGTAGTCGGCCACGACCTCGCACTCTCCAGCCTAGTTGGGGCCATGCTGGAGGGCCCGGGGAAGTGGGCGGCAGCAATCTCTTTCTGCGAGGAGGTTATGTCGCGGAAGGAGGCTGCCGAGCGGGATCGGGAGCTTACAGATCCCGCCCGACGTGCCCGGGGACGGCGTGCGCGCCCACGCCGAGAAACCCCGGGCAGCTGAGAGTAGGCGGGCGGCGGGTGTACCAGAACATGCTGGTTTCATTGCCCGCCGCCCGCCAACAGAGGAGGACCTCCACTGTTGGGAGTGGGGGATGACGAGTCGCCAGAAGGAGGCGAGGGTTAACTGTAATCCTCCTCCAATATACTCGTCGTCCCCCCGGCGGCCGCTGTGATCAGGGCGGGGGCCCTGGTCACCTATCGCGCGGTCGCCGTGTCGGGGCGGTGCGGGGTGCGACCCCTCGCGCCGCCGAATTTAAATGGATTTTAGGGGGGAGGATTTATTTTATTTCCCCCCGGGACGCGGCCGGCCATCGTTACCATCCTGATGGCCGGCCAGGCGAGGGGGGGCCGCGGTAGTGTTCTTCAAGAGTTCCCGTGGCTCCCCCGTTGAATCGCCAGCGATCGGTCCTGCGTCCTCAGGTCGCCGTGGAGGTTTTAGTGGGTCAAACCCCACACTACCCTCGTCCCGCACCCCCGGGCGGGGCGGGGGTGTCTGGCGAGCAGATTTCCTCCACGTAAAATAAAAAAAAAAAAAAAAAAAAAAAAAAAAAGGTTATGTCAAGGTCACGAGACGATTTGGTGTAGCCTGCACTTCGCGACGTATTCCGGTTGTAAAAGTTAAACGACATCGGCTGGGGTCCCCTCCTAGGATCGGTGACCACCTGCAGAAACCCAATCTTTACTCGTGGGATTAAGTATGGAGTCTACTTTTTCACAAACAACCGGGGAGGGGGGAAACGAGCGTGAGGTGGAGGTGCGCGGGCCTATCGTGCGCCTCAAAAGATGCACAGAGCCGGTGTCGCGGAGGCATTCGGCGACACGCGGCAAAAAGAGGACCGCAGCGGGCCTTGGTGAGTGCGATGAGGGGGAGGAGTCAGATTTCTCTGTCTCCTCCCACCACTCATCGCAGAGTGTCCCGGGCTCGTCGTCAGCGAGGAAAAGAGGACGGCCGCCGACGACCGGCGAATATGTTGGCCTCGCAGAGGCCAAACTTAGGCTGGCCGAGGCTTCGCAGCTGGAGGCCGAGGCAAGGGAGGTGGCGGCGATATTCGACCCGGGAGCCCCCGTGCCGAGACCATCGCGGTCGAGCGTCCCGCTCCCGGACGAGACGGATATAGCGGAAAATTTCCGCAACCGTCCAACGCGGGATGTCGCGACCGCTATATTGGAGAGCCTGGATGAAGTGGCCAGGATCTCCGGCGTGTCAAAGGGGCTGAAGGGCAATTTGGCCCGCGCCCTAAGGGTGGCCGCCTTAAACGGCAGGGTGGGGGTGTCCGAGCTTGCGGTTAGGTCAGCTACCGACGCCACGCGTGCCCTGGAGGCAGAGAATGCCGTCCTCAGGGGGCAAATGACGGAGCTGCGGGCGGAGGTGGCTCGGCTCCGGCAGGTGGTGGAGGCGAGTACGGCTGCTGCCGCAATGCCTCCGCCGCCGCGCCCGGGAGAGGGCTCAGTATCGCCGCCGATCGTCGCCGCCCGGGACTGCCAACGCTCCGGGCAAGAAAAGTCCTCGCCCCCACATGCGACTGCGCCCGCAGATTTTCTGGCGCAGATAAGCGCCCTGATAGACGCCAAATTGGCGTCATTCAGGAGGGAGCTCGCGCCGCGAACGGACTCGGCCCTGCGATCGGTGGCACCTGGGCCGTCCGTCCCCTCACAGTCTTCGGACAGGGTGGGGCGGAAGACGAAGAAGAAGAAGAAAGGTGGGAAAGCTGGGGCGGCTAAAGCGGCCCAGACGGAGCCCGCTCGACCGCGAGCAGAATCGGCGCTACCCCCTGCCGCGCCTCCGCCCCAGGAGGCGTGGTCCCAGGTGGTTGGCCGCAAGGCTAAAAAGGCGGCTGCCAAGGCCACTGCGGCGGCGAATAATAAAAAAGGACGGGTGGTCCCGGCGGCCCCCAGGAAGACACCCCTGCCTCCGCGACCGCCACGCACAGCAGCAGTTACCATAACGGTTCCGTCTGGCGTGGACATTACTTACGCGCAGGCGATGGCCACTGCCAGGTCCAAGGTGGACCTGGCAGAAATTGGCATCGCCTCGCTGAGGCCGCGAAGGGCGGTGACTGGGGGGTTAATTTTGGAAGTCCCTGGCACCGATGGGGCCGCCAAGGCCACCGTCCTCGCCACAAAAGTGGCGGAAGCGCTGGCAGGCACCGGCGTAAAGGTCGCGCGTCCGGTGAAAAAAGCTGACCTTAGGGTGCGCGGCCTGGTCGATTCGACCACGCCGGCGGAGGTCGCTGCGGCTGTTGCCCGCGTGGGCGGGTGCAGCGAGGGGGACATCAATACCGGCGAAATCCGGTCTTCCCCCTCGGGATTGGGCACCCTCTGGGTCCGATGCCCTGCCGCGGCCGCTCGCA
Organism: Megalopta genalis; assembly: GCF_051020955.1. Taxonomy (NCBI): domain Eukaryota; kingdom Metazoa; phylum Arthropoda; class Insecta; order Hymenoptera; family Halictidae; genus Megalopta; species Megalopta genalis. Next base: position 529,574 of record NW_027476110.1, on the reverse strand, counting down.
AGGTTGCTGTCGCGGGCCGGATAACCGTCGGCTGGACCCAGGCAGCCGTGAAGGCCCTGAGTGCCCGGCCTTTGCAGTGTTACCGTTGCCTTGGTGTTGGCCACACCAGTCAGCGGTGCACTGCTGCCGAGGATAGGTCCGACTGCTGTTATAGATGCGGCAGTCGTGACCACAAGGTGGCAGCCTGTACGGCCTCGCCCAATTGTCCGCTTTGTGCGGGCGCGGGCAGGCCGTCTGGTCACCGCCTCGGCAGCCGGGCATGTCCTGTCAGTGCGGGGCGAGGCAAGGTAGGCGGCCAAAGGTCGTCTGCCAGATTTCTTAAAAAAGGGAAGGTAACCACGATGGCCAAGGCAGCGCCTACCGTGGCCAGCAACGGAAAGGCAGCATCACCTGATGCTACCGCCGCGCCCGCGGGGGCGGTTGGGGCCATTAAAGTCCCAGACGCCACCGCATCCGCGGCCGTGACGGCGATGGACACGGCTGTGTAATGGGGCCCCCGGGCCCGATAATACAAGTTAACCTCAACTGCTCGGCCAGAGCGCAGGATCTCCTGTTTCAATGCCTGGCCGAGCGGGGTGCCGGGTTGGCAGTCGTGGCGGAGCCGCACAGGGTCCCCAAACATCCACACTGGATGGGGGACTCGATTGGCTCCGCCGCGATTATTTGGGCTGGGAGGTCGGGGTCCCCGCCATGCTCGCTTATCGAGCGCGGCCTGGGATACGTGGCCGTTGATTGGGGCGGCACCGCGGTTGTGGCGATATACGCACCTCCAAGTTGGTCCCTCGAAGAGTTTGAGCAGTATCTGGACGGGATAGGGAGATGCGTCTCCCGCTGCCATCCCCGTCCGGTGCTGGTCCTGGGGGACTTTAATGCCAAGGCCACGGCTTGGGGTTCCCCCGGGACTGATTCGAGGGGCCGGGAGGTGCTGGATTGGGCGGCGGGACTGGAGCTCCGTCTCCTGAACACGGGCTCGGTCCATACGTGCGTGCGGCATAACGGGGGGTCCATCGTTGACCTTTCGTGGGCAACGCCCCCGGCCGCGCGCCGTGTTACGGGGTGGAGGGTGGCGGAAGGGGTCGAGACGTTGTCTGACCACAGATACATAGTTCTCGACCAGCCCCGCCGCCCCACCGTCGACACTCCGTCGTCGCCCCGCCGATGAAGATTCGCCTCGACCGCGGTGGGCGCTGAAGCGCCTCGACCAGGACGCTCTGATGGCGGCGGCCCACGTCGTGGCCTGGCCAGCAACACCTGCCGGGCCAGTCGACGGGAATGGGGAGGCCCATTGGTTCCGGAGCGCAATGACGTCGATTTGCGACGTCGCCATGCCCCGGGCCAGGGTCTTCCCGAGGAAGGCGGTGTACTGGTGGTCGCGCGCGATAGCGGAATTACGCACCGAGTGCGTCCGCGCGCGACGCCAGTACGCTCGCGCCCGTCGACGACGACGTACGGACGACGTGCTGGCTGCCCAGCTGTATGGGCGATATCGGGAGAAGGTGGTCGCCCTGCAGCTGGCCATCAGGCGAGCGAAGGACAAAGCCTGGCGCGATCTCCTCGGCTCTCTGAACCGAGATCCGTGGGGGCGCCCATACAAGATGGCATTGGGACGATTACGTCCCTGGGCGCCCCCCGTGACGGAGAGCCTGGATCCGGGGCTGCTCGGGCGGGTCGTGGACGCTTTATTCCCCGTTAGCGGGGAGGCGTCCCGGCCCGTCCCTGAGGCAGAGGAACATGAGTGGTCCCCGGATCTTGAGGTCGCGCCGGAGGAGATGGCCGGGGTCGTCAAATGGCTCCGGGGCAAGAATACCGCCCCGGGGCCGGACGGTATCCCCGGCCGGGTCTGGTTGCTCGCCGCGAGCGTCCTGGGGGAGAGGCTGAGGAGCCTCTACTCTGGGCTCCTGAGGTCGGGGACGTTCCCCGACCTATGGAGAGAAAGTCGGATGGTCCTCTTGAGGAAGGATGGGAGGCCAGGGGATTCTCCCTCCGCCTACCGGCCCATTTGTCTCCTGGATGAGGCGGGCAAGATCTTCGAGAAGATCATTGTTGCCCGCCTCTCCAGACACCTGTCCCGCGACGGCCCCGATCTGGCGGACTGCCAGTTTGGCTTCCGGGAGGGGCGATCGACGGTCGACGCTATCGACCGTCTCAAGTCCCTCTCGGACAATGCCGTGGCAAGGGGCGGGGTGTGCTTGGCGGTGTCCATTGACATCGTCAATGCGTTCAACACCCTGCCCTGGACCGCCATCAGGGAGGCCCTCGTCGATCACCAGGTGCCTCCCTATCTGAGGCGGGTGATCGGGGCCTACCTGCGGGACAGGTGGGTCGAATACCCGGGCCGGCACGGGATGATACGGAGGGAAGTGGACCGCGGGGTCCCGCAGGGGTCCGTTTTAGGACCGCTCCTGTGGGACCTGGGTTACAACGCGGTCCTGGAAAAGGCCTCCCTGCCCGACGGTGCCACCCTCGTCTGCTACGCGGACGACACGTTGGTGGTCGCCGTCGGGAGTACCTTCGAGAGGACCATCCGACGAGCAGAGGTTGCGGTGGCAGCCGTCGTCGCGAGGATCCGCGATCTGGGGCTGAAAATAGCCCCGGAGAAGGCCGAGGCTGTCTGGTTTCACGGACGGCCTCGGTCTCGGCCACCGGCCAGATCGTGGATCCGGGTTGGAGAAGCCTGCGTCGAGGTGAAGTCCGAGTTGAAATATCTCGGACTGATCCTCGACAGCCGCTGGAGCTTCGATGCGCATCTCGACCGTCTCGTCCCCCGAGTCGAAAAGGCGGCGGCCTCTTTGGGCCGCCTGCTGCCCAACCTCGGGGGACCGGGAGATTTGGTGCGCCGCCTATACCTGGGCGTGGTGCGGTCTATGGCCTTATACGGTGCCCCAATATGGGCGCCGTACGTGATGACCAGCCGGCGCAACACGCTGTTGTTGCGCCGGCTGCAGAGGCGGATGGCCATCCGCCTCATAAGAGGTTACCGCACCACGTCTACCGTGGCGGCGCTTGCTCTGGCGGGTGAACTTCCCTTCGAGCTTCAGGCGGCGGTGCGCGCCTATGTTTACAGGCGCACTAGCATCGCCAGCCGTGCTCGAGGGTCCCTGCCGGAGCGAGAGACGGTCGAGGGCTTCGAGCTCCAGGCCCGGCGACTAGCGCTCGCCAGATGGCGTGCCGAGCTTTGCTCCCACGCCGGCGAGCGCGTCCCCGGGGCTCTCCTGCCGCACTTCACCTCGTGGCGGGAGAGACGGCATGGCAGGCTCTCCTACCGAGCGACGCAGGTGTTCACCGGGCATGGCTGCTTCGGTGTCTACCTGTGTCGCATCGGGCGGGAAGCGACGACGGTGTGCCACCATTGTGGCGCGGAGGAAGACTCGGCGCAGCACACGCTGGAGGAATGTCCCGCCTTTTCAGCGCTGCGCCGAGTTCTAAAACGAGAAGTCGGCCACGACCTCGCACTCTCCAGCCTAGTTGGGGCCATGCTGGAGGGCCCGGGGAAGTGGGCGGCAGCAATCTCATTCTGCGAGGAGGTTATGTCGCGGAAGGAGGCTGCCGAGCGGGATCGGGAGCTTACAGATCCCGCCCGACGTGCCCGGGGACGGCGTGCGCGCCCACGCCGAGAAACCCCGGGCAGCTGAGAGTAGGCGGGCGGCGGGTGTACCAGAACATGCTGGTTTCATTGCCCGCCGCCCGCCGACAGAGGAGGACCTCCACTGTTGGGAGTGGGGGATGACGAGTCGCCTGAGGGAGGCGAGGGTTAACTGTGATCCTCCTCCGGTATACTCGTCGTCCCCCCGGCGGCCGCTGTGATCAGGGCGGGGGCCCTGGTCACCTATCGCGCGGTCGCCGTGTCGGGGCGGTGCGGGGTGCGACCCCTCGCGCCGCCGAATTTAAATGGATTTTAGGGGGGATGATTTATTTTATTTCCCCCCGGGACGCGGCCGGCCATCGTTACCATCCTGATGGCCGGCCAGGCGAGGGGGAGCCGCGGTAGTGTTCTTCAAGAGTTCCCGTGGCTCCCCCGTTGAATCGCCAGCGATCGGTCCTGCGTCCTCAGGTCGCCGTGGAGGTTTTAGTGGGTCAAACCCCACACTACCCTCGTCCCGCTCCCCCGGGCGGGGCGGGGGTGTCTGGCGAGCAGATTTCCTCCACGTTAAATAAAAAAAAAAAAAAAAAAGGTTATGTCAAGGTTATGTCAAGGTTATGTCAAGGTTATGTCAAGGTTCCCCCCCGTGTCCGCTACCTTGTCGTGGTGGGGGGGCTTCGTGCCCTAATGATCCTCAAGGCTGTGCCGGCGGGGAATTTATTCCCTGGCAGGTTCTACCATGCCGGAGTGGCTTGAGGTGAGGGGCCAACTAAAGTCGGACACATACCGTAAACCTGTGGTCATGTTTTACAGGAACGGGGGTCTTGCCTTAACCGGCCGGGCCGCGAGGATGACAACCTCTCTAAAAAATCCCTAGCCCCAAGCAGTGTTGCGCGGTGAAGAGGGCGTAGCTGGAGTAAGCGCCAGCTATGGTTGGTGGGTGCACCAATCGTTAGCGGACAACCCCGGGGTACCTGGCGACCCCCCGGGCGTATTAGCCTTCCCCGGGTATGGCGGCTCTACCCGGGGTGACCTCCTTTCCGACCACACTCGTGGGATTAAGTATGGAGTCTACTTTTTCACAAACAACCGGGGAGGGGGGAAACGAGCGTGAGGTGGAGGTGCGCGGGCCTATCGTGCGCCTCAAAAGATGCACAGAGCCGGTGTCGCGGAGGCATTCGGCGACACGCGGCAAAAAGAGGACCGCAGCGGGCCTTGGTGAGTGCGATGAGGGGGAGGAGTCAGATTTCTCTGTCTCCTCCCACCACTCATCGCAGAGTGTCCCGGGCTCGTCGTCAGCGAGGAAAAGAGGACGGCCGCCGACGACCGGCGAATATGTTGGCCTCGCAGAGGCCAAACTTAGGCTGGCCGAGGCTTCGCAGCTGGAGGCCGAGGCAAGGGAGGTGGCGGCGATATTCGACCCGGGAGCCCCCGTGCCGAGACCATCGCGGTCGAGCGTCCCACTCCCGGACGAGACGGATATAGCGGAAAATTTCCGCAAGCGTCCAACGCGGGATGTCGCGGCCGCTATATTGGAGAGCCTGGATGAAGTGGCCAGGATCTCCGGCGTGTCAAAGGGGCTGAAGGGCAATTTGGCCCGCGCCCTAAGGGTGGCCGCCTTAAACGGCAGGGTGGGGGTGTCCGAGCTTGCGGTTAGGTCAGCTACCGACGCCACGCGTGCCCTGGAGGCAGAGAATGCCGTCCTCAGGGGGCAAATGACGGAGCTGCGGGCGGAGGTGGCTCGGCTCCGGCAGGTGGTGGAGGCGAGTACGGCTGCTGCCGCAATGCCTCCGCCGCCGCGCCCGGGAGAGGGCTCAGTATCGCCGCCGATCGTCGCCGCCCGGGACTGCCAACGCTCCGGGCAAGAAAAGTCCTCGCCCCCACATGCGACTGCGCCCGCAGATTTTCTGGCGCAGATAAGCGCCCTGATAGACGCCAAATTGGCGTCATTCAGGAGGGAGCTCGCGCCGCGAACGGACTCGGCCCTGCGATCGGTGGCACCTGGGCCGTCCGTCCCCTCACAGTCTTCGGACAGGGTGGGGCGGAAGACGAAGAAGAAGAAGAAAGGTGGGAAAGCTGGGGCGGCTATAGCGGCCCAGACGGAGCCCGCTCGACCGCGAGCAGAATCGGCGCTACCCTCTGCCGCGCCTCCGCCCCAGGAGGCGTGGTCCCAGGTGGTTGGCCGCAAGGCTAAAAAGGCGGCTGCCAAGGCCACTGCGGCGGCGAATAACAAAAAAGGACGGGTGGTCCCGGCGGCCCCCAGGAAGACACCCCTGCCTCCGCGACCGCCACGCACAGCAGCGGTTACCATAACGGTTCCGTCTGGCGTGGACATTACTTACGCGCAGGCGATGGCCACTGCCAGGTCCAAGGTGGACCTGGTAGAAATTGGCATCGCCTCGCTGAGGCCGCGAAGGGCGGTGACTGGGGGGTTAATTTTGGAAGTCCCTGGCACCGATGGGGCCGCCAAGGCCACCGTCCTCGCCACAAAAGTGGCGGAAGCGCTGGCAGGCACCGGCGTAAAGGTCGCGCGTCCGGTCAAAAAAGCTGACCTTAGGGTGCGCGGCCTGGTCGATTCGACCACGCCGGCGGAGGTCGCTGCGGCTGTTGCCCGCGTGGGCGGGTGCAGCGAGGGGGACATCAATACCGGCGAAATCCGGTCTTCCCCCTCGGGATTGGGCACCCTCTGGGTCCGATGTCCTGCCGCGGCCGCTCGCAAGGTTGCTGTCGCGGGCCGGATAACCGTCGGCTGGACCCATGCAGCCGTGGAGGCCCTGAGTGCCCGGCCTCTGCAGTGTTACCGTTGCCTTGATGTTGGCCACACCAGTCAGCGGTGCACTTCTGCCGAGGATAGGTCCGACTGCTGCTATAGATGCGGCAGTCGGGACCATAAGGTGGCAGCCTGTACGGCCACGCCCAATTGTCCGCTTTGTGCGGGCGCGGGCAGGCCTTCTGGTCACCGCCTCGGCGGCCGGGCGTGTCCTGTCAGTGCGAGGCGAGGCAAGGTAGGCGGCCAAAGGTCGTCTGCCAGATTCAATAAAAAAGGGAAGGAAACCACGATGGCCAAGGCAGCGACCACCGTGGCCAGCAACGAAAAGGCGGCACCGCCTGATGCTACCGCCGCACCCGCGGGGGCGAATGGGGCCACTAAAGTCCCTGACGCCACCGCATCCGCGGCCGTGACGGCGATGGACACGGCTGTGTAATGGGGCCCCCGGGCCCGATAATACAAGTTAACCTCAACTGCTCGGCCAGAGCGCAGGATCTCCTGTTTCAATGCCTGGCCGAGCGGGGTGCCGGGTTGGCAGTCGTGGCGGAGCCGCACAGGGTCCCCAAACATCCACACTGGATGGGGGACTCGATTGGCTCCGCCGCGATTATTTGGGCTGGGAGGCCGGGGTCCCCGCCGTGCTCGCTTATCGAGCGCGGCCTGGGATACGTGGCCGTTGATTGGGGCGGAACCGCGGTTGTGGCGATATACGCACCTCCAAGGTGGTCCCTCGAAGAGTTTGAGCAGTATCTGGACGGGGTAGGGAGATGCGTCTCCCGCTGCCATCCCCGTCCGGTGCTGGTCCTGGGGGACTTCAATGCCAAGGCCACGGCTTGGGGTTCCCCCGGGACTGACTCGAGGGGCCGGGAGGTGCTGGATTGGGCGGCGGGACTGGAGCTCCGTCTCCTGAATACGGGCTCGGTCCATACGTGCGTGCGGCATAACGGGGGGTCCATCGTTGACCTTTCGTGGGCAACGCCCCCGGCCGCGCGCCGTATTACGGGGTGGAGGGTGGCGGAAGGGGTCGAGACGTTGTCTGACCACAGATACATAATTCTCGACCTCTACGCCGCCCCACCATCGACACCCCGTCGTCGCCCCGCCGATGAAGGATCGCCTCAACCGCGGTGGGCGCTGAAGCGCCTCGACCAGGACGCTCTGATGGCGGCAGCCCACGTCGTGGCCTGGCCAGCAACACCGACCGGGCCAGTCGACGGGAATGGGGAGGCCCATTGGTTCCGGGGCGCAATGACGTCGATTTGCGACGTCGCCATGCCCCGGGCCAGGGTCTTCCCGAGGAAGGCGGTGTACTGGTGGTCGCGCGAGATAGCGGAATTACGCACCGAGTGCGTTCGCGCGCGACGCCAGTACGCTCGTGCCCGTCGACGACGACGTAGGGACGACGTGCTGGCTGCCCAGCTGTACGGGCGATATCGGGAGAAGGTGGTCGCCCTGCAGCTGGCCATCAGGCGAGCGAAGGACCAGGCCTGGCGCGATCTCCTCGGCTCTCTGAACCGAGATCCGTGGGGGCGCCCATACAAGATGGCTTTGGGGCGATTGCGTCCCTGGGCGCCCCCCGTGACGGAGAGCCTGGATCCGGGGCTGCTCGGGCGGGTCGTGGACGCTTTATTCCCCGTTAGCGGGGAGGCGCCCCGGCCCGTCCCTGAGCCAGAGGAACATGAGTGGTCCCCGGATCTTGAGGTCGCGCCGGAGGAGATGGCCGGGGTCGTCAAATGGCTCCGGGGCAAGAATACCGCCCCGGGGCCGGACGGTATCCCCGGCCGGGTCTGGTTGCTCGCCGCGAGCGTCCTGGGGGAGAGGCTGAGGAGCCTCTACTCTGGGCTCCTGAGGTCGGGGACGTTCCCCGACCTATGGAGAGAAAGTCGGATGGTCCTCTTGAGGAAGGATGGGAGGCCGGGGGATTCTCCCTCCGCGTACCGGCCCATTTGTCTCCTGGATGAGGCGGGCAAGATCTTCGAGAAGATCATTGTTGCCCGCCTCTCCAGACACCTGTCCCGCGACGGCCCCGATCTAGCGGACTGCCAGTTTGGCTTCCGGGAGGAGCGATCGACGGTCGACGCTATCGAGCGTCTCAAGTCCCTCTCGGACAATGCCGTGGCAAGGGGCGGGGTGTGCTTGGCGGTGTCCATTGACATCGTCAATGCGTTCAACACCCTGCCCTGGTCCGCCATTAGGGAGGCCCTCGTCGATCACCAGGTGCCTCCCTATCTGAGGCGGGTGATCGGGGCCTACCTGCGGGACAGGTGGGTTGAATACCCGGGCCGGTGCGGGATGATACGGAGGGAAGTGGACCGCGGGGTCCCGCAGGGGTCCGTTTTAGGACCGCTCCTGTGGGACCTGGGTTACAACGCGGTCCTGGAGAAGGCCTCCCTGCCCGACGGTGCCACCCTCGTCTGCTACGCGGACGACACGTTGGTGGTCGCCGTCGGGAGTACCTTCGAGAGGACCATCCGACGAGCAGAGGTTGCGGTGGCAGCCGTCGTCGCGAGGATCCGCGATCTGGGGCTGAAAATAGCCCCGGAGAAGGCCGAGGCTGTCTGGTTTCACGGACGGCCTCGGTCTCGGCCACCGGCCAGATCGTGGATCCGGGTTGGAGAAGCCTGCGTCGAGGTGAAGTCCGAGTTGAAATATCTCGGACTGATGCTCGACAGCCACTGGTGCTTCGATGCGCATCTCGACCGTCTCGTCCCCCGAGTCGAAAAGGCGGCGGCCTCTTTGGGCCGCCTGCTGCCCAACCTCGGGGGACCGGGAGATTTGGTGCGCCGCCTATACCTGGGCGTGGTGCGGTCTATGGCCTTATACGGTGCCCCAATCTGGGCGCCGTACGTGATGACCAGCCGGCGCAACACGCTGTTGTTGCGCCGGCTGCAGAGGCGGATGGCCATCCGCCTCATAAGAGGTTACCGCACCACGTCTACCGTGGCGGCGCTTGCTCTGGCGGGAGAACTTCCCTTCGAGCTTCAGGCGGCGGTGCGCGCCTATGTTTATGGGCGCACAAGCATCGCCAGCCGTGCTCGAGGGGCCCCGCCGGAGCGAGAGACGGTCGAGGGCTTCGAGCTCCAGGCCCGGAGACTAGCGCTCGCCAGATGGCGTGCCGAGCTTTGCTCCCACGCCGGCGAGCGCGTCCCCGGGGCTCTCCTGCCGCACTTCACCTCGTGGCGGGAGAGACGGCATGGCAGGCTCTCCTACCGAACGACGCAGGTGTTCACCGGGCATGGCTGCTTCGGTGTCTACCTGTGTCGCATCGGGCGGGAAGCGACGACGGTGTGCCACCACTGTGGCGCGGAGGAAGACTCGGCGCAGCACACGCTGGAGGAATGTCCCGCCTTTTCAGCGCTGCGCCGAGTCCTAAAACGAGAAGTCGGCCACGACCTCGCACTCTCCAGCCTAGTTGGGGCCATGCTGGAGAGCCCGGGGAAGTGGGCGGCAGCAATCTCTTTCTGCGAGGAGGTTATGTCGCGAAAGGAGGCTGCCGAGCGGGATCGGGAGCTTACAGATCCCGCCCGACGTGCTCGGGGACGGCGTGCGCGCCCGCGCCGAGAAACCCCGGGCAGCTGAGAGTAGGCGGGCGGCGGGTGTACCAGAATATGCTGGTTTCATTGCCCGCCGCCCGCCAACAGAGGAGGACGTCCACTGTTGGGAGTGGGGGATGACGAGTCGCCTGAGGGAGGCGAGGGCTAATTGTAATCCTCTTCCGGTATACTCGTCGTCCCCCCGGCGGCCGCTGTGATCAGGGCGGGGGCCCTGGTCACCTATCGCGCGGTCGCCGTGTCGGGGCGGTGCGGGGTGCGACCCCTCGCGTCGCCGAATTTAAATTTAAATGGATTTTAGGGGGGAGGATGTATCTCCCCCCGGGACGCGGCCGGCCATCGTTACCATCTTGATGGCCGGCCAGGCGAGGGGGAGCCGCGGTAGTGTTCTTCAAGAGTTCCCGTGGCTCCCCCGTTGAATCGCCAGCGATCGGTCCTGCGTCCTCAGGTCGCCGTGGAGGTTTTAGTGGGTCGATCCCCACACTACCCTCGTCCCGCTCCCCCGGGCGGGGCGGGGGTGTCTGGCGAGCAGATTTCCTCCACGTAAAAAAAAAAAAAAAAAAAAAAAAAAAAAAAAAAAAAAAAAAAGGTTATGTCGGTCGGATAAGGGACTGTCATGCGTAACTAAGGTCTTGTGGCCATAGCCTCTGCAGTCCAAGTCTTCCCCACCTTCACGTGGTACCGGCTGTTCTCGCCGAAGGGGTTCAGGCTCTCGAATGACGCAGCAATAGTGGTAGCTGTCGACGGGCACAACCACTCACTTTCATATACACACACGTTTCTACGCGTGCTTCCGGGCACCCTTTGTCTCGGGGAGAGTGTAAGAGAGGCCTTCCCCTTTTTCCGGGGAGCCAGTGGATGAATTGAGTAACCCTATAAACGGGTTCACTCGTGAATGAAGGGGGCCTACCTATAAACGGGAATGCCCTGGCGGGTTATGAATGGTCCGGGTACCTGGTCAATAGGTACACCGGAATATGAATGAGTCTCCGAGTTCGAGGGGTCGCTGTCTGGGAGTACGGTGCAGTGATCGTCGGGGGAGGGAATGATCGGGGGTCCTGAGGGGACTTCCTCGTGTCCGTGTGCGCCCCCTATCTGGAGGGTACAGCGGTTAACACCGGTGGGCACTGCCGGGCCGCCATTAGTAGGGGGGCCCGAACCCAGCCCAGCCAGTTGGGAGGCAGCCCTGCACAGTGGTAGGGCGATTATGCTAAATCCCGCTTCTCGTAGTAGTGCCGAGTGGCGTCCGGACGGGTACCCTGCTGCGGGGAGCGGGGGGGGAACCGACGAGGCCACCGGATTGTAGGGACGCTCGGACATCGGGGGGGTCCAGGACGGGCTGCCGGTGCCCCTTCTCCCGGCGATCCTCCTGACCATATCACACATTTACACTCTCTTACACTGTTTTTGTCCCTTTATGTCTAACTTTTCTTTTTTTTAAAATGAACAGTGACAACGAAAATAAGCAGGTTTTTACAGTGCCGCCTGCGTCCCTCGGTTTATCCGAGGTAAGGGTGCTTCCCGGCACCCGCAATTCCGCCAAGTCGGTAGGCAACCAGGCCGACTTGGACGTGCTGGCTACTGGAAGTCAGCGCTTCGACCTCGAGCAGGAGGGCTCGCCATTCCTGCCGAGAAAGAGTCTGGCACGATCTCCGCCGTCGGGATCTCGCGATCCTGCACGTGAGGCTGAGGACCAGAAGAATCCCCGGACGGCGGCCGTTACGGCCTCCTCTCCGGTGCCCAATCCCCCCTCTCCTCCCTTCTTCTCCCCTCTCCCTCCTTCCTCTCTATTCTCCTTTCCCCCTTCACCTACCCTCGGCTCCGCCAAGAGTTCGGGGGGTGGTAAGAGTAAGAGTAAGTCTAAGAGAAAGAGGACCGCGTTTTCGTCTCCCGAGGAAGCGATTGGCGGTACCTCGGACGAGTCTGCCACAACGAGCGGCTGCGTGAGCCCCCTGCCTGGCCTGGAAACGCAGGTGAAAAAGGCGGTCGCGGGCACACGAGCGCTCTGCAAGAGGCTAGGCGCCTCCACGGAAATGGAGGAAGACACGAGAAAACTGTTTAATTCAATAATTAGAAGTCTCAACGAAGTGCAGCACGCGGTCAAGGCGATGAGGAGAAATGATCGAGCCTCCGCAATACCGACATCGACTCCCCGGTATTCTTCACGGAGCTCTCCGGCTTCGGTCACGGTCGGCACGCAGACGGAGGTGCATGAGAGTATGGACATTAGTGGCTCCGGCTCGCCGAAGTCTAGATCATGCGGCACCCAGACCTGCGACCCGCAAGAAGTCGACGATCACGACGTCGTGGAGTGGACGCGCGGGTCCAGGGACTGGCTGTCGCTTAGAGCCCTGGTGGACAGAAGGTGGGCGGAAACCGCTTTTACGGCTACAACCATCGTGGAGGGCAACCCACTTGTTAGCTGCCCCGACGACGACGTGGCCTGCTTCGCCCCGGCCGACCTTGAAGTGGGAGGTGGTCCTGCCCACTTCCTCATGGACCGCATTCCGGGGATCGCCGATTTGAGGGCGGACCCTCCACCGGTGGGTGAGTCCACATTCTTGACTTTAAGGACGTCCATTCCGCGCCGCGATGCCCCCCCTAGAATTCGCGAGAAAAAGATATTTTTCGCAGCCGATAGGGTTAATGGGGCGAGTGTTTTTGTGGTTGAAAATGCATTTAGGGCTCTGGTGCATCTTAGGGAGTTGGGAGTCAAAATGGTATGCAAGTGCATAGCCATGGCCTCCCACCCCAACATTCCGCCGGAGCCTTTCCGGAAAATGCTTGAGGCGGTATTTTCGGGTACCGGTATCTTAATTAAGATCTGGGGGATCCCGGCCGGCCTAGTGCGTCGTCCTCCCGAGCCGCCCTCCGACACGGTCCTGGTGAGGGGCGAGAATCTCTCGTACGCTCAGATGCTCCGAGCCGTTAAAGACAAGGTGGACATCGACGGCGCGGGGATTCTCGTCTCCGACGTCAGGACCAGCAGGGAGGGCCACATGCTCATTCAAGTGAGGGGCGACGGGGCTAAGGCTAGGGCCCTGAGCACTCTAGTCAACGAAAGGGTTCAGGGGCTTAGGGCGTCGGTCGGTGTGGGGAGGGGCCCTCTCCGCACCCTGCATCTTCGTCGTGTCGAAGGCGATGCGACCGCCGACGATATAAAGGCGGCCATCCACAGGAGGCTGCCGGATGTTCCGACTGACAGCTATAGGATACGCGCACTCCGGCCGGCATTTGCCGGGAGACAGAATGCTTCAATTCTGGCTCCCGCGTCGGTGGCGGCGCGTATCATCGCTCTCAGCCCGCTACGGGTGGGCTGGAGTTGCTGTCTGGTAACTGAGCGCGAGGAAATCCTCCAGTGCTTCAGGTGCCGGGGTTACGGGCATCGGGCTGCCGAGTGTGAAGGGCCAGACCGTACTAAGGTCTGCCGTAAATGCGGTGCCGATGACCACCGGGCTGGCGACTGCAAGGGTCGGGAGAGGTGTGTGGTCTGTGATCAGGACGGGCACCGGGACGGGGGTCTGCGGTGCCCTGCCTATCGCAAGGCCCTCGAGGATGCGAGGAATAAAGGGGGGAAGCCTCCCTCTGGCGAGCGGCGCCCTAGGGTAACCCCGCGCGCGCGGCCTTCTCCCCCTTCGGTCGAGAAGGGGGTTCGCACGTCCACCGGGGGTAAGGAACCCACGGAGACAGCTCCCATACAAGGGCAGGCTATTATCGGTGCTAGGGGTGGCATCGTTCGTGCGGGTGGCGCTCCGCGGCCTGCACCGCGCGGTGCATCGGCCGGGGGGGAGTCCTCCGCGCCTACGAGCGCGATGTCGACGCGCAGCGATGTCTGCGCAGACCGGTGCGCAGACTCGGCCTCCCGTCGCGACGCGGGCCGAGGCGAGCCGAAGCTCAGGCTGCGGCGAGCGCCGGCCCAGGGACGCGCGGGGGGAGACGGGTTAGACGTTCAGGATGACGTCGCGCCAAGACCGCGCAACTCGGGACGCGCAGGCGGCGGCGCAGGCGCGGCCGAACGAGGCGGCGGAACACGACCGGAGCCGAACGGCTCGACAGGCAATACAGAACAGGGACGTGCGGAGGGGGCCGGCCCTCTCCGTCAAATTTCGAGAGACGAGGCTGACGTCACGCAACGTGCGCGACAACAAGCGACCGACTAGGCCAGTTTTTCTGCCCGTTTTTCATCGGAGCGAAGTTTCTTGTAGGCCTTTTTGCGGATCTTTTTCGCCTCCTTTCGTTTCTTTTCTTTTTCTTTTTCCGTTCTTTTCGACCAATTTTAAATATCGACAGCTTATCGGTCAATAACCGGTAAGCTTGAAGTTTAATTTAATTTAATTTAAGCAAGCAAAAGTGCAGTTTGTGCAGTTAGGTGTACGCTACGGGTGTGCCGGTTTAGTGGGTGCCGTGCTTGATTTTGTTGAATTTTGAGTGCTGCACTGATTGATATCGGAGTATACCCGGCTGCATTGGATCTTCCCGGCTGCTTTGGAATTTTTATCCGGCTGCATCCGCACTCTTGGCTTTGTACAGGCGCCTTGCCGGGGGTACTACTACTAGCCAAGCTAAGTGTATTTTATTTTATTTTATTGTATTTTATTTTATCGGTTATACCAGTGTACTGCGATGGCCAGCACGGCCAATACGCAGAGAATCCGACTGGGGGGTCTGAACGTTCTTCAGATCAACTTGCATGGGTGTCGGCTAGCCCACGACCTGCTCCAGCAGGCCGTGCACGAGCTCGAGGTCGACGTTGTCCTCGTGTCGGAGCCCTGGACCGTTCCAGGTGACTGGCACAGGGACGAAACCGGAAAGGCGGCTGTCTGGGTCACGGGGAGGGGCGCCGCGGGGGCGGGAGCTAGGCATGTTGGTGCCGTTCGGGGGGCGGTGGCGGTCAGCGTGGGTGATCTCACCCTCGTTGGCTGCTATTTCTCCCCGAATATCCCGCTCACCGAGTTCGGTGCCCTTCTCGGTGGGCTTGAGGCCCTAATTGGAAAAGTTCCTTTGGGCCAGATTGCGGTGGGCGGGGACTTCAATGCGAAGTCCCCGGCCTGGGGATCGGTCTGCTCCGACGCAAGGGGACACGCCGTCCTCGAGCTTGTTAATAGGATCGGACTCGTCCCGGTGAGAAGCACCGGGGCGTTTACTTTTGAGCGAGGGAGCCAACGCTCCCTCATCGATTTCATGCTTTGTGGCGGGGGCGCCTATGCAAGGTTGACGGAGAGCAGAATTCTCGACGTTGAGACTGCCTCCGATCATCGGTACATTTTACACAAGTTTGTAGACTGCGCTGCCGGGCGGGGACCGTACAGTGGCCCTCCGCGCCGGAGCGTAGATATTAAACGTTTCATAAAAGAGTATCACAAGTTTGCGCATGAAGCTAACCCTCTCAGTATTGTTACTGTTGAGGACGTGGACGCGTACATAGACATGGTTGTCGATCTGGCCGGACGCGCGTCTCGCTCTCTCCACCCCGGGTTGCGCAATAAGCGCCCCGTGTGGTGGTGGAGTAGCGAGATCGCGACGGCCAGAAGATTGTTATGCAAAGCAAGACGGAGCCTCCAGAGGGCCAGGCGCGGCCATGACGCCTGTGCCCTGGAGGTTAGGGCCGCGGCTTATAAAGTATTAAAAAAGGACCTGGCCCGCATAATTGCGAAGGCCAAGTCCTCCTCGTGGAAGTCCTTTACGGACAGTGTGGAGGCGGACGTCTGGGGCCGGCCATACCTCTGGGTCAGGGGTAGGGTCAAGGGACGCTCTCCGCCAGCATCCCTTAGCGCTGACGAGGTGGCGGGCGTCGTTCGCAAGCTTTTTGTAACGGAGCCTCCTAGTGGGGCTCCGTTCCCGCGAATTGAGGAATTTTGTTCAGAGTGCCCTGCCTCTTCCAGGCAGTTTTTTACAGAGGAAGAGGTCGAGGCGGCCATCAAAAGGGTCAAGAGGAAGGCGGCCGGCGTCGACGGTATCGCGTCCTGCGTGGTCTGGGCTCTCGGGGGAGAGGCACTTAGCCATATTGCCCACCTTTTTAATACATGTATCACTCTGGGATATTTCCCGGAGGCATGGAAGGTGGGCAGGCTTGTGCTGATTCCCAAGAAGCCTGGACCCGGGGGCGTGGTGTCGTGGCGCCCGCTTTGCCTCCTCTCAAACTTCTCCAAGGCGTTCGAATATTGTCTTAAGGAGCGCCTCGCGTCCGGGGTTACCTTCGCAAGCAACCAATTTGGCTTCGTCAAGCGCAAAAGCACGGTCGATGCCATGTGTCGTCTCATCGACACATGGGACGCTGCCAAGCATACAGGTTTGCACTGCGTGATGGTGGCCTTGGACGTCAGGAATGCCTTTAACACCGTACGGTGGGACGGTGTTCTGGGCGCTTTGGCGGGGAAAGGGGTCTCGGCTCCGCTGCTGCGCGTGTTGAGTAGTTATCTCAGCGGGCGCGTGGTGGAGGCGACGACCCCGTCAGGACCTGAGCGTTTTGCAGTGCATGCCGGGGTGCCTCAGGGCTCCGTTCTCGGCCCCTGGCTCTGGAACGCTCAATATGATGGTCTCCTCGAGATGCCTCTCCCTAGGCACTGTAGTGTCTTAGGGTTTGCCGACGACGTCGCGCTGCTCGTTGGCGCGCGTAGTGCCGAACGCGTGGTTGCGCTGGCCGAGCAAACGCTCGCCCGCATCCACGCGTGGTTTCGGGAACACCACCTTGAGCTGGCGGAGGAGAAAACCGAGGTCCTGCACCTGACCAGCAGGAAGGCGCCGGAGGCCCTCCAACTTGCCCTCGGCACGGCGTCCCTTCGTGGCGGCGGATGCGTGCGCTACCTTGGGCTGCTGATTGAGGGCAATCAGTGCTTCCGCGCGCATGTCAGGCGTAGCTGCGAGAGGGCAGCCAAATACGCGGGCCTGCTAGCCCGAATCCTCCCCAACATCCGGGGCGGGGGCTACTGGGCTCGGCTGCTCTATTATAGGGTGGTCGAGTCGGTGGTCCTCTACGCGGCCCCTGTCTGGGCTCACGAGGCGTCGAGGTGTGGCAATGACAAGGCCATTAACGCGGTCCAGCGTGCGATCCTGGCTCGAGTAGCCAGGACGTACAGGACCGTGTCCCTCGACGCCGTTTGCGTTCTGGCGGGCGTGCCGCCCCTGGTGTTGGTGGCGGAGGAAAGGCTGCGTATTTTCCGCAGGCTGTCCACCCTCGACAGGGGCTCGGAGTGCTTCGTGTCGGAGGCTGGGCGGGTGAAGGCTGAGGAGAAACTTGTCACGCTGCAGCGTTGGCAAGTGAGATGGGATGCTGCAAGGCATGGACGCTGGACCCACCGCTTGATTCCCAATATCAGCGAGTGGATCCAGTGGGGCCCTAAAGTACTCAGCTTTCGCCTAGCTCAGTTTATCTCCGGGCACGGATGCTTCGCTGAGTACCTGTCGAGGATGGGCTTTACGGACAGTAATCTCTGCCTGGCATGCGGGGGGGGGCCTGATGGCCCCGTTCACGCGCTCATGGAGTGTGGGCGTTTTGCCGCCGAGAGGGGCGCCGCCGAAAGGGCGATGGGAGCCGCTTTAAGTCTCGACAGCTTTATGTCCCTGCTCAAGGACGAGGATACCAGGACGACTCTCTCATGTTACGTCAACGACGTTATTAAACAGAGAGAGGATTTTGACAGGACCGAGAAACGACGGCACCGCAGGGTGCAAAGTGCCAGATCGAGACACAGGCCTCAGCCTTTAGGCTAGGCATTTATTTTATTTTTATTTTTAATTGTTTATTTTTATTTTAGGTGTAACTCTTGACCCTGTTTCTTGACTTTAGGTGTAGTATAGGCTTACCGTGGCCTTAGTTAAACGGTTATTGACCCATGATCCAGACACCCACCGTGCAGGAATCCCGAGAGGGGACGCCGCGGTGGGTGTTCTGCGTAAAGGCTGACGCCTGAGGAGGGGTTTAGTGGGTATACTTGGTATTGCACCTTTCGCCAGGGAGTCCCACACTCCCGCCCACTAACACCATAGGGCGGCGTGCGCAAAGCATTCCCCTCCTCCTGAAAAAAAAAAAAAAAAAAAAAAAAAAAAATGTCAAGGTTATGTCAAGGCACGATGGCCAAGGCAGCGACCACCGTGGCCAGCAACGGAAAGGCAGCATCGCCTGATGCTGCCGCCGCGCCCGCGGGGGCGGATGGGGCCATTAAAGTCCCAGACGCCACCGCATGCGCGGCCGTGACGGCGATGGACACGGCTGTGTAATGGGGCCCCCGGGCCCGATAATACAAGTTAACCTCAACTGCTCGGCCAGAGCGCAGGATCTCCTGTTTCAATGCCTGGCCGAGCGGGGTGCCGGGTTGGCAGTCGTGGCGGAGCCGCACAGGGTCCCCAAACATCCACACTGGATGGGGGACTCGATTGGCTCTGCCGCGATTATTTGGGCTGGGAGGTCGGGGTCCCCGCCGTGCTCGCTTATCGAGCGCGGCTTGGGATACGTGGCCGTTGATTGGGGCGGCACCGCGGTTGTGGCGGCATACGCACCTCCAAGGTGGTCCCTCGAAGAGTTTGAGCAGTATCTGGACGGGGTAGGGAGATGCGTCTCCCGCTGCCATCCCCGTCCGGTGCTGGTCCTGGGGGACTTCAATGCCAAGGCCACGGCTTGGGGTTCCCCCGGGACTGACTCGAGGGGCCAGGAGGTGCTTGATTGGGCGGCGGGACTGGAGCTCCGTCTCCTGAACACGGGCTCGGTCCATACGTGCGTGCGGCATAACGGGGGGTCCATCGTTGACCTTTCGTGGGCAACGCCCCCGGCCGCGCGCCGTATTACGGGGTGGAGGGTGGCGGAAGGGGTCGAGACGTTGTCTGACCACAGATACATAGTTCTCGACCTCTCCGCCGCCCCACCGTCGACACTCCGTCGTCGCCCCGCCGATGAAGGTTCGCCTCGACCGCGGTGGGCACTGAAGCGCCTCGACCAGGACGCTCTGATGGCGGCAGCCCACGTCGTGGCCTGGCCAGCAACACCGGCCGGGCCAGTCGACGGGAATGGGGAGGCCCATTGGTTCCGTGGCGCAATGACGTCGGTTTGCGACGTCGCCATGCCCCGGGCCAGGGTCTTCCCGAGGAAGGCGGTGTACTGGTGGTCGCGCGCGATAGCGGAGTTACGCACCGAGTGCGTCCGCGCGCGACGCCAGTACGCTCGCGCCCGTCGACGACGATGTACGGACGACGTTCTGGCTGCCCAGCTGTACGGGCGATATCGGGAGAAGGTGGTCGCCCTGCAGCTGGCCATCAGGCGAGCGAAGGACCAGGCCTGGCGCGATCTCCTCGGCTCTCTAAACCGAGATCCGTGGGGGCGCCCATACAAGATGGCATTGGGACGATTGCGTCCCTGGGCGCCCCCCGTGACGGAGAGCCTGGATCCGGGGCTGCTCGGGCGGGTCGTGGACGCTTTATTCCCCGTTAGCGGGGAGGCGTCCCGGCCTGTCCCTGAGCCAGAGGAACATGAGTGGTCCCCGGATCTTGAGGTCGCGCCGGAGGAGATGGCCGGGGTCGTCAAATGGCTCCGGGGCAAGAATACCGCCCCGGGGCCGGACGGTATCCCCGGCCGGGTCTGGCTGCTCGCCGCGAGCGTCCTGGGCGAGAGGCTGAGGAGCCTCTACTCTGGACTCCTGAGGTCGGGGACGTTCCCCGACCTATGGAGAGAAAGTCGGATGGTCCTCTTGAGGAAGGATGGGAGGCCGGGGGATTCTCCCTCCGCGTACCGGCCCATTTGTCTCCTGGATGAGGCGGGAGAGATCTTCGAGAAGATCATTGTTGCCCGCCTCTCCAGGCACCTGTCCCGCGACGGCCCAGATCTGGCGGACTGCCAGTTTGGCTTCCGGGAGGGGCGATCGACGGTCGACGCTATCGACCGTCTCAAGTCCCTCGCGGACAATGCCGTGGCAAGGGGCGGGGTGTGCTTGGCGGTGTCCATTGACATCGTCAATGCGTTCAACACCCTGCCCTGGTCCGCCATTGGGGGGGCCCTCGTCGATCACCAGGTGCCTCCCTATCTGAGGCGGGTGATCGGGGCCTACCTGCGGGACAGGTGGGTTGAATACCCGGGCCGGTACGGGATGATACGGAGGGAAGTGGACCGCGGGGTCCCGCAGGGGTCCGTTTTAGGACCGCTCCTGTGGGATCTGGGTTACAACGCGGTCCTGGAGAAGGCCTCCCTGCCCGACGGTGCCACCCTCGTCTGCTACGCGGACGACACGTTGGTGGTCGCCGTCGGGAGTACCTTCGAGAGGACCATCCGACGAGCAGAGGTTGCGGTGGCAGCCGTCGTCGCGAGGATCCGCGATCTGGGGCTGAAAATAGCCCCGGAGAAGGCCGAGGCTGTCTGGTTTCACGGACGGCCTCGGTCTCGGCCACCGGCCAGATCGTGGATCCGGGTTGGAGAAGCCTGCGTAGAGGTGAAGTCCGAGTTGAAATATCTCGGACTGATCCTCGACAGCCGCTGGAGCTTCGATGCGCATCTCGACCGTCTCGTCCCCCGAGTCGAAAAGGCGGCGGCCTCTTTGGGCCGCCTGCTGCCCAACCTCGGGGGACCGGGAGATTTGGTGCGCCGGCTATACCTGGGCGTGGTGCGGTCTATGGCCTTATACGGTGCCCCAATATGGGCGCCGTACGTGATGACCAGCCGGCGCAACACGCTGTTGTTGCGCCGGCTGCAGAGGCGGATGGCCATCCGCCTCATAAGAGGTTACCGCACCACGTCTACCGTGGCGGCGCTTGCTCTGGCGGGTGAACTTCCCTTCGAGCTTCAGGCGGCGGTGCGCGCCTATGTTTACAGGCGCACTAGCATCGCCAGCCGTGCTCGAGGGGCCCCGCCGGAGCGAGAGACGGTCGAGGGCTTCGAGCTCCAGGCCCGGCGACTAGCGCTCGCCAGATGGCGTGCCGAGCTTTGCTCCCACGCCGGCGAGCGTGTCCCCGGGGCTCTCCTGCCGCACTTCACCTCGTGGCGGGAGAGACGGCATGGCAGGCTCTCCTACCGAGCGACGCAGGTGTTCACCGGGCATGGCTGCTTCGGTGTCTACCTGTGTCGCATCGGGCGGGAAGCGACGACGGTGTGCCACCATTGTGGCGCGGAGGAAGACTCGGCGCAGCACACGCTGGAGGAATGTCCCGCCTTTTCAGCGCTGCGCCGAGTCCTAAGACGAGAAGTCGGCCGCGACCTCGCACTCTCCAGCCTAGTTGGGGCCATGCTGGAGGGCCCGGGGAAGTGGGCGGCAGCAATCTCTTTCTGCGAGGAGGTTATGTCGCGGAAGGAGGCTGCCGAGCGGGATCGGGAGCTTACAGATCCCGCCCGACGTGCCCGGGGACGGCGTGCGCGCCCACGCCGAGAAACCCCGGGCAGCTGAGAGTAGGCGGGCGGCGGGTGTACCAGAATACGCTGGTTTCATTGCCCGCCGCCCGCCAACAGAGGAGGACCTCCACTGTTGGGAGTGGGGGATGACGAGTCGTCTGAGGGAGGCGAGTGTTAACTGTGATCCTCCTCCAATATACTCGTCGTCCCCCCGGCGGCCGCTGTGATCAGGGCGGGGGCCCTGGTCACCTATCGCGCGGTCGCCGTGTCGGGGCGGTGCGGGTTGCGACCCCTCGCGCCGCCGAATTTAAATGGATTTTAGGGGGGAGGATTTATCTCCCCCCGGGACGCGGCCGGCCATCGTTACCACCTTGATGGCCGGCCAGGCGAGGGGGAGCCGCGGTAGTGTTCTTCAAGAGTTCCCGTGGCTCCCCCGTTGAATCGCCAGCGATCGGTCCTGCGTCCTCAGGTCGCCGTGGAGGTTTTAGTGGGTCAAACCCCACACTATCCTCGTCCCGCTCCCCCGGGCGGGGCGGGGGTGTCTGGCGAGCAGATTTCCTCCACGTAAAATAAAAAAAAAAAAAAAAAAAAAAAAAAAAAAAAGGTTCCCCCCCGTCCCCCCCATGTCCGCTACCTTGTCGTGGTGGGGGGGCTTCGTGCCCTAATGATCCTCAAGGCTGTGCCGGCGGGGAATTTATTCCCTGGCAGGTTCTACCATGCCGGAGTGGCTTGAGGTGAGGGGCCAACTAAAGTCGGACATATACCGTAAACCTGTGGTCATGTTTTACAGGAACGGGGGTCTTGCCTTAACCGGCCGGGCCGCGAGGATGACAACCTCTCTAAAAAAATCCCTAGCCCCAAGCAGTGTTGCGCGGTGATGAGGGTGTAGCTGGAGTAAGCGCCAGCTATGGTTGGTGGGTGCACCAATCTTTAGCGGACAACCCCGGGGTACCTGGCGACCCCCGGGTGTATTAGCCTTCCCCGGGTATGGCGGCTCTGCCCGGGGTGACCTTCTTTCCGACCACACTCGTGGGACCAATTATGGATTCTTTTTCAAATACAACCGGGGAGGGGGGAAACGAGCGTGAGGTGGAGGTGCGCGGGCCTATCGTGCGCCTCAAAAGATGTACAGAGCCGGTGTCGCGGAGGCATTCGGCATCACGCGGCAAAAAGAGGACCGCAGCGGGCCTTGGTGAGTGCGATGAGGGGGAGGAGTCAGATTTCTCTGTCTCCTCAAACCACTCATCGCAGAGTGTCCCGGGCTCGTCGTCAGCGAGAAAGAGAGGACGGCCGCCGACGACCGGCGAATATGTTGGCCTCGCAGAGGCCAAGCTTAGGCTGGCCGAGGCTTCGCAGCTGGAGGCCGAGGCAAGGGAGGTGGCGGCGATATTCGACCCGGGTGCCCCCGTGCCGAGACCATCGCGGTCGAGCGTCCCGCTCCCGGACGAGACGGATATCGCGGAAAATTTCCGCAACCGTCCGACGCGGGATGTTGCGGCCGCTATATTGGAGAGCCTGGATGAGGTGGCCAGGATCTCCGGCGTGTCAAAGGGGCTGAAAGGCAACTTGGCCCGCGCCCTGAGGGTGGCCGCCTTAAACGGCAGGGTAGGGGTGTCAGAGCTGGCAGTGAGGTCAGCTACCGACGCCACGCGTGTCCTGGAGGCCGAAAATGCCGTCCTCAGGGGGCAAATGACGGAACTGCAGGCGGAGGTGGCCCGGCTCCGGCAGGTGGTGGAGGCGAGAACGGCTGCTGCCGCAATGCCTCCGCCACGGCGCCCGGGAGAGGGCTCAGTATCGCCGCCGATCGTCGGCGCCCGGGAGTGCCATTGCTCCGGGCAAGAAAAGTCCTCGCCACCACCTGCGGCTGCGCCCGCAGATTTTCTAGCGCAAATAGGCGCCCTGATAGACGCCAAATTGGCGTCATTCAGGAAGGAGCTCGCGCCGCGAACGGACTTGGCCCTCCGATCGGTGGCCCCTGGGCCGTCCGTCCCCTCACAGTCTTCGGACAGGGTGGGGCGGAGGGCGAAGAAGAAAAAGAAAGGTGAGAAAGCTGGGGCGGCTAAAGCGGCCCAGACGAAGCCCGCTCGACCGCGAGCAGAATTGGCGCCACCCTCCGCCGCGCCTCCACCCCAGGAGGCGTGGTCCCAGGTGGTTGGCCGGAAGGCCAAAAAGGCGGCTGCCAAGGCCACTGCAGCCACGAATAAAAAAGGACGGGTGGTCCCGGCGGCCCCCAGGAAGACACCCCTGCCTCCTCGACCGCCACGCACAGCAGCGGTTACCATAACGGTTCCGTCTGGCGTGGACATTACTTACGCGCAGGCGATGGCCACTGCCAGGTCCAAGGTGGACCTGGCAGAAATTGGCATCGCCTCGCTGAGGCCGCGAAGGGCGGTGACTGGGGGGTTAATTTTGGAGGTCCCTGGCACCGATGGGGCCGCCAAGGCCACCGTCCTCGCCACAAAAGTGGCGGAAGCGCTGGCAGGCACCGGCGTAAAGGTCGCGCGTCCGGTCAAAAAAGCTGACCTTAGGGTGCGCGGCCTGGTCGATTCGACCACGCCGGCGGAGGTCGCAGCGGCTGTTGCCCGCGTGGGCGGGTGCAGCGAGGGGGACATCAATACCGGCGAAATCCGGTCTTCCCCCTCGGGATTGGGCACCCTCTGGGTCCGATGTCCTGCCGCGGCCGCTCGCAGGGTTGCTGTCGCGGGCCGGATAACTGTCGGCTGGACCCAGGCAGCCGTGGAGGCCCTGAGTGCCCGGCCTCTGCAGTGCTACCGTTGCCTTGGTGTTGGCCACACCAGTCAGCGGTGCACTTCTGCCGAGGATAGGTCCGACTGCTGCTATAGATGCGGCAGTCGGGACCATAAGGTGGCAGCCTGTACGGCCACGCCCAATTGTCCGCTTTGTGCGGGCGCGGGCAAGCCGTCTGGTCACCGCCTCGGTAGCCGGGCATGTCCTGCCATTGTGAGGCGAGGCAAGGTAGGCGGCCAAAGGCCGTCTGCCAGACTTAATAAAAAAGGGAAGGTGACCACGATGGCCAAGGCAGCGACCACCGTGGCCAGCAACGAAAAGGCGGCACCGCCTGATGCTACCGCCGCACCCGCGGGGGCGAATGGGGCCACTAAAGTCCCTGACGCCACCGCATCCGCGGCCGTGACGGCGATGGACACGGCTGTGTAATGGGGCCCCCGGGCCCGATAATACAAGTTAACCTCAACTGCTCGGCCAGAGCGCAGGATCTCCTGTTTCAATGCCTGGCCGAGCGGGGTGCCGGGTTGGCAGTCGTGGCGGAGCCGCACAGGGTCCCCAAACATCCACACTGGATGGGGGACTCGATTGGCTCCGCCGCGATTATTTGGGCTGGGAGGCCGGGGTCCCCGCCGTGCTCGCTTATCGAGCGCGGCCTGGGATACGTGGCCGTTGATTGGGGCGGCACCGCGGTTGTGGCGATATACGCACCTCCAAGGTGGTCCCTCGAAGAGTTTGAGCAGTATCTGGACGGGGTAGGGAGTTGCGTCTCCCGCTGCCATCCCCGTCCGGTGCTGGTCCTGGGGGACTTTAATGCCAAGGCCACGGCTTGGGGTTCCCCCGGGACTGACTCGAGGGGCCGGGAGGTGCTGGATTGGGCGGCGGGACTGGAGCTCCGTCTCCTGAATACGGGCTCGGTCCATACGTGCGTGCGGCATAACGGGGGGTCCATCGTTGACCTTTCGTGGGCAACGCCCCCGGCCGCGCGCCGTATTACGGGGTGGAGAGTGGCGGAAGGGGTCGAGACGTTGTCTGACCACAGATACATAGTTCTCGACCTCTCCGCCGCCCCACCATCGACACCCCGTCGTCGCCCCGCCGATGACGGTTCGCCTCAGCCGCGGTGGGCGCTGAAGCGCCTCGACCAGGACGCTCTGATGGCGGCAGCCCACGTCGTGGCCTGGCCAGCAACACCGACCGGGCCAGTCGACGGGAATGGGGAGGCCCATTGGTTCCGGGGCGCAATGACGTCGATTTGCGACGTCGCCATGCCCCGGGCCAGGGTCTTCCCGAGGAAGGCGGTGTACTGGTGGTCGCGCGAAATAGCGGAATTACGCACCGAGTGCGTCCGCGCGCGACGCCAGTACGCTCGCGCCCGTCGACGACGACGTACGGACGACGTGCTGGCTGCCCAGCTGTACGGGCGATATCGGGAGAAGGTGGTCGCCCTGCAGCTGGCCATCAGGCGAGCGAAGGACCAGGCCTGGCGCAATCTCCTCGGCTCTCTGAACCGAGATCCGTGGGGGCGCCCATACAAGATGGCATTGGGACGATTACGTCCCTGGGCGCCCCCCGTGACGGAGAGCCTGGATCCGGGGCTGCTCGAGCGGGTCGTGGACGCTTTATTCCCCGTTAGCGGGGAGGCGTCCCGGCCCGTCCCTGAGCCAGAGGAACATGAGTGGTCCCCGGATCTTGAGGTCGCGCCGGAGGAGATGGCCGGGGTCGTGAAATGGCTCCGGGGCAAGAATACCGCCCCGGGGCCGGACGGTATCCCCGGCCGGGTCTGGTTGCTCGCCGCGAGCGTCCTGGGGGAGAGGCTGAGGAGCCTCTACTCTGGGCTCCTGAGGTCGGGGACGTTCCCCGACCTATGGAGAGAAAGTCGGATGGTCCTCTTGAGGAAGGATGGGAGGCCGGGGGATTCTCCCTCCGCGTACCGGCCCATTTGTCTCCTGGATGAGGCGGGCAAGATCTTCGAGAAGATCATTGTAGCTCGCCTCTCCAGACACCTGTCCAGCGACGGCCCAGATCTGGCGGACTGCCAGTTTGGCTTCCGTGAGGGGCGATCGACGGTCGACGCTATCGACCGTCTCAAGTCCCTCTCGGACAATGCCGTGGCAAGGGGCGGGGTGTGCTTGGCGGTGTCCATTGACATCGTCAATGCGTTCAACACCCTGCCCTGGTCCGCCATTAGGGGGGCCCTCGTCGATCACCAGGTGCCTCCCTATCTGAGGCGGGTAATCGGGGCCTACCTGCGGGACAGGTGGGTCGAATACCCGGGCCGGTGCGGGATGATACGGAGGGAAGTGGACCGCGGGGTCCCGCAGGGGTCCGTTTTAGGACCGCTCCTGTGGGACCTGGGTTACAACGCGGTCCTGGAGAAGACATCCCTGCCCGACGGTGCCACCCTCGTCTGCTACGCGGACGACACGTTGGTGGTCGCCGTCGGTAGTACCTTCGAGAGGACCATCCGACGAGCAGAGGTTGCGGTGGCAGCCGTCGTCGCGAGGATCCGCGATCTGGGGCTGAAAATAGCCCCGGAGAAGGCCGAGGCTGTCTGGTTTCACGGACGGCCTCGGTCTCGGCCACCGGCCAGATCGTGGATCCGGGTTGGAGAAGCCTGCGTAGAGGTGAAGTCCGAGTTGAAATATCTCGGACTGATCCTCGACAGCCGCTGGAGCTTCGATGCGCATCTCGACCGTCTCGTCCCCCGAGTCGAAAAGGCGGCGGCCTCTTTGGGCCGCCTGCTGCCCAACCTCGGGGGACCGGGAGATTTGGTGCGCCGCCTATACCTGGGCGTGGTGCGGTCTATGGCCTTATACGGTGCCCCAATATGGGCGCCGTACGTGATGACCAGCCGGCGCAACACGCTGTTGTTGCGCCGGCTGCAGAGGCGGATGGCCATCCGCCTCATAAGAGGTTACCGCACCACGTCTACCGTGGCGGCGCTTGCTCTGGCGGGAGAACTTCCCTTCGAGCTTCAGGCAGCGGTGCGCGCCTATGTTTATGGGCGCACAAGCATCGCCAGCCGTGCTGGAGGGGCCCCGCCGGAGCGAGAGACGGTCGAGGGCTTCGAGCTCCAGGCCCGGCGACTAGCGCTCGCCAGATGGCGTGCCGAGCTTTGCTCCCACGCCGGCGAGCGTGTCCCCGGGGCTCTCCTGCCGCACTTCACCTCGTGGCGGGAGAGACGACATGGCAGGCTCTCCTACCGAGCGACGCAGGTGTTCACCGGGCATGGCTGCTTCGGTGTCTACCTGTGTCGCATCGGGCGGGAAGCGACGACGGTGTGCCACCATTGTGGCGCGGAGGAAGACTCGGCGCAGCACACGCTGGAGGAATGTCCCGCCTTTTCAGCGCTGCGCCGAGTCCTAAAACGAGAAGTCGGCCACGACCTCGCACTCTCCAGCCTAGTTGGGGCCATGCTGGAGGGCCCGGGGAAGTGGGCGGCAGCAATCTCTTTCTGCGAGGAGGTTATGTCGCGGAAGGAGGCTGCCGAGCGGGATCGGGAGCTAACCGATCCCGCCCGACGTGCCCGGGGACGGCATGCGCGCCCACGCAGAGAAACCCCGGGCAGCTGAGAGTAGGCGGGCGGCAGGTGTACCAGAACATGCTGGTTTCATTGCCCGCCGCCCGCCAACAGAGGAGGACCTCCCCTGTTGTGAGTGGGGGATGGCGAGTCGTCTGAAGGAGGCGAGGTTTAACTGTGATCCTCCTCCAATATACTCGTCGTCCCCCCGGCGACCGCTGTGATCAGGGCGGGGGCCCTGGTCACCTATCGCGCGGTCGCCGTGTCGGGGCGGTGCGGGGTGCGACCCCTCGCGCCGCCGAATTTAATTGGATTTTAGGGGGGAGGATTTATTTTATTTCCCCCCGGGACGCGGCCGGCCATCGTTACCATCTTGATGGCCGGCCAGGCGAGGGGGAGCCGCGGTAGTGTTCTTCAAGAGTTCCCGTGGCTCCCCCGTTGAATCGCCAGCGATCGGTCCTGCGTCCTCAGGTCGCCGTGGAGGTTTTAGTGGGTCAAACCCCACACTACCCTCGTCCCGCTCCCCCGGGCGGGGCGGGGGTGTCTGGCGAGCAGATTTCCTCCACGTAAAATAAAAAAAAAAAAAAAAAAGGTTCCCCCCCGTCCCCCCCATGTCCGCTACCTTGTCGTGGTGGGGGGGCTTCGTGCCCTAATGATCCTCAAGGCTGTGCCGGCGGGGAATTTATTCCCTGGCAGGTTCTACCATGCCGGAGTGGCTTGAGGTGAGGGGCCAACTAAAGTCGGACACATACCGTAAACCTGTGGTCATGTTTTACAGGAACGGGGGTCTTGCCTTAACCGGCCGGGCCGCGAGGATGACAACCTCTCTAAAAAATCCCTAGCCCCAAGCAGTGTTGCGCGGTGAAGAGGGCGTAGCTGGAGTAAGCGCCAGCTATGGTTGGTGGGTGCACCAATCGTTAGCGGACAACCCCGGGGTACCTGGCGACCCCCCGGGCGTATTAGCCTTCCCCGGGTATGGCGGCTCTACCCGGGGTGACCTCCTTTCCGACCACACTCGTGGGATTAAGTATGGAGTCTACTTTTTCACAAACAACCGGGGAGGGGGGAAACGAGCGTGTGGGGGAGTTGCGCGGGCCTATCGTGCGCCTCAAAAGATGCACAGAGCCGGTGTCGCGGAGGCATTCGGCGACACGTGGCAAAAAGAGGACCGCAGCGGGCCTTGGTGAGTGCGATGAGGGGGAGGAGTCAGATTTCTCTGTCTCCTCCCACCACTCATCGCAGAGTGTCCCGGGATCGTCGTCAGCGAGGAAGAGAGGACGGCCGCCGACGACCGGCGAATATGTTGGCCTCGCAGAGGCCAAACTTAGGTTGGCCGAAGCTTCGCAGCTGGAGGCCGAGGCAAGGGAGGTGGCGGCGATATTCGACCCGGGAGCCCCTGTGCCGAGACCATCGCGGTCGAGCGTCCCGCTCCCGGACGAGACGGATATCGCGGAAAATTTCCGCAACCGTCCGACGCGGGATGTCGCGGCCGCTATATTGGAGAGCCTGGATGAGGTGGCCAGGATCTCCGGCGTTTCGAAGGGGCTGAAGGGCAACTTGGCCCGCGCCCTGAGGGTGGCCGCCTTAAACGGCAGGGTAGGGGTGTCGGAGCTGGCAGTGAGGTCAGCAACCGACGCCACGCGTGTCCTGGAGGCCGAAAATGCCGTCCTCAGGGGACAAATGACGGAGCTGCGGGCGGAGGTGGCACGGCTCCGGCAGGTGGTGGAGGCGAGAACGGCTGCTGCCGCAATGCCTCCGCCACCGCGCCCGGGAGAGGGCTCAGTATCGCCGCCGATCGTCGGCGCCCGGGATTGCCATCGCTCCTGGCAAGAAAAGTCTTCGCCACCGCCTGCGGCTGCGCCCGCAGATTTTCTGGCGCAAATAGGCGCCCTGATAGACGCCAAATTGGCGTCATTCAGGAAGGAGCTCGCGCCGCGAACGGACTCGGCCCTGCGATCGGTGGCCCCTGGGCCGTCCGTCCCCTCACAGTCTTCGGACAGGGTGGGGCGGAGGGCGAAGAAGAAGAAGAAAGGTGGGAAAGCTGGGGCGGCTAAAGTGGCCCAGACGGAGCCCGCTCGACCGCGAGCCGAATTGGCCCCACACTCCGCCGCGCCTCCACCCCAGGAGGCGTGGTCCCAGGTGGTTGGCCGGAAGGCCAAAAAGGCGGCTGCCAAGGCCACTGCGGCCGCGAATAAAAAAGGACGGGTGGTCCCGGCGGCCCCCAGGAAGACACCCCTGCCTCCTCGACCGCCACGCACAGCAGCGGTTACCATAACGGTTCCGCCTGGCGTGGACATTACTTACGCGCAGGCGATGGCCACTGCCAGGTCCAAGGTGGACCTGGCAGAAATTGGCGTCGCCTCGCTGAGGCCGCGAAGGGCGGTGACTGGGGGGTTAATTTTGGAGGTCCCTGGCACCGATGGGGCCGCCAAGGCCACCGTCCTCGCCACAAAAGTGGCGGAAGCGCTGGCAGGCACCGGCGTAAAGGTCGCGCGTCCGGTCAAAAAAGCTGACCTTAGGGTGCGCGGCCTGGTCGATTCGACCACGCCGGCGGAGGTCGCTGCGGCTGTTGCCCGCGTGGGCGGGTGCAGCGAGGGGGACATCAACACCGGCGAAATCCGGTCTTCCCCCTCGGGATTGGGCACCCTCTGGGTCCGATGTCCTGCCGCGGCCGCTCGCAAGGTTGCTGTCGCGGGCCGGTTAACTGTCGGCTGGACCCAGGCAGCCGTGGAGGCCCTGAGTGCCCGGCCTCTGCAGTGTTACCGTTGCCTTGGTGTTGGCCACACCAGTCAGCGGTGCACTTCTGCCGAGGATAGGTCCGACTGCTGCTATAGATGCGGCAGTCGGGACCATAAGGTGGCAGCCTGTACGGCCACGCCCAATTGTCCGCTTTGTGCGGGCGCGGGCAAGCCGTCTGGTCACCGCCTCGGCAGCCGGGCATGTCCTGCCAGTGTGAGGCGAGGCAAGGTAGGCGGCCAAAGGCCGTCTGCCAGACTTTATAAGAAAGGGAAGGTAACCACGATGGCCAAGGCAGCGACCACCGTGGCCAGCAACGGAAAGGCAGCATCGCCTGATGCTGCCGCCGCGCCCGCGGGGGCGAATGGGGCCACTAAAGTCCCTGACGCCACCGCATCCGCGGCCGTGACGGCGATGGACACGGCTGTGTAATGGGGCCCCCGGGCCCGATAATACAAGTTAACCTCAACTGCTCGGCCAGAGCGCAGGATCTCCTGTTTCAATGCCTGGCCGAGCGGGGTGCCGGGTTGGCAGTCGTGGCGGAGCCGCACAGGGTCCCCAAACATCCACACTGGATGGGGGACTCGATTGGCTCCGCCGCGATTATTTGGGCTGGGAGGCCGGGGTCCCCGCCGTGCTCGCTTATCGAGCGCGGCCTGGGATACGTGGCCGTCGATTGGGGCGGCACCGCGGTTGTGGCGATATACGCACCTCCAAGGTGGTCCCTCGAAGAGTTTGAGCAGTATCTGGACGGGGTAGGGAGATGCGTCTCCCGCTGCCATCCCCGTCCGGTGCTGGTCCTGGGGGACTTTAATGCCAAGGCCACGGCTTGGGGTTCCCCCGGGACTGATTCGAGGGGCCGGGAGGTGCTGGATTGGGCGGCGGGACTGGAGCTCCGTCTCCTGAACACGGGCTCGGTCCATACGTGCGTGCGGCATAACGGGGGGTCCATCGTTGACCTTTCGTGGGCAACGCCCCAGGCCGCGCGCCGTATTACGGGGTGGAGGGTGGCGGAAGGGGTCGAGACGTTGTCTGACCACAGATACATAGTTCTCGACCTCTCCGCCGCCCCACCATCGACACTCCGTCGTCGCCCCGCCGATGAGGGTTCGCCTCGACCGCGGTGGGCGCTGAAGCGCCTCGACCAGGACGCTCTGATGGCGGCGGCCCACGTCGTGGCCTGGCCAGCAACACCGGCCGGGCCAGTCGACGGGAATGGGGAGGCCCATTGGTTCCGTGGCGCAATGACGTCCATTTGCGACGTAGCCATGCCCCGGGCCAGGGTCTTCCCGAGGAAGGCGGTGTACTGGTGGTCGCGCGCGATAGCGGAGTTACGCACCGAGTGCGTCCGCGCGCGACGCCAGTACGCTCGCGCCCGTCGACGACGACGTACGGACGACGTGCTGGCTGCCCAACTGTACGGGCGATATCGGGAGAAGGTGGTCGCCCTGCAGCTGGCCATCAGGCGAGCGAAGGACCAGGCCTGGCGAGATCTCCTCGGCTCTCTGAACCGAGATCCGTGGGGGCGCCCATACAAGATGGCTTTGGGACGATTGCGTCCCTGGGCGCCCCCCGTGACGGAGAGCCTGGATCCGGGGCTGCTCGGGCGGGTCGTGGACGCTTTATTCCCCGTTAGCGGGGAGGCGTCCCGGCCTGTCCCTGAGCCAGAGGAACATGAGTGGTCCCCGGATCTTGAGGTCGCGCCGGAGGAGATGGCCGAGGTCGTCAAATGGCTCCGGGGCAAGAATACCGCCCCGGGGCCGGACGGTATCCCCGGCCGGGTCTGGTTGCTCGCCGCGAGCGTCCTGGGGGAGAGGCTGAGGAGCCTCTACTCTGGGCTCCTGAGGTCGGGGACGTTCCCCGACCTATGGAGAGAAAGTCGGATGGTCCTCTTGAGGAAGGATGGGAGGCCGGGGGATTCTCCCTCCGCGTACCGGCCCATTTGTCTCCTGGATGAGGCGGGCAAGATCTTCGAGAAGATCATTGTTGCCCGCCTCTCCAGACACCTGTCCCGCGACGGCCCAGATCTGGCGGACTGCCAGTTTGGCTTCCGGGAGGGGCGATCGACGGTCGACGCTATCGACCGTCTCAAGTCCCTCTCGGACAATGCCGTGGCAAGGGGCGGGGTGTGCTTGGCGGTGTCCATTGACATCGTCAATGCGTTCAACACCCTGCCCTGGTCCGCCATTAGGGAGGCCCTCGTTGATCACCAGGTGCCTCCCTATCTGAGGCGGGTGATCGGGGCCTACCTGCGGGACAGGTGGGTTGAATACCCGGGCCGGTGCGGGATGATACGGAGGGAAGTGGACCGCGGGGTCCCGCAGGGGTCCGTTTTAGGACCGCTCCTGTGGGACCTGGGTTACAACGCGGTCCTGGAGAAGGCCTCCCTGCCCGACGGTGCCACCCTCGTCTGCTACGCGGACGACACGTTGGTGGTCGCCGTCGGGAGTACCTTCGAGAGGACCATCCGACGAGCAGAGGTTGCGGTGGCAGCCGTCGTCGCGAGGATCCGCGATCTGGGGCTGAAAATAGCCCCGGAGAGGGCCGAGGCTGTCTGGTTCCACGGACGGCCTCGGTCTCGGCCACCGGCCAGATCGTGGATCCGGGTTGGAGAAGCCTGCGTCGAGGTGAAGTCCGAGTTGAAATATCTCGGACTGATACTCGACAGCCGCTGGAGCTTCGATGCGCATCTCGACCGTCTCGTCCCCCGAGTCGAAAAGACGGCGGCCTCTTTGGGCCGCCTGCTGCCCAACCTCGGGGGACCGGGAGATTTGGTGCGCCGCCTATACCTGGGCGTGGTGCGGTCTATGGCCTTATACGGTGCCCCAATATGGGCGCCGTACGTGATGACCAGCCGGCGCAACACGCTATTGTTGCGCCGGCTGCAGAGGCGGATGGCCATCCGCCTCATAAGAGGTTACCGCACCACGTCTACCGTGGCGGCGCTTGCTCTGGCGGGAGAACTTCCCTTCGAGCTTCAGGCGGCGGTGCGCGCCTATGTTTATAGGCGCACAAGCATCGCCAGCCGTGCTCGAGGGGCCCCGCCGGAGCGAGAGACGGTCGACGGCTTCGAGCTCCAGGCCCGGAGACTAGCGCTCGCCAGATGGCGTGCCGAGCTTTGCTCCCACGCCGGCGAGCGCGTCCCCGGGGCTCTCCTGCCGCACTTCACCTCGTGGCGGGAGAGACGGCATGGCAGGCTCTCCTACCGAGCGACGCAGGTGTTCACCGGGCATGGCTGCTTCGGTGTCTACCTGTGTCGCATCGGGCGGGAAGCGACGACGGTGTGCCACCATTGTGGCGCGGAGGAAGACTCGGCGCAGCACACGCTGGAGGAATGTCCCGCCTTTTCAGCGCTGCGCCGAGTCCTAAGACGAGAAGTCGGCCACGACCTCGCACTCTCCAGCCTAGTTGGGGCCATGCTGGAGGGTCCGGGGAAGTGGGCGGCAGCAATCTCTTTCTGCGAGGAGGTTATGTCGCGGAAGGAGGCTGCCGAGCGGGATCGGGAGCTTACAGATCCCGCCCGACGTGCCCGGGGACGGCGTGCGCGCCCACGCCGAGAAACCCCGGGCAGCTGAGAATAGGCGGGCGGCGGGTGTACCAGAACATGCTGGTTTCATTGCCCGCCGCCCTCCAACAGAGGAGGACGTCCACTCTTGGGAGTGGGGGATGACGAGTCGCCTGAAGGAGGCGAGGGCTAATTGTGATCCTCCTCCAATATACTCGTCGTCCCCCCGGCGGCCGCTGTGATCAGGGCGGGGGCCCTGGTCACCTGTCGCGCGGTCGCCGAGTCGGGGCGGTGCGGGGTGCGACCCCTCGCGCCGCCGAATTTAAATGGATTTTAGGGGGGAGGATTTACCTCCCCCCGGGACGCGGCCGGCCATCGTTACCATCTTGATGGCCGGCCAGGCGAGGGGGAGCCGCGGTAGTGTTCTTCAAGAGTTCCCGTGGCTCCCCCGCTGAATCGCCAGCGATCGGTCCTGCGTCCTCAGGTCGCCGTGGAGGTTTTAGTGGGTCAAACCCCACACTACCCTCGTCCCGCTCCCCCGGGCGGGGCGGGGGTGTCTGGAGAGCAGATTTCCTCCACGTAAAATAAAAAAAAAAAAAAAAAAGGTTCCCCCCCGTGTCCGCTACCTTGTCGTGGTGGGGGGGCTTCGTGCCCTAATGATCCTCAAGGCTGTGCCGGCGGGGAATTTATTCCCTGGCAGGTTCTACCATGCCGGAGTGGCTTGAGGTGAGGGGCCAACTAAAGTCGGACACATACCGTAAACCTGTGGTCATGTTTTACAGGAACGGGGGTCTTGCCTTAACCGGCCGGGCCGCGAGGATGACAACCTCTCTAAAAAATCCCTAGCCCCAAGCAGTGTTGCGCGGTGAAGAGGGCGTAGCTGGAGTAAGCGCCAGCTATGGTTGGTGGGTGCACCAATCGTTAGCGGACAACCCCGGGGTACCTGGCGACCCCCCGGGCGTATTAGCCTTCCCCGGGTATGGCGGCTCTACCCGGGGTGACCTCCTTTCCGACCACACTCGTGGGATTAAGTATGGAGTCTACTTTTTCACAAACAACCGGGGAGGGGGGAAACGAGCGTGAGGTGGAGGTGCGCGGGCCTATCGTGCGCCTCAAAAGATGCACAGAGCCGGTGTCGCGGAGGCATTCGGCGACACGCGGCAAAAAGAGGACCGCAGCGGGCCTTGGTGAGTGCGATGAGGGGGAGGAGTCAGATTTCTCTGTCTCCTCCCACCACTCATCGCAGAGTGTCCCGGGCTCGTCGTCAGCGAGGAAAAGAGGACGGCCGCCGACGACCGGCGAATATGTTGGCCTCGCAGAGGCCAAACTTAGGCTGGCCGAGGCTTCGCAGCTGGAGGCCGAGGCAAGGGAGGTGGCGGCGATATTCGACCCGGGAGCCCCCGTGCCGAGACCATCGCGGTCGAGCGTCCCGCTCCCGGACGAGACGGATATAGCGGAAAATTTCCGCAACCGTCCAACGCGGGATGTCGCGGCCGCTATATTGGAGAGCCTGGATGAAGTGGCCAGGATCTCCGGCGTGTCAAAGGGGCTGAAGGGCAATTTGGCCCGCGACCTAAGGGTGGCCGCCTTAAACGGCAGGGTGGGGGTGTCCGAGCTTGCGGTTAGGTCGGCTACCGACGCCACGCGTGCCCTGGAGGCAGAGAATGCCGTCCTCAGGGGGCAAATGACGGAGCTGCGGGCGGAGGTGGCTCGGCTCCGGCAGGTGGTGGAGGCGAGTACGGCTGCTGCCGCAATGCCTCCGCCGCCGCGCCCGGGAGGGGGCTCAGTATCGCCGCCGATCGTCGCCGCCCGGGACTGCCAACGCTCCGGGCAAGAAAAGTCCTCGCCCCCACATGCGACTGCGCCCGCAGATTTTCTGGTGCAGATAAGCGCCCTGATAGACGCCAAATTGGCGTCATTCAGGAGGGAGCTCGCGCCGCGAACGGACTCGGCCCTGCGATCGGTGGCACCTGGGCCGTCCGTCCCCTCACAGTCTTCGGACAGGGTGGGGCGGAAGTCGAAGAAGAAGAAGAAAGGTGGGAAAGCTGGGGCGGCTATAGCGGCCCAGACGGAGCCCGCTCGACCGCGAGCAGAATCGGCGCTACCATCTGCCGCGCCTCCGCCCCAGGAGGCGTGGTCCCAGGTGGTTGGCCGCAAGGCTAAAAAGGCGGCTGCCAAGGCCACTGCGGCCGCGAATAAAAAAGGACGGGTGGTCCCGGCGGCCCCCAGGAAGACACCCCTGCCTCCGCGACCGCCACGCACAGCAGCGGTTACCATAACGGTTCCGTCTGGCGTGGACATTACTTACGCGCAGGCGATGGCCACTGCCAGGTCCAAGGTGGACCTGGCAGAAATTGGCATCGCCTCGCTGAGGCCGCGAAGGGCGGTGACTGGGGGGTTAATTTTGGAAGTCCCTGGCACCGATGGGGCCGCCAAGGCCACCGTCCTCGCCACAAAAGTGGCGGAAGCGCTGGCAGGCACCGGCGTAAAGGTCGCGCGTCCGGTCAAAAAAGCTGACCTTAGGGTGCGCGGCCTGGTCGATTCGACCACGCCGGCGGAGGTCGCTGCGGCTGTTGCCCGCGTGGGCGGGTGCAGCGAGGGGGACATCAATACCGGCGAAATCCGGTCTTCCCCCTCGGGATTGGGCACCCTCTGGGTCCGATGTCCTGCCGCGGCCGCTCGCAAGGTTGCTGTCGCGGGCCGGATAACCGTCGGCTGGACCCATGCAGTCGTGGAGGCCCTGAGTGCCCGGCCTCTGCAGTGTTACCGTTGCCTTGATGTTGGCCACACCAGTCAGCGGTGCACTTCTGCCGAGGATAGGTCCGACTGCTGCTATAGATGCGGCAGTCGGGACCATAAGGTGGCAGCCTGTACGGCCACGCCCAATTGTCCGCTTTGTGCGGGCGCGGGCAGGCCTTCTGGTCACCGCCTCGGCGGCCGGGCGTGTCCTGTCAGTGCGAGGCGAGGCAAGGTAGGCGGCCAAAGGTCGTCTGCCAGATTCAATAAAAAAGGGAAGGAAACCACGATGGCCAAGGCAGCGACCACCGTGGCCAGCAACGAAAAGGCGGCACCGCCTGATGCTACCGCCGCACCCGCGGGGGCGAATGGGGCCACTAAAGTCCCTGACGCCACCGCATCCGCGGCCGTGACGGCGATGGACACGGCTGTGTAATGGGGCCCCCGGGCCCGATAATACAAGTGAACCTCAACTGCTCGGCCAGAGCGCAGGATCTCCTGTTTCAATGCCTGGCCGAGCGGGGTGCCGGGTTGGCAGTCGTGGCGGAGCCGCACAGGGTCCCCAAACATCCACACTGGATGGGGGACTCGATTGGCTCCGCCGCGATTATTTGGGCTGGGAGGCCGGGGTCCCCGCCGTGCTCGGTTATCGAGCGCGGCCTGGGATACGTGGCCGTTGATTGGGGCGGAACCGCGGTTGTGGCGATATACGCACCTCCAAGGTGGTCCCTCGAAGAGTTTGAGCAGTATCTGGACGGGGTAGGGAGATGCGTCTCCCGCTGCCATCCCCGTCCGGTGCTGGTCCTGGGGGACTTCAATGCCAAGGCCACGGCTTGGGGTTCCCCCGGGACTGACTCGAGGGGCCGGGAGGTGCTGGATTGGGCGGCGGGACTGGAGCTCCGTCTCCTGAACACGGGCTCGGTCCATACGTGCGTGCGGCATAACGGGGGGTCCATCGTTGACCTTTCGTGGGCAACACCCCCGGCTGCGCGCCGTATTACGGGGTGGAGGGTGGCGGAAGGGGTCGAGACGTTGTCTGACCATAGATACATAGTTCTCGACCTCTCCGCCGCCCCACCATCGACACCCCGTCGTCGCCCCGCCGATGACGGTTCGCCTCAGCCGCGGTGGGCGCTGAAGCGCCTCGACCAGGACGCTCTGATGGCGGCAGCCCACGTCGTGGCCTGGCCAGCAACACCGGCCGGGCAAGTCGACGGGAATGGGGAGGCCCGTTGGTTCCGGGGCGCAATGACATCGGTTTGCGACGTCGCCATGCCCCGGGCCAGGGTCTTCCCGAGAAAGGCGGTGTACTGGTGGTCGCGCGCGATAGCGGAATTACGCACCGAGTGCGTCCGCGCGCGACGCCAGTACGCTCGCGCCCGTCGACGACGACGTAGGGACGACGTGCTGGCTGCCCAACTGTACGGGCGATATCGGGAGAAGGTGGTGGCCCTGCAGCTGGCCATCAGGCGAGCGAAGGACCAGGCCTGGCGCGATCTCCTCGGCTCTCTGAACCGAGATCCGTGGGGGCGCCCATACAAGATGGCTTTGGAACGATTGCGTCCCTGGGCGCCCCCCGTGACGGAGAGCCTGGATCCGGGGTTGCTCGGGCGGGTCGTGGACGCTTTATTCCCCGTTAGCGGGGAGGCGTCCCGGCCCGTCCCTGAGCCAGAGGAACACGAGTGGTCCCCGGATCTTGAGGTCGCGCCGGAGGAGATGGCCGCGGTCGTCAAATGGCTCCGGGGCAAGAATACCGCCCCGGGGCTGGACGGTATCCCCGGCAGGGTCTGGTTGCTCGCCACGAGCGTCCTGGGGGAAAGGCTGAGGAGCCTCTACTCTGGGCTCCTGAGGTCGGGGACGTTCCCCGACCAATGGAGAGAAAGTCGGATGGTCCTCTTGAGGAAGGATGGGAGGCCGGGGGATTCTCCCTCCGCGTACCGGCCCATTTGTCTCCTGGATGAGGCGGGCAAGATCTTCGAGAAGATCATTGTTGCCCGCCTCTCCAGACACCTGTCCCGCGACGGCCCAGATCTGGCGGACTGCCAGTTTGGCTTCCGGGAGGGGCGATCGACGGTCGACGCTATCGGCCGTCTCAAGTCCCTCTCGGACAATGCCGTGGCAAGGGGCGGGGTGTGCTTGGCGGTGTCCATTGACATCGTCAATGCGTTCAACACCCTGCCCTGGTCCGCCATTAGGGAGGCCCTCGTCGATCACCAGGTGCCTCCCTATCTGAGGCGGGTGATCGGGGCCTACCTGCGGGACAGGTGGGTTGAATACCCGGGCCGGTACGGGATGATACGGAGGGAAGTGGAGTGCGGGGTCCCGCAGGGGTCCGTGCTAGGACCGCTCCTGTGGGACCTGGGTTACAACGCGGTCCTGGAAAAGGCCTCCCTGCCCGACGGTGCCACCCTCGTCTGTTACGCGGACGACACGTTGGTGGTCGCCGTCGGGAGTACCTTCGAGAGGACCATCCGACGAGCAGAGGTTGCGGTGGCAGCCGTCGTCGCGAGGATCCGCGATCTGGGGCTGAAAATAGCCCCGGAGAGGGCCGAGGCTGTCTGGTTCCACGGACGGCCTCGGTCTCGGCCACCGGCCAGATCGTGGATCCGGGTTGGAGAAGCCTGCGTAGAGGTGAAGTCCGAGTTGAAATATCTCGGACTGATCCTCGACAGCCGCTGGAGCTTCGATGCGCATCTCGATCGTCTCGTCCCCCGAGTCGAAAAGGCGGCGGCCTCTTTGGGCCGCCTGCTGCCCAACCTCGGGGGACCGGGAGATTTGGTGCGCCGCCTATACCTGGGCGTGGTGCGGTCTATGGCCTTATACGGTGCCCCAATCTGGGCGCCGTACGT
Organism: Megalopta genalis; assembly: GCF_051020955.1. NCBI lineage: Eukaryota > Metazoa > Arthropoda > Insecta > Hymenoptera > Halictidae > Megalopta > Megalopta genalis. Next base: position 490,274 of record NW_027476110.1, on the reverse strand, counting down.
GATGACCAGCCGGCGCAACACGCTGTTGTTGCGCCGGCTGCAGAGGCGGATGGCCATCCGCCTCATAAGAGGTTACCGCACCACGTCTACCGTGGCGGCGCTTGCTCTGGCGGGTGAACTTCCCTTCGAGCTTCAGGCGGCGGTGCGCGCCTATGTTTACAGGCGCACTAGCATCGCCAGCCGTGCTCGAGGGGCCCCGCCGGAGCGAGAGACGGTCGAGGGCTTCGAGCTCCAGGCCCGGAGACTAGCGCTCGTCAGATGGCGTGCCGAGCTTTGCTCCCACGCCGGCGAGCGCGTCCCCGGGGCTCTCCTGCCGCACTTCACCTCGTGGCGGGAGAGACGGCATGGTAGGCTCTCCTACCGAGCGACGCAGGTGTTCACCGGGCATGGCTGCTTCGGTGTCTACCTGTGTCGCATCGGGCGGGAAGCGACGACGGTGTGCCATCATTGTGGCGCGGAGGAAGACTCGGCGCAGCACACGCTGGAGGAATGTCCCGCCTTTTCAGCGCTGCGCCGAGTCCTAAAACGGGAAGTCGGTCACGACCTCGCACTCTCCAGCCTAGTTGGGGCCATGCTGGAGAGCCCGGGGAAGTGGGCGGCAGCAATCTCTTTCTGCGAGGAGGTTATGTCGCGGAAGGAGGCTGCCGAGCGGGATCGGGAGCTTACAGATCCCGCCCGACGTGCCCGGGGACGGCGTGCGCGCCCACGCCGAGAAACCCCGGGCAGCTGAGAGTAGGCGGGCGGCGGGTGTACCAGAATATGCTGGTTTCATTGCCCGCCGCCCGCCAACAGAGGAGGACGTCCACTGTTGGGAGTAGGGGATGACGAGTCGCCTGAAGGAGGCGAGGGCTAACTGTGATCCCCCTCCAATATACTCGTCGTCCCCCCGGCGGCCGCTGTGATCAGGGCGGGGGCCCTGGTCACCTATCGCGCGGTCGCCGTGTCGGGGCGGTGCGGGGTGCGACCCCTCGCGCCGCCGAATTTAAATGGATTTTAGGGGGGAGGATTTATTTTATTTCCCCCGGGACGCGGCCGGCCATCGTTACCATCCTGATGGCCGGCCAGGCGAGGGGGAGCCGCGGTAGTGTTCTTCAAGAGTTCCCGTGGCTCCCCCGTTGAATCGCCAGCGATCGGTCCTGCGTCCTCAGGTCGCCGTGGAGGTTTTAGTGGGTCAATCCCCACACTACCCTCGTCCCGCTCCCCCGGGCGGGGCGGGGGTGTCTGGCGAGCAGATTTCCTCCACGTAAAATAAAAAAAAAAAAAAAAAAAAGGTTATGTCAAGGTTATGTCAAGGGCCAGGTCCAAGGTGGACCTGGCAGAAATTGGCATCGCCTCGCTGAGGCCGCGAAGGGCGGTGACTGGGGGGTTAATTTTGGAGGTCCCTGGCACCGACGGTGCCGCCAAGGCCACCGTCCTCGCCACAAAAGTGGCGGAAGCGCTGGCAGGCACCGGCGTAAAGGTCGCGCGTCCGGTCAAAAAAGCTGACCTTAGGGTGCGCGGCCTGGTCGATTCGACTACGCCGGCGGAGGTCGCTGCGGCTGTTGCCCGCGTGGGAGGGTGCAGCGAGGGGGACATCAATACCGGCGAAATCCGGTCTTCCCCCTCGGGATTGGGCACCCTCTGGGTCCGATGTCCTGCCGCGGCCGCCCGCAAGGTTGCTGTTGCGGGCCGGATAACTGTCGGCTGGACCCAGGCAGCCGTGGAGGCCCTGAGTGCCCGGCCTCTGCAGTGTTACCGTTGCCTTGGTGTTGGCCACACCAGTCAGCGGTGCACTTCTGCCGAGGATAGGTCCGACTGCTGCTATAGATGCGGCAGTCGGGACCATAAGGTGGCAGCCTGTACGGGCACGCCCAATTGTCGGCTTTGTGCGGGAGCGGGCAAGCCGTCTGGTCACCGCCTCGGCAGCCGGGCATGTCCTGCCAGTGCGGGGCGAGGCAAGGGAGGCGGCCAAAGGCCGTCTGCCAGATTGAATAAAAAAAGGAGGGAAACCACGATGGCCAAGGCAGCGACCACCGTGGCCAGCAACGGAAAGGCAGCATGGCCTGATGCTACCGCCGCGCCCGCTGGGGCGGATGGGGCCATTAAAGTCCCAGACGCCACCGCATCCGCGGCCGTGACGGCGATGGACACGGCTGTGTAATGGGGCCCCCGGGCCCGATAATACAAGTTAACCTCAACTGCTCGGCCAGAGCGCAGGATCTCCTGTTTCAATGCATGGCCGAGCGGGGTGCCGGGTTGGCAGTCGTGGCGGAGCCGCACAGGGTCCCCAAACATCCACACTGGATGGGGGACTCGATTGGCTCCGCCGCGATTATTTGGGCTGGGAGGCCGGGGTCCCCGCCGTGCTCGCTTATCGAGCGCGGCCTGGGATACGTGGCCGTTGATTGGGGCGGCACCGCGGTTGTGGCGATATACGCACCTCCAAGGTGGTCCCTCGAAGAGTTTGAGCAGTATCTGGACGGGGTAGGGAGATGCGTCTCCCGCTGCCATCCCCGTCCTGTGCTGGTCCTGGGGGACTTCAATGCCAAGGCCACGGCTTGGGGTTCCCCCGGGACTGACTCGAGGGGCCGGGAGGTGCTGGATTGGGCGGCGGGACTGGAGCTCCGTCTCCTGAACACGGGCTCGGTCCATACGTGCGTGCGGCATAACGGGGGGTCCATCGTTGACCTTTCGTGGGCAACGCCCCAGGCCGCGCGTCGTATTACGGGGTGGAGGGTGGCGGAAGGGGTCGAGACGTTGTCTGACCACAGATACATAGTTCTCGACCTCTCCGCCGCCCCACCATCGACACTCCGTCGTCGCCCCGCCGATGAAGGTTCGCCTCGACCGCGGTGGGCGCTGAAGCGCCTCGATCAGGACGCTCTGATGGCGGCGGCCCACGTCGTGGCCTGGCCAGCAACACCGGCCGGGCCAGTCGACGGGAATGGGGAGGCCCATTGGTTCCGTGGCGCAATGACGTCCATTTGCGACGTAGCCATGCCCCGGGCCAGGGTCTTCCCGAGGAAGGCGGTGTACTGGTGGTCGCGCGCGATAGCGGAGTTACGCACCGAGTGCGTCCGCGCGCGACGCCAGTACGCTCGCGCCCGTCGACGACGACGTACGGACGACGTTCTGGCTGCCCAGCTGTACGGGCGATATCGGGAGAAGGTGGTCGCCCTGCAGCTGGCCATCAGGCGAGCGAAGGACCAGGCCTGGCGCGATCTCCTCGGCTCTCTAAACCGAGATCCGTGGGGGCGCCCATACAAGATGGCATTGGGACGATTGCGTCCCTGGGCGCCCCCCGTGACGGAGAGCCTGGATCCGGGGCTGCTCGGGCGGGTCGTGGACGCTTTATTCCCCGTTAGCGGGGAGGCGTCCCGGCCTGTCCCTGAGCCAGAGGAACATGAGTGGTCCCCGGATCTTGAGGTCGCGCCGGAGGAGATGGCCGGGGTCGTCAAATGGCTCCGGGGCAAGAATACCGCCCCGGGGCCGGACGGTATCCCCGGCCGGGTCTGGTTGCTCGCCGCGAGCGTCCTGGGGGAGAGGCTGAGGAGCCTCTACTCTGGGCTCCTGAGGTCGGGGACGTTCCCCGACCTATGGAGAGAAAGTCGGATGGTCCTCTTGAGGAAGGATGGGAGGCCGGGGGATTCTCCCTCCGCGTACCGGCCCATTTGTCTCCTGGACGAGGCGGGCAAGATCTTCGAGAAGATCATTGTTGCCCGCCTCTCCAGACACCTGTCCCGCGACGGCCCAGATCTGGCGGACTGCCAGTTTGGCTTCCGGGAGGGGCGATCGACGGTCGATGCTATCGACCGTGTCAAGTCCCTCTCGGACAATGCCGTGGCAAGGGGCGGGGTGTGCTTGGCGGTGTCCATTGACATCGTCAATGCGTTCAACACCCTGCCCTGGTCCGCCATTAGGGGGGCCCTCGTTGATCACCAGGTGCCTCCCTATCTGAGGCGGGTGATCGGGGCCTACCTGCGGGATAGGTGGGTCGAATACCCGGGCCGGTACGGGATGATACGGAGGGAAGTGGACCGCGGGGTCCCGCAGGGGTCCGTTTTAGGACCGCTCCTGTGGGACCTGGGTTACAACGCGGTCCTGGAGAAGGCCTCCCTGCCCGACGGTGCCACACTCGTCTGCTACGCGGACGACACGTTGGTGGTCGCCGTCGGGAGTACCTTCGAGAGGACCATCCGACGAGCAGAGGTTGCGGTGGCAGCCGTCGTCGCGAGGATCCGCGATCTGGGGCTGAAAATAGCCCCGGAGAAGGCCGAGGCTGTCTGGTTCCACGGACGGCCTCGGTCTCGGCCACCGGCCAGATCGTGGGTCCGGGTTGGAGAAGCCTGCGTCGAGGTGAAGTCCGAGTTGAAATATCTCGGACTGATTCTCGACAGCCGCTGGAGCTTCGATGCGCATCTCGACCGTCTCGTCCCCCGAGTCGAAAAGCGGCGGCCTCTTTGGGCCGCTTGCTGCCCAACCTCGGGGGACCGGGAGATTTGGTGCGCCGCCTATACCTGGGCGTGGCCAGCAACAACAACAACACGCTGTTGTTGCGCCGGCTGCAGAGGCGGATGGCCATCCGCCTCATAAGAGGTTACCGCACCACGTCTACCGTGGCGGCGCTTGCTCTGGCGGGAGAACTTCCCTTCGAGCTTCAGGCGGCGGTGCGCGCCTATGTTTATAGGCGCACTAGCATCGCCAGCCGTGCTCGAGGGGCCCCGCCGGAGCGTGAGACGGTCGAGGGCTTCGAGCTCCAGGCCCGGCGACTAGCGCTCGCCAGATGGCGTGCCGAGCTTTGCTCCCACGCCGGCGAGCGCGTCCCCGGGGCTCTCCTGCCGCACTTCACCTCGTGGCGGGAGAGACGGCATGGCAGGCTCTCCTACCGAGCGACGCAGGTGTTCACCGGGCATGGCTGCTTCGGTGTCTACCTGTGTCGCATCGGGCGGGAAGCGACGACGGTGTGCCACCATTGTGGCGCGGAGGAAGACTCGGCGCAGCACACGCTGGAGGAATGTCCCGCCTTTTCAGCGCTGCGCCGAGTCCTAAAACGGGAAGTCGGTCACGACCTCGCACTCTCCAGCCTAGTTGGGGCCATGCTGGAGAGCCCGGGGAAGTGGGCGGCAGCAATCTCTTTCTGCGAGGATGTTATGTCGCGGAAGGAGGCTGCCGAGTGGGATCGGGAGCTTACAGATCCCGCCCGACGTGCCCGGGGACGGCGTGCGCGCCCACGCCGAGAAACCCCGGGCAGCTGAGAGTAGGCGGGCGGCGGGTGTACCAGAATATGCTGGTTTCATTGCCCGCCGCCCGCCAACAGAGGAGGACGTCCACTGTTGGGAATGGGGGATGACGAGTCGCCTGAGGAGGCGTGGGTTAACTGTGATCCTCCTCCAATATACTCGTCGTCCCCCCGGCGGCCGCTGTGATCAGGGCGGGGGCCCTGGTCACCTGTCGCGCGGTCGCCGAGTCGGGGCGGTGCGGGGTGCGACCCCTCGCGCCGCCGAATTTAAATGGATTTTAGGGGGGAGGATTTATCTCCCCCCGGAACGCGGCCGGCCATCGTTACCATCTTGATGGCCGGCCAGGCGAGGGGGAGCCGCGGTAGTGTTCTTCAAGAGTTCCCGTGGCTCCCCCGCTGAATCGCCAGCGATCGGTCCTGCGTCCTCAGGTCGCCGTGGAGGTTTTAGTGGGTCAAACCCCACACTACCCTCGTCCCGCTCCCCCGGGCGGGGCGGGGGTGTCTGGAGAGCAGATTTCCTCCACGTAAAATTAAAAAAAAAAAAAAAAAAGGTTATGTCAAGGTCCCCCCCGTGTCCGCTACCTTGTCGTGGTGGGGGGGCTTCGTGCCCTAATGATCCTCAAGGCTGTGCCGGCGGGGAATTTATTCCCTGGCAGGTTCTACCATGCCGGAGTGGCTTGAGGTGAGGGGCCAACTAAAGTCGGACACATACCGTAAACCTGTGGTCATGTTTTACAGGAACGGGGGTCTTGCCTTAACCGGCCGGGCCGCGAGGATGACAACCTCTCTAAAAAATCCCTAGCCCCAAACAGTGTTGCGCGGTGATGAGGGTGTAGCTGGAGTAAGCGCCAGCTATGGTTGGTGGGTGCACCAATCTTTAGCGGACAACCCCGGGGTACCTGGCGACCCCCGGGTGTATTAGCCTTCCCCGGGTATGGCGGCTCTGCCCGGGGTGACCTTTCTTTCCGACCACACTCGTGGGACCAATTATGGATTCTTTTAAACAAATAACCGGGGAGGGGGGAAACGAGCGTGAGGTGGAGGTGCGCGGTCCTATCGTGCGCCTCAAAAGATGTACAGAGCCGGTGTCGCGGAGGCATTCGGCAACACGCGGCAAAAAGAGGACCGCAGCGGGCCTTGGTGAGTGCGATGAGGGGGAGGAGTCAGATTTCTCTGTCTCCTCTCACCACTCATCGCAGAGTGTCCCGGGCTCGTCGTCAGCGAGGAAGAGAGGACGGCCGCCGACGACCGGCGAATATGTTGGCCTCGCAGAGGCCAAACTTAGGCTGGCCGAGGCTTCGCAGCTGGAGGCCGAGGCAAGGGAGGTGGCGGCGATATTCGACCCGGGTGCCCCCGTGCCGAGACCATCGCGGTCGAGCGTCCCGCTCCCGGACGAGACGGATATCGCGGAAAATTTCCGCAACCGTCCGACGCGGGATGTCGCGGCCGCTATATTGGAGAGCCTGGATGAGGTGGCCAGGATCTCCGGTGTGTCAAAGGGGCTGAAGGGCAACTTGGCCCGCGCCCTGAGGGTGGCCGCCTTAAACGGCAGGGTAGGGGTGTCCGAGCTGGCAGTGAGATCGGCTACCGACGCCACGCGTGTCCTGGAGGCCGAAAATGCCGTCCTCAGGGGGCAAATGACGGAGCTGCAGGCGGAGGTGGCCCGGCTCCGGCAGGTGGTGGAGACGAGAACGGCTGCTGCCGCAATGCCTCCGCCACGACGCCCGGGAGAGGGCTCAGTATCGCCGCCGATCGTCGGCGCCCGGGATTGCCATCGCTCCTGGCAAGAAAAGTCCTCGCCACCGCCTGCGGCTGCGCCCGCAGATTTTCTGGCGCAAATAGGCGCCCTGATAGATGCCAAATTGGCGTCATTCAGGAAGGAGCTCGCGCCGCGAACGGACTCGGCCCTGCGATCGGTGGCCCCTGGGCCGTCCGTCCCCTCACAGTCTTCGGACAGGGTGGGGCGCAGGGCGAAGAAGAAGAAGATAGGTGGGAAAGCTGGGGCGGCTAATTTGGCCCAGACGGAGCCCGCTCGACCGCGAGCAGAATTGGCCCCACCCTCCGCCGCGCCACCACCCCAGGAGGCGTGGTCCCAGGTGATTGGCCGGAAGGCCAAAAAGGCGGCTGTCAAGGCCACTTCGGCCGCGAATAAAAAAGGACGGGTGGTCCCGGTGGCCCCCAGGAAGACACTCCTGCCTCCTCGACCGCCACGCTCAGCAGCGGTTACAATAACGGCTCCGTCTGGTGTGGACATGACTTACGCGCAGGCGATGGCCACTGCCAGGTCCAAGGTGAACCTGGCAGAAATTGGCATCGCCTCGCTGAGGCCGCGAAGGGCGGTGACTGGGGGGTTAATTTTGGAGATCCCTGGCACCGACGGGGCCGCCAAGGCCACCGTCCTCGCCACAAAAGTGGCGGAAGCGCTGGCAGGCACCGGCGTAAAGGTCGCGCGTCCGGTCAAAAAAGCTGACCTTAGGGTGCGCGGCCTGGTCGATTCGACCACGCCGGCGGAGGTCGTTGCGGCTGTTGCCCGCGTGGGCGGGTGCAGCGAGGGGGACATCAATACCGGCGAAATCCGGCCTTCCCCCTCGGGATTGGGCACCCTCTGGATCCGATGTCCTGCCGCGGCCGCTCGCAGGGTTGCTGTCGCGGGCCGGATAACCGTCGGCTGGACCCAGGCAGCCGTGGAGGCCCTGAGTGCCCGGCCGCTGCAGTGTTACCGTTGCCTTGGTGTTGGCCACACCAGTCAGCGGTGCACTGCTGCCGAGGATAGGTCCGACTGCTGTTATAGATGCGGCAGTCGTGACCACAAGGTGGCAGCCTGTACAGCCTCGCCCAATTGTCCGCTTTGTGCGGGCGCGGGCCGGCCGTCTGGTCACCGCCTCGGCAGCCGGGCATGTCCTGCCAGTGCAGGGCGAGGCAAGGTAGGCGGCCAAAGGTCGTCTGCCAGATTTCTTAAAAAAGGGAAGGTAACCACGATGGCCAAGGCAGCGACCACCGTGGCCAGCAACGGAAAGGCAGCATCGCCTGATGCTACCGCCGCGCCCGCGGTGGCGGATGGGTCCATTAAAGTCCTAGACGCCACCGCATGCGCGGCCGTGACGGCGATGGACACGGCTGTGTAATGGGGCCCCCGGGCCCGATAATACAAGTTAACCTCAACTGCTCGGCCAGAGCGCAGGATCTCCTGTTTCAATTCCTGGCCGAGCGGGGTGCCGGGTTGGCAGTCGTGGCGGAGCCGCACAGGGTCCCCAAACATCCACACTGGATGGGGGACTCGATTGGCTCCGCCGCGATTATTTGGGCTGGGAGGCCGGGGTCCTCGCCGTGCTCGCTTATCGAGCGCGGCCTGGGATACGTGGCCGTTGATTGGGGCGGCACCGCGGTTGTGGCGATATACGCACCTCCAAGGTGGTCCCTCGAAGAGTTTGAGCAGTATCTGGACGGGGTAGGGAGATGCGTCTCCCGCTGCCATCCCCGTCCGGTGCTGGTCCTGGGGGACTTCAATGCCAAGGCCACGGCTTGGGGTTCCCCCGGGACTGACTCGAGGGGCCAGGAGGTGCTTGATTGGGCGGCGGGACTGAAGCTCCGTCTCCTGAACACGGGCTCGGTCCATACGTGCGTGCGGCATAACGGGGGGTCCATCGTTGACCTTTCGTGGGCAACGCACCCGGCCGCGCGCCGTATTACGGGGTGGAGGGTGGCGGAAGGGGTCGAGACGTTGTCTGACCACAGATACATAGTTCTCGACCTCTCCGCCGCCCCACCATCGACACCCCGACGTCGCCCCGCCGATGAAGGTTCGCCTCAGCCGCGGTGGGCGCTGAAGCGCCTCGACCAGGACGCTCTGATGGCGGCAGCACACGTCGTGGCCTGGCCAGCAACACCGACCGGGCCAGTCGACGGGAATGGGGAGGCCCATTGGTTCCGGGGCGCAATGACGTCGATTTGCGACGTCGCCATGCCCCGGGCCAGGGTCTTCCCGAGGAAGGCGGTGTACTGGTGGTCGCGCGAAATAGCGGAATTACGCACCGAGTGCGTCCACGCGCGACGCCAGTACGCACGCGCCCGTCGACGACGACGTACGGACGACGTGCTGGCTGCCCAACTGTACGGGCGATATCGGGAGAAGGTGGTCGCCCTGCAGCTGGCCATCAGGCGAGCGAAGGACCAGGCCTGGCGCGATCTCCTCGGGTCTCTGAACCGAGATCCGTGGGGGCGCCCATACAAGATGGCATTGGGACGATTACGTCCCTGGGCGCCCCCCGTGACGGAGAGCCTGGATCCGGGGCTGCTCGGGCGGGTCGTGGACGCTTTATTCCCCGTTAGCGGGGAGGCATCCCGACCCGTCCCTGAGCCAGAGGAACATGAGTGGTCCCCGGATCTTGAGGTCGCGCCGGAGGAGATGGCCGCGATCGTCAAATGGCTCCGGGGCAAGAACACTGCCCCGGGGCCGGACGGTATCCCCGGCCGGGTCTGGTTGCTCGCCACGAGCGTCCTGGGAGAGAGGCTGAGGAGCCTCTACTCTGGGCTCCTGAGGTCGGGGACGTTCCCCGACCTATGGAGAGAAAGTCGGATGGTCCTCTTGAGGAAGGATGGGAGGCCGGAGGATTCTCCCTCAGCGTACCGGCCCATTTGTCTCCTGGATGAGGCGGGCAAGATCTTCGAGAAGATCATTGTTGCCCGCCTCTCCAGACACCTGTCCCGCGACGGCCCAGATCTGGCGGACTGCCAGTTTGGCTTCCGGGAGGGGCGATCGACGGTCGACGCCATCGACCGTCTCAAGTCCCTCTCGGACAATGCCGTGGCAAGGGGCGGGGTGTGCTTGGCGGTGTCCATTGACATCGTCAATGCGTTCAACACCCTGCCCTGGTCCGCCATTAGGGAGGCCCTCGTCGATCACCAGGTGCCTCCCTATCTGAGGCGGGTGATCGGAGCCTACCTGCGGGACAGGTGGGTCGAATACCCGGGCCGGTACGGGATGATACGGAGGGAAGTGGACCGCGGGGTCCCGCAGGGGTCCGTTTTAGGACCGCTCCTGTGGGACCTGGGTTACAACGCGGTCCTGGAGAAGGCCTCCCTGCCCGACGGTGCCACCCTCGTCTGCTACGCGGACGACACGTTGGTGGTCGCCGTCGGGAGTACCTTCGAGAGGACCATCCGACGAGCACAGGTTGCGGTGGCAGCCGTCGTCGCGAGGATCCGCGATCTGGGGCTGAAAATAGCCCCGGAGAAGGCCGAGGCTGTCTGGTTCCACGGACGGCCTCGGTCTCGGCCACCGGCCAGATCGTGGATCCGGGTTGGAGAAGCCTGCGTCGAGGTGAAGTCCGAGTTGAAATATCTCGGACTGATACTCGACAGCCGCTGGAGCTTCGGTGCGCATCTCGACCGTCTCGTCCCCCGAGTCGAAAAGGCGGCGGCCTCTTTGGGCCGCCTGCTGCCCAACCTCGGGGGACCGGGAGATTTGGTGCGCCGCCTATACCTGGGCGTGGTGCGGTCTATGGCCTTATACGGTGCCCCAATATGGGCGCCGTACGTGATGACCAACCGGCGCAACACGCTGTTGTTGCGCCGGCTGCAGAGGCGGATGGCCATCCGCCTCATAAGAGGTTACCGCACCACGTCTACCGTGGCGGCGCTTGCTCTGGCGGGAGAGCTTCCCTTCGAGCTTCAGGCGGCGGTGCGCGCCTATGTTTATGGGCGCACGAGCATCGCCAGCCGTGCTCGGGGGGCCCCGCCGGAGCGAGAGACGGTCGAGGGCTTCGAGCTCCAGGCCCGGAGACTAGCGCTCGCCAGATGGCGTGCCGAGCTTTGCTCCCACGCCGGCGAGCGCGTTCCCGGGGCTCTCCTGCCACACTTCACCTCGTGGCGGGAGAGACGGCATGGCAGGCTCTCCTACCGAGCGACGCAGGTGTTCACCGGGCATGGCTGCTTCGGTGTCTACCTGTGTCGCATCGGGCGGGAAGCGACGACGGTGTGCCACCACTGTGGCGCGGAGGAAGACTCGGCGCAGCACACGCTGGAGGAATGTCCCGCCTTTTCAGCGCTGCGCCGAGTCCTAAAACGAGAAGTCGGCCACGACCTCGCACTCTCCAGCCTAGTTGGGGCCATGCTGGAGGGCCCGGGGAAGTGGGCGGCAGCAATCTCTTTCTGCGAGGAGGTTATGTCGCGGAAGGAGGCTGCCGAGCGGGATCGGGAGCTTACAGATCCCGCCCGACGTGCCCGGGGACGGCGTGCGCGCCCACGCCGAGAAACCCCGGGCAGCTGACAGTAGGCGGGCGGCGGGTGTACCAGTACATGCTGGTTTCATTGCCCGCCGCCCGCCAACAGAGGAGGACCTCCACTGTTGGGAGTGGGGGATGACGAGTCGTCTGAGGGAGGCGAGTGTTAACTGTGATCCTCCTCCGATATACTCGTCGTCCCCCCGGCGGCCGCTGTGATCAGGGCGGGGGCCCTGGTCACCTATCGCGCGGTCGCCGTGTCGGGGCGGTTCGGGGTGCGACCCCTCGCGCCGCCGAATTTAATTGGATTTTAGGGGGGAGGATTTATTTTATTTCCCCCCGGGACGCGGCCGGCCATCGTTACCATCCTGATGGCCGGCCAGGCGAGGGGGAGCCGCGGTAGTGTTCTTCAAGAGTTCCCGTGGCTCCCCCGTTGAATCGCCAGCGATCGGTTCTGCGTCCTCAGGTCGCCGTGGAGGTTTTAGTGGGTCAAACCCCACACTACCCTCGTCCCGCTCCCCCGGGCGGGGCGGGGGTGTCTGGCAAGCAGATTTCCTCCACGTAAAATAAAAAAAAAAAAAAAAAAAAAGGTGCGAGGATGACAACCTCTCTAAAAAATCCCTAGCCCCAAGCAGTGTTGCGCGGTGAAGAGGGCGTAGCTGGAGTAAGCGCCAGCTATGGTTGGTGGGTGCACCAATCGTTAGCGGACAACCCCGGGGTACCTGGCGACCCCCCGGGCGTATTAGCCTTCCCCGGGTATGGCGGCTCTACCCGGGGTGACCTCCTTTCCGACCACACTCGTGGGATTAAGTATGGAGTCTACTTTTTCACAAACAACCGGGGAGGGGGGAAACGAGCGTGAGGTGGAGGTGCGCGGGCCTATCGTGCGCCTCAAAAGATGCACAGAGCCGGTGTCGCGGAGGCATTCGGCGACACGCGGCAAAAAGAGGACCGCAGCGGGCCTTGGTGAGTGCGATGAGGGGGAGGAGTCAGATTTCTCTGTCTCCTCCCACCACTCATCGCAGAGTGTCCCGGGCTCGTCGTCAGCGAGGAAAAGAGGACGGCCGCCGACGACCGGCGAATATGTTGGCCTCGCAGAGGCCAAACTTAGGCTGGCCGAGGCTTCGCAGCTGGAGGCCGAGGCAAGGGAGGTGGCGGCGATATTCGACCCGGGAGCCCCCGTGCCGAGACCATCGCGGTCGAGCGTCCCGCTCCCGGACGAGACGGATAGCGGAAAATTTCCGCAACCGTCCAACGCGGGATGTCGCGGCCGCTATATTGGAGAGCCTGGATGAAGTGGCCAGGATCTCCGGCGTGTCAAAGGGGCTGAAGGGCAATTTGGCCCGCGCCCTAAGGGTGGCCGCCTTAAACGGCAGGGTGGGGGTGTCCGAGCTTGCGGTTAGGTCGGCTACCGACGCCACGCGTGCCCTGGAGGCAGAGAATGCCGTCCTCAGGGGGCAAATGACGGAGCTGCGGGCGGAGGTGGCTCGGCTCCGGCAGGTGGTGGAGGCGAGTACGGCTGCTGCCGCAATGCCTCCGCCGCCGCGCCCGGGAGAGGGCTCAGTATCGCCGCCGATCGTCGCCGCCCGGGACTGCCAGCGCTCCGGGCAAGAAAAGTCCTCGCCCCCACATGCGACTGCGCCCGCAGATTTTCTGGCGCAGATAAGCGCCCTGATAGACGCCAAATTGGCGTCATTCAGGAGGGAGCTCGCGCCGCGAACGGACTCGGCCCTGCGATCGGTGGCACCTGGGCCGTCCGTCCCCTCACAGTCTTCGGACAGGGTGGGGCGGAAGACGAAGAAGAAGAAGAAAGGTGGGAAAGCTGGGGCGGCTATAGCGGCCCAGACGGAGCCCGCTCGACCGCGAGCAGAATCGGCGCTACCCTCTGCCGCGCCTCCGCCCCAGGAGGCGTGGTCCCAGGTGGTTGGCCGCAAGGCTAAAAAGGCGGCTGCCAAGGCCACTGCGGCGGCGAATAATAAAAAAGGACGGGTGGTCCCGGCGGCCCCCAGGAAGACACCCCTGCCTCCGCGACCGCCACGCACAGCAGCGGTTACCATAACGGTTCCGTCTGGCGTGGACATTACTTACGCGCAGGCGATGGCCACTGCCAGGTCCAAGGTGGACCTGGCAGAAATTGGCATCGCCTCGCTGAGGCCGCGAAGGGCGGTGACTGGGGGGTTAATTTTGGAAGTCCCTGGCACCGATGGGGCCGCCAAGGCCACCGTCCTCGCCACAAAAGTGGCGGAGGCGCTGGCAGGCACCGGCGTAAAGGTCGCGCGTCCGGTCAAAAAAGCTGACCTTAGGGTGCGCGGCCTGGTCGATTCGACCACGCCGGCGGAGGTCGCTGCGGCTGTTGCCCGCGTGGGCGGGTGCAGCGAGGGGGACATCAATACCGGCGAAATCCGGTCTTCCCCCTCGGGATTGGGCACCCTCTGGGTCCGATGTCCTGCCGCGGCCGCTCGCAAGGTTGCTGTCGCGGGCCGGATAACCGTCGGCTGGACCCATGCAGCCGTGGAGGCCCTGAGTGCCCGGCCTCTGCAGTTTTACCGTTGCCTTGATGTTGGCCACACCAGTCAGCGGTGCACTTCTGCCGAGGATAGGTCCGACTGCTGCTATAGATGCGGCAGTCGGGACCATAAGGTGGCAGCCTGTACGGCCACGCCCAATTGTCCCCTTTGTGCGGGCGCGGGCAAGCCGTCTGGTCACCGCCTCGGCAGCCGGGCATGTCCTGCCAGTGTGAGGCGAGGCAAGGTAGGAGGCCAAAGGCCGTCTGCCAGATTTAATAAAAAGAGGAAGGAAACCACGATGGCCAAGGCAGCGACCACCGTGGCCAGCAACGAAAAGGCGGCACCGCCTGATGCTACCGCCGCGCCCGCGTGGGCGGACGGGGCCACTAAAGTCCCAGACGCCACCGCAACCGCGGCCGTGACGGCGATGGACACGGCTGTGTAATGGGGCCCCCGGGCCCGATAATACAAGTTAACCTCAACTGCTCGGCCAGAGCGCAGGACCTCCTGTTTCAATGCATGGCCGAGCGGGGTGCCGGGTTGGCAGTCGTGGCGGAGCCGCACAGGGTCCCCAAACATCCACACTGGATGGGGGACTCGATTGGCTCCGCCGCGATTATTTGGGCTGGGAGGTCGGGGTCCCCGCCGTGCTCGCTTATCGAGCGCGGCCTGGGATACGTGGCCGTTGATTGGGGCGGCACCGCGGTTGTGGCGATATACGCACCTCCAAGGTGGTCCCTCGAAGAGTTTGAGCAGTATCTGCACGGGGTAGGGAGATGCGTCTCCCGCTGCCATCCCCGTCCGGTGCTGGTCCTGGGGGACTTCAATGCCAAGGCCACGGCTTGGGGTTCCCCCGGGACTGACTCGAGGGGCCGGGAGGTGCTGAATTGGGCGGCGGGACTGGAGCTCCGTCTCCTGAACACGGGCTCGGTCCATACGTGCGTGCGGCATAATGGGGGGTCCATCGTTGACCTTTCGTGGGCAACGCCCCCGGCCGCGCGCCGTATTACGGGGTGGAGGGTGGCGGAAGGGGTCGAGACGTTGTCTGACCACAGATACATAGTTCTCGACCTCTCCGCCGCCCCACCATCGACACCCCGTCGTCGCCCCGCCGATGAGGGTTCGCCTCAACCGCGGTGGGCGCTGAAGCGCCTCGACCAGGACGCTCTGATGGCGGCAGCCCACGTCGTGGCCTGGCCAGCAACACCGGCCGGGCCAGTCGACGGGAATGGGGAGGCCCATTGGTTCCGGGGCGCAATGACGTCGATTTGCGACGTCGCCATGCCCCGGGCCAGGGTCTTCCCGAGGAAGGCGGTGTACTGGTGGTCGCGCGCGATGGCGGAATTACGCACCGAGTGCGTCCGCGCGCGACGCCAGTACGCTCGCGCCCGTCGACGACGACGTACGGACGACGTGCTGGCTGCCCAACTGTACGGGCGATATCGGGAGAAGGTGGTCGCCCTGCAGCTGGCCATCAGGCGGGCAAAGGACCAGGCCTGGCGCGATCTCCTCGGCTCTCTGAACCGAGACCCGTGGGGGCGCCCATACAAGATGGCATTGGGACGATTACGTCCCTGGGCGCCCCCCGTGACGGTGAGCCTGGATCCGGGGCTGCTCGGGCGGGTCGTGGACGCTTTATTCCCCGTTAGCGGGGAGGCGCCCCGGCCCGTCCCTGAGCCAGAGGAACACGAGTGGTCCCCGGATCTTGAGGTCGCGCCGGAGGAGATGGCCGCGGTCGTCAAATGGCTCCGGGGTAAGAATACCGCCCCGGGGCCGGACGGTATCCCCGGCCGGGTCTGGTTGCTCGCCGCGAGCGTCCTGGGGGAGAGGCTGAGGAGCCTCTACTCTGGGCTCCTGAGGTCGGGGACGTTCCCTGACCTATGGAGAGAAAGTCGGATGGTCCTCTTGAGGAAGGATGGGAGGCCGGGGTATTCTCCCTCCGCGTACCGGCCCATTTGTCTCCTGGATGAGGCGGGCAAGATCTTCGAGAAGATCATTGTTGCCCGCCTCTCCATGCACCTGTCCCGCGACGGCCCCGATCTGGCGGACTGCCAGTTTGGCTTCCGGGAGGGGCGATCGACGGTCGACGCTATCGTCCGTCTCAAATCCCTCTCGGACAATGCCGTGGCAAGGGGCGGGGTGTGCTTGGCGGTGTCCATTGACATCGTCAATGCGTTCAACACCCTGCCCTGGTCCGCCATTAGGGAGGCCCTCGTTGCTCACCAGGTGCCTCCCTATCTGAGGCGGGTGATCGGTGCCTACCTGCGGGACAGGTGGGTCGAATACCCGGGCCGGTGCGGGATGATACGGAGGGAAGTGGACCGCGGGGTCCCGCAGGGGTCCGTTTTAGGACCGCTCCTGTGGGACCTGGGTTACAACGCGGTCCTGGAGAAGGCCTCCCTGCCCGACGGTGCCACCCTCGTCTGCTACGCGGACGACACGTTGGTGGTCGCCGTTGGGAGTACCTTCGAGAGGACCATCCGACGAGCAGAGGTTGCGGTGGCAGCCGTCGTCGCGAGGATCCGCGATCTGGGGCTGAAAATAGCCCCGGAGAAGGCCGAGGCTGTCTGGTTTCACGGACGGCCTCGGTCTCGGCCACCGGCCAGATCGTGGATCCGAGTTGGAGAAGCCTGCGTAGAGGTGAAGTCCGAGTTGAAATATCTCGGACTGATCCTCGACAGCCGCTGGAGCTTCGGTGCGCATCTCGACCGTCTCGTCCCCCGAGTCGAAAAGGCGGCGGCCTCTTTGGGCCGCCTGCTGCCCAACCTCGGGGGACCGGGAGATTTGGTGCGCCGCCTATACCTGGGCGTGGTGCGGTCTATGGCCTTATGGGCGCCGTACGTGATAACCAGCCGGCGCAACACGCTGTTGTTGCGCCGGCTGCAGAGGCGGTTGGCCATCCGCCTCATAAGAGGTTACCGCACCACGTCTACCGTGGCGGCGCTTGCTCTGGCGGGAGAACATCCCTTCGAGCTTCAGGCGGCGGTGCGCGCCTATGTTTATAGGCGCACTAGCATCGCCAGCCGTGCTCGAGGGGCCCCGCCGGAGCGAGAGACGGTCGAGGGCTTCGAGCTCCAGGCCCGGAGACTAGCGCTCGCCAGATGGCGTGCCGAGCTTTGCTCCCACGCCGGCGAGCGCGTCCCCGGGGCTCTCCTGCCGCACTTCACCTCGTGGCGGGAGAGACGGCATGGCAGGCTCTCCTACCGAGCGACGCAGGTGTTCACCGGGCATGGCTGCTTCGGTGTCTACCTGTGTCGCATCGGGCGGGAAGCGACGACGGTGTGCCACCATTGTGGCGCGGAGGAAGACTCGGCGCAGCACACGCTGGAGGAATGTCCCGCCTTTTCAGCGCTGCGCCGAGTCCTAAAACGAGAAGTCGGCCACGACCTCGCACTCTCCAGCCTAGTTGGGGCCATGCTGGAGAGCCCGGGGAAGTGGGCGGCAGCAATCTCTTTCTGCGAGGAGGTTATGTCGCGGAAGGAGGCTGCCGAGCGGGATCGGGAGCTTACAGATCCCGCCCGACGTGCCCGGGGACGGCGTGCGCGCCCACGCCGAGAAACCCCGGGCAGCTGAGAGTAGGCGGGCGGCGGGTGTACCAGAACATGCTGGTTTCATTGCCCGCCGCCCGCCAACAGAGGAGGACCTCCACTGTTGGGAGTGGGGGATGACGAGTCGCCTGAAGGAGGCGAGGGTTAACTGTAATCCTCCTCCAATATACTCGTCGCCCCCCCGGCGTCCGCTGTGATCAGGGCGGGGGCCCTGGTCACCTATCGCGCGGTCGCCGTGTCGGGGCGGTGCGGGGTGCGACCCCTCGCGCCGCCGAATTTAAATGGATTTTAGGGGGGAGGATTTATTTCATTTCCCCCCAGGACGCGGCCGGCCATCGTTACCATCTTGATGGCCGGCCAGGCGAGGGGGAGCCGCGGTAGTGTTCTTCAAGAGTTCCCGTGGCTCCCCCGTTGAATCGCCAGCGATCGGTCCTGCGTCCTCAGGTCGCCGTGGAGGTTTTAGTGGGTCAAACCCCACACTACCCTCGTCCCGCTCCCCCGGGCAGGGCGGGGGTGTCTGGCGAGCAGATTTCCTCCACGTAAAATAAAAAAAAAAAAAAGGTTATGTCAAGGTTACGGCCCCGATCTCGCGGACTGCCAGTTTGGCTTCCGGGAGGGGCGATCGACGGTAGACGCTATTGACCGTCTCAAGTCCCTCTCGGACAATGCCGTGGAAAGGGGCGGGGTGTGCTTGGCGGTGTCCATTGACATCGTCAATGCGTTCAACACCCTGCCCTGGTCCGCCATTAGGGGGGCCCTCGTCGATCACCATGTGCCTCCCTATCTGAGGCGGGTGATCGGGGCCTACCTGCGGGACAGGTGGGTTGAATACCCGGGCCGGTGCGGGATGATACGGAGGGAAGTGGACCGCGGGGTCCCGCAGGGGTCCGTTTTAGGACCGCTCCTGTGGGACCTGGGTTACAACGCGGTCCTGGAGAAGGCCTCCCTGCCCGACGGTGCCACCCTCGTCTGCTACGCGGACGACACGTTGGTGGTCGCCGTCGGGAGTACCTTCGAGAGGACCATCCGACGAGCAGAGGTTGCGGTGGCAGCCGTCGTCGCGAGGATCCGCGATCTGGGGCTGAAAATAGCCCCGGAGAAGGCCGAGGCTGTCTGGTTTCACGGACGGCCTCGGTCTCGGCCACCGGCCAGATCGTGGATCCGGGTTGGAGAAGCCTGCGTAGAGGTGAAGTCCGAGTTGAAATATCTCGGACTGATCCTCGACAGCCGCTGGAGCTTCGACGCGCATCTCGACCGTCTCGTCCCCCGAGTCGAAAAGGCAGCGGCCTCTTTGGGCCGCCTGCTGCCCAACCTCGGGGGACCGGGAGATTTGGTGCGCCGCCTATACCTGGGCGTGGTGCGGTCTATGGCCTTATACGGTGCCCCAATATGGGCGCCGTACGTGATGACCAACCGGCGCAACACGCTGTTGTTGCGCCGGCTGCAGAGGCGGATGGCCATCCGCCTCATAAGAGGTTACCGCACCACGTCTACCGTGGCGGCGCTTGCTCTGGCGGGAGAACTTCCCTTCGAGCTTCAAGCGGCGGTGCGCGCCTATGTTTATAGGCGCACTAGCATCGCCAGCCGTGCTCGAGGGGCCCCGCCGGAGCGTGAGACGGTCGAGGGCTTCGAGCTCCAGGCCCGGCGACTAGCGCTCGCCAGATGGCGTGCCGAGCTTTGCTCCCACGCCGGCGAGCGCGTCCCCGGGGCTCTCCTGCCGCACTTCACCTCGTGGCGGGAGAGACGGCATGGCAGGCTCTCCTACCGAGCGACGCAGGTGTTCACCGGGCATGGCTGCTTCGGTGTCTACCTGTGTCGCATCGGGCGGGAAGCGACGACGGTGTGCCACCATTGTGGCGCGGAGGAAGACTCGGCGCAGCACACGCTGGAGGAATGTCCCGCCTTTTCAGCGCTGCGCCGAGTCCTAAAACGAGAAGTCGGCCACGACCTCGCACTCTCCAGCCTAGTTGGGGCCATGCTGGAGGGCCCGGGGAAGTGGGCGGCAGCAATCTCTTTCTGCGAGGAGGTTATGTCGCGGAAGGAGGCTGCCGAGCGGGATCGGGTGCTTACAGATCCCGCCCGACGTGCCCGGGGACGGCGTGCGCGCCCACGCCGAGAAACCCCGGGCAGCTGAGAGTAGGCGGGCGGCGGGTGTACCAGAACATGCTGGTTTCATTGCCCGCCGCCCGCCAACAGAGGAGGACCTCCACTGTTGGGAGTGGGGGATGACGAGTCGCCTGATGGAGGGGAGGGTTAACTGTGATCCTCCTCCAATATACTCGTCGTCCCCCCGGCGGCCGCTGTGATCATGGCGGGGGCCCTGGTCACCTATCGCGCGGTCGCCGTGTCGGGGCGGTGCGGGGTGCGACCCCTCGCGCCGCCGAATTTAAATGGATTTTAGGGGGGAGGATTTATTTTATTTCCCCCCGGGACGCGGCCCGCCATCGTTACCATCCTGATGGCCGGCCAGGCGAGGGGGAGCCGCGGTAGTGTTCTTCAAGAGTTCCCGTGGCTCCCCCGTTAAATCGCCAGCGATCGGTCCTGCGTCCTCAGGTCGCCGTGGAGGTTTTAGTGGGTCGATCCCCACACTACTCTCGTCCCGCTCCCCCGGGCGGGGCGGGGGTGTCTGGCGAGCAGATTTCCTCCACGTAAAATAACAAAAAAAAAAGGTTATGTCAAGGTTCCCCCCCGTGTCCGCTACCTTGTCGTGGTGGGGGGGCTTCGTGCCCTAATGATCCTCAAGGCTGTGCCGGCGGGGAATTTATTCCCTGGCAGGTTCTACCATGCCGGAGTGGCTTGAGGTGAGGGGCCAACTAAAGTCGGACACATACCGTAAACCTGTGGTCATGTTTTACAGGAACGGGGGTCTTGCCTTAACCGGCCGGGCCGCGAGGATGACAACCTCTCTAAAAAATCCCTAGCCCCAAGCAGTGTTGCGCGGTGATGAGGGTGTAGCTGGAGTAAGCGCCAGCTATGGTTGGTGGGTGCACCAATCTTTAGCGGACAACCCCGGGGTACCTGGCGACCCCCGGGTGTATTAGCCTTCCCCGGGTATGGCGGCTCTGCCCGGGGTGACCTTCTTTCCGACCACACTCGTGGGACCAATTATGGATTCTTTTTCACTAACAACCGGGGAGGGGGGAAACGAGCGTGAGGGGGAGGTGCGCGGGCCTATCGTGCGCCTCAAGAGATGTACAGAGCCGGTGTCGCGGAGGCATTCGGCAACACGCGGCAAAAAGAGGACCGCAGCGGGCCTTGGTGTGTGCGATGAGGGGGAGGAGTCAGATTTCTCTGTCTCCTCAAACCACTCATCGCAGAGTGTCCCGGGCTCTTCGTCGGCGAGGAAGAGAGGACGGCCGCCGACGACCGGCGAATATGTTGGCCTCGCAGAAGCCAAACTTAGGCTGGCCGAGGCCTCGCAGTTGGAGGCCGAGGCAAGGGAGGTGGCGGCGATATTCGACCCGGGTGCCCCCGTGCCGAGACCATCGCGGTCGAGCGTTCCGCTCCCGGACGAGACGGATATCGCGGAAAATTTCCGCAACCGTCCGACGCGGGATGTCGCGGCCGCTATATTGGAGAGCCTGGATGAGGTGGCCAGGATCTCCGGCGTGTCAAAGGGGCTGAAGGGCAACTTGGCCCGCGCCCTGAGGGTGGCCGCCTTAAATGGCAGGGTAGGGGTGTCCGAGCTGGCAGTGAGGTCAGCTACCGACGCCACGCGTGTCCTGGAGGCCGAAAATGCCGTCCTCAGGGGGCAAATGACGGAGCTGCAGGCGGAGGTAGCCCGGCTCCGGCAGGTGGCGGAGGCGAGAACGGCTGCTGCTGCAATGCCCCCGCCGCCACGCCCGGGAAAGGGCTCAGTATCGCTGCCGATCGTCGACGCCCGGGATTGCCATCGCTCCGGGCAAGAAAAGTCCTCGCCACCACCTGCGGCTGCGCCCGCAGATTTTCTGGCGCAAATAGGCGCCCTGATAGACGCCAAATTGGCGTCATTCAGGAAGGAGCTCGCGCCGCGAACGGACTCGGCCCTACGATCGGTGGCCCCCGGGCCGTCCGTCCCCTCACAGTCTTCGGACAGGGTGGGGCGGAGGATGAAGAAGAAAAAGAAAGGTGAGAAAGCTGGGGCGGCTAAAGCGGCCCAGACGAAGCCCGCTCTACCGCGAGTAGAATTGGCCCCACCCTCCGCCGCGCCTCCACCCCAGGAGGCATGGTCCCAGGTGGTTGGCCGGAAGGCCAAAAAGGCGGCTGCCAGGGCCACTGCGGCCGCGAATAAAAAAGGACGGGTGGTCCCGGCGGCCCCCAGGAAGACACCCCTGCCTCCTCGACCGCCACGCACAGCAGCGGTTACCATAACGGTTCCGTCTGGCGTGGACATTACTTACGCGCAGGCGATGGCCACTGCCAGGTCCAAGGTGGATCTGGCAGAAATTGGCATCGCCTCGCTGAGGCCGCGAAGGGCGGTGACTGGAGGTTTAATTTTGGAGGTCCCTGGTACCGATGGGGCCGCAAAGGCCACCGTCCTCGCCACAAAAGTGGCGGAAGCGCTGGCAGGCACCGGCGTAAAGGTCGCGCGTCCGGTCAAAAAAGCTGACCTTAGGGTGCGCGGCCTGGTCGATTCGACCACGCCGGCGGAGGTCGCCGCGGCTGTTGCCCGCGTGGGCGGGTGCAGCGAGGGGGACATCAATACCGGCGAAATCCGGTCTTCCCCCTCGGGATTGGGCACCCTCTGGGTCCGATGTCCTGCCGCGGCCGCTCGCAAGGTTGCTGTCGCGGGCCGGATAACCGTCGGCTGGACCCAGGCAGCCGTGGAGGCCCTGAGTGCCCGGCCTCTGCAGTGTTACCGTTGCCTTGGTGTTGGCCACACCAGTCAGCGGTGCACTTCTGCCGAGGATAGGTCCGACTGCTGCTATAGATGCGGCAGTCGGGACCATAAGGCGGCAGCCTGTACGGCCACGCCCAATTGTCCGCTTTGTGCGGGCGCGGGCAAGCCGTCTGGTCACCGCCTCGGCAGCCGGGCTTGCCCTGCCAGTGCGGGGCGGGGCAGGGGAGGCGGCCAAAGGCCGTCTGCCAGGTATAATAAAAAGGGGAGGGAAACCACGATGGCCAAGGCAGCGACCACCGTGGCCAGCAACGAAAAGGTAGCATCGCCTGATGCTACCGCCGCGCCCGCGTGGGCGGATGGGGCCACTATAGTCCCAGACGCCACCGCATGCGCGGCCGTGACGGCGATGGACACGGCTGTGTAATGGGGCCCCCGGGCCCGATAATACAAGTGAACCTCAACTGCTCGGCCAGAGCGCAGGATCTCCTGTTTCAATGCCTGGCCGAGCGGGGTGCCGGGTTGGCAGTCGTGGCGGAGCCGCACAACGTCCCCAAACATCCACACTGGATGGGGGATTCGATTGGCTCCGCCGCGATTATTTGGGCTGGGAGGTCGGGGTCCCCGCCGTGCTCGCTTATCGAGCGCGGCCTGGGATACGTGGCCATCGATTGGGGCGGCACCGCGGTTGTGGCGATATACGCACCTCCAAGGTGGTCCCTCGAGGAGTTTGAGCAGTATCTGGACGGGGTAGGGAGATGCGTCTCCCGCTGCCATCCCCGTCCGGTGCTGGTCCTGGGGGACTTCAATGCCAAGGCCACGGCTTGGGGTTCCCCCGGGACTGACTCGAGGGGACGGGAGGTGCTGGATTGGGCGGCGGGACTCGAGCTCCGTCTCCTGAACACGGGCTCGGTCCATACGTGCGTGCGGCATAACGGGGGGTCCATCGTTGACCTTTCGTGGGCAACGCCCCCGGCCGCGCGCCGTATTACGGGGTGGAGGGTGGCGGAAGGGGTCGAGACGTTGTCTGACCACAGATACATAGTTCTCGACCTCTCCGCCGCCCCACCATCGACACCCCGTCGTCGCCCCGCTGATGAAGGTTCGCCTCAACCGCGGTGGGCGCTGAAGCGCCTCGACCAGGACGCTCTGATGGCGGCAGCCCATGTCGTGGCCTGGCCAGCAACACCGGCCGGGCCAGTCGACGGGAATGGGGAGGCCCATTGGTTCCGGGGCGCAATGACGTCGGTTTGCGACGTCGCCATGCCACGGGCCAGGGTCTTCCCGAGGAAGGCGGTGTACTGGTGGTCGCGCGAAATAGCGGAATTACGCACCGAGTGCGTCCGCGCGCGACGCCAGTACGCTCGCGCCCGTCGACGACGACGTACGGACGACGTGCTGGCTGCCCAGCTGTATGGGGGATATCGGGAGAAGGTGGTCGCCCTGCAGCTGGCCATCAGGCGAGCGAAGGACCAAGCCTGGCGCGATCTCCTCGGCTCTCTGAACCGAGATCCGTGGGGGCGCCCATACAAGATGGCATTGGGACGATTACGTCCCTGGGCGCCCCCCGTGACGGAGAGCCTGGATCCGGGGCTGCTCGGGCGGGTCGTGGACGCTTTATTCCCCGTTAGCGGGGAGGCGTCCCGGCCCGTCCCTGAGCCAGAGGAACATGAGTGGTCCCCGGATCTTGAGGTCGCGCCGGAGGAGATGGCCGGGGTCGTCAAATGGCTCCGGGGCAAGAATACCGCCCCGGGGCCGGACGGTATCCCCGGCCGGGTCTGGTTGCTCGCCGCGAGCGTCCTGGGGGAGAGGCTGAGGAGCCTCTACTCTGGGCTCCTGAGGTCGGGGACGTTCCCCGACCTATGGAGAGAAAGTCGGATGGTCCTCTTGAGGAAGGATGGGAGGCCGGGGGATTCTCCCTCCGCGTACCGGCCCATTTGTCTCCTGGATGAGGCGGGCAAGATCTTCGAGAAGATCATTGTTGCCCGCCTCTCCAGACACCTGTCCCGCGACGGCCCCGACCTGGCGGACTGCCAGTTTGGCTTCCGGGAGGGGCGATCGACGGTCGACGCTATCGACCGTCTCAAGTCCCTCTCGGACAATGCAGTGGCAAGGGGCGGGGTGTGCTTGGCGGTGTCCATTGACATCGTCAATGCGTTCAACACCCTGCCCTGGTCCGCCATTAGGGAGGCCCTTGTTGATCACCAGGTGCCTCCCTATCTGAGGCGGGTGATCGGGGCCTACCTGCGGGACAGGTGGATCGAATACCCGGGCCGGTACGGGATGATACGGAGGGAAGTGGACTGCGGGGTCCCGCAGGGGTCCGTTTTAGGACCGCTCCTGTGGGACCTGGGTTACAACGCGGTCCTGGAGAAGGCCTCCCTGCCCGACGGTGCCACCCTCGTCTGCTACGCGGACGACACGTTGGTGGTCGCCGTCGGGAGTACCTTCGAGAGGACCATCCGACGAGCAGAGGTTGCGGTGGCAGCCGTCGTCGCGAGGATCCGCGATCTGGGGCTGAAAATGGCCCCGGAGAAGGCCGAGGCTGTCTGGTTCCACGGACGGCCTCGGTCTCGGCCACCGGCCGGATCGTGGATCCGGGTTGGAGAAGCCTGCGTCGAGGTGAAGTCAGAGTTGAAATATCTCGGACTGATCCTCGACAGCCGCTGGAGCTTCGATGCGCATCTCGACCGTCTCGTCCCCCGAGTCGAAAAGGCGGCGGCCTCTTTGGGCCGCCTGCTGCCCAACCTCGGGGGACCGGGAGATTTGGTGCGCCGCCTATACCTGGGCGTGGTGCGGTCTATGGCCTTATACGGTGCCCCAATATGGGCGCCGTACGTGATGACCAGCCGGCGCAACACGCTGTTGTTGCGCCGGCTGCAGAGGCGGATGGCCATCCGCCTCATAAGAGGTTACCGCACCACGTCTACCGTGGCGGCGCTTGCTCTGGCGGGAGAACTTCCCTTCGAGCTTCAGGCGGCGGTGTGCGCCTATGTTTATGGGCGCACAAGCATCGCCAGCCGTGCTCGAGGGGCCCTGCCGGAGCGAGAGACGGTCGAGGGCTTCGAGCTCCAGGCCCGGAGACTAGCGCTCGCCAGATGGCGTGCCGAGCTTTGCTCCCACGCCGGCGAGCGCGTCCCCGGGGCTCTCCTGCCGCACTTCACCTCGTGGCGAGAGAGACGGCATGGCAGGCTCTCCTACCGAGCGACGCAGGTGTTCACCGGGCATGGCTGCTTCGGTGTCTACCTGTGTCGCATCGGGCGGGAAGCGACGACGGTGTGCCACCATTGTGGCGCGGAGGAAGACTCGGCGCAGCACACGCTGGAGGAATGTCCCGCCTTTTCAGCGCTGCGCCGTGTCCTAAAACGGGAAGTCGGCCACGACCTCGCACTCTCCAGCCTAGTTGGGGCCATGCTGGAGAGCCCGGGGAAGTGGGCGGCAGCAATCTCTTTCTGCGAGGATGTTATGTCGCGGAAGGAGGCTGCCGAGCGGGATCGGGAGCTTACAGATCCCGCCCGACGTGCCCGGGGACGGCGTGCGCGCCCACGCCGAGAAACCCCGGGCAGCTGAGAGTAGGCGGGCGGCGGGTGTACCAGAACATGCTGGTTTCATTGCCCGCCGCCCGCCAACAGAGGAGGACCTCCACTGTTGGGAGTTGGGGATGACGCGTCGCCTGAAGGAGGCGAGGGTTAACTATGATCCTCCTCCAATATACTCGTCGTCTCCCCGGCGGCCGCTGTGATCAGGGCGGGGGCCCTGGTCACCTATCGCGCGGTCGCCGTGTCGGGGCGGTGCGGGGTGCGACCCCTCGCGCCGCCGAATTTAAATGGATTTTAGGGGGGAGGATTTATTTTATTTCCCCCGGGACGCGGCCGGCCATCGTTACCACCTTGATGGCCGGCCAGGCGAGGGGGAGCCGCGGTAGTGTTCTACAAGAGTTCCCGTGGCTCCCCCGTTGAATCGCCAGCGATCGGTCCTGCGTCCTCAGGTCGCCGTGGAGGTTTTAGTGGGTCGAACCCCACACTACCCTCGTCCCGCTCCCCCGGGCGGGGCGGGGGTGTCTGGCGAGCAGATTTCCTCCACGTAAAATTAAAAAAAAAAAAAAAAGGTTATGTCAAGGTTATGTCAAGGTTCCCCCCCGTGTCCGCTACCTTGTCGTGGTGGGGGGGCTTCGTGCCCTAATGATCCTCAAGGCTGTGCCGGCGGGGAATTTATTCCCTGGCAGATTCTACCATGCCGGAGTGGCTTGAGGTGAGGGGCCAACTAAAGTCGGACACATACCGTAAACCTGTGGTCATGTTTTACAGGAACGGGGGTCTTGCCTTAACCGGCCGGGCCGCGAGGATGACAACCTCTCTAAAAAATCCCTAGCCCCAAGCAGTGTTGCGCGGTGAAGAGGGCGTAGCTGGAGTAAGCGCCAGCTATGGTTGGTGGGTGCACCAATCGTTAGCGGACAACCCCGGGGTACCTGGCGACCCCCCGGGCGTATTAGCCTTCCCCGGGTATGGCGGCTCTACCCGGGGTGACCTCCTTTCCGACCACACTCGTGGGATTAAGTATGGAGTCTACTTTTTCACAAACAACCGGGGAGGGGGGAAACGAGCGTGAGGTGGAGGTGCGCGGGCCTATCGTGCGCCTCAAAAGATGCACAGAGCCGGTGTCGCGGAGGCATTCGGCGACACGCGGCAAAAAGAGGACCGCAGCGGGCCTTGGTGAGTGCGATGAGGGGGAGGAGTCAGATTTCTCTGTCTCCTCCCACCACTCATCGCAGAGTGTCCCGGGCTCGTCGTCAGCGAGGAAAAGAGGACGGCCGCCGACGACCGGCGAATATGTTGGCCTCGCAGAGGCCAAACTTAGGCTGGCCGAGGCTTCGCAGCTGGAGGCCGAGGCAAGGGAGGTGGCGGCGATATTCGACCCGGGAGCCCCCGTGCCGAGACCATCGCGGTCGAGCGTCCCGCTCCCGGACGAGACGGATATAGCGGAAAATTTCCGCAACCGTCCAACGCGCGATGTCGCGGCCGCTATATTGGAGAGCCTGGATGAAGTGGCCAGGATCTCCGGCGTGTCAAAGGGGCTGAAGGGCAATTTGGCCCGCGCCCTAAGGGTGGCCGCCTTAAACGGCAGGGTGGGGGTGTCCGAGCTTGCGGTTAGGTCAGCTACCGACGCCACGCGTGCCCTGGAGGCCGAGAATGCCGTCCTCAGGGGGCAAATGACGGAGCTGCAGGCGGAGGTGGCCCGGCTCCGGCAGGTGGTGGAGGCGAGAACGGCTGCTGCTGCAATGCCTCCGCCGCCACGCCCGGGAGAGGGCTCAGTATCGCCGACGATCGTCGGCGCCCGGGATTGCCATCGCTCCGGGCAAGAAAAGTCCTCGCCACCACCTGCGGCTGCGCCCGCAGACTTTCTGGCGCAAATAGGCGCCCTGATAGACGCCAAATTGGCGTCATTCAGGAGGGAGCTCGCGCCGCGAACGGACTCGGCCCTGCGATCGGTGGCCCCTGGGCCGTCCGTCCCCACACAGTCTTCGGACAGGGTGGGGCGGAGGGCGAAGAAGAAGAAGAAAGGTGGGAAATCTGGGGCGGCTATAGCGGCCCAGACGGAGCCCGCTCGACCGCGAGCAGAATCGGCGCTACCCTCTGCCGCGCCACCACCCCAGGAGGCGTGGTCCCAGGTGGTTGGCCGGAAGGCCAAAAAGGCGGCTGCCAAGGCCACTGCGGCCGCGAATAAAAAAGGACGGGTGGTCCCGGCGGCCCCCAGGAAGACACGCCTGCCTCCTCGACCGCCACGCACAGCAGCGGTTACCATAACGGTTCCGTCTGGCGTGGACATTACTTACGCGCAGGCGATGGCCACTGCCAGGTCCAAGGTGGACCTGGCAGAAATTGGCATCGCCTCGCTGAGGCCGCGAAGGGCGGTGACTGGGGGGTTAATTTTGGAGGTCCCTGGCACCGATGGGGCCGCCAAGGCCACCGTCCTCGCCACAAAAGTGGCGGAAGCGCTGTCAGGCACCGGCGTAAAGGTCGCGCGTCCGGTCAAAAAAGCTGACCTTAGGGTGCGCGGCCTGGTCGATTCGACCACGCCGCCGGAGGTCGCTGCGGCTGTTGCCCGCGTGGGCGGGTGCAGCGAGGGGGACATCAATACCGGCGAAATTCGGTCTTCCCCCTCGGGATTGGGCACCCTCTGGCTCCGATGTCCTGCCGCGGCCGCTCGCAAGGTTGCTGTCGCGGGTCGGATAACTGTCGGCTGGACCCAAGCAGCCGTGGAGGCCCTGAGCACCCGGCCTCTGCAGTGTTACCGTTGCCTTGGTGTTGGCCACACCAGTCAGCGGTGCACCTCTGCCGAGGATAGGTCCGACTGCTGCTATAGATGCGGCAGTCGGGGCCATAAGGTGGCAGCCTGTACGGCCACGCCCAATTGTCCGCTTTGTGCGGGCGCGGGCAAGCCGTCTGGTCACCGCCTCGGCAGCCGGGCATGTCCTGCCAGTGCGAGGCGAGGCAAGGTAGGCGGCCAAAGGTCGTCTGCCAGATTTAATAAAAAAGGGAAGGAAACCACGATGGCCAAGGCAGCGACCACCGTGGCCAGCAACGAAATGGCGGCACCGCCTGATGCTACCGCCGCGCCCGCGGGGGCGTATGGGGCCACTAAAGTCCCAGACGCCACCGCATGCGCGGCCGTGACGGCGATGGACACGGCTGTGTAATGGGGCCCCCGGGCCCGATAATACAAATTAACCTCAACTGCTCGGCCAGAGCGCAGGATCTACTGTTTCAATGCCTGGCCGAGCGGGGTGCCGGGTTGGCAGTCGTGGCGGAGCCGCACAGGGTCCCCAAACATCCACACTGGATGGGGGACTCGATTGGCTCCGCCGCGATTATTTGGGCTGGGAGGCCGGGGTCCCCGCCGTGCTCGCTTATCGAGCGCGGCCTGGGATACGTGGCCGTTGATTGGGGCGGCACCGCGGTTGTGGCGATATACGCACCTCCGAGGTGGTCCCTCGAAGAGTTTGAGCAGTATCTGGACGGGGTAGGGAGATGCGTCTCCCGCTGCCATCCCCGTCCGGTGCTGGTCCTGGGGGACTTCAATGCCAAGGCCGCGGCTTGGGGTTCCCCCGGGACTGACTCGAGGGGCCGGGAGGTGCTGGATTGGGCGGCGGGACTGGAGCTCCGTCTCCTGAACACGGGCTCGGTCCATACGTGCGTGCGGCATAACGGGGGATCCATCGTTGACCTTTCGTGGGCAACGCCCCCGGCCGCGCGCCGTATTACGGGGTGGAGGGTGGCGGAAGGGGTGGAGACGTTGTCTGACCACAGATACATAGTTCTCGGCCTCTCCGCCGCCCCACCATCGACACCCCGTCGTCGTCCCGCCGATGAGGGTTCGCCTCAGCCGCGGTGGGCGCTGAAGCGCCTCGACCAGGACGCTCTGATGGCGGCAGCCCACGTCGTGGCCTGGCCAGCAACACCGGCCGGGCGAGTCGACGGGAATGGGGAGGCCCGTTGGTTCCGGGGCGCAATGACGTCGGTTTGCGACGTCGCCATGCCACGGGCCAGGGTCTTCCCGAGGAAGGCGGTGTACTGGTGGTCGCGCGAAATAGCGGAATTACGCACCGAGTGCGTCCGCGCGCGACGCCAGTACGCTCGCGCCCGTCGACGACGACGTACGGACGACGTGCTGGCTGCCCAGCTGTATGGGGGATATCGGGAGAAGGTGGTCGCCCTGCAGCTGGCCATCAGGCGAGCGAAGGACCAAGCCTGGCGCGATCTCCTCGGCTCTCTGAACCGAGATCCGTGGGGGCGCCCATACAAGATGGCATTGGGACGATTACGTCCCTGGGCGCCCCCCGTGACGGAGAGCCTGGATCCGGGGCTGCTCGGGCGGGTCGTGGACGCTTTATTCCCCGTTAGCGGGGAGGCGTCCCGGCCCGTCCCTGAGCCAGAGGAACATGAGTGGTCCCCGGATCTTGAGGTCGCGCCGGAGGAGATGGCCGGGGTCGTCAAATGGCTCCGGGGCAAGAATACCGCCCCGGGGCCGGACGGTATCCCCGGCCGGGTCTGGTTGCTCGCCGCGAGCGTCCTGGGGGAGAGGCTGAGGAGCCTCTACTCTGGGCTCCTGAGGTCGGGGACGTTCCCCGACCTATGGAGAGAAAGTCGGATGGTCCTCTTGAGGAAGGATGGGAGGCCGGGGGATTCTCCCTCCGCGTACCGGCCCATTTGTCTCCTGGATGAGGCGGGCAAGATCTTCGAGAGGATCATTGTTGCCCGCCTCTCCAGACACCTGTCCCGCGACGGCCCAGATCTGGCGGACTGCCAGTTTGGCTTCCGGGAGGGGCGATCGACGGTCGACGCTATCGACCGTCTCAAGTCCCTCTCGGACAATGCCGTGGCAAGGGGCGGGGTGTGCTTGGCGGTGTCCATTGACATCGTCAATGCGTTCAACACCCTGCCCTGGTCCGCCATTAGGGAGGCCCTCGTCGATCACCAGGTGCCTCCCTATCTGAGGCGGGTGATCGGGGCCTACCTGCGGGACAGGTGGGTTGAATACCCGGGCCGGTGCGGGATGATACGGAGGGAAGTGGACCGCGGGGTCCCGCAGGGGTCCGTTTTAGGACCGCTCCTGTGGGACCTGGGTTACAACGCGGTCCTGGAGAAGACCTCCCTGCCCGACGGTGCCACCCTCGTCTGCTACGCGGACGACACGTTGGTGGTCGTTGTCGGGAGTACCTTCGAGAGGACCATCCGACGAGCAGAGGTTGCGGTGGCAGCCGTCGTCGCGAGGATCCGCGATCTGGGGCTGAAAATAGCCCCGGAGAAGGCCGAGGCTGTCTGGTTTCACGGACGGCCTCGGTCTCGGCCACCGGCCAGATCGTGGATCCGGGTTGGAGAAGCCTGCGTAGAGGTGAAGTCCGAGTTGAAATATCTCGGACTGATCCTCGACAGCCGCTGGAGCTTCGATGCGCATCTCGACCGTCTCGTCCCCCGAGTCGAAAAGGCGGCGGCCTCTTTGGGCCGCCTGCTGCCCAACCTCGGGGGACCGGGAGATTTGGTGCGCCGCCTATACCTGGGCGTGGTGCGGTCTATGGCCTTATACGGTGCCCCAATATGGGCGCCGTACGGGATGACCAGCCGGCGCAACACGCTGTTGTTGCGCCGGCTGCAGAGGCGGATGGCCATCCGCCTCATAAGAGGTTACCGCACCACGTCTACCGTGGCGGCGCTTGCTCTGGCGGGAGAACTTCCCTTCGAGCTTCAGGCGGCGGTGCGCGCCTATGTTTATAGGCGCACAAGCATCGCCAGCCGTGCTCGAGGGGCCCCGCCGGAGCGAGAGATGGTCGAGGGCTTCGAGCTCCAGGCCCGGCGACTAGCGCTCGCCAGATGGCGTGCCGAGCTTTGCTCCCACGCCGGCGAGCGCGTCCCCGGGGCTCTCCTGCCGCACTTCACCTCGTGGCGGGAGAGACGGCATGGCAGGCTCTCCTACCGAGCGACGCAGGTGTTCACCGGGCATGGCTGCTTCGGTGTCTACCTGTGTCGCATCGGGCGGGAAGCGACGACGGTGTGCCACCATTGTGGCGCGGGGGAAGACTCGGCGCAGCACTCGCTGGAGGAATGTCCCGCCTTTTCAGCGCTGCGCCGAGTCCTAAAACGAGAAGTCGGCCACGACCTCGCACTCTCCAGCCTAGTTGGGGCCATGCTGGAGGGCCCGGGGAAGTGGGCGACAGCAATCTCTTTCTGCGAGGAGGTTATGTCGCGGAAGGAGGCTGCCGAGCGGGATCGAGAGCTTACCGATCCCGCCCGACGTGCCCGGGGACGGCGTGCGCGCCCACGCCGAGAAACCCCGGGCAGCTGAGAGTAGGCGGGCGGC
This sequence comes from Megalopta genalis, assembly GCF_051020955.1. Taxonomy (NCBI): domain Eukaryota; kingdom Metazoa; phylum Arthropoda; class Insecta; order Hymenoptera; family Halictidae; genus Megalopta; species Megalopta genalis. The sequence continues at coordinate 458,109 of NW_027476110.1, read as the reverse complement.
GGGTGTACCAGAACATGCTGGTTTCATTGCCCGCCGCCCGCCAACAGAGGAGGACCTCCACTGTTGGGAGTGGGGGATGACGAGTCGCCTGAAGGAGGCGAGGGTTAACTGTAATCCTCCTCCAATATACTCGGCGTCCCCCCGGCGGCCGATGTGATCAGGGCGGGGGCCCTGGTCACCTATCGCGCGGTCGCCGTGTCGGGGCGGTGCGGGGTGCGACCCCTCGCGTCGCCGAATTTAAATGGATTTTAGGGGGGAGGATGTATCTCCCCCCGGGACGCGGCCGGCCATCGTTACCATCTAGATGGCCGGCCAGGCGAGGGGGAGCCGCGGTAGTGTTCTTCAAGAGTTCCCGTGGCTCCCCCGTTGAATCGCCAGCGATCGGTCCTGCGTCCTCAGGTCGCCGTGGAGGTTTTAGTGGGTCAAACCCCACACTACCCTCGTCCCGCTCCCCCGGGCGGGGCGGGGGTGTCTGGCGAGCAGATTTCCTCCACGTAAAATAAAAAAAAAAAAAAAAAAAAAAAAAAAAAAAGGTTATGTCAAGGTTCCCCCCCGAGTCCGCTACCTTGTCGTGGTGGGGGGGCTTCGTGCCCTAATGATCCTCAAGGCTGTGCCGGCGGGGAATTTATTCCCTGGCAGGTTCTACCATGCCGGAGTGGCTTGAGGTGAGGGGCCAACTAAAGTCGGACACATACCGTAAACCTGTGGTCATGTTTTACAGGAACGGGGGTCTTGCCTTAACCGGCCGGGCCGCGAGGATGACAACCTCTCTAAAAAATCCCTAGCCCCAAGCAGTGTTGCGCGGTGATGAGGGTGTAGCTGGAGTAAGCGCCAGCTATGGTTGGTGGGTGCACCAATCTTTAGCGGACAACCCCGGGGTACCTGGCGACCCCCGGGTGTATGAGCCTTCCCCGGGTATGGCGGCTCTGCCCGGGGTGACCTTCTTTCCGACCACACTCGTGGGACCAATTATGGATTCTTTTCACAAACAACCGGGGAGGGGGGAAACGAGCGTGAGGTGGAGGTGCGCGGGCCTATCGTGCGCCTCAAAAGATGCACAGAGCCGGTGTCGCGGAGGCATTCGGCGACACGCGGCAAAAAGAGGACCGCAGCGGGCCTTGTTGAGTGCGATGAGGGGGAGGAGTCAGATTTCTCTGTCTCCTCCCACCACTCATCGCAGAGTGTCCCGGGCTCGTCGTCAGCGAGGAAGAGAGGACGGCCGCCGACGACCGGCGAATATGTTGGCCTCGCAGAGGCCAAACTTAGGCTGGCCGAGGCTTCGCAGCTGGAGGCCGAGGCAAGGGAGGTGGCGGCGATATTCGACCCGGGAACCCCCGTGCCGAGACCATCGCGGTCGAGCGTCCCGCTCCCGGACGAGACGGATATCGCGGAAAATTTCCGCAACCGTCCGACGCGGGATGTCGCGGCCGCTATATTGGAGAGCCTGGATGAGGTGGCCAGGATCTCCGGCGTTTCGAAGGGGCTGAAGGGCAACTTGGCCCGCGCCCTGAGGGTGGCCGCTTTAAACGGCAGGGTGGGGGTGTCCGAGCTTGCGGTTAGGTCAGCAACCGACGCCACGCGTGTCCTGGAGGCCGAGAATGCCGTCCTCAGGGGGCAAATGACGGAGCTGCAGGCGGAGGTGGCCCGGCTCCGGCAGGTGGTGGAGGCGAGAACGGCTGCTGCTGCAATGCCTCCGCCGCCACGCCCGGGAGAGGGCTCAGTATCGCCGCCGATCGTCGGCGCCCGGGATTGCCATCGCTCCGGGCAAGAAAAGTCCTCGCCACCACCTGCGGCTGCGCCCGCAGACTTTCTGGCGCAAATAGGCGCCCTGATAGACGCCAAATTGGCGTCATTCAGGAGGGAGCTCGCGCCGCGAACGGACTCGGCCCTGCGATCGGTGGCCCCTGGGCCGTCCGTCCCCACACAGTCTTCGGACAGGGTGGGGCGGAGGGCGAAGAAGAAAAAGAAAGGTGGGAAGTCTGGGGCGGCTATAGCGGCCCAGACGGAGCCCGCTCGACCGCGAGCAGAATCGGCGCTACCCTCTGCCGCGCCACCACCCCAGGAGGCGTGGTCCCAGGTGGTTGGCCGGAAGGCCAAAAAGGCGGCTGCCAAGGCCACTGCGGCCGCGAATAAAAAAGGACGGGTGGTCCCGGCGGCCCCCAGGAAGACACCCCTGCCTCCTCGACCGCCACGCACAGCAGCGGTTACCATAACGGTTCCGTCTGGCGTGGACATTACTTACGCGCAGGCGATGGCCACTGCCAGGTCCAAGGTGGACCTGGCAGAAATTGGCATCGCCTCGCTGAGGCCGCGAAGGGCGGTGACTGGGGGGTTAATTTTGGAGGTCCCTGGTACCGATGGGGCCGCCAAGGCCACCGTCCTCGCCACAAAAGTGGCGGAAGCACTGGCAGGCACCGGCGTAAAGGTCGCGCGTCCGGTCAAAAAAGCTGACCTTAGGGTGCGCGGCCTGGTCGATTCGACCACGCCGGCGGAGGTCGCGGCGGCTGTTGCCCGCGTGGGCGGGTGCAGCGAGGGGGACATCAATACCGGCGAAATCCGGTCTTCCCCCTCGGGATTGGGCACCCTCTGGGTCCGATGTCCTGCCGCGGCCGCTCGCAAAGTTGCTGTCGCGGGCCGGATAACCGTCGGCTGGACCCAGGCAGCCGTGGAGGCCCTGAGTGCCCGGCCTCTGCAGTGTTACCGTTGCCTTGGTGTTGGCCACACCAGTCAGCGGTGCACTTCTGCCGAGGATAGGTCCGACTGCTGCTATAGATGCGGCAGTCGGGACCATAAGGCGGCAGCCTGTACGGCCACGCCCAATTGTCCGCTTTGTGCGGGCGCGGGCGAGCCGTCTGGTCACCGCCTCGGCAGCCGGGCTTGCCCTGCCAGTGCGGGGCGGGGCAGGGGAGGCGGCCAAAGGCCGTCTGCCAGGTATAATAAAAAGGGGAGGGAAACCACGATGGCCAAGGCAGCGACCACCGTGGCCAGCAACGAAAAGGTAGCATCGCCTGATGCTCCCGCCGCGCCCGCGTGGGCGGATGGGGCCACTAAAGTCCCAGACGCCACCGCATGCGCGGCCGTGACGGCGATGGACACGGCTGTGTAATGGGGCCCCCGGGCCCGATAATACAAGTGAACCTCAACTGCTCGGCCAGAGCGCAGGATCTCCTGTTTCAATGCCTGGCCGAGCGGGGTGCCGGGTTGGCAGTCGTGGCGGAGCCGCACAACGTCCCCAAACATCCACACTGGATGGGGGACTCGATTGGCTCCGCCGCGATTATTTGGGCTGGGAGGTCGGGGTCCCCGCCGTGCTCGCTTATCGAGCGCGGCCTGGGATACGTGGCCGTTGATTGGGACGGCACCGCGGTTGTGGCGATATACGCACCTCCAAGGTGGTCCCTCGAAGAGTTTGAGCAGTATCTGCACGGGGTAGGGAGATGCGTCTCCCGCTGCCATCCCCGTCCGGTGCTGGTCCTGGGGGACTTCAATGCCAAGGCCACGGCTTGGGGTTCCCCCGGGACTGACTCGAGGGGCCGGGAGGTGCTGGATTGGGCGGCGGGACTGGAGCTCCGGCTCCTGAACACGGGCTCGGTCCATACGTGCGTGCGGCATAACGGGGGGTCCATCGTTGACCTTTCGTGGGCAACGCCCCCGGCCGCGCGCCGTATTACGGGGTGGAGGGTGGTGGAAGGGGTCGAGACGTTGTCTGACCATAGATACATAGTTCTCGACCTCTCCGCCGCCCCACCATCGACACTCCGTCGTCGCCCCGCCGATGAAGGTTCGCCTCGACCGCGGTGGGCGCTGAAGCGCCTCGACCAGGGCGCTCTGATGGCGGCAGCCCACGTCGTGGCCTGGCCAGCAACACCGACCGGGCCAGTCGACGGGAATGGGGAGGCCCATTGGTTCCGTGGCGCAATGACGTCGGTTTGCGACGTCGCCATGCCACGGGCCAGGGTCTTCCCGAGGAAGGCGGTGTACTGGTGGTCGCGCGAGATAGCGGAATTACGCACCGAGTGCGTTCGCGCGCGACGCCAGTACGCTCGCGCCCGTCGACGACGACGAACGGACGACGTGCTGGCTGCCCAGCTGTACGGGCTATATCGGGAGAAGGTGGTCGCCCTGCAGCTGGCCATCAGGCGGGCAAAGGACCAGGCCTGGCGCGATCTCCTCGGCTCTCTGAACCGAGATCCGTGGGGGCGCCCATACAAGATGGCATTGGGACGATTACGTCCCTGGGCGCCCCCCGTGACGGAGATCCTGGATCCGGGGCTGCTCGGGCGGGTCGTGGACGCTTTATTCCCCGTTAGCGGGGAGGCGTCCCGGCCTGTCCCTCAACCAGAGGAACATGAGTGGTCCCCGGATCTTGAGGTCGCGCCGGAGGAGATGGCCGCGGTCGTCAAATGGCTCCGGGGCAAGAATACAGCCCCGGGGCCGGACGGTATCCCCGGCCGGGTCTGGTTGCTCGCCGCGAGCGTCCTGGGGGAGAGGCTGAGGAGCCTCTACTCTGGGCTCCTGAGGTCGGGGACGTTCCCCGACCTATGGAGAGAAAGTCGGATGGTCCTCTTGAGGAAGGATGGGAGGCCGGGGGATTCTCCCTCCGCGTACCGGCCCATTTGTCTCCTGGATGAGGCGGGCAAGATCTTCGAGAAGATCATTGTTGCCCGCCTCTCCAGGCACCTGTCCCGCGACGGCCCAGATCTGGCGGACTGCCAGTTTGGCTTCCGGGAGGGGCGATCGACGGTCGACGCTATCGACCGTCTCAAGTCCCTCTCCGACAATGCCGTGGCAAGGGGCGGGGTGTGCTTGGCGGTGTCCATTGACATCGTCAATGCGTTCAACACCCTGCCCTGGTCCGCCATTAGGGAGGCCCTCGTCGATCACCAGGTGCCGCCCTATCTGAGGCGGGTGATCGGGGCCTACCTGCGGGACAGGTGGGTCGAATTCCCGGGCAGGTACGGGATGATACGGAGGGCAGTGGACCGCGGGGTCCCGCAGGGGTCCGTTTTGGGACCGCTCCTGTGGGACCTGGGTTACAACGCGGTCCTGGAAAAGGCCTCCCTGCCCGACGGTGCCACTCTCGTCTGCTACGCGGACGACACGTTGGTGGTCGCCGTCGGGAGTACCTTCGAGGGGACCATCCGACGAGCAGAGGTTGCGGTGGCAGCCGTCGTCGCGAGGATCCGCGATCTGGGGCTGAAAATAGCCCCGGAGAAGGCCGAGGCTGTCTGGTTTCACGGACGGCCTCGGTCTCGGCCACCGGCCAGATCGTGGATCCGGGTTGGAGAAGCCTGCGTCGAGGTGAAGTCCGAGTTGAAATATCTCGGACTGATCCTCGACAGCCACTGGTGCTTCGATGCGCATCTCGACCGTCTCGTCCCCGGAGTCGAAAAGGCGGCGGCCTCTTTGGGCCGCCTGCTGCCCAACCTCGGGGGACCGGGAGATTTGGTGCGCCGCCTATACCTGGGCGTGGTGCGGTCTATGGCCTTATACGGTGCCCCAATCTGGGCGCCGTACGTGATGACCAGCCGCCGCAACACGCTGTTGTTGCGCCGGCTGCAGAGGCGGATGGCCATCCGCCTCATAAGAGGTTACCGCACCACGTCTACCGTGGCGGCGCTTGCTCTGGCGGGAGAACTTCCCTTCGAGCTTCAGGCGGCGGTGCGCGCCTACGTTTATGGGCGCACAAGCATCGCCAGCCGTGCTCGAGGGGCCCCGCCGGAGCGAGAGACGGTCGAGGGCTTCGAGCTCCAGGCCCGGAGACTAGCGCTGGCCAGATGGCGTGCCGAGCTTTGCTCCCACGCCGGCGAGCGCGTCCCCGGGGCTCTCCTGCCGCACTTCACCTCGTGGCGGGAGAGACGGCATGGCAGGCTCTCCTACCGAGCGACGCAGGTGTTCACCGGGCATGGCTGCTTCGGTGTCTACCTGTGTCGCATCGGGCGAGAAGCGACGACGGTGTGCCACCACTGTGGCGCGGTGGAAGACTCGGCGCAGCACACGCTGGAGGAATGTCCCGCCTTTTCAGCGCTGCGCCGAGTCCTAAAACGAGAAGTCGGCCACGACCTCGCACTCTCCAGCCTAGTTGGGGCCATGCTGGAGAGCCCGGGGAAGTGGGCGGCAGCAATCTCTTTCTGCGAGGAGGTTATGTCGCGGAAGGAGGCTGCCGAGCGGGATCGGGAGCTAACCGATCCCGCCCGACGTGCCCGGGGACGGCGTGCGCGCCCACGCCGAGAAACCCCGGGCAGCTGAGAGTAGGCGGGCGGCGGGTGTACCAGAACATGCTGGTTTCATTGCCCGCCGCCCGCCAACAGAGGAGGACGTCCACTGTTGGGAGTGGGGGATGACGAGTCGCCTGAGGGAGGCGAGGTTTAACTGTGATCCTCCTCCAATATACTCGTCGTCCCCCTGGCGGCCGCTGTGATCAGGGCGGGGGCCCTGGTCACCTATCGCGCGGTCGCCGTGTCGGGGCGGTGCGGGGTGCGACCCCTCGCGCCGCCGAATTTAATTGGATTTTAGGGGGGAGGATTTATTTTATTTCCCCCCGGGACGCGGCCGGCCATCGTTACCATCCTGATGGCCGGCCAGGCGAGGGGGAGCCGCGGTAGTGTTCTTCAAGAGTTCCCGTGGCTCCCCCGTTGAATCGCCAGCGATCGGTCCTGCGTCCTCAGGTCGCCGTGGAGGTTTTAGTGGGTCGATCCCCACACTACCCTCTTCCCGCTCCCCCGGGCGGGGCGGGGGTGTCTGGCGAGCAGATTTCCTCCACGTAAAATAAAAAAAAAAAAAAAAAAAAAAAAAAAAAAGGTTTGCCGAGGATCCACCCCCCCGAGTCCGCTACCTTGTCGTGGTGGGGGGGCTTCGTGCCCTAATGATCCTCAAGGCTGTGCCGGCGGGGAATTTATTCCCTGGCAGGTTCTACCATGCCGGAGTGGCTTGAGGTGAGGGGCCAACTAAAGTCGGACACATACCGTAAACCTGTGGTCATGTTTTACAGGAACGGGGGTCTTGCCTTAACCGGCCGGGCCGCGAGGATGACAACCTCTCTAAAAAATCCCTAGCCCCAAGCAGTGTTGCGCGGTGATGAGGGTGTAGCTGGAGTAAGCGCCAGCTATGGTTGGTGGGTGCACCAATCTTTAGCGGACAACCCCGGGGTACCTGGCGACCCCCGGGTGTATTAGCCTTCCCCGGGTATGGCGGCTCTGCCCGGGGTGACCTTCTTTCCGACCACACTCGTGGGACCAATTATGGATTCTTTTTCACAAATAACCGGGGAGGGGGGAAACGAGCGTGAGGTGGAGGTGCGCGGGCCTATCGTGCGCCTCAAAAGATGCACAGAGCCGGTGTCGCGGAGGCATTCGGCGACACGCGGCAAAAAGAGGACCGCAGCGGGCCTTGGTGAGTGCGATGAGGGGGAGGAGTCAGATTTCTCTGTCTCCTCCCACCACTCATCGCAGAGTGTCCCGGGCTCGTCATCAGCGAGGAAGAGAGGACGGCCGCCGACGACCGGCGAATATGTTGGCCTCGCAGAGGCCAAACTTAGGCTGGCCGAGGCCTCGCAGTTAGAGGCCGAGGCAAGGGAGGTGGCGGCGATATTCGACCCGGGTGGCCCCGTGCCGAGACCATCGCGGTCGAGCGTCCCGCTCCCGGACGAGACGGATATCGCGGAAAATTTCCGCAACCGTCCGACGCGGGATGTAGCGGCCGCTATATTGGAGAGCCTGGATGAGGTGGCCAGAATCTCCGGTGTGTCAAAGGGGCTGAAGGGCAACTTGGCCCGCGCCCTGAGGGTGGCCGCCTTAAACGGCAGGGTGGGGGTGTCCGAGCTGGCAGTGAGGTCAGCTACCGACGCCACGCGTGTCCTGGAGGCCGAAAATGCCGTCCTCAGGGGGCAAATGATGGAGCTGCAGGCGGAGGTGGCCAGGCTCCGGCAGGTGGTGGAGGCGAGAACGGCTGCTGCCGCAATGCCTCCGCCGCCGCGCCAGGGAGAGGGCTCAGTATCGCCGCCGATCGTCGGCGCCCGGGATTGCCATCGCTCCGGGCAAGAAAAGTCCTCGCCACCACCTGCGGCTGCGCCCGCAGATTTTCTGGCGCAAATAGGCGCCCTGATAGACGCCAAATTGGCGTCATTCAGGAAGGAGCTCGCGCCGCGAACGGACTCGGCCCTGCGATCGATGGCCCCTGGGCCGTCCGTCCCCTCACAGTCTTCGGACAGGGTGGGGCGGAAGACGAAGAAGAAGAAGAAAGGTGGGAAGGCTGGGGCGGCTATAGCGGCCCAGACGGAGCCCGCTCGACCGCGAGCAGAATCGGCGCTACCCTCTGCCGCGCCTCCACCCCAGGAGGCGTGGTCCCAGGTGGTTGGCCGCAAGGCTAAAAAGGCGGCTGCCAAGGCCACTGCGGCGGCGAATAATAAAAAAGGACGGGTGGTCCCGGCGGCCCCCAGGAAGACACCCCTGCCTCCGCGACCGCCACGCACAGCAGCGGTTACCATAACGGTTCCGTCTGGCGTGGACATTACTTACGCGCAGGCGATGGCCACTGCCAGGTCCAAGGTGGACCTGGCAGAAATTGGCATCGCCTCGCTGAGGCCGCGAAGGGCGGTGACTGGGGGGTTAATTTTGGAGGTCCCTGGCACCGATGGGGCCGCCAAGGCCACCGTCCTCGCCACAAAAGTGGCGGAAGCGCTGGCAGGCACCGGCGTAAAGGTCGCGCGTCCGGTCAAAAAAGCTGACCTTAGGGTGCGCGGCCTGGTCGATTCGACCACGCCGGCGGAGGTCGCTGCGGCTGTTGCCCGCGTGGGCGGGTGCAGTGAGGGGGACATCAATACCGGCGAAATCCGGTCTTCCCCCTCGGGATTGGGCACCCTCTGGGTCAGATGTCCTGCCGCGGCCGCTCGCAGGGTTGCTGTCGCGGGCCGGATAACCGTCGGCTGGACCCAGGCAGCCGTGGAGTCCCTGAGTGCTCGGCCTCTGCAGTGTTACCGTTGCCTTGGTGTTGGCCACACCAGTCAGCGGTGCACATCTGCCGAGGATAGGTCCGACTGCTGCTATAGATGCGGCAGTCGGGACCATAAGGTGGCAGCCTGTACGGCCACGCCCAATTGTCCGCTTTGTGCGGGTGCGGGCAAGCCGTCTGGTCACCGTCTCGGCAGCCGGGCATGTCCTGCCAGTGCGGGGCGAGGCAAGGGAGGCGGCCAATGGCCGTCTGCCAGATTTCTTAAAAAAAGGAAGGAAACCACGATGGCCAAGGCAGCGACCACCGTGGCCAGCAACAAAAAGGCGGCACCGCCTGATGCTACCGCCGCACCCGCGGGGGCGGATGGGGCCACTAAAGTCCCAGACGCCACCGCATCCGCGGCCGTGACGGCGATGGACACGGCTGTGTAATGGGGCCCCCGGGCCCGATAATACAAGTTAACCTCAACTGCTCGGCCAGAGCGCAGGATCTCCTGTTTCAATGCATGGCCGAGCGGGGTGCCGGGTTGGCAGTCGTGGCGGAGCCGCACAGGGTGCCCAAACATCCACACTGGATGGGGGACTCGATTGGTTCCGCCGCGATTACTTGGGCTGGGAGGCCGGGGTCCCCGCCGTGCTCGCTTATCGAGCGCGGCCTGGGATACGTGGCCGTTGATTGGGGCGGCACCGCGGTTGTGGCGATATACGCACCTCCAAGTTGGTCCCTCGAAGAGTTTGAGCAGTATCTGGACGGGGTAGGGAGAAGCGTCTCCCGCTGCCGTCCCCGTCCGGTGCTGGTGCTGGGGGACTTCAATGCCAAGGCCACGGCTTGGGGTTCCCCCGGGACTGACTCGCGGGGCCGGGAGGTGCTGGATTGGGCGGCGGGACTGGAGCTCCGTCTCCTGAACACGGGCTCGGTCCATACGTGCGTGCGGCATAACGGGGGGTCCATCGTTGACCTTTCGTGGGCAACGCCCCCGGCCGCGCGCCGTATTACGGGGTGGAGGGTGGCGGAAGAGGTCGAGACGTTGTCTGACCACAGATACATAGTTCTCGACCTCTCCGCCGCCCCACCATCGACACCCCGACGTCGCCCCGCCGATGAGGGTTCGCCTCAACCGCGGTGGGCGCTGAAGCGCCTCGACCAGGACGCTCTGATGGCGGCAGCACACGTCGTGGCCTGGCCAGCAACACCGGCCGGGCCAGTCGACGGGGATGGGGAGGCCCGTTGGTTCCGGGGCGCAATGACGTCGATTTGCGACGTCGCCATGCCCCGGGCCAGGGTCTTCCCGAGGAAGGCGGTGTACTGGTGGTCGCGCGAGATAGCGGAATTACGCACCGAGTGCGTTCGCGCGCGACGCCAGTACGCTCGCGCCCGTCGACGACGACGAACGGACGACGTGCTGGCTGCCCAGCTGTACGGGCTATATCGGGAGAAGGTGGTCGCCCTGCAGCTGGCCATCAGACGGGCAAAGGACCAGGCCTGGCGCGATCTCCTCGGCTCTCTGAACCGAGATCCGTGGGGGCGCCCATACAAGATGGCATTGGGACGACTGCGTCCCTGGGCGCCCCCCGTGACGGAGAGCCTGGATCCGGGGCTGCTCGGGCGGGTCGTGGACGCTTTATTCCCCGTTAGCGGGGAGGTGTCCCGGTCCGTCCCTGAGCCAGAGGAACATGAGTGGTCACCGGATCTTGAGGTCGCGCCGGAGGAGATGGCCGGGGTCGTCAAATGGCTCCGGGGCAAGAATGCCGCCCCGGGGCCGGACGGTATCCCCGGCCGGGTCTGGTTGCTCGCCGCGAGCGTCCTGGGGGAGAGGCTGAGGAGCCTCTACTCTGGGCTCCTGAGGTCGGGGACGTTCCCCGACCTATGGAGAGAAAGTCGGATGGTCCTCTTGAGGAAGGATGGGAGGCCGGGGGATTCTCCCTCCGCGTACCGGCCCATTTGTCTCCTGGATGAGGCGGGCAAGATCTTCGAGAAGATCATTGTTGCCCGCCTCTCCAGACACCTGTCCCGCGACGGCCCCGATCTAGCGGACTGCCAGTTTGGCTTCCGGGAGGGGCGATCGACGGTCAACGCTATCGACCGTCTCAAGTCCCTCTCGGACAATGCCGTGGCAAGGGGCGGGGTGTGCTTGGCGGTGTCCATTGACATCGTCAATGCGTTCAACACCCTGCCCTGGTCCGCCATTAGGGAGGCCCTCGTCGATCACCAGGTGCCTGCCTATCTGAGGCGGGTGATCGGAGCCTACCTGCGGGACAGGTGGGTCGAATACCCGGGCCGGTACGGGATGATACGGAGGGAGGTGGACCGCGGGGTCCCGCAGGGGTCCGTTTTAGGACCGCTCCTGTGGGACCTGGGTTACAACGCGGTCCTGGAAAAGGCCTCCCTACCCGACGGTGCCACCCTCGTCTGCTACGCGGACGACACGTTGGTGGTCGCCGTCGGGAGTACCTTCGAGAGGACCATCCGACGAGCAGAGGTTGCGGTGGCAGCCGTCGTCGCGAGGATCCGCGATCTGGGGCTGAAAATAGCCCCGGAGAAGGCCGAGGCTGTCTGGTTTCATGGACGGCCTCGGTCTCGGCCACCGGCCAGATCGTGGATCCGGGTTGGAGAAGCCTGCGTCGAGGTGAAGTCCGAGTTGAAATATCTCGGACTGACCCTCGACAGCCGCTGGAGCTTCGATGCGCATCTCGACCGTCTCGTCCCCCGAGTCGAAAAGGCGGCTGTCTCTTTGGGCCGCCTGCTGCCCAACCTCGGGGGACCGGGAGATTTGGTGCGCCGCCTATACCTGGGCGTGGTGCGGTCTATGGCCTTATACGGTGCCCCAATATGGGCGCCGTACGTGATGACCAGCCGGCGCAACACGCTGTTGTTGCGCCGGCTGCAGAGGCGGATGGCCATCCGCCTCATAAGAGGTTACCGCACCACGTCTACCGTGGCGGCGCTTGCTCTGGCGGGAGAACTTCCCTTCGAGCTTCAGGCGGCGGTGCGCGCCTATGTTTATGGGCGCACAAGCATCGCCAGCCGTGCTCGAGGAGCCCCGCCGGAGCGAGAGGCGGTCGAGGGCTTCGAGCTCCAGGCCCGGAGACTAGCGCTCGCAAGATGGCGTGCCGAGCTTTGCTCCCACGCCGGCGAGCGCGTCCCCGGGGCTCTCCTGCCGCACTTCACCTCGTGGCGGGAGAGACGGCATGGCAGGCTCTCCTACCGAGCGACGCAGGTGTTCACCGGGCATGGCTGCTTCGGTGTCTACCTGTGTCGCATCGGGCGGGAAGCGACGACGGTGTGCCACCATTGTGGCGCGGAGGAAGACTCGGCGCAGCACACGCTGGAGGAATGTCCCGCCTTTTCAGCGCTGCGCCGAGTCCTAAAACGAGAAGTCGGCCACGACCTCGCACTCTCCAGCCTAGTTGGGGCCATGCTGGAGGGCCCGGGAAAGTGGGCGGCAGCAATCTCTTTCTGCGAGGAGGTTATGTCGCGGAAGGAGGCTGCCGAGCGGGATCGGGAGCTTACAGATCCCGCCCGACGTGCCCGGGGACGGCGTGCGCGCCCACGCCGAGAAACCCCGGGCAGCTGAGAGTAGGCGGGCGGCGGGTGTACCAGAACATGCTGGTTTCATTGCCCGCCGCCCGCCAACAGAGGAGGACCTCCACTGTTGGGAGTGGGGGATGACGAGTCGCCAGAAGGAGGCGAGGGTTAACTGTAATCCTCCTCCAATCTACTCGTCGTCCCCCCGGCGGCCGCTGTGATCAGGGCGGGGGCCCTGGTCACCTATCGCGCGGTCGCCGTGTCGGGGCGGTGCGGGGTGCGACCCCTCGCGCCGCCGAATTTAAATGGATTTTAGGGGGGAGGATTTATTTTATTTCCCCCCGGGACGCGGCCGGCCATCGTTACCATCCTGATGGCCGGCCAGGCGAGGGGGGGCCGCGGTAGTGTTCTTCAAGAGTTCCCGTGGCTCCCCCGTTGAATCGCCAGCGATCGGTCCTGCGTCCTCAGGTCGCCGTGGAGGTTTTAGTGGGTCAAACCCCACACTACCCTCGTCCCGCACCCCCGGGCGGGGCGGGGGTGTCTGGCGAGCAGATTTCCTCCACGTAAAATAAAAAAAAAAAAAAGGTTTGCCGAGGATAGGTCCGAATGCTGCTATAGATGCGGCAGTCGGGACCATAAGGTGGCAGCCTGTACGGCCACGCCCAATTGTCCGCTTTGTGCGGGCGCGGGCAAGCCGTCTGGTCACCGCCTCGGCAGCCGGGCTTGTCCTGCCAGTGCGGGGCGGGGCAGGGGAGGCGGCCAAAGGCCGTCTGCCAGGTATAATAAAAAGGGGAGGGAAACCACAATGGCCAAGGCAGCGACCACCGTGGCCAGCAACGAAAAGGTAGCATCGCCTGATGCTACCGCCGCATCCACGAGGGCGGATGGGGCCACTAAAGTCCCAGACGCCACCGCATCCGCGGCCGTGACGGCGATGGACACGGCTGTGTAATGGGGCCCCCGGGCCCGATAATACAAGTTAACCTCAACTGCTCGGCCAGAGCGCAGGATCTCCTGTTTCAATGCCTGGCCGAGCGGGGTGCCGGGTTGGCAGTTGTGGCGGAGCCGCACAAGGTCCCCAAACATCCACACTGGATGGGGGACTCGATTGGCTCCGCCGCGATTATTTGGGCTGGGAGGCCGGGGTCCCCGCCGTGCTCGGTTATCGAGCGCGGCCTGGGATACGTGGCCGTTGATTGGGACGGCACCGCGGTTGTGGCGATATACGCACCTCCAAGGTGGTCCCTCGAAGAGTTTGAGCAGTATCTGGACGGGGTAGGGAGATGCGTCTCCCGCTGCCATCCCCGTCCGGTGCTGGTCCTGGGGGACTTCAATGCCAAGGCCACGGCTTGGGGTTCCCCCGGGACTGACTCGAGGGGCCGGGAGGTGCTGGATTGGGCGGCGGGACTGGAGCTCCGTCTCCTGAATACGGGCTTGGTCCATACGTGCGTGCGGCATAACGGGGGGTCCATCGTTGACCTTTCGTGGGCAACGCCCCCGGCCGCGCGCCGTATCACGGGGTGGAGGGTGGCGGAAGGGGTCGAGACGTTGTCTGACCACAGATACATAGTTCTCGACCTCTCCGCCGCCCCACCATCGACACCCCGTCGTCGCCCCGCCGATGAAGGTTCGCCTCAGCCGCGGTGGGCGCTGAAGCGCCTCGACCAGGACGCTCTGATGGCGGCAGCCCACGTCGTGGCCTGGCCAGCAACACCAGCCGGGCCAGTCGACGGGAATGGGGAGGCCCATTGGTTCCGGAGCGCAATGACGTCGATTTGCGACGTCGCCATGCCACGGGCCAGGGTCTTCCCGAGGAAGGCGGTGTACTGGTGGTCGCGCGCGATAGCGGAATTACGCACCGAGTGCGTCCGCGCGCGACGCCAGTACGCTCGCGCCCGTCGACGACGACGAACGGACGACGTGCTGGCTGCCCAGCTGTACGGGCTATATCGGGAGAAGGTGGTCGCCCTGCAGCTGGCCATCAGGCGGGCAAAGGACCAGGCCTGGCGCGATCTCCTCGGCTCTCTGAACCGAGATCCGTGGGGGCGCCCATACAAGATGGCATTGGGACGATTGCGTCCCTGGGCGCCCCCCGTGACGGAGATCCTGGATCCGGGGCTGCTCGGGCGGGTCGTGGACGCTTTATTCCCCGTTAGCGGTGAGGCGTCCCGGCCCGTCCCTGAGCCAGAGGAACACGAGTGGTCCCCGGATCTTGAGGTCGCGCCGGAGGAGATGGCCGGGGTCGTCAAATGGCTCCGGGGCAAGAATACCGCCCCGGGGCCGGACGGTATCCCCGGCCGGGTCTGGCTGCTCGCCGCGAGCGTCCTGGGCGAGAGGCTGAGGAGCCTCTACTCTGGGCTCCTGAGGTCGGGGACGTTCCCCGACCTATGGAGAGAAAGTCGGATGGTCCTCTTGAGGAAGGATGGGAGGCCGGGGGATTCTCCCTCCGCGTACCGGCCCATTTGTCTCCTGGATGAGGCGGGCAAGATCTTCGAGAAGATCATTGTTGCCCGCCTCTCCAGACACCTGTCCCGCGACGGCCCAGATCTGGCGGACTGCCAGTTTGGCTTCCGGGAGGGGCGATCGACGGTCGACGCAATCGACCGTCTCAAGTCCCTCTCGGACAATGCCGTGGCAAGGGGCGGGGTGTGCTTGGCGGTGTCCATTGACATCGTCAATGCGTTCAACACCCTGCCCTGGTCCGCCATTAGGGAGGCCCTCGTCGATCACCAGGTGCCTCCCTATCTGAGGCGGGTGATCGGGGCCTACCTGCGGGACAGGTGGGTTGAATACCCGGGCCGGTGCGGGATGATACGGAGGGAAGTGGACCGCGGGGTCCCGCAGGGGTCCGTTTTAGGACCGCTCCTGTGGGACCTAGGTTACAACGCGGTCCTGGAAAAGGCCTCCCTGCCCGACGGTGCCACCCTCGTCTGCTACGCGGACGACACGTTGGTGGTCGCCGTCGGGAGTACCTTCGAGAGGACCATCCGTCGAGCAGAGGTTGCGGTGGCAGCCGTCGTCGCGAGGATCCGCGATCTGGGGCTGAAAATAGCCCCGGAGAAGGCCGAGGCTGTCTGGTTTCACGGACGGCCTCGGTCTCGGCCACCGGCCAGATCGTGGATCCGGGTTGGAGAAGCCTGCGTCGAGGTGAAGTCCGAGTTGAAATATCTCGGACTGATCCTCGACAGCCACTGGTGCTTCGATGCGCATCTCGACCGTCTCGTCCCCCGAGTCGAAAAGGCGGCGGCCTCTTTGGGCCGCCTGCTGCCCAACCTCGGGGGACCGGGAGATTTGGTGCGCCGCCTATACCTGGGCGTGGTGCGGTCTATGGCCTTATACGGTGCCCCAATATGGGCGCCGTACGTGATGACCAGCCGGCGCAACACGCTATTGTTGCGCCGGCTGCAGAGGCGGATGGCCATCCGCCTCATAAGAGGTTACCGCACCACGTCTACCGTGGCGGCGCTTGCTCTGGCGGGAGAACTTCCCTTCGAGCTTCAGGCGGCGGTGCGCGCCTATGTTTATGGGCGCACAAGCATCGCCAGCCGTGCTCGAGGGGCCCCGCCGGAGCGAGAGACGGTCGAGGGCTTCGAGCTCCAGGCCCGGAGACTAGCGCTCGCCAGATGGCGTGCCGAGCTTTGCTCCCACGCCGGCGAGCGCGTCCCCGGGGCTCTCCTGCCGCACTTCACCTCGTGGCGGGAGAGACGGCATGGCAGGCTCTCCTACCGAGCGACGCAGGTGTTCACCGGGCATGGCTGCTTCGGTGTCTACCTGTGTCGCATCGGGCGGGAAGCGACGACGGTGTGCCACCATTGTGGCGCGGAGGAAGACTCGGCGCAGCACACGCTGGAGGAATGTCCCGCCTTTTCAGCGCTGCGCCGAGTCTTAAAACGGGAAGTCGGTCACGACCTCGCACTCTCCAGCCTAGTTGGGGCCATGCTGGAGAGCCCGGGGAAGTGGGCGGCAGCAATCTCTTTCTGCGAGGAGGATATGTCGCGGAAGGAGGCTGCCGAGCGGGATCGGGAGCTTACAGATCCCGCCCGACGTGCCCGGGGACGGCGTGCGCGCCCACGCCGAGAAACCCCGGGCAGCTGAGAGTAGGCGGGCGGCGGGTGTACCAGAACATGCTGGTTTCATTGCCCGCCGCCCGCCAACAGAGGAGGACCTCCACTGTTGGGAGTTGGGGATGACGAGTCGCCTGAAGGAGGCGAGGGTTAACTGTGATCCTCCTCCAATATACTCGTCGTCCCCCCGGCGGCCGCTGTGATCAGGGCGGGGGCCCTGGTCACCTATCGCGCGGTCGCTGTGTCGGGGCGGTGCGGAGTGCGACCCCTCGCGCCGCCGAATTTAAATGGATTCTAGGGGGGAGGATTTATCTCCCCCCGGGACGAGGCCGGCCATCGTTACCATCTTGATGGCCGGCCAGGCGAGGGGGAGCCGCGGTAGTGTTCTTCAAGAGTTCCCGTGGCTCCCCCGTTGAATCGCCAGCGATCGGTCCTGCGTCCTCAGGTCGCCGTGGAGGTTTTAGTGGGTCAAACCCCACACTACCCTCGTCCCGCTCCCCCGGGCGGGGCGGGGGTGTCTGGAGAGCAGATTTCCTCCACGTAAAATAAAAAAAAAAAAAAAAAGGTTATGTCAAGGTTATGTCAAGGTTCCCCTCCATGTCCGCTACCTTGTCGTGGTGGGGGGGCTTCGTGCCCTAATGATCCTCAAGGCTGTGCCGGCGGGGAATTTATTCCCTGGCAGGTTCTACCATGCCGGAGTGGCTTGAGGTGAGGGGCCAACTAAAGTCGGACACATACCGTAAACCTGTGGTCATGTTTTACAGGAACGGGGGTCTTGCCTTAACCGGCCGGGCCGCGAGGATGACAACCTCTCTAAAAAATCCCTAGCCCCAAGCAGTGTTGCGCGGTGATGAGGGTGTAGCTGGAGTAAGCGCCAGCTATGGTTGGTGGGTGCACCAATCTTTAGCGGACAACCCCGGGGTACCTGGCGACCCCCGGGTGTATTAGCCTTCCCCGGGTATGGCGGCTCTGCCCGGGGTGACCTCCTTTCCGACCACACTCGTGGGATTAAGTATGGAGTCTACTTTTTCACAAACAACCGGGGTGGGGGGAAACGAGCGTGAGGTGGAGGTGCGCGGGCCTATCGTGCGCCTCAAAAGATGCACAGAGCCGGTGTCGCGGAGGCATTCGGCGACACGCGGCAAAAAGAGGACCGCAGCGGGCCTTGGTGAGTGCGATGAGGGGGAGGAGTCAGATTTCTCTGTCTCCTCCCACCACTCATCGCAGAGTGTCCCGGGCTCGTCGTCAGCGAGGAAAAGAGGACGGCCGCCGACGACCGGCGAATATGTTGGCCTCGCAGAGGCCAAACTTAGGCTGGCCGAGGCTTCGCAGCTGGAGGCCGAGGCAAGGGAGGTGGCGGCGATATTCGACCCGGGAGCCCCCGTGCCGAGACCATCGCGGTCGAGCGTCCCGCTCCCGGACGAGACGGATATAGCGGAAAATTTCCGCAACCGTCCAACGCGGGATGTCGCGGCCGCTATATTGGAGAGCCTGGATGAAGTGGCCAGGATCTCCGGCGTGTCAAAGGGGCTGAAGGGCAATTTGGCCCGCGCCCTAAGGGTGGCCGCCTTAAACGGCAGGGTGGGGGTGTCCGAGCTTGCGGTTAGGTCAGCTACCGACGCCACGCGTGCCCTGGAGGCAGAGAATGCCGTCCTCAGGGGGCAAATGACGGAGCTGCGGGCGGAGGTGGCTCGGCTCCGGCAGGTGGTGGAGGCGAGTACGGCTGCTGCCGCAATGCCTCCGCCGCCGCGCCCGGGAGAGGGCTCAGTATCGCCGCCGATCGTCGCCGCCCGGGACTGCCAACGCTCCGGGCAAGAAAAGTCCTCGCCCCCACATGCGACTGCGCCCGCAGATTTTCTGGCGCAGATAAGCGCCCTGATAGACGCCAAATTGGCGTCATTCAGGAGGGAGCTCGCGCCGCGAACGGACTCGGCCCTGCGATCGGTGGCACCTGGGCCGTCCGTCCCCTCACAGTCTTCGGACAGGGTGGGGCGGAAGACGAAGAAGAAGAAGAAAGGTGGGAAAGCTGGGGCGGCTATAGCGGCCCAGACGGAGCCCGCTCGACCGCGAGCAGAATCGGCGCTACCCTCTGCCGCGCCTCCGCCCCAGGAGGCGTGGTCCCAGGTGGTTGGCCGCAAGGCTAAAAAGGCGGCTGCCAAGGCCACTGCGGCGGCGAATAATAAAAAAGGACGGGTGGTCCCGGCGGCCCCCAGGAAGACACCCCTGCCTCCGCGACCGCCACGCACAGCAGCGGTTACCATAACGGTTCCGTCTGGCGTGGACATTACTTACGCGCAGGCGATGGCCACTGCCAGGTCCAAGGTGGACCTGGCAGAAATTGGCATCGCCTCGCTGAGGCCGCGAAGGGCGGTGACTGGGGGGTTAATTTTGGAAGTCCCTGGCACCGATGGGGCCGCCAAGGCCACCGTCCTCGCCACAAAAGTGGCGGAAGCGCTGGCAGGCACCGGCGTAAAGGTCACGCGTCCGGTCAAAAAAGCTGACCTTAGGGTGCGCGGCCTGGTCGATTCGACCACGCCGGCGGAGGTCGCTGCGGCTGTTGCCCGCGTGGGCGGGTGCAGCGAGGGGGACATCAATACCGGCGAAATCCGGTCTTCCCCCTCGGGATTGGGCACCCTCTGGGTCCGATGTCCTGCCGCGGCCGCTCGCAAGGTTGCTGTCGCGGGCCGGATAACCGTCGGCTGGACCCATGCAGCCGTGGAGGCCCTGAGTGCCCGGCCTCTGCAGTGTTACCGTTGCCTTGATGTTGGCCACACCAGTCAGCGGTGCACTTCTGCCGAGGATAGGTCCGACTGCTGCTATAGATGCGGCAGTCGGGACCATAAGGTGGCAGCCTGTACGGCCACGCCCAATTGTCCGCTTTGTGCGGGCGCGGGCAGGCCTTCTGGTCACCGCCTCGGCGGCCGGGCGTGTCCTGTCAGTGCGAGGCGAGGCAAGGTAGGCGGCCAAAGGTCGTCTGCCAGATTCAATAAAAAAGGGAAGGAAACCACGATGGCCAAGGCAGCGACCACCGTGGCCAGCAACGAAAAGGCGGCACCGCCTGATGCTACCGCCGCACCCGCGGGGGCGAATGGGGCCACTAAAGTCCCTGACGCCACCGCATCCGCGGCCGTGACGGCGATGGACACGGCTGTGTAATGGGGCCCCCGGGCCCGATAATACAAGTTAACCTCAACTGCTCGGCCAGAGCGCAGGATCTCCTGTTTCAATGCCTGGCCGAGCGGGGTGCCGGGTTGGCAGTCGTGGCGGAGCCGCACAGGGTCCCCAAACATCCACACTGGATGGGGGACTCGATTGGCTCCGCCGCGATTATTTGGGCTGGGAGGCCGGGGTCCCCGCCGTGCTCGCTTATCGAGCGCGGCCTGGGATACGTGGCCGTCGATTGGGGCGGCACCGCGGTTGTGGCGATATACGCACCTCCAAGGTGGTCCCTCGAGGAGTTTGAGCAGTATCTGGACGGGGTAGGGAGATGCGTCTCCCGCTGCCATCCCCGTCCGGTGCTGGTCCTGGGGGACTTTAATGCCAAGGCCACGGCTTGGGGTTCCCCCGGGACTGATTCGAGGGGCCGGGAGGTGCTGGATTGGGCGGCGGGACTGGAGCTCCGTCTCCTGAACACGGGCTCGGTCCATACGTGCGTGCGGCATAACGGGGGGTCCATCGTTGACCTTTCGTGGGCAACGCCCCAGGCCGCGCGCCGTATTACGGGGTGGAGGGTGGCGGAAGGGGTCGAGACGTTGTCTGACCACAGATACATAGTTCTCGACCTCTCCGCCGCCCCACCATCGACACTCCGTCGTCGCCCCGCCGATGAAGGTTCGCCTCGACCGCGGTGGGCGCTGAAGCGCCTCGACCAGGACGCTCTGATGGCGGCGGCCCACGTCGTGGCCTGGCCAGCAACACCGGCCGGGCCAGTCGACGGGAATGGGGAGGCCCATTGGTTCCGTGGCGCAATGACGTCCATTTGCGACGTAGCCATGCCCCGGGCCAGGGTCTTCCCGAGGAAGGCGGTGTACTGGTGGTCGCGCGCGATAGCGGAGTTACGCACCGAGTGCGTCCGCGCGCGACGCCAGTACGCTCGCGTCCGTCGACGACGACGTACGGACGACGTTCTGGCTGCCCAGCTGTACGGGCGATATCGGGAGAAGGTGGTCGCCCTGCAGCTGGCCATCAGGCGAGCGAAGGACCAGGCCTGGCGCGATCTCCTCGGCTCTCTAAACCGAGATCCGTGGGGGCGCCCATACAAGATGGCATTGGGACGATTGCGTCCCTGGGCGCCCCCCGTGACGGAGAGCCTGGATCCGGGGCTGCTCGGGCGGGTCGTGGACGCTTTATTCCCCGTTAGCGGGGAGGCGTCCCGGCCTGTCCCTGAGCCAGAGGAACATGAGTGGTCCCCGGATCTTGAGGTCGCGCCGGAGGAGATGGCCGGGGTCGTCAAATGGCTCCGGGGCAAGAATACCGCCCCGGGGCCGGACGGTATCCCCGGCCGGGTCTGGCTGCTCGCCGCGAGCGTCCTGGGCGAGAGGCTGAGGAGCCTCTACTCTGGGCTCCTGAGGTCGGGGACGTTCCCCGACCTATGGAGAGAAAGTCGGATGGTCCTCTTGAGGAAGGATGGGAGGCCGGGGGATTCTCCCTCCGCGTACCGGCCCATTTGTCTCCTGGATGAGGCGGGAAAGATCTTCGAGAAGATCATTGTTGCCCGCCTCTCCAGACACCTGTCCCGCGACGGCCCAGATCTGGCGGACTGCCAGTTTGGCTTCCGGGAGGGGCGATCGACGGTCGACGCAATCGACCGTCTCAAGTCCCTCTCGGACAATGCCGTGGCAAGGGGCGGGGTGTGCTTGGCGGTGTCCATTGACATCGTCAATGCGTTCAACACCCTGCCCTGGTCCGCCATTAGGGAGGCCCTCGTCGATCACCAGGTGCCTCCCTATCTGAGGCGGGTGATCGGGGCCTACCTGCGGGACAGGTGGGTTGAATACCCGGGCCGGTGCGGGATGATACGGAGGGAAGTGGACCGCGGGGTCCCGCAGGGGTCCGTTTTAGGACCGCTCCTGTGGGACCTAGGTTACAACGCGGTCCTGGAAAAGGCCTCCCTGCCCGACGGTGCCACCCTCGTCTGCTACGCGGACGACACGTTGGTGGTCGCCGTCGGGAGTACCTTCGAGAGGACCATCCGTCGAGCAGAGGTTGCGGTGGCAGCCGTCGTCGCGAGGATCCGCGATCTGGGGCTGAAAATAGCCCCGGAGAAGGCCGGGGCTGTCTGGTTTCACGGACGGCCTCGGTCTCGGCCACCGGCCAGATCGTGGATCCGGGTTGGAGAAGCCTGCGTCGAGGTGAAGTCCGAGTTGAAATATCTCGGACTGATCCTCGACAGCCACTGGTGCTTCGGTGCGCATCTCGACCGTCTCGTCCCCCGAGTCGAAAAGGCGGCGGCCTCTTTGGGCCGCCTGCTGCCCAACCTCGGGGGACCGGGAGATTTGGTGCGCCGCCTATACCTGGGCGTGGTGCGGTCTATGGCCTTATACGGTGCCCCAATATGGGCGCCGTACGTGATGACCAGCCGGCGCAACACGCTATTGTTGCGCCGGCTGCAGAGGCGGATGGCCATCCGCCTCATAAGAGGTTACCGCACCACGTCTACCGTGGCGGCGCTTGCTCTGGTGGGAGAACTTCCCTTCGAGCTTCAGGCGGCGGTGCGCGCCTATGTTTATGGGCGCACAAGCATCGCCGGCCGTGCTCGAGGGGCCCCGCCGGAGCGAGAGACGGTCGAGGGCTTCGAGCTCCAGGCCCGGAGACTAGCGCTCGCCAGATGGCGTGCCGAGCTTTGCTCCCACGCCGGCGAGCGCGTCCCCGGGGCTCTCCTGCCGCACTTCACCTCGTGGCGGGAGAGACGGCATGGCAGGCTCTCCTACCGAGCGACGCAGGTGTTCACCGGGCATGGCTGCTTCGGTGTCTACCTGTGTCGCATCGGGCGGGAAGCGACGACGGTGTGCCACCATTGTGGCGCGGAGGAAGACTCGGCGCAGCACACGCTGGAGGAATGTCCCGCCTTTTCAGCGCTGCGCCGAGTCCTAAAACGAGAAGTCGGCCACGACCTCGCACTCTCCAGCCTAGTTGGGGCCATGCTGGAGGGCCCGGGGAAGTGGGCGGCAGCAATCTCTTTCTGCGAGGAGGTTATGTCGCGGAAGGAGGCTGCCGAGCGGGATCGGGTGCTTACAGATCCCGCCCGACGTGCCCGGGGACGGCGTGCGCGCCCACGCCGAGAAACCCCGGGCAGCTGAGAGTAGGCGGGCGGCGGGTGTACCAGAACATGCTGGTTTCATTGCCCGCCGCCCGCCAACAGAGGAGGACCTCCACTGTTGGGAGTGGGGGATGACGAGTCGCCTGATGGAGGGGAGGGTTAACTGTGATCCTCCTCCAATATACTCGTCGTCCCCCCGGCGGCCGCTGTGATCATGGCGGGGGCCCTGGTCACCTATCGCGCGGTCGCCGTGTCGGGGCGGTGCGGGGTGCGACCCCTCGCGCCGCCGAATTTAAATGGATTTTAGGGGGGAGGATTTATTTTATTTCCCCCCGGGACGCGGCCCGCCATCGTTACCATCCTGATGGCCGGCCAGGCGAGGGGGAGCCGCGGTAGTGTTCTTCAAGAGTTCCCGTGGCTCCCCCGTTAAATCGCCAGCGATCGGTCCTGCGTCCTCAGGTCGCCGTGGAGGTTTTAGTGGGTCGATCCCCACACTACTCTCGTCCCGCTCCCCCGGGCGGGGCGGGGGTGTCTGGCGAGCAGATTTCCTCCACGTAAAATAACAAAAAAAAAAGGTTATGTCAAGGTTCCCCCCCGAGTCCGCTACCTTGTCGTGGTGGGGGGGCTTCGTGCCCTAATGATCCTCAAGGCTGTGCCGGCGGGGAATTTATTCCCTGGCAGGTTCTACCATGCCGGAGTGGCTTGAGGTGAGGGGCCAACTAAAGTCGGACACATACCGTAAACCTGTGGTCATGTTTTACAGGAACGGGGGTCTTGCCTTAACCGGCCGGGCCGCGAGGATGACAACCTCTCTAAAAAATCCCTAGCCCCAAGCAGTGTTGCGCGGTGATGAGGGTGTAGCTGGAGTAAGCGCCAGCTATGGTTGGTGGGTGCACCAATCTTTAGCGGACAACCCCGGGGTACCTGGCGACCCCCGGGTGTATTAGCCTTCCCCGGGTATGGCGGCTCTGCCCGGGGTGACCTTCTTTCCGACCACACTCGTGGGACCAATTATGGATTCTTTTAAACAAATAACCGGGGAGGGGGGAAACGAGCGTGAGGTGGAGGTGCGCGGGCCTATCGTGCGCCTCAAAAGATGTGCAGAGCCGGTGTCGCGGAGGCATTCTGCAACACGCGGTAAAAAGAGGACCGCAGCGGGCCTTGGTGAGTGCGATGACGGGGAGGAGTCAGATTTCTCTGTCTCCTCCCACCACTCATCGCAGAGTGTCCCGGGCTCTTCGTCGGCGAGGAAGAGAGGACGGCCGCCGACGACCGGCGAATATGTTGGCCTCGCAGAGGCCAAACTTAGGCTGGCCGAGGCCTCGCAGTTGGAGGCCGAGGCAAGGGAGGTGGCGGCGATATTCGACCCGGGTGCCCCCGTGCCGAGACCATCGCGGTCGAGCGTTCCGCTCCCGGACGAGACGGATATCGCGGAAAATTTCCGCAACCGTCCGACGCGGGATGTCGCGGCCGCTATATTGGAGAGCCTGGATGAGGTGGCCAGGATCTCCGGTGTGTCAAAGGGGCTGAAGGGCAACTTGGCCCGCGCCCTGAGGGTGGCCGCTTTAAACGGCAGGGTAGGGGTGTCCGAGCTTGCGGTTAGGTCAGCTACCGACGCCACGCGTGCCCTGGAGGCTGAGAATGCCGTCCTCAGGGGGCAAATGACGGAGCTGCGGGCGGAGGTGGCCCGGCTCCGGCAGGTGGTGGAGGCGAGTACGGCTGCTGCCGCAATGCCTCCGCCGCCGCGCCCGGGAGAGGGCTCAGTATCGCCGCCGATCGTCGCCGCCCGGGACTGCCAACGCTCCGGGCAAGAAAAGTCCTCGCCCCCACCTGCGGTTGCGCCCGCAGATTTTCTGGCGCAGATAAGCGCCCTGATAGACGCCAAATTGGCGTCATTCAGGAGGGAGCTCGCGCCGCGAACGGACTCGGCCCTGCGATCGGTGGCACCTGGGCCGTCCGTCCCCTCACAGTCTTCGGACAGGGTGGGGCGGAAGACGAAGAAGAAGAAGAAAGGTGGGAAAGCTGGGGCGGCTATAGCGGCCCAGACGGAGCCCGCTCGACCTCGAGCAGAATTGGCCCCACACTCCGCCGCGCTTCCACACCAGGAGGCGTGGTCCCAGGTGGTTGGGCGGAAGGCCAAAAAGGCGGCTGCCAAGGCCACTGCGGCCGCGAATAGAAAAGGACGGGTGGTCCCGGCGGCGCCCAGGAAGACACCCCTGCCTCCTCGACCGCCACGCACAGCAGCGGTTACCATAACGGTTCCGTCTGGCGTGGACATTACTTACGCGCAGGCGATGGCCACTGCCAGGTCCAAGGTGGATCTGGCAGAAATTGGCATCGCCTCGCTGAGGCCGCGAAGGGCGGTGACTGGGGGGTTAATTTTGGAGGTCCCTGGTACCGATGGGGCCGCCAAGGCCACCGTCCTCGCCACAAAAGTGGCGGAAGCGCTGGCTGGCACCGGCGTAAAGGTCGCGCGTCCGGTCAAAAAAGCTGACCTTAGGGTGCGCGGCCTGGTCGATTCGACCACGCCGGCGGAGGTCGCTGCGGCTGTTGCCCGCGTGGGCGGGTGCAGCGAGGGGGACATCAATACCGGCGAAATCCGGTCTTCCCCCTCGGGATTGGGCACCCTCTGGGTCCGATGTCCTGCTGCGGCCGCTCGCAAGGTTGCTGTCGCGGGCCGGATAACCGTCGGCTGGACCCAGGCAGCCGTGGAGGCCCTGAGTGCCCGGCCTCTGCAGTGTTACCGTTGCCTTGGTGTTGGCCACACCAGTCAGCGGTGCACTTCTGCCGAGGATAGGTCCGACTGCTGCTATAGATGCGGCAGTCGGGACCATAAGGTGGCAGCCTGTACGGCCACGCCCAATTGTCCCCTTTGTGCGTTCGCGGGCAAGCCGTCTGGTCACCGCCTCGGCAGCCAGGCATGTCCTGCTAGTACGGGGCGAGGCAAGGGAGGCGGCCAAAGGCCGTCTGCCAGATTTAATAAAAAGAGGAAGGAAACCACGATGGCCAAGGCAGCGACCACCGTGGCCAGCAACGAAAAGGCGGCACCGCCTGATGCTACCGCCGCGCCCGCGTGGGCGGATGGGGCCACTAAAGTCCCAGACGCCACCGCATCCGCGGCCGTGACGGCGATGGACACGGCTGTGTAATGGGGCCCGCGGGCCCGATAATACAAGTTAACCTCAACTGCTCGGCCAGAGCGCAGGACCTCCTGTTTCAATGCATGGCCGAGCGGGGTGCCGGGTTGGCAGTCGTGGCGGAGCCGCACAGGGTCCCCAAACATCCACACTGGATGGGGGACTCGATTGGCTCCGCCGCGATTATTTGGGCTGGGAGGCCGGGGTCCCCGCCGTGCTCGGTTATCGAGCGCGGCCTGGGATACGTGGCCGTTGATTGGGGCGGAACCGCGGTTGTGGCGATATACGCACCTCCAAGGTGGTCCCTCGAAGAGTTTGAGCAGTATCTGGACGGGGTAGGGAGATGCGTCTCCCGCTGCCATCCCCGTCCGGTGCTGGTCCTGGGGGACTTCAATGCCAAGGCCACGGCTTGGGGTTCCCCCGGGACTGACTCGAGGGGCCGGGAGGTGCTGGATTGGGCGGCGGGACTGGAGCTCCGTCTCCTGAACACGGGTTCGGTCCATACGTGCGTGCGGCATAACGGGGGGTCCATCGTTGACCTTTCGTGGGCAACGCCCCCGGCCGCGCGCCGCATTACGGGGTGGAGGGTGGCGGAAGAGGTCGAGACGTTGTCTGACCACAGATACATAGTTCTCGGCCTCTCCGCCGCCCCACCATCGACACCCCGACGTCGCCCCGCCGATGAGGGTTCGCCTCAACCGCGGTGGGCGCTGAAGCGCCTCGACCAGGACGCTCTGATGGCGGCAGCACACGTCGTGGCCTGGCCAGCAACATCGGCCGGGCCAGTCGACGGGAATGGGGAGGCCCGTTGGTTCCGGGGCGCAATGACATCGGTTTGCGACGTCGCCATGCCCCGGGCCAGGGTCTTCCCGAGAAAGGCGGTGTACTGGTGGTCGCGCGATATAGCGGAATTACGCACCGAGTGCGTTCGCGCGCGACGCCAGTACGCTCGCGCCCGTCGACGACGACGAACGGACGACGTGCTGGCTGCCCAACTGTACGGGCGATATCGGGAGAAGGTGGTCGCCCTGCAGCTGGCCATCAGGCGTGCGAAGGACCAGGCCTGGCGCGATCTCATCGACTCTCTGAACCGAGATCCGTGGGGGCGCCCATACAAGATGGCATTGGGACGACTGCGTCCCTGGGCGCCCCCCGTGACGGAGAGCCTGGATCCGGGGCTGCTCGGGCGGGTCGTGGACGCTTTATTCCCCGTTAGCGGGGAGGCGTCCCGGCCCGTCCCTGAGCCAGAGGAACATGAGTGGTCCCCGGATCTTGAGGTCGCGCCGGAGGAGATGGCCGGGGTCGTCAAATGGCTCCGGGGCAAGAATACCGCCCCGGGGCCGGACGGTATCCCCGGCCGGGTCTGGTTGCTCGCCGCGAGCGTCCTGGGGGAGAGGCTGAGGAGCCTCTACTCTGGGCTCCTGAGGTCGGGGACGTTCCCCGACCTATGGAGAGAAAGTCGGATGGTCCTCTTGAGGAAGGATGGGAGGCCGGCGGAATCTCCCTCCGCGTACCGGCCCATTTGTCTCCTGGATGAGGCGGGCAAGATCTTCGAGAAGATCATTGTTGCCCGCCTCTCCAGACACCTGTCCCGCGACGGCCCAGATCTGGCGGACTGCCAGTTTGGCTTCCGGGAGGGGCGATCGACGGTCGACGCTATCGACCGTCTCAAGTCCCTCTCGGACAATGCCGTGGCAAGGGGCGGGGTGTGCTTGGCGGTGTCCATTGACATCGTCAATGCGTTCAACACCCTGCCCTGGTCCGCCATTAGGGAGGCCCTCGTCGATCACCAGGTGCCTCCCTATCTGAGGCGGGTGATTGGGGCCTACCTGCGGGACAGGTGGGTTGAATACCCGGGCCGGTACGGGATGATAAGGAGGGAAGTGGACCGCGGGGTCCCGCAGGGGTCCGTTTTAGGACCGCTCCTGTGGGACCTGGGTTACAACGCGGTCCTGGAAAAGTCCTCCCTGCCCGACGGTGCCACCCTCGTCTGCTACGCGGACGACACGTTGGTGGTCGCCGTCGGGAGTACCTTCGAGAGGACCATCCGACGAGCAGAGGTTGCGGTGGCAGCCGTCGTCGCGAGGATCCGCGATCTGGGGCTGAAAATAGCCCCGGAGAAGGCCGAGGCTGTCTGGTTTCACGGACGGCCTCGGTCTCGGCCACCGGCCAGATCGTGGATCCGGGTTGGAGAAGCCTGCGTCGAGGTGAAGTCCGAGTTGAAATATCTCGGACTGATCCTCGACAGCCGCTGGAGCTTCGATGCGCATCTCGACCGTCTCGTCCCCCGAGTCGAAAAGGCGGCGGCCTCTTTGGGCCGCCTGCTGCCCAACCTCGGGGGACCGGGAGATTTGGTGCGCCGCCTATACCTGGGCGTGGTGCGGTCTATGGCCTTATACGGTGCCCCAATATGGGCGCCGTACGTGATGACCAGCCGGCGCAACACGCTGTTGTTGCGCCGGCTGCAGAGGCGGATGGCCATCCGCCTCATAAGAGGTTACCGCACCACGTCTACCGTGGCGGCGCTTGCTCTGGCGGGAGAACTTCCCTTCGAGCTTCAGGCGGCGGTGCGCGCCTATGTTTATGGGCGCACAAGCATCGCCAGCCGTGCTCGAGGGGCCCCGCCGGAGCGAGAGACGGTCGGGGGCTTCGAGCTCCAGGCCCGGAGACTAGCGCTCGCCAGATGGCGTGCCGAGCTTTGCTCCCACGCCGGCGAGCGCGTCCCCGGGGCTCTCCTGCCGCACTTCACCTCGTGGCGGGAGAGACGGCATGGCAGGCTCTCCTACCGAGCGACGCAGGTGTTCACCGGGCATGGCTGCTTCGGTGTCTACCTGTGTCGCATCGGGCGGGAAGCGACGACGGTGTGCCACCATTGTGGCGCGGAGGAAGACTCGGCGCAGCACACGCTGGAGGAATGTCCCGCCTTTTCAGCGCTGCGCCGAGTCCTAAAACGAGTAGTCGGCCACGACCTCGCACTCTCCAGCCTAGTTGGGGCCATGCTGGAGGGCCCGGGGAAGTGGGCGGCAGCAATCTCTTTCTGCGAGGAGGTTATGTCGCGGAAGGAGGCTGCCGAGCGGGATCGGGAGCTTACAGATCCCGCCCGACGTGCCCGGGGACGGCGTGCGCGCCCACGCCGAGAAACCCCGGGCAGCTGAGAGTAGGCGGGCGGCGGGTGTACCAGAACATGCTGGTTTCATTGCCCGCCGCCCGCCAACAGAGGAGGACCTCCACTGTTGGGAGTGGGGGATGACGAGTCGCCTGAAGGAGGCGAGGGTTAACTGTAATCCTCCTCCAATATACTCGTCGTCCCCCCGGCGGCCGCTGTGATCAGGGCGGGGGCCCTGGTCACCTATCGCGCGGTCGCCGTGTCGGGGCGGTGCGGGGTGCGACCCCTCGCGCCGCCGAATTTAAATGGATTTTAGGGGGGAGGATTTATTTTATTTCCCCCCGGGACGCGGCCGGCCATCGTTACCACCTTGATGGCCGGCCAGGCGAGGGGGAGCCGCGGTAGTGTTCTTCAAGAGTTCCCGTGGCTCCCCCGTTGAATCGCCAGCGATCGGTGTAGCGTCCTCAGGTCGCCGTGGAGGTTTTAGTGGGTCGAACCCCACACTACCCTCGTCCCGCTCCCCCGGGCGGGGCGGGGGTGTCTGGCGAGCAGATTTCCTCCACGTAAAATTAAAAAAAGGTTATGTCAAGGTTATGTCAAGGTTATGTCAAGGTTATGTCAAGGTTACACGGGCTCGGTCCATACGTGCGTGCGGCATAATGGGGGGTCCATCGTTGACCTTTCGTGGGCAACGCCCCCGGCCGCGCGCCGTATTACGGGGTGGAGGGTGGCGGAAGGGGTCGAGACGTTGTCTGACCACAGATACATAGTTCTCGACCTCTCCGCCGCCCCACCATCGACACCCCGTCGTCGCCCCGCCGATGAATGTTCGCCTCAGCCGCGGTGGGCGCTGATGCGCCTCGACCAGGACGCTCTGATGGCGGCAGCCCACGTCGTGGCCTGGCCAGCAACACCGGCCGGGCCAGTCGACGGGAATGGGGAGGCCCGTTGGTTCCGGGGAGCAATGACGTCGGTTTGCGACGTCGCCATGCCCCGGGCCAGGGTCTTCCCGAGGAAGGCGGTGTACTGGTGGTCGCGCGAGATAGCGGAATTACGCACCGAGTGTGTTCGCGCGCGACGCCAGTACGCTCGCGCCCGTCGACGACGACGAACGGACGACGTGCTGGCTGCTCAGCTGTACCGGCTATATCGGGAGAAGGTAGTCGCCCTGCAGCTGGCCATCGGGCGGGCAAAGGACCAGGCCTGGCGCGATCTCCTCGGCTCTCTGAACCGAGATCCGTGGGGGCGCCCATACAAGATGGCATTGGGACGACTGCGTCCCTGGGCGCCCCCCGTGACGGAGAGCCTGGATCCGGGGCTGCTCGGGCGGGTTGTGGACGCTTTATTCCCCGTCAGCGGGGAGATGTCCCTGCCCGTCCCTGAGCCAGAGGAACATGAGTGGTCCCCGGATCTTGAGGTCGCGCCGGAGGAGATGGCCGGGGTCGTCAAATGGCTCCGGGGCAAGAATACCGCCCCGGGTGCCGGACGGTATCCCCGGCCGGGTCTGGTTGCTCGCCGCGAGCGTCCTGGGGGAGAGGCTGAGGAGCCTCTACTCTGGGCTCCTGAGGTCGGGGACGTTCCCCGACCTATGGAGAGAAAGTCGGATGGTCCTCTTGAGGAAGGATGGGAGGCCGGGGGATTCTCCCTCCGCGTACCGGCCCATTTGTCTCCTGGATGAGGCGGGCAAGATCTTCGAGAAGATCATTGTTGCCCGCCTCTCCAGACACCTGTCCCGCGACGGCCCCGATCTGGCGGACTGCCAGTTTGGCTTCCGGGAGGGGCGATCGACGGTAGACGCTATCGGCCGTCTCAAGTCCCTCTCGGACAATGCCGTGGCAAGGGGCGGGGTGTGCTTGGCGGTGTCCATTGACATCGTCAATGCGTTCAACACCCTGCCCTGGTCCGCCATTAGGGAGGCCCTCGTCGATCACCGGGTGCCTCCCTATCTGAGGCGGGTGATCGGAGCCTACCTGCGGGACAGGTGGGTTGAATACCCGGGCCGGTACGGGATGATAAGGAGGGAAGTGGACCGCGGGGTCCCACAGGGGTCCGTTTTAGGACCGCTCCTGTGGGACCTGGGTTACAACGCGGTCCTGGAAAAGGCCTCCCTGCCCGACGGTGCCACCCTCGTCTGCTACGCGGACGACACGTTGGTGGTCGCCGTCGGGAGTACCTTCGAGAGGACCATCCGACGAGCAGAGGTTGCGGTGGCAGCCGTCGTCGCGAGGATCCGCGATCTGGGGCTGAAAATTGCCCCGGAGAAGGCCGAGGCTGTCTGGTTTCACGGACGGCCTCGGTTTCGGCCACCGGCCAGATCGTGGATCCGGGTTGGAGAAGCCTGCGTCGAGGTGAAGTCCCAGTTGAAATATCTCGGACTGATCCTCGACAGCCGCTGGAGCTTCGATGCGCATCTCGACCGTCTCGTCCCCCGAGTCGAAAAGGCGGCGGCCTCTTTGGGCCGCCTGCTGCCCAACCTCGGGGGACCGGGAGATTTGGTGCGCCGCCTATACCTGGGCGTGGTGCGGTCTATGGCCTTATACGGTGCCCCAATATGGGCGCCGAACGTGATGACCAGCCGGCGCAACACGCTGTTGTTGCGCCGGCTGCAGAGGCGGATGGCCATCCGCCTCATAAGAGGTTACCGCACCGCGTCTACCGTGGCGGCGCTTGCTCTGGCGGGAGAACTTCCCTTCGAGCTTCAGGCGGCGGAGCGCGCCTATGTTTATAGGCGCACAAGCATCTCCAGCCGTGCTCGAGGGGCCCCGCCGGAGCGAGAGACGGTCGAGGGCTTCGAGCTCCAGGCCCGGAGACTAGCGCTCGCCAGATGGCGTGCCGAGCTTTGCTCCCACGCCGGCGAGCGCGTCCCCGGGGCTCTCCTGCCGCACTTCACCTCGTGGCGGGAGAGACGGCATGGCAGGCTCTCCTACCGAGCGACGCAGGTGTTCACCGGGCATGGCTGCTTCGGTGTCTACCTGTGTCGCATCGGGCGGGAAACGACGACGGTGTGCCACCACTGTGGCGCGGAGGAAGACTCGGCGCAGCACACGCTGGAGGAATGTCCCGCCTTTTCAGCGCTGCGCCGAGTCCTAAAACGAGAAGTCGGCCACGACCTCGCACTCTCCAGCCTAGTTGGGGCCATGCTGGAGGGCCCGGGGAAGTGGGCGGCAGCAATCTCTTTCTGCGAGGAGGTTATGTCGCGGAAGGAGGCTGCCGAGCGGGATCGGGAGCTTACAGATCCCGCCCGACGTGCCCGGGGACGGCGTGCGCGCCCACGCCGAGAAACCCCGGGCAGCTGAGAGTAGGCGGGCGGCGGGTGTACCAGAATATGCTGGTTTCATTGCCCGCCGCCCGCCAACAGAGGAGGACCTCCCCTGTTCTGAGTGGGGGATGACGAGTCGCCTGAGGAGGCGTGGGTTAACTGTGATCCTCCTCCAATATACTCGTCGTCCCCCCGGCGGCCGCTGTGATCAGGGCGGGGGCCCTGGTCACCTGTCGCGCGGTCGCCGAGTCGGGGCGGTGCGGGGTGCGACCCCTCGCGCCGCCGAATTTAAATGGATTTTAGGGGGGAGGATTTATCTCCCCCCGGGACGCGGCCGGTCATCGTTACCATCCTGATGGCCGGCCAGGCGAGGGGGAGCCGCGGTAGTGTTCTTCAAGAGTTCCCGTGGCTCCCCCGTTGAATCGCCAGCGATCGGTCCCGCGTCCTCAGGTCGCCGTGGAGGTTTTAGTGGGTCAAACCCCACACTACCCTCGTCCCGCTCCCCCGGGCGGGGCGGGGGTGTCTGGCGAGCAGATTTCCTCCACGTAAAATAAAAAAAAAAAAAGGTTATGTCAAGGTTATGTCAAGGTTATGTCGGTACCCTGCTGCGGGGAGCGGGGGGGGAACCGACGAGGCCACCGGATTGTAGGGACGCTCGGACATCGGGGGGGTCCAGGACGGGCTGCCGGTGCCCCTTCTCCCGGCGATCCTCCTGGCCACGCTAAACATTTACACTTTCTTGCACACTTTGTACTGTCCCTTCTGTGTTTTTATTTTTTACACATAATGAACCACGACAAAACTAAGCAGGTATCTACAGTGCCGCCTGCATCTCTCGGCCGTGCCGAGATAAGGGTGTGTCCCGGCACCCGCAACTCCTCCAAGTCGGTAGGCAACCAGGCCGACTTGGAAGTGACGGCTACTGGAAGCCAACGAGGCCAACGCCGCGACGCCGAGCAGGAGGGTTCTCCTTTCCTGCCCAGGAAAAGCCTGGCACGATCTCCGCCGTCGGGATCCCGCGATCCTGTTCGCGAGACCGGAGACGAGAGTCCCCGGACGGAGGCCGTTACGGCATCTTCTCCGGCTCCCAACCCCTCCTCTCCTCCCTTCTTCTCCCCCCTCCCCCCTTCCTCCCTCTTTACCTTCCCTTCTTCCCCCACCCTTGGCTCCGGAAAGGGGTCAGCGGGGAGGGGGAAGATCAAGAGGAAGAGGACCGCTTTTTCGTCGCCCGAAGAAGCATACGAATGCACGTCGGACGAATCGACGTCGGCCAGTGGTTTTGTGAGTCCCCTGCCTTGCTTGGAGACTCAAGTTAAGAAGGCGGTTGCCGGTACGCGAGCCCTCGCCAAAAAGCTAGGCGCCTCAGCCGAGCAAGAGGAGGGCACGCGTAAGCTATTTAACACCATTATCAGGAGTCTCAACGAGGTGCAACATGCGGTCAAGGCTATGAGGAGGAACGAGCGTGCCCCTTCAACCTTAACTCCAGCCCACCGCCCTCCAACACGGAGCTCCCCAGCTCCGGACGCGAAGCCTGGAGGTCGCGGGGTCAATACGGGCACGCAGACCGAGCCTGCGACGGAGAGGATGGACACCGAGTGCATCGCCCCGCCGAGGACCAGGTCTTGTGGCACTCAGACCTGCGACCCGCAGGAGGTGGACGACCACGACGTAGCGGACTGGACGCGCGGGGCCAGGGACTGGCCATCTCTCCGAGCACTGGTGGACAGGAGGTGGGCGGAATCGTCGTTCGTGAACACGACAATTGTCGAGGGTAACCCCCTCGTTGGCTGTCCGGACGACGATCTGGCGTGCTTCGCCCCAGCTGACCTCGAGGTGGGAACGGGCCCTGCCCGCTTCCTTCTAGACCGGATACCGGGGGTTGCTGACCTGAGGACGGACCCTCCATCGGTTGGTGAGTCCACATTTCTCACCCTCAGGACATCCATTCCGCGCCGCGATGCCCCCCCCAGAATCCGCGAGAAAAAAATATTTTTCGCGGCTGACAGGGCAACCGGGTCCAGCACCTTCGCGGCGGAAAACGCGTACAGGGCACTCGCGCACTTAAGGGAACTGGGAGTCAAGATGGCATGCAAGTGCATAGCCATTGCCTCCCACCCCGACATTCCTTCGGAGCCTTTCCGAAAGATGCTCGAGGCGGTTTTCTCGGGAACCGGGGTTGCAATTAAGATCTGGGGGATCCCAGCCGGCCAAATGCGTCGCCCCCCCGAGCAGCCCTCCGACACGGTACTGGTGAGGGGCGAGAACCTCACGTACGCTCAGATGCTTCGGGCCGTAAAGGATAAGGTCGACATCGACGGCGCGGGGATTCTCGTCTCCGACGTCAGGACCAGCAGGGATGGACACATGCTCATACAAGTGAGGGGCGACGGGGCGAAGGCCAGGGCCCTCAGCTCCCTGGTTAACGAAAAGGTACAAGGGCTTAGGGCGTCGGTCGGGGTGGGAAGGGGCCCTCTCCGCACCTTGCACCTCCGCCGTGTCGAAGGCGACGCGACCGTCGACGACATAAAGGCGGCTATTCACAGGAGGCTGCCCGAATTTCCATCTGACAGCTACAAGATACGCGCTCTCCGGCCGGCGTTTGCTGGGAGGCAGAATGCATCTATTCTGGCTCCCGCGTCGGTGGCGGCGCGTATCCTCGCCCTCAGCCCGCTACGCGTGGGCTGGAGCTGCTGTCTGGTAACTGAGCGCGAGGAAATCCTCCAGTGCTTCAGGTGCCGGGGATACGGACATCGGGCCGCTGATTGTAAAGGGCCAGACCGTACAAAGGTCTGCCGCAAATGCGGCGCTGATGATCACCGGGCGGGCGAGTGTAAGGGGCGCGAGAGGTGCGTGGTCTGCGACCAGGACGGGCATCGGGACGGGGGTCTCAGATGTCCTGCCTACCGCAGGGCCCTTGAAGAGGCTAGGAGCAAGGGGGGGAAGCCTCCTACTAACGAACGACGTCCGAAAATAACGCCGCGAGCGCGAGCCTCTCCCCCTTCGGTTGAAAAGGTGATTAGCTCGTCCGCGGTGCGTAATCACAATATAACATCTGAGCAGTCTGCTCGTCGGGATGAAGCAGGCATTAGTTCTGGGGGCGGTGGTACGCGCGCGGGTGGATGTCCGCAGCCTGCACCGCGCGGTGCATCGGCCGGGGGGGTACCCCCTGTGCCAAGTAGCGCGTCGCCAACGCGCAGCGATGTCTGCGCAGACCAGGGCGCAGACTCGGCCTGTCGCCGCGAACCGTGCCGGAAAGAGCCGAAGCTCAGGCTGAAGAGAGCGCCGGCCCAGGGACGCGCGGGGAGAGACGGGCTGACGAGTCCGAATGACGTCGTCTTGCGTCCGCGCAGCACGGAACGCGCAGGCGGCGGCGCAGGCGCGGCCGAGCTGGGCGAAATTACACGACAGGTGCCGAGCGGCTCAACAAGCACTGCGGAGCAGGGACGTGCGGAGAGGGACGGTCCTCTCCGTCAAAATATAGAAAATAAGGCTGACGTCACGTAACGTCTGTTTCGATACGCGACTGACACGCACGGTTTTTTGTGCAAGAGTTTTTGTGCGAGGTATATTTCTTGTCGGCCTACTTTTAAAACTTTTTCTTTTCTTACAGTTCTTTTCTTTTTCTTTTGTTATAACGTTAGCTTATCGGTCGTTAACCGATAAGTTTTGAAATTTAATTTATTTAATTTTATTAGTGAAGTGCAGTGTGTGGGTGCAACGGCAACGCCGAGCTTAACATTGCTGCACGGAATTTACTGTTTGGTTCACCGGAATACCTTCGCTTCGATTTTAGCAGAGCGCAAACGTCTCGCCGACGGTAAATCCCATATTTACTCTCAATTTTCGATTTTCACGAGACGTTATACTAGTGCGGCGCAATGGCTAATATGGCCAGTTTACAGAGTATCCGGCTGGGGGGTCTCAATGTTCTCCAGATAAACCTGCATAGGTGTCGGCTAGCCCACGATTTACTGCAGCAGGCTGTGCGTGAGCTCGAGGTCGACGTTGTCCTCGTGTCGGAGCCCTGGACCGTTCCAGGTGACTGGCACAGGGATGAAACCGGAAAGGCGGCCGTCTGGGTCGCGGGGAGGGGCGCTGCGGGGGCGGGGGTTAGGCCTGTAGGGGCCGTTCGGGGGGCGGTGGCGGTCAGCGTGGGTGACCTCACCCTCGTTGGCTGCTATTTCTCCCCGAATATTCCTCTCTCTGAATTCGGTGCCCTTCTCTGTGATCTTGAGGCCCTAATTGGAAATATCCCTCTGGGTCAGATTGCAGTGGGCGGGGACTTCAACGCGAAGTCCCCGGCCTGGGGATCGGTCTGCTCCGATGCAAGGGGGCACGCCGTCCTCGAGCTCATAAATAAGATGGGCCTCGTCCCGGTAAAGAGTACCGGGTCTTTCACTTTTGAGAGGGGGAGCCAGCGCTCCCTCATCGATTTTATGTTCTGTGGCGGCGGCGCCTATGCCAGGTTGATGGAGAGCAGGATCCTCGACATTGAGACTGCCTCCGACCACCGGTACATTCTACACAAGTTTGGTGGGTGCGCGGCCGGGCGGGGACCGCATCTCGGCCCACCGCGCCGGAGCATCGACACCAGGAAATTCTTGGAATTATATTGCAGGTATGCGCATGAAGCTAACCCTCTCAGTATTGTTACTGTTGAGGACGTGGACGCGTACATAGACATGATTGTCGACCTGGCCGGACGAGCGTCTCGCACCCTCCACCCCGGGCTGCGCGATAAGCGTCCCGTGTGGTGGTGGAGTAGCGAGATCGCGACGGCCAGGAAAATGGTTTGCAAGGCCAGGCGAAGCCTGCAGAGGGCCAGGCGCGGTCGGGACGCCGGGGCCCTGGAAGTTCGTATCTCGGCGTATAAAGTCCTTAAAAAGGACCTGGCACGCTCTATAGCGATTGCCAAGTCCGCCGCGTGGAAAAAGTTTACTGATAGCGTGGAGGCTGATGTGTGGGGCCGGCCGTACCTGTGGGTCAGCGGCAGGGTCAAGGGACGCTCTCCGCCAGCATCCCTTAGTGCCGGCGAGGTGGCGGACGTCGTCCGCAAGCTTTTTGTAACGGAGCCTCCTAGTGGGGCTCCTTTCCCTCGAATTGAGGAGTTTATATCAGAGTGCCCTGCCTCTTCTAGGCAGTTTTTTACAGAGGACGAGGTCGAGGCGGCCATCAAAAAGGTCAAGAGGAAGGCGGCCGGCGTCGACGGCATAGCGTCCTCCGTGGTCTGGGCTCTTGGGAGAGAGGCGCTCAGCCACGTCGCCCACCTTTTCAACACATGCCTCGAATTGGGATATTTCCCGGAGGCGTGGAAGGTGGGCCGGCTGGTGTTGATCCCTAAGAAGCCTGGACCCGGGGGCGTGGTGTCGTGGCGCCCGCTTTGCCTTCTCTCGAACTTCTCCAAGGCGTTTGAGTATTGTCTCAAGGAGCGCCTGGCGTCCGTGGTGGCCTTCGCAAGCAATCAATTTGGCTTTGTCAAGCGCAAAAGCACGGTCGATGCCATGTGTCGCCTCATCGACACATGGGACGCTGCCAAGCGTACAGGATTGCATTGTGTAATGGTTGCCTTGGACGTCAGGAATGCCTTTAACACCGTAAGGTGGGACGGTATTTTGGGCGCCTTGGCGGGGAAAGGGGTCTCGGCTCCGCTGTTGCGCGTGCTGAGTAGCTATCTCAGTGGGCGCGTGGTGGAGGCGACGACCCCGTCCGGACCTGAGCGTTTTCCAGTTCATGCCGGGGTGCCTCAGGGCTCCGTTCTCGGCCCCTGGTTCTGGAACGCCCAATACGATGGCCTCCTCGAGATGTCTCTTCCCAGGCACTGTAGTCTAATAGGATTTGCGGACGACGTCGCCCTGCTCGTCGGCGCACGCAGTGCCGACCGCGTGGTTGCGTTGGCCGAGCAAACGCTCGCCCGCATCCGCGCGTGGTTCGGGGACAACCATCTAGAGCTGGCGGAGGAGAAGACCGAGGTCCTGCACCTGACCAGCAGGAAGGCTCCGGGGCCCCTCCAGCTGGCCCTCGGTTCGGCGTCCCTTCGAGGCGGCGGATGCGTGCGCTACCTCGGACTGCTGATCGAGGGAAATCAGTGTTTTCGTGCACATGTCAGGCGAAGCTGCGAGAAGGCAGCCAAGTACGCGGGCCTGCTAGCCCGAATCCTTCCCAATATCCGGGGCGGGGGCTACTGGGCTCGGCTGCTCTATTATAGGGTGGTCGAGTCGGTGGTCCTCTACGCGGCCCCTGCTTGGGCGCACGTGGCGTCGAGGTGCGGCAACGATAAGGCCATTAACGCGGTCCAGCGTTCGATCCTGGCCCGAGTGGCCAGGTCGTACAGGACCGTGTCCCCCGACGCCGTTTGTGTTCTGGCGGGCGTGCCGCCTCTGGTGTTGGTGGCGGAGGAAAGGCTTCGCATTTTTCGCAGGCTGTCCACCCTCGACCGGGGCTCGGAGGGCTTCGTGTCGGAGGCTGGGCGGGTTAAGGCTGAGGAAAGGCTTGTCACGCTACAGCG
This sequence comes from Megalopta genalis, assembly GCF_051020955.1. Taxonomy (NCBI): domain Eukaryota; kingdom Metazoa; phylum Arthropoda; class Insecta; order Hymenoptera; family Halictidae; genus Megalopta; species Megalopta genalis. The sequence continues at coordinate 419,305 of NW_027476110.1, read as the reverse complement.
TTGGCAAGACAGATGGGACGCTGCAAAGCATGGACGCTGGACCCACCGCTTGATTCCCGTTATCAGCGAGTGGGTCCAGTGGGGCCCTAAAATTCTCAGTTTTCACCTGACCCAGTTTATCACCGGGCACGGATGCTTCTCTGAGTATCAGTCGAGGATGGGCTTTTTGTCGAGTGATCTCTGCCTGGCATGTGGGCGCGGGCCTGATGGCCCCGTTCATGCGTTCTTGGAGTGCGGGCGTTTTGCTGCCGAGAGGGGCGCCGCCGAGGGTTCGATGGGTACAGCTATCAGCCTCGGCAATTTTATGGCGCTTTTAAAAAACGACACCACCAGGACATTTCTCGTTCGCTACATCACCGGTGTTGCCAAGCAACGAGAAGAGCTTGATCGGACAGAAAAGCGACGGCACTGTAGGATGCGAGGCACCTCCAGTTGATCTGGTTGGGTCAATAGTCTAGGCGTTCACTATTTATTTATTTATTATTTATTCTTTTTTTCACTTTTATTTATGTACTTATTTATTTTCTATTTTATGTCACTTATTTATAGATGTTTGTTCTAGACTTCGGTTCCCCTAGGTTTGTCTAGGTGCTCCATGGCTATTTTTTCTTGTCTTTAGGATTTTCTAGCATAGGCTTACCGTGGCCTTTGTCAAACGGTCATGACAGACGATCCAGACACCCACCGTGCAGGAATCCCGAGAGGGGACGCCGCGGTGGGTGTTCTGCGCAAAGGCTGAAGCCTGAGGAGGGGTTTAGTGGGTATACCAGGCATTGCACCTTTTTCGCCAGGGAGTCCCACACTCCCGCCCACCAACATCCAGGGGCGGCGTGCGCAAAGCATTCCCCTCCTCCTGAAAAAAAAAAAAAAAAAAAAAAAAATGTCAAGGTTATGTCAAGGTTATGTCAAGGTTATGTCAAGGTTATGTCAAGGTTATGTCAAGGTTATGTCAAGGTTATGTCAAGGTTCCCCCCCGAGTCCGCTACCTTGTCGTGGTGGGGGGGCTTCGTGCCCTAATGATCCTCAAGGCTGTGCCGGCGGGGAATTTATTCCCTGGCAGGTTCTACCATGCCGGAGTGGCTTGAGGTGAGGGGCCAACTAAAGTCGGACACATACCGTAAACCTGTGGTCATGTTTTACAGGAACGGGGGTCTTGCCTTAACCGGCCGGGCCGCGAGGATGACAACCTCTCTAAAAAATCCCTAGCCCCAAGCAGTGTTGCGCGGTGATGAGGGTGTAGCTGGAGTAAGCGCCAGCTATGGTTGGTGGGTGCACCAATCTTTAGCGGACAACCCCGGGGTACCTGGCGACCCCCGGGTGTATTAGCCTTCCCCGGGTATGGCGGCTCTGCCCGGGGTGACCTTCTTTCCGACCACACTCGTGGGACCAATTATGGATTCTTTTTCACAAATAACCGGGGAGGGGGGAAACGAGCGTGAGGTGGAGGTGCGCGGGCCTATCGTGCGCCTCAAAAGATGCACAGAGCCGGTGTCGCGGAGGCATTCGGCGACACGCGGCAAAAAGAGGACCGCAGCGGGCCTTGGTGAGTGCGATGAGGGGGAGGAGTCAGATTTCTCTGTCTCCTCCCACCACTCATCGCAGAGTGTCCCGGGCTCGTCATCAGCGAGGAAGAGAGGACGGCCGCCGACGACCGGCGAATATGTTGGCCTCGCAGAGGCCAAACTTAGGCTGGCCGAGGCCTCGCAGTTAGAGGCCGAGGCAAGGGAGGTGGCGGCGATATTCGACCCGGGTGGCCCCGTGCCGAGACCATCGCGGTCGAGCGTCCCGCTCCCGGACGAGACGGATATCGCGGAAAATTTCCGCAACCGTCCGACGCGGGATGTAGCGGCCGCTATATTGGAGAGCCTGGATGAGGTGGCCAGAATCTCCGGTGTGTCAAAGGGGCTGAAGGGCAACTTGGCCCGCGCCCTGAGGGTGGCCGCCTTAAACGGCAGGGTGGGGGTGTCCGAGCTGGCAGTGAGGTCAGCTACCGACGCCACGCGTGTCCTGGAGGCCGAAAATGCCGTCCTCAGGGGGCAAATGATGGAGCTGCAGGCGGAGGTGGCCAGGCTCCGGCAGGTGGTGGAGGCGAGAACGGCTGCTGCCGCAATGCCTCCGCCGCCGCGCCAGGGAGAGGGCTCAGTATCGCCGCCGATCGTCGGCGCCCGGGATTGCCATCGCTCCGGGCAAGAAAAGTCCTCGCCACCACCGGCGGCTGCGCCCGCAGATTTTCTGGCGCAAATAGGCGCCCTGATAGACGCCAAATTGGCGTCATTCAGGAAGGAGCTCGCGCCGCGAACGGACTCGGCCCTGCGATCGATGGCCCCTGGGCCGTCCGTCCCCTCACAGTCTTCGGACAGGGTGGGGCGGAAGACGAAGAAGAAGAAGAAAGGTGGGAAGGCTGGGGCGGCTATAGCGGCCCAGACGGAGCCCGCTCGACCGCGAGCAGAATCGGCGCTACCCTCTGCCGCGCCTCCACCCCAGGAGGCGTGGTCCCAGGTGGTTGGCCGCAAGGCTAAAAAGGCGGCTGCCAAGGCCACTGCGGCGGCGAATAATAAAAAAGGACGGGTGGTCCCGGCGGCCCCCAGGAAGACACCCCTGCCTCCGCGACCGCCACGCACAGCAGCGGTTACCATAACGGTTCCGTCTGGCGTGGACATTACTTACGCGCAGGCGATGGCCACTGCCAGGTCCAAGGTGGACCTGGCAGAAATTGGCATCGCCTCGCTGAGGCCGCGAAGGGCGGTGACTGGGGGGTTAATTTTGGAGGTCCCTGGCACCGATGGGGCCGCCAAGGCCACCGTCCTCGCCACAAAAGTGGCGGAAGCGCTGGCAGGCACCGGCGTAAAGGTCGCGCGTCCAGTCAAAAAAGCTGACCTTAGGGTGCGCGGCCTGGTCGATTCGACCACGCCGGCGGAGGTCGCTGCGGCTGTTGCCCGCGTGGGCGGGTGCAGTGAGGGGGACATCAATACCGGCGAAATCCGGTCTTCCCCCTCGGGATTGGGCACCCTCTGGGTCAGATGTCCTGCCGCGGCCGCTCGCAGGGTTGCTGTCGCGGGCCGGATAACCGTCGGCTGGACCCAGGCAGCCGTGGAGTCCCTGAGTGCTCGGCCTCTGCAGTGTTACCGTTGCCTTGGTGTTGGCCACACCAGTCAGCGGTGCACATCTGCCGAGGATAGGTCCGACTGCTGCTATAGATGCGGCAGTCGGGACCATAAGGTGGCAGCCTGTACGGCCACGCCCAATTGTCCGCTTTGTGCGGGTGCGGGCAAGCCGTCTGGTCACCGTCTCGGCAGCCGGGCATGTCCTGCCAGTGCGGGGCGAGGCAAGGGAGGCGGCCAATGGCCGTCTGCCAGATTTCTTAAAAAAAGGAAGGAAACCACGATGGCCAAGGCAGCGACCACCGTGGCCAGCAACAAAAAGGCGGCACCGCCTGATGCTACCGCCGCACCCGCGGGGGCGGATGGGGCCACTAAAGTCCCAGACGCCACCGCATCCGCGGCCGTGACGGCGATGGACACGGCTGTGTAATGGGGCCCCCGGGCCCGATAATACAAGTTAACCTCAACTGCTCGGCCAGAGCGCAGGATCTCCTGTTTCAATGCATGGCCGAGCGGGGTGCCGGGTTGGCAGTCGTGGCGGAGCCGCACAGGGTGCCCAAACATCCACACTGGATGGGGGACTCGATTGGTTCCGCCGCGATTACTTGGGCTGGGAGGCCGGGGTCCCCGCCGTGCTCGCTTATCGAGCGCGGCCTGGGATACGTGGCCGTTGATTGGGGCGGCACCGCGGTTGTGGCGATATACGCACCTCCAAGTTGGTCCCTCGAAGAGTTTGAGCAGTATCTGGACGGGGTAGGGAGATGCGTCTCCCGCTGCCGTCCCCGTCCGGTGCTGGTGCTGGGGGACTTCAATGCCAAGGCCACGGCTTGGGGTTCCCCCGGGACTGACTCGCGGGGCCGGGAGGTGCTGGATTGGGCGGCGGGACTGGAGCTCCGTCTCCTGAACACGGGCTCGGTCCATACGTGCGTGCGGCATAACGGGGGGTCCATCGTTGACCTTTCGTGGGCAACGCCCCCGGCCGCGCGCCGTATTACGGGGTGGAGGGTGGCGGAAGAGGTCGAGACGTTGTCTGACCACAGATACATAGTTCTCGACCTCTCCGCCGCCCCACCATCGACACCCCGACGTCGCCCCGCCGATGAGGGTTCGCCTCAACCGCGGTGGGCGCTGAAGCGCCTCGACCAGGACGCTCTGATGGCGGCAGCACACGTCGTGGCCTGGCCAGCAACACCGGCCGGGCCAGTCGACGGGGATGGGGAGGCCCGTTGGTTCCGGGGCGCAATGACGTCGATTTGCGACGTCGCCATGCCCCGGGCCAGGGTCTTCCCGAGGAAGGCGGTGTACTGGTGGTCGCGCGAGATAGCGGAATTACGCACCGAGTGCGTTCGCGCGCGACGCCAGTACGCTCGCGCCCGTCGACGACGACGAACGGACGACGTGCTGGCTGCCCAGCTGTACGGGCTATATCGGGAGAAGGTGGTCGCCCTGCAGCTGGCCATCAGACGGGCAAAGGACCAGGCCTGGCGCGATCTCCTCGGCTCTCTGAACCGAGATCCGTGGGGGCGCCCATACAAGATGGCATTGGGACGACTGCGTCCCTGGGCGCCCCCCGTGACGGAGAGCCTGGATCCGGGGCTGCTCGGGCGGGTCGTGGACGCTTTATTCCCCGTTAGCGGGGAGGTGTCCCGGTCCGTCCCTGAGCCAGAGGAACATGAGTGGTCACCGGATCTTGAGGTCGCGCCGGAGGAGATGGCCGGGGTCGTCAAATGGCTCCGGGGCAAGAATGCCGCCCCGGGGCCGGACGGTATCCCCGGCCGGGTCTGGTTGCTCGCCGCGAGCGTCCTGGGGGAGAGGCTGAGGAGCCTCTACTCTGGGCTCCTGAGGTCGGGGACGTTCCCCGACCTATGGAGAGAAAGTCGGATGGTCCTCTTGAGGAAGGATGGGAGGCCGGGGGATTCTCCCTCCGCGTACCGGCCCATTTGTCTCCTGGATGAGGCGGGCAAGATCTTCGAGAAGATCATTGTTGCCCGCCTCTCCAGACACCTGTCCCGCGACGGCCCCGATCTAGCGGACTGCCAGTTTGGCTTCCGGGAGGGGCGATCGACGGTCAACGCTATCGACCGTCTCAAGTCCCTCTCGGACAATGCCGTGGCAAGGGGCGGGGTGTGCTTGGCGGTGTCCATTGACATCGTCAATGCGTTCAACACCCTGCCCTGGTCCGCCATTAGGGAGGCCCTCGTCGATCACCAGGTGCCTGCCTATCTGAGGCGGGTGATCGGAGCCTACCTGCGGGACAGGTGGGTCGAATACCCGGGCCGGTACGGGATGATACGGAGGGAGGTGGACCGCGGGGTCCCGCAGGGGTCCGTTTTAGGACCGCTCCTGTGGGACCTGGGTTACAACGCGGTCCTGGAAAAGGCCTCCCTACCCGACGGTGCCACCCTCGTCTGCTACGCGGACGACACGTTGGTGGTCGCCGTCGGGAGTACCTTCGAGAGGACCATCCGACGAGCAGAGGTTGCGGTGGCAGCCGTCGTCGCGAGGATCCGCGATCTGGGGCTGAAAATAGCCCCGGAGAAGGCCGAGGCTGTCTGGTTTCATGGACGGCCTCGGTCTCGGCCACCGGCCAGATCGTGGATCCGGGTTGGAGAAGCCTGCGTCGAGGTGAAGTCCGAGTTGAAATATCTCGGACTGACCCTCGACAGCCGCTGGAGCTTCGATGCGCATCTCGACCGTCTCGTCCCCCGAGTCGAAAAGGCGGCTGTCTCTTTGGGCCGCCTGCTGCCCAACCTCGGGGGACCGGGAGATTTGGTGCGCCGCCTATACCTGGGCGTGGTGCGGTCTATGGCCTTATACGGTGCCCCAATATGGGCGCCGTACGTGATGACCAGCCGGCGCAACACGCTGTTGTTGCGCCGGCTGCAGAGGCGGATGGCCATCCGCCTCATAAGAGGTTACCGCACCACGTCTACCGTGGCGGCGCTTGCTCTGGCGGGAGAACTTCCCTTCGAGCTTCAGGCGGCGGTGCGCGCCTATGTTTATGGGCGCACAAGCATCGCCAGCCGTGCTCGAGGAGCCCCGCCGGAGCGAGAGGCGGTCGAGGGCTTCGAGCTCCAGGCCCGGAGACTAGCGCTCGCAAGATGGCGTGCCGAGCTTTGCTCCCACGCCGGCGAGCGCGTCCCCGGGGCTCTCCTGCCGCACTTCACCTCGTGGCGGGAGAGACGGCATGGCAGGCTCTCCTACCGAGCGACGCAGGTGTTCACCGGGCATGGCTGCTTCGGTGTCTACCTGTGTCGCATCGGGCGGGAAGCGACGACGGTGTGCCACCATTGTGGCGCGGAGGAAGACTCGGCGCAGCACACGCTGGAGGAATGTCCCGCCTTTTCAGCGCTGCGCCGAGTCCTAAAACGAGTAGTCGGCCACGACCTCGCACTCTCCAGCCTAGTTGGGGCCATGCTGGAGGGCCCGGGGAAGTGGGCGGCAGCAATCTCTTTCTGCGAGGAGGTTATGTCGCGGAAGGAGGCTGCCGAGCGGGATCGGGAGCTTACAGATCCCGCCCGACGTGCCCGGGGACGGCGTGCGCGCCCACGCCGAGAAACCCCGGGCAGCTGAGAGTAGGCGGGCGGCGGGTGTACCAGAACATGCTGGTTTCATTGCCCGCCGCCCGCCAACAGAGGAGGACCTCCACTGTTGGGAGTGGGGGATGACGAGTCGCCAGAAGGAGGCGAGGGTTAACTGTAATCCTCCTCCAATATACTCGTCGTCCCCCCGGCGGCCGCTGTGATCAGGGCGGGGGCCCTGGTCACCTATCGCGCGGTCGCCGTGTCGGGGCGGTGCGGGGTGCGACCCCTCGCGCCGCCGAATTTAAATGGATTTTAGGGGGGAGGATTTATTTTATTTCCCCCCGGGACGCGGCCGGCCATCGTTACCATCCTGATGGCCGGCCAGGCGAGGGGGGGCCGCGGTAGTGTTCTTCAAGAGTTCCCGTGGCTCCCCCGTTGAATCGCCAGCGATCGGTCCTGCGTCCTCAGGTCGCCGTGGAGGTTTTAGTGGGTCAAACCCCACACTACCCTCGTCCCGCACCCCCGGGCGGGGCGGGGGTGTCTGGCGAGCAGATTTCCTCCACGTAAAATAAAAAAAAAAAAAAAAAAGGTTATGTCAAGGTTATGTCAAGGTTATGTCAAGGTTATGTCGGTCGGATAAGGGACTGTCATGCGTAACTAAGGTCTTTTGGCCATAGCCTCTGCAGTCCAAGTCTTCCCCACCTTCACGTGGTACCGGCTGTTCTCGCCGAAGGGGTTCAGGCTCTCGAATGACGCAGCAACAGTGGTAGCTGTCGACGGGCACAACCACTCACTTTCATATACACACACGTTCTACGCGTGCTTCCGGGCACCCTTTGTCTCGGGGAGAGTGTAAGAGAGGCCTTCCCCTTTTTCCGGGGAGCCAGTGGATGAATTGAGTAACCCTATAAACGGGTTCACTCGTGAATGAAGGGGGCCTACCTATAAACGGGAATGCCCTGGCGGGTTATGAATGGTCCGGGTATCTGGTCAATAGGTACACCGGAATATGAATGAGTCTCCGAGTTCGAGGGGTCGCTGTCTGGGAGTACGGTGCAGTGATCGTCGGGGGAGGGAATGATCGGGGGTCCTGAGGGGACTTCCTCGTGTCCGTGTGCGCCCCCTATCTGGAGGGTACAGCGGTTAACACCGGTGGGCACTGCCGGGCCGCCATTAGTAGGGGGGCCCGAACCCAGCCCAGCCAGTTGGGAGGCAGCCCTGCACAATGGTAGGGCGATTACGCTAAATCCCGCTTCTCGTAGTAGTGCCGAGTGGCGTCCGGACGGGTACCCTGCTGCGGGGAGCGGGGGGGGAACCGACGAGGCCACCGGATTGTAGGGACGCTCGGACATCGGGGGGGTCCAGGACGGGCTGCCGGTGCCCCTTCTCCCGGCGATCCTCCTGACCATATTACACACCTACACTCTTTTACACTGTTTTTGTCCCTTTTTGTTTAACTCCATTTTTTAAAAATGAATAGAGATATAGAAAATAAGCAGGTTTTTACAGTGCCGCCTGCGTCCCTCGGTTTATCCGAGGTAAGGGTGCTTCCCGGCACCCGCAATTCCGCCAAGTCGGTAGGCAACCAGGCCGACTTGGATGTGCTGGCTACTGGAAGTCAGCGCCTCGATCTCGCGCAGGAGGGCTCGCCCTTTCTGCCGAGAAAGAGTTTGGCACGGTCTCCGCCGTCAGGATCTCGTGATCCTGCACGTGAGGCCGAGGACCGGGAGAATCCCCGGACGGCGGCCGTTACGGCCTCCTCTCCGGTGCCCAATCCCCCCTCCCCTCCCTTCTTCTCCCCTCTCCCTCCTTCCTCCCTCTTTACCTTCCCTTCTTCCCCCACCCTTGGCTCCGGAAAGGGGTCAGCGGGGAGGGGGAAGATCAAGAGGAAGAGGACCGCTTTTTCGTCGCCCGAAGAAGCACACGAATGCACGTCGGACGAATCGACGTCGGCCAGTGGTTATGTGAGTCCCCTGCCTTGCTTGGAGACTCAAGTTAAGAAGGCGGTTGCCGGTACGCGAGCCCTCTCCAAAAAGCTAGGCGCCTCAGCTGAGCAAGAGGAGGGCACGCGTAAGCTATTTAACACCATTATCAGGAGTCTCAACGAGGTGCAACATGCGGTCAAGGCTATGAGGAGGAACGAGCGTGCCCCTTCAACCTTGACTCCAGCCCACCGCCCTCCAACACGGAGCTCCCCAGCTCCGGACGCGAAGCCTGGAGGTCGCGGGGTCAATACGGGCACGCAGACCGAGCCTGCGACGGAGAGGATGGACACCGAGTGCATCGCCCCGCCGAGGACCAGGTCTTGTGGCACTCAGACCTGCGACCCGCAGGAGGTGGACGATCATGACGTTGCGGACTGGACGCGCGGGGCCAGGGACTGGCCATCTCTCCGAGCACTGGTGGACAGGAGGTGGGCGGAATCGTCGTTCGTGAACACGACGATTGTCGAGGGTAACCCCCTCGTTAGCTGTCCGGACGACGATCTGGCGTGCTTCGCCCCAGCTGACCTCGAGGTGGGAACGGGCCCTGCCCGCTTCCTTCTAGACCGGATACCGGGGGTTGCTGACCTGAGGACGGACCCTCCATCGGTTGGTGAGTCCACATTTCTCACCCTCAGGACATCCATTCCGCGCCGCGATGCCCCCCCCCAGAATCCGCGAGAAAAGAATATTTTTCGCGGCTGACAGGGCAACCGGGTCCAGCACCTTCGCGGCGGAAAACGCGTACAGGGCACTCGCGCACTTAAGGGAGTTGGGAGTCAAGATGGCATGCAAGTGCATAGCCATTGCCTCCCACCCCGACATTCCTTCGGAGCCTTTCCGAAAGATGCTCGAGGCGGTTTTTTCGGGAACCGGGGTTGCAATTAAGATCTGGGGGATCCCAGCCGGCCAAATGCGTCGCCCCCCCGAGCAGCCCTCCGACACGGTACTGGTGAGGGGCGAGAACCTCACGTACGCTCAGATGCTTCGGGCCGTAAAGGATAAGGTCGACATCGACGGCGCGGGGATTCTCGTCTCCGACGTCAGGACCAGCAGGGATGGACATATGCTCATTCAAGTGAGGGGCGACGGGGCGAAGGCCAGGGCCCTCAGCTCCCTTGTTAACGAAAAAGTACAAGGGCTTAGGGCGTCGGTCGGGGTGGGAAGGGGCCCTCTCCGCACCTTGCACCTCCGCCGTGTCGAAGGCGACGCGACCGTCGACGACATAAAGGCGGCCATCCACAGGAGGCTGCCCGAATTTCCATCTGACAGCTACAAGATACGCGCTCTCCGGCCGGCGTTTGCTGGGAGGCAGAATGCATCTATTCTGGCTCCCGCGTCGGTGGCGGCGCGTATCCTCGCCCTCAGCCCGCTACGCGTGGGCTGGAGCTGCTGTCTGGTAACTGAGCGCGAGGAAATCCTCCAGTGCTTCAGGTGCCGGGGATACGGACATCGGGCCGCTGATTGTAAAGGGCCAGACCGTACAAAGGTCTGCCGCAAATGCGGCGCTGATGATCACCGGGCGGGCGAGTGTAAGGGGCGCGAGAGGTGCGTGGTCTGCGACCAGGACGGGCATCGGGACGGGGGTCTCAGATGTCCTGCCTACCGCAGGGCCCTTGAAGAGGCTAGGAGCAAGGGGGGGAAGCCTCCTTCTAACGAACGACGTCCAAAAATAACGCCGCGAGCGCGAGCCTCTCCCCCTTCGGTTGAAAAGGTGATTAGCTCGTCCGCGGTGCGTAATCACAATATAACATCTGAGCAGTCTGCTCGTCGGGATGAAGCAGGCATTAGTTCTGGGGGCGGTGGTACGCGCGCGGGTGGATGTCCGCAGCCTGCACCGCGCGGTGCATCGGCCGGGGGGGTACCCCCTGTGCCAAGTAGCGCGTCGCCAACGCGCAGCGATGTCTGCGCAGACCAGGGCGCAGACTCGGCCTGTCGCCGCGAACCGTGCCGGAAAGAGCCGAAGCTCAGGCTGAAGAGAGCGCCGGCCCAGGGACGCGCGGGGAGAGACGGGCTGACGAGTCCGAATGACGTCGTCTTGCGTCCGCGCAGCACGGAACGCGCAGGCGGCGGCGCAGGCGCGGCCGAGCTGGGCGAAATTACACGACAGGTGCCGAGCGGCTCAACAAGCACTGCGGAGCAGGGACGTGCGGAGAGGGACGGTCCTCTCCGTCAAAATATAGAAAATAAGGCTGACGTCACGTAACGTCTGTTTCGATACGCGACTGACACGCACGGTTTTTTGTGCAAGAGTTTTTGTGCGAGGTATATTTCTTGTCGGCCTACTTCTAAAACTTTTTCTTTTCTTACAGTTCTTTTCTTTTTCTTTTGTTATAACGTTAGCTTATCGGTCGTTAACCGATAAGTTTTGAAATTTAATTTATTTAATTTTATTAGTGAAGTGCAGTGTGTGGGTGCAACGGCAACGCCGAGCTTAACATTGCTGCACGGAATTTACTGTTTGGTTCACCGGAATACCTTCGCTTCGATTTTAGCAGAGCGCAAACGTCTCGCCGACGGTAAATCCCATATTTACTCTCAATTTTCGATTTTCACGAGACGTTATACTAGTGCGGCGCAATGGCTAATATGGCCAGTTTACAGAGTATCCGGCTGGGGGGTCTCAATGTTCTCCAGATAAACCTGCATAGGTGTCGGCTAGCCCACGATTTACTGCAGCAGGCTGTGCGTGAGCTCGAGGTCGACGTTGTCCTCGTGTCGGAGCCCTGGACCGTTCCAGGTGACTGGCACAGGGATGAAACCGGAAAGGCGGCCGTCTGGGTCGCGGGGAGGGGCGCTGCGGGGGCGGGGGTTAGGCCTGTAGGGGCCGTTCGGGGGGCGGTGGCGGTCAGCGTGGGTGACCTCACCCTCGTTGGCTGCTATTTCTCCCCGAATATTCCTCTCTCTGAATTCGGTGCCCTTCTCTGTGATCTTGAGGCCCTAATTGGAAATATCCCTCTGGGTCAGATTGCAGTGGGCGGGGACTTCAACGCGAAGTCCCCGGCCTGGGGATCGGTCTGCTCCGATGCAAGGGGGCACGCCGTCCTCGAGCTCATAAATAAGATGGGCCTCGTCCCGGTAAAGAGTACCGGGTCTTTCACTTTTGAGAGGGGGAGCCAGCGCTCCCTCATCGATTTTATGTTCTGTGGCGGCGGCGCCTATGCCAGGTTGATGGAGAGCAGGATCCTCGACATTGAGACTGCCTCCGACCACCGGTACATTCTACACAAGTTTGGTGGGTGCGCGGCCGGGCGGGGACCGCATCTCGGCCCACCGCGCCGGAGCATCGACACCAGGAAATTCTTGGAATTATATTGCAGGTATGCGCATGAAGCTAACCCTCTCAGTATTGTTACTGTTGAGGACGTGGACGCGTACATAGACATGATTGTCGACCTGGCCGGACGAGCGTCTCGCACCCTCCACCCCGGGCTGCGCGATAAGCGTCCCGTGTGGTGGTGGAGTAGCGAGATCGCGACGGCCAGGAAAATGGTTTGCAAGGCCAGGCGAAGCCTGCAGAGGGCCAGGCGCGGTCGGGACGCCGGGGCCCTGGAAGTTCGTATCTCGGCGTATAAAGTCCTTAAAAAGGACCTGGCACGCTCTATAGCGATTGCCAAGTCCGCCGCGTGGAAAAAGTTTACTGATAGCGTGGAGGCTGATGTGTGGGGCCGGCCGTACCTGTGGGTCAGCGGCAGGGTCAAGGGACGCTCTCCGCCAGCATCCCTTAGTGCCGGCGAGGTGGCGGACGTCGTCCGCAAGCTTTTTGTAACGGAGCCTCCTAGTGGGGCTCCTTTCCCTCGAATTGAGGAGTTTATATCAGAGTGCCCTGCCTCTTCTAGGCAGTTTTTTACAGAGGACGAGGTCGAGGCGGCCATCAAAAAGGTCAAGAGGAAGGCGGCCGGCGTCGACGGCATAGCGTCCTCCGTGGTCTGGGCTCTTGGGAGAGAGGCGCTCAGCCACGTCGCCCACCTTTTCAACACATGCCTCGAATTGGGATATTTCCCGGAGGCGTGGAAGGTGGGCCGGCTGGTGTTGATCCCTAAGAGGCCTGGACCCGGGGGCGTGGTGTCGTGGCGCCCGCTTTGCCTTCTCTCGAACTTCTCCAAGGCGTTTGAGTATTGTCTCAAGGAGCGCCTGGCGTCCGTGGTGGCCTTCGCAAGCAATCAATTTGGCTTTGTCAAGCGCAAAAGCACGGTCGATGCCATGTGTCGCCTCATCGACACATGGGACGCTGCCAAGCGTACAGGATTGCATTGCGTAATGGTTGCCTTGGACGTCAGGAATGCCTTTAACACCGTAAGGTGGGACGGTATTTTGGGCGCCTTGGCGGGGAAAGGGGTCTCGGCTCCGCTGTTGCGCGTGCTGAGTAGCTATCTCAGTGGGCGCGTGGTGGAGGCGACGACCCCGTCCGGACCTGAGCGTTTTCCAGTTCATGCCGGGGTGCCTCAGGGCTCCGTTCTCGGCCCCTGGTTCTGGAACGCCCAATACGATGGCCTCCTCGAGATGTCTCTTCCCAGGCACTGTAGTCTAATAGGATTTGCGGACGACGTCGCCCTGCTCGTCGGCGCGCGCAGTGCCGACCGCGTGGTTGCGTTGGCCGAGCAAACGCTCGCCCGCATCCGCGCGTGGTTCGGGGACAACCATCTAGAGCTGGCGGAGGAGAAGACCGAGGTCCTGCACCTGACCAGCAGGAAGGCTCCGGGGCCCCTCCAGCTGGCCCTCGGTTCGGCGTCCCTTCGAGGCGGCGGATGCGTGCGCTACCTCGGACTGCTGATCGAGGGAAATCAGTGTTTTCGTGCACATGTCAGGCGAAGCTGCGAGAAGGCAGCCAAGTACGCGGGCCTGCTAGCCCGAATCCTTCCCAATATCCGGGGCGGGGGCTACTGGGCTCGGCTGCTCTATTATAGGGTGGTCGAGTCGGTGGTCCTCTACGCGGCCCCTGCTTGGGCGCACGTGGCGTCGAGGTGCGGCAACGATAAGGCCATTAACGCGGTCCAGCGTTCGATCCTGGCCCGAGTGGCCAGGTCGTACAGGACCGTGTCCCTCGACGCCGTTTGTGTTCTGGCGGGCGTGCCGCCTCTGGTGTTGGTGGCGGAGGAAAGGCTTCGCATTTTTCGCAGGCTGTCCACCCTCGACCGGGGCTCGGAGGGCTTCGTGTCGGAGGCTGGGCGGGTTAAGGCTGAGGAAAGGCTTGTCACGTTACAGCGTTGGCAAGACAGATGGGACGCTGCAAAGCATGGACGCTGGACCCACCGCTTGATTCCCGTTATCAGCGAGTGGGTCCAGTGGGGCCATAAAATTCTCAGTTTTCACCTGACCCAGTTTATCACCGGGCACGGATGCTTCTCTGAGTATCAGTCGAGGATGGGCTTTTTGTCGAGTGATCTCTGCCTGGCATGTGGGCGCGGGCCTGATGGCCCCGTTCATGCGTTCTTGGAGTGCGGGCGTTTTGCTGCCGAGAGGGGCGCCGCCGAGGGATCGATGGGAACAGCTATCAGCCTCGGCAATTTTATGGCGCTTTTAAAAAACGACACCACCAGGACAATTCTCGTTCGCTACATCACCGGTGTTGCCAAGCAACGAGATGAGCTTGACCGGATAGAAAAGCGACGGCACCGTAGGATGCGAGGCACCTCCAGTTGATCTGGTTGGGTCAATAGTCTAGGCGTTCACTATTTATTTATTTATTTAATTATTTATTTAATTATTTATTCTTTTTTTTTTTTTTTTTTTTTTTTTTTTTTTTTTTTTTTTTTTTTTTTTTTTTTTCTCACTTTTTTTATTTATGTACTTATTTATTTTCTATTTTATGTCCCTTATTTATAGATGTTTTTCTAGACTTCGGTTCCCCTAGGTTTGTCTAGGTGCTCCATGGCTATTTTTTTTTTTTTTTTTTTTTTTTTTTTTTTTTTTTTTTTTTTTTTTTTTCTTGTCTTTAGGATTTTCTAGCATAGGCTTACCGTGGCCTTTGTCAAACGGTCATGACAGACGATCCAGACACTCACCGTGCAGGAATCCCGAGAGGGGACGCCGCGGTGGGTGTTCTGCGCAAAGGCTGAAGCCTGAGGAGGGGTTTAGTGGGTATACCAGGCATTGCACCTTTTTCGCCAGGGAGTCCCACACTCCCGCCCACCAACATCCAGGGGCGGCGTGCGCAAAGCATTCCCCTCCTCCTGAAAAAAAAAAAAAAAAAAAAAAAAAAAAAAAAAAAATGTCAAGGTTATGTCAAGGTTATGTCAAGGTTATGTCAAGGTTATGTCAAGGTTATGTCAAGGTTATGTCAAGGTTCCCCCCCATGTCCGCTACCTTGTCGTGGTGGGGGGGCTTCGTGCCCTAATGATCCTCAAGGCTGTGCCGGCGGGGAATTTATTCCCTGGCAGGTTCTACCATGCCGGAGTGGCTTGAGGTGAGGGGCCAACTAAAGTCGGACACATACCGTAAACCTGTGGTCATGTTTTACAGGAACGGGGGTCTTGCCTTAACCGGCCGGGCCGCGAGGATGACAACCTCTCTAAAAAATCCCTAGCCCCAAGCAGTGTTGCGCGGTGATGAGGGTGTAGCTGGAGTAAGCGCCAGCTATGGTTGGTGGGTGCACCAATCTTTAGCGGACAACCCCGGGGTAACTGGCGACCCCCGGGTGTATTAGCCTTCCCCGGGTATGGCGGCTCTGCCCGGGGTGACCTTTCTTTCCGACCACACTCGTGGGACCAATTATGGATTCTTTTAAACAAATAACCGGGGAGGGGGGAAACGAGCGTGAGGTGGAGGTGCGCGGTCCTATCGTGCGCCTCAAAAGATGTACAGAGCCGGTGTCGCGGAGGCATTCGGCAACACGCGGCAAAAAGAGGACCGCAGAGGGCCTTGGTGAGTGCGATGAGGGGGAGGAGTCAGATTTCTCTGTCTCCTCAAACCACTCATCGCAGAGTGTCCCGGGCTCGTCGTCAGCGAGGAAGAGAGGACGGCCGCCGACGACCGGCGAATATGTTGGCCTCGCAGAGGCCAAACTTAGGCTGGCCGAAGCTTCGCAGCTGGAGGCCGAGGCAAGGGAGGTGGCGGCGATATTCGACCCGGGTGCCCCCGTGCCGAGACCATCGCGGTCGAGCGTCCCGCTCCCGGACGAGACGGATATCGCGGAAAATTTCCGCAACCGTCCGACGCGGGATGTCGCGGCCGCTATATTGGAGAGCCTGGATGAGGTGGCCAGGATCTCCGGTGTGTCAAAGGGGCTGAAGGGCAACTTGGCCCGCGCCCTGAGAGTGGCCGCCTTAAACGGCAGGGTAGGGGTGTCCGAGCTGGCAGTGAGATCGGCTACCGACGCCACGCGTGTCCTGGAGGCCGAAAATGCCGTCCTCAGGGGGCAGATGACGGAGCTGCAGGCGGAGGTGGCCCGGCTCCGGCAGGTGGTGGAGGCGAGAACGGCTGCTGCCGCAATGCCTCCGCCGCCGCGCCCGGGAGAGGGCTCAGTATCGCCGCCGATCGTCGGCGCTCGGGACTGCCAACGCTCCGGGCAAGAAAAGTCCTCGCCCCCACCTGCGGCTGCGCCCGCAGATTTTCTGGCGCAAATATGCGCCCTGATAGACGCCAAATTGGCGTCATTCAGGAGGGAGCTCGCGCCGCGAACGGAATCGGCCCTGCGATCGGTGGCCCCTGGGCCGTCCGTCCCCTCACAGTCTTCGGACAGAGTGGGGCGGAAGACGAAGAAGAAAAAGAAAGGTGGGAAATCTGGGGCGGCTATAGCGGCCCAGACGGAGCCCGCTCGACCTCGAGCAGAATCGGCCCCACACTCCGCCGCGCCTCCACCCCAGGAGGCGTGGTCCCAGGTGGTTGGCCGGAAGGCCAAAAAGGCGGCTGCCAAGGCCACTGCGGCCGCGAATAAAAAAGGACGGGTGGTCCCGGCGGCCCCCAGGAAGACACCCCTGCCTCCTCGACCGCCACGCACAGCAGCGGTTACCATAACGGTTCCGTCTGGCGTGGACATTACTTACGCGCAGGCGATGGCCACTGCCAGGTCCAAGGTGGACCTGGCAGAAATTGGCATCGCCTCGCTGAGGCCGCGAAGGGCGGTGACTGGGGGGTTTATTTTGGAGGTCCCTGGTACCGATGGGGCCGCCAAGGCCACCGTCCTCGCCACAAAAGTGGCGGAAGCGCTGGCAGGCACCGGCGTAAAGGTCGCGCGTCCGGTCAAAAAAGCTGACCTTAGGGTGCGCGGCCTGGTCGATTCGACCACGCCGGCGGAGGTCGCTGCGGCTGTTGCCCGCGTGGGCGGGTGCAGCGAGGGGGACATCAATACCGGCGAAATCCGGTCTTCCCCCTCGGGATTGGGCACCCTCTGGGTCCGATGTCCTGCCGCGGCCGCTCGCAGGGTTGCTGTCGCGGGCAGGATAACCGTCGGCTGGACCCAGGCAGCCGTGGAGGCCCTGAGTGCCCGGCCTCTGCAGTGTTACCGTTGCCTTGGTGTTGGCCACACCAGTCAGCGGTGCACTTCTGCCGAGGATAGGTCCGACTGCTGCTATAGATGCGGCAGTAGGGACCATAAGGTGGCAGCCTGTACGGCCACGCCCAATTGTCCGCTTTGTGCGGGCGTGGGCAAGCCGTCTGGTCACCGCCTCTGCAGCCGGGCATGTCCTGCCAGTTCGGGGCGAGGCAAGGGAGGCGGCCAAAGACCGTCTGCCAGGTTTAATAAAAAGGGGAGGGAAACCACGATGGCCAAGGCAGCGACCACCGTGGCCAGCAACGGAAAGGCAGCATCGCCTGATGCTACCGCCGCGCCCGCGGGGGCGGATGGGGCCATTAAAGTCCCAGACGCCACCGCATCCGCGGCCGTGACGGCGATGGACACGGCTGTGTAATGGGGCCCCCGGGCCCGATAATACAAGTTAACCTCAACTGCTCGGCCAGAGCGCAGGATCTCCTGTTTCAATGCATGGCCGAGCGGGGTGCCGGGTTGGCAGTCGTGGCGGAGCCGCACAGGGTCCCCAAACATCCACACTGGATGGGCGACTCGATTGGCTCCGCCGCGGTTATTTGGGCTGGGAGGCCGGGGTCCCCGCCGTGCTCGCTTATCGAGCGCGGCCTGGGATACGTGGCCGTTGATTGGGGCGGCACCGCGGTTGTGGCGATATACGCACCTCCAAGGTGGTCCCTCGAAGAGTTTGAGCAGTATCTGGACGGTGTAGGGAGATGCGTCTCCCGCTGCCATCCCCGTCCGGTGCTGGTCCTGGGGGACTTCAATGCCAAGGCCACGGCTTGGGGTTCCCCCGGGACTGACTCGAGGGGCCGGGAGGTGCTGGATTGGGCGGCGGGACTGGAGCTCCGGCTCCTGAACACGGGCTCGGTCCATACGTGCGTGCGGCATAACGGGGGGTCCATCGTTGACCTTTCGTGGGCAACGCCCCAGGCCGCGCGCCGTATCACGGGGTGGAGGGTGGCGGAAGGGGTCGAGACGTTGTCTGACCACAGATACATAGTTCTCGGCCTCTCCGCCGCTCCACCATCGACGCCCCGTCGTCGCACCGCCGATGAAGTTTCGCCTCAGCCGCGGTGGGCGCTGAAGCGCCTCGACCGGGACGCTCTGATGGCCGCAGCACACGTCGTGGCCTGGCCAGCAACACCGGCCGGGATAGTCGACGGGACTGGGGAGGCCCATTGGTTCCGGGACGCAATGACGTCGATTTGCGACGTCGCCATGCCCCGGGCCAAGGTCTTCCCGAGGAAGGCGGTGTACTGGTGGTCGCGCGCGATAGCGGAATTACGCACCGAGTGCGTCCGCGCGCGACGCCAGTACGCTCGCGCCCGTCGACGACGTCGTACGGACGACGTGCTGGCTGCCCAACTGTACGGGCGATATCGGGAGAAGGTGGTCGCCCTGCAGCTGGCCATCAGGCGAGCGAAGGACCAGGCCTGGCGCGATCTCCTCGGCTCTCTGAACCGAGATCCGTGGGGGCGCCCATACAAGATGGCATTGGAGCGATTACGTCCCTGGGCGCCACCCGTGACGGAGAGCCTGGATCCGGGGCTGCTCGGGCGGGTCGTGGACGCTTTATTCCCCGTTAGCGGGGAGGCGTCCCGGCCTGTCCCTGAGCCAGAGGAACATGAGTGGTCCCCGGATCTTGAGGTCGCGCCGGAGGAGATGGCCGGGGTCGTCAAATGGCTCCGGGGCAAGAATACCGCCCCGGGGCCGGACGGTATCCCCGGCCGGGTCTGGTTGCTCGCCGCGAGCGTCCTGGGGGAGAGGCTGAGGAGCCTCTACTCTGGGCTCCTGAGGTCGGGGACGTTCCCCGACCTATGGAGAGAAAGTCGGATGGTCCTCTTGAGGAAGGATGGGAGGCCGGGGGATTCTCCCTCCGCGTACCGGCCCATTTGTCTCCTGGACGAGGCGGGCAAGATCTTCGAGAAGATCATTGTTGCCCGCCTCTCCAGACACCTGTCCCGCGACGGCCCAGATCTGGCGGACTGCCAGTTTGGCTTCCGGGAGGGGCGATCGACGGTCGATGCTATCGACCGTGTCAAGTCCCTCTCGGACAATGCCGTGGCAAGGGGCGGGGTGTGCTTGGCGGTGTCCATTGACATCGTCAATGCGTTCAACACCCTGCCCTGGTCCGCCATTAGGGGGGCCCTCGTTGATCACCAGGTGCCTCCCTATCTGAGGCGGGTGATCGGGGCCTACCTGCGGGATAGGTGGGTCGAATACCCGGGCCGGTACGGGATGATACGGAGGGAAGTGGACCGCGGGGTCCCGCAGGGGTCCGTTTTAGGACCGCTCCTGTGGGACCTGGGTTACAACGCGGTCCTGGAGAAGGCCTCCCTGCCCGACGGTGCCACACTCGTCTGCTACGCGGACGACACGTTGGTGGTCGCCGTCGGGAGTACCTTCGAGAGGACCATCCGACGAGCAGAGGTTGCGGTGGCAGCCGTCGTCGCGAGGATCCGCGATCTGGGGCTGAAAATAGCCCCGGAGAAGGCCGAGGCTGTCTGGTTCCACGGACGGCCTCGGTCTCGGCCACCGGCCAGATCGTGGGTCCGGGTTGGAGAAGCCTGCGTCGAGGTGAAGTCCGAGTTGAAATATCTCGGACTGATACTCGACAGCCGCTGGAGCTTCGATGCGCATCTCGACCGTCTCGTCCCCCGAGTCGAAAAGGCGGCGGCCTCTTTGGGCCGCTTGCTGCCCAACCTCGGGGGACCGGGAGATTTGGTGCGCCGCCTATACCTGGGCGTGGTGCGGTCTATGGCCTTATACGGTGCCCCAATATGGGCGCCGTACGTGATGACCAGCCGGCGCAACACGCTGTTGTTGCGCCGGCTGCAGAGGCGGATGGCCATCCGCCTCATAAGAGGTTACCGCACCACGTCTACCGTGGCGGCGCTTGCTCTGGCGGGAGAACTTCCCTTCGAGCTTCAGGCGGCGGTGCGCGCCTATGTTTATAGGCGCACTAGCATCGCCAGCCGTGCTCGAGGGGCCCCGCCGGAGCGTGAGACGGTCGAGGGCTTCGAGCTCCAGGCCCGGCGACTAGCGCTCGCCAGATGGCGTGCCGAGCTTTGCTCCCACGCCGGCGAGCGCGTCCCCGGGGCTCTCCTGCCGCACTTCACCTCGTGGCGGGAGAGACGGCATGGCAGGCTCTCCTACCGAGCGACGCAGGTGTTCACCGGGCATGGCTGCTTCGGTGTCTACCTGTGTCGCATCGGGCGGGAAGCGACGACGGTGTGCCACCATTGTGGCGCGGAGGAAGACTCGGCGCAGCACACGCTGGAGGAATGTCCCGCCTTTTCAGCGCTGCGCCGAGTCCTAAAACGGGAAGTCGGTCACGACCTCGCACTCTCCAGCCTAGTTGGGGCCATGCTGGAGAGCCCGGGGAAGTGGGCGGCAGCAATCTCTTTCTGCGAGGATGTTATGTCGCGGAAGGAGGCTGCCGAGTGGGATCGGGAGCTTACAGATCCCGCCCGACGTGCCCGGGGACGGCGTGCGCGCCCACGCCGAGAAACCCCGGGCAGCTGAGAGTAGGCGGGCGGCGGGTGTACCAGAATATGCTGGTTTCATTGCCCGCCGCCCGCCAACAGAGGAGGACGTCCACTGTTGGGAATGGGGGATGACGAGTCGCCTGAGGAGGCGTGGGTTAACTGTGATCCTCCTCCAATATACTCGTCGTCCCCCCGGCGGCCGCTGTGATCAGGGCGGGGGCCCTGGTCACCTGTCGCGCGGTCGCCGAGTCGGGGCGGTGCGGGGTGCGACCCCTCGCGCCGCCGAATTTAAATGGATTTTAGGGGGGAGGATTTATCTCCCCCCGGAACGCGGCCGGCCATCGTTACCATCTTGATGGCCGGCCAGGCGAGGGGGAGCCGCGGTAGTGTTCTTCAAGAGTTCCCGTGGCTCCCCCGCTGAATCGCCAGCGATCGGTCCTGCGTCCTCAGGTCGCCGTGGAGGTTTTAGTGGGTCAAACCCCACACTACCCTCGTCCCGCTCCCCCGGGCGGGGCGGGGGTGTCTGGAGAGCAGATTTCCTCCACGTAAAATTAAAAAAAAAAAAAAAAAAAAAAGGTTATGTCAAGGTTATGTCAAGGTACGGAGCCCGTAGCCGCTGGGACTTCGATGCGCATCTCGACCGTCTCGTCCCCCGAGTCGAAAAGGCGTCGGCCTCTTTGGGCCGCCTGCTGCCCAACCTCGGGGGACCGGGTGATTTGGTGCGCCGCCTATACCTGGGCGTGGTGCGGTCTATGGCCTTATACGGTGCCCCAATATGGGCGCCGTACGTGATGACCAGCCGGCGCAACACGCTGTTGTTGCGCCGGCTGCAGAGGCGGATGGCCATCCGCCTCATAAGAGGTTACCGCACCACGTCTACCGTGGCGGCGCTTGCTCTGGCGGGAGAACTTCCCTTCGAGCTTCAGGCGGCGGTGCGCGCCTATGTTTATGGGCGCACAAGCATCGCCAGCCGTGCTCGAGGGGCCCCGCCGGAGCGAGAGACGGTCGAGGGCTTCGAGCTCCAGGCCCGGAGACTAGCGCTCGCCAGATGGCGTGCCGAGCTTTGCTCCCACGCCGGCGAGCGCGTCCCCGGGGCTCTCCTGCCACACTTCACCTCGTGGCGGGAGAGACGGCATGGCAGGCTCTCCTACCGAGCGACGCAGGTGTTCACCGGGCATGGCTGCTTCGGTGTCTACCTGTGTCGCATCGGGCGGGAAGCGACGACGGTGTGCCACCACTGTGGCGCGGAGGAAGACTCGGCGCAGCACACGCTGGAGGAATGTCCCGCCTTTTCAGCGCTGCGCCGAGTCCTGAAGCGAGAAGTCGGCCACGACCTCGCACTCTCCAGCCTAGTTGGGGCCATGCTGGAGGGCCCGGGGAAGTGGGCGGCAGCAATCTCTTTCTGCGAGGAGGTTATGTCGCGGAAGGAGGCTGCCGAGCGGGATCGGGAGCTTACAGATCCCGCCCGACGTGCCCGGGGACGGCGTGCGCGCCCACGCCGAGAAACCCCGGTCAGCTGAGAGTAGGCGGGCGGCGGGTGTACCAGTACATGCTGGTTTCATTGCCCGCCGCCCGCCAACAGAGGAGGACCTCCCCTGTTGTGAGTGGGGGATGGCGAGTCGCCTGAGGGAGGCGAGGGCTAATTGTGATCCTCCTCCAACATACTCGTCGTCCCCCCGGCGGCCGCTGTGATCAGGGCGGGGGCCCTGGTCACCTATCGCGCGGTCGCCGTGTCGGGGCGGTGCGGGGTGCGACCCCTCGCGCCGCCGAATTTAAATGGATTTTAGGGGGGAGGATTTATCTCCCCCCGGGACGCGGCCGGCCATCGTTACCATCTTGATGGCCGGCCAGGCGAGGGGGAGCCGCGGTAGTGTTCTTCAAGAGTTCCCGTGGCTCCCCCATTGAATCGCCAGCGATCGGTCCTGCGTCCTCAGGTCGCCGTGGAGGTTTTAGTGGGTCAAACCCCACACTACCCTCGTCCCGCTCCCCCGGGCGTGGCGTGGGTGTCTGGCGAGCAGATTTCCTCCACGTAAAATAAAAAAAAAAAAAAAAAAAGTACGGAGCCCGTCCCCCCGAGTCCGCTACCTTGTCGTGGTGGGGGGGCTTCGTGCCCTAATGATCCTCAAGGCTGTGCCGGCGGGGAATTTATTCCCTGGCAGGTTCTACCATGCCGGAGTGGCTTGAGGTGAGGGGCCAACTAAAGTCGGACACATACCGTAAACCTGTGGTCATGTTTTACAGGAACGGGGGTCTTGCCTTAACCGGCCGGGCCGCGAGGATGACAACCTCTCTAAAAAATCCCTAGCCCCAAGCAGTGTTGCGCGGTGAAGAGGGCGTAGCTGGAGTAAGCGCCAGCTATGGTTGGTGGGTGCACCAATCGTTAGCGGACAACCCCGGGGTACCTGGCGACCCCCCGGGCGTATTAGCCTTCCCCGGGTATGGCGGCTCTACCCGGGGTGACCTCCTTTCCGACCACACTCGTGGGATTAAGTATGGAGTCTACTTTTTCACAAACAACCGGGGAGGGGGGAAACGAGCGTGAGGTGGAGGTGCGCGGGCCTATCGTGCGCCTCAAAAGATGCACAGAGCCGGTGTCGCGGAGGCATTCGGCGACACGCGGCAAAAAGAGGACCGCAGCGGGCCTTGGTGAGTGCGATGAGGGGGAGGAGTCAGATTTCTCTGTCTCCTCCCACCACTCATCGCAGAGTGTCCCGGGCTCGTCGTCAGCGAGGAAAAGAGGACGGCCGCCGACGACCGGCGAATATGTTGGCCTCGCAGAGGCCAAACTTAGGCTGGCCGAGGCTTCGCAGCTGGAGGCCGAGGCAAGGGAGGTGGCGGCGATATTCGACCCGGGAGCCCCCGTGCCGAGACCATCGCGGTCGAGCGTCCCGCTCCCGGACGAGACGGATATAGCGGAAAATTTCCGCAACCGTCCAACGCGGGATGTCGCGGCCGCTATATTGGAGAGCCTGGATGAAGTGGCCAGGATCTCCGGCGTGTCAAAGGGGCTGAAGGGCAATTTGGCCCGCGCCCTAAGGGTGGCCGCCTTAAACGGCAGGGTGGGGGTGTCCGAGCTTGCGGTTAGGTCAGCTACCGACGCCACGCGTGCCCTGGAGGCAGAGAATGCCGTCCTCAGGGGGCAAATGACGGAGCTGCGGGCGGAGGTGGCTCGGCTCCGGCAGGTGGTGGAGGCGAGTACGGCTGCTGCCGCAATGCCTCCGCCGCCGCGCCCGGGAGAGGGCTCAGTATCGCCGCCGATCGTCGCCGCCCGGGACTGCCAACGCTCCGGGCAAGAAAAGTCCTCGCCCCCACATGCGACTGCGCCCGCAGATTTTCTGGCGCAGATAAGCGCCCTGATAGACGCCAAATTGGCGTCATTCAGGAGGGAGCTCGCGCCGCGAACGGACTCGGCCCTGCGATCGGTGGCACCTGGGCCGTCCGTCCCCTCACAGTCTTCGGACAGGGTGGGGCGGAAGACGAAGAAGAAGAAGAAAGGTGGGAAAGCTGGGGCGGCTATAGCGGCCCAGACGGAGCCCGCTCGACCGCGAGCAGAATCGGCGCTACCCTCTGCCGCGCCTCCGCCCCAGGAGGCGTGGTCCCAGGTGGTTGGCCGCAAGGCTAAAAAGGCGGCTGCCAAGGCCACTGCGGCGGCGAATAATAAAAAAGGACGGGTGGTCCCGGCGGCCCCCAGGAAGACACCCCTGCCTCCGCGACCGCCACGCACAGCAGCGGTTACCATAACGGTTCCGTCTGGCGTGGACATTACTTACGCGCAGGCGATGGCCACTGCCAGGTCCAAGGTGGACCTGGCAGAAATTGGCATCGCCTCGCTGAGGCCGCGAAGGGCGGTGACTGGGGGGTTAATTTTGGAAGTCCCTGGCACCGATGGGGCCGCCAAGGCCACCGTCCTCGCCACAAAAGTGGCGGAAGCGCTGGCAGGCACCGGCGTAAAGGTCGCGCGTCCGGTCAAAAAAGCTGACCTTAGGGTGCGCGGCCTGGTCGATTCGACCACGCCGGCGGAGGTCGCTGCGGCTGTTGCCCGCGTGGGCGGGTGCAGCGAGGGGGACATCAATACCGGCGAAATCCGGTCTTCCCCCTCGGGATTGGGCACCCTCTGGGTCCGATGTCCTGCCGCGGCCGCTCGCAAGGTTGCTGTCGCGGGCCGGATAACCGTCGGCTGGACCCATGCAGCCGTGGAGGCCCTGAGTGCCCGGCCTCTGCAGTGTTACCGTTGCCTTGATGTTGGCCACACCAGTCAGCGGTGCACTTCTGCCGAGGATAGGTCCGACTGCTGCTATAGATGCGGCAGTCGGGACCATAAGGTGGCAGCCTGTACGGTCACGCCCAATTGTCTGCTTTGTGCGGGCGCGGGCAGGCCTTCTGGTCACCGCCTCGGCGGCCGGGCGTGTCCTGTCAGTGCGAGGCGAGGCAAGGTAGGCGGCCAAAGGTCGTCTGCCAGATTCAATAAAAAAGGGAAGGAAACCACGATGGCCAAGGCAGCGACCACCGTGGCCAGCAACGAAAAGGCGGCACCGCCTGATGCTACCGCCGCACCCGCGGGGGCGAATGGGGCCACTAAAGTCCCTGACGCCACCGCATCCGCGGCCGTGACGGCGATGGACACGGCTGTGTAATGGGGCCCCCGGGCCCGATAATACAAGTTAACCTCAACTGCTCGGCCAGAGCGCAGGATCTCCTGTTTCAATGCCTGGCCGAGCGGGGTGCCGGGTTGGCAGTCGTGGCGGAGCCGCACAGGGTCCCCAAACATCCACACTGGATGGGGGACTCGATTGGCTCCGCCGCGATTATTTGGGCTGGGAGGCCGGGGTCCCCGCCGTGCTCGCTTATCGAGCGCGGCCTGGGATACGTGGCCGTCGATTGGGGCGGCACCGCGGTTGTGGCGATATACGCACCTCCAAGGTGTTCCCTCGAAGAGTTTGAGCAGTTTCTGGACGGGGTAGGGAGATGCGTCTCCCGCTGCCATCCCCGTCCGGTGCTGGTCCTGGGGGACTTCAATGCCAAGGCCACGGCTTGGGGTTCCCCCGGGACTGATTCGAGGGGCCGGGAGGTGCTGGATTGGGCGGCGGGACTGGAGCTCCGTCTCCTGAACACGGGCTCGGTCCATACGTGCGTGCGGCATAACGGGGGGTCCATCGTTGACCTTTCGTGGGCAACGCCCCAGGCCGCGCGCCGTATTACGGGGTGGAGGGTGGCGGAAGGGGTCGAGACGTTGTCTGACCACAGATACATAGTTCTCGACCTCTCCGCCGCCCCACCATCGACACTCCGTCGTCGCCCCGCCGATGAAGGTTCGCCTCGACCGCGGTGGGCGCTGAAGCGCCTTGACCAGGACGCTCTGATGGCGGCGGCCCACGTCGTGGCCTGGCCAGCAACACCGGCCGGGCCAGTCGACGGGAATGGGGAGGCCCATTGGTTCCGTGGCGCAATGACGTCCATTTGCGACGTAGCCATGCCCCGGGCCAGGGTCTTCCCGAGGAAGGCGGTGTACTGGTGGTCGCGCGCGATAGCGGAGTTACGCACCGAGTGCGTCCGCGCGCGACGCCAGTACGCTCGCGCCCGTCGACGACGACGTACGGACGACGTTCTGGCTGCCCAGCTGTACGGGCGATATCGGGAGAAGGTGGTCGCCCTGCAGCTGGCCATCAGGCGAGCGAAGGACCAGGCCTGGCGCGATCTCCTCGGCTCTCTAAACCGAGATCCGTGGGGGCGCCCATACAAGATGGCATTGGGACGATTGCGTCCCTGGGCGCCCCCCGTGACGGAGAGCCTGGATCCGGGGCTGCTCTGGCGGGTCGTGGACGCTTTATTCCCCGTTAGCGGGGAGGCGTCCCGGCCTGTCCCTGAGCCAGAGGAACATGAGTGGTCCCCGGATCTTGAGGTCGCGCCGGAGGAGATGGCCGGGGTCGTCAAATGGCTCCGGGGCAAGAATACCGCCCCGGGGCCGGACGGTATCCCCGGCCGGGTCTGGCTGCTCGCCGCGAGCGTCCTGGGCGAGAGGCTGAGGAGCCTCTACTCTGGGCTCCTGAGGTCGGGAACGTTCCCCGACCTATGGAGAGAAAGTCGGATGGTCCTCTTGAGGAAGGATGGGAGGCCGGGGGATTCTCCCTCCGCGTACCGGCCCATTTGTCTCCTGGATGAGGCGGGCAAGATCTTCGAGAAGATCATTGTTGCCCGCCTCTCCAGACACCTGTCCCGCGACGGCCCAGATCTGGCGGACTGCCAGTTTGGCTTCCGGGAGGGGCGATCGACGGTCGACGCAATCGACCGTCTCAAGTCCCTCTCGGACAATGCCGTGGCAAGGGGCGGGGTGTGCTTGGCGGTGTCCATTGACATCGTCAATGCGTTCAACACCCTGCCCTGGTCCGCCATTAGGGAGGCCCTCGTCGATCACCAGGTGCCTCCCTATCTGAGGCGGGTGATCGGGGCCTACCTGCGGGACAGGTGGGTTGAATACCCGGGCCGGTGCGGGATGATACGGAGGGAAGTGGACCGCGGGGTCCCGCAGGGGTCCGTTTTAGGACCGCTCCTGTGGGACCTAGGTTACAACGCGGTCCTGGAAAAGGCCTCCCTGCCCGACGGTGCCACCCTCGTCTGCTACGCGGACGACACGTTGGTGGTCGCCGTCGGGAGTACCTTCGAGAGGACCATCCGACGAGCAGAGGTTGCGGTGGCAGCCGTCGTCGCGAGGATCCGCGATCTGGGGCTGAAAATAGCCCCAGAGAAGGCCGAGGCTGCCTGGTTTCACGGACGGCCACGGTCTCGGCCGCCGGCCAGATCGTGGATCCGGGTTGGAGAAGCCTGCGTCGAGGTCAGGGCCGAGTTGAAATATCTCGGACTGATCCTCGACAGCCGCTGGAGCTTCGATGCGCATCTCGACCGTCTCGTCCCCCGAGTCGAAAAGGCGGCGGCCTCTTTGGGCCGCCTGCTGCCCAACCTCGGGGGACCGGGAGATTTGGTGCGCCGCCTATACCTGGGCGTGGTGCGGTCTATGGCCTTATACGGTGCCCCAATCTGGGCGCCGTACGTGATGACCAGCCGGCGCAACACGCTGTTGTTGCGCCGGCTGCAGAGGCGGATGGCCATCCGCCTCATAAGAGGTTACCGCACCACGTCTACCGTGGCGGCGCTTGCTCTGGCGGGAGAACTTCCCTTCGAGCTTCAAGCGGCGGTGCGCGCCTATGTTTATAGGCGCACTAGCATCGCCAGCCGTGCTCGAGGGGCCCCGCCGGAGCGTGAGACGGTCGAGGGCTTCGAGCTCCAGGCCCGGCGACTAGCGCTCGCCAGATGGCGTGCCGAGCTTTGCTCCCACGCCGGCGAGCGCGTCCCCGGGGCTCTCCTGCCGCACTTCGCCTCGTGGCGGGAGAGACGGCATGGCAGGCTCTCCTACCGAGCGACGCAGGTGTTCACCGGGCATGGCTGCTTCGGTGTCTACCTGTGTCGCATCGGGCGGGAAGCGACGACGGTGTGCCACCATTGTGGCGCGGAGGAAGACTCGGCGCAGCACACGCTGGAGGAATGTCCCGCCTTTTCAGCGCTGCGCCGAGTCCTAAAACGAGAAGTGGGCCACGACCTCGCACTCTCCAGCCTAGTTGGGGCCATGCTGGAGGGCCCGGGGAAGTGGGCGGCAGCAATCTCTTTCTGCGAGGAGGTTATGTCGCGGAAGGAGGCTGCCGAGCGGGATCGGGAGCTTACAGATCCCGCCCGACGTGCCCGGGAACGGCGTGCGCGCCCACGCCGAGAAACCCCGGGCAGCTGAGAGTAGGCGGGCGGCGGGTGTACCAGAACATGCTGGTTTCATTGCCCGCCGCCCGCCAACAGAGGAGGACCTCCACTGTTGGGAGTGGGGGATGACGAGTCGTCTGAAGGAGGCGAGACCAGGACATGTCCAGGAGGACTATGTCCACCGGACATAGTCTGCCTCCAATATACTCGTCGTCCCCCCGGCGGCCGCTGTGATCAGGGCGGGGGCCCTGGTCTCCTATCGCGCGGTCGCCGTGTCGGGGCGGTGCGGGGTGCGACCCCTCGCGCCGCCGAATTTAAATGGATTTAGGGGGGAGGATTATATCTCCCCCGGGACGCGGCCGGCCATCCTTACCATCCTGATGGCCGGCCAGGCGAGGGGGAGCCGCGGTAGTGTTCTTCAAGAGTTCCCGTGGCTCCCCCGTTGAATCGCCAGCGATCGGTCCTGCGTCCTCAGGTCGCCGTGGAGGTTTTAGTGGGTCAATCCCCACACTACCCTCTTCCCGCTCCCCCGGGCGGGGCGGGGGTGTCTGGCGAGCAGATTTCCTCCACGTAAAATAAAAAAAAAAAAAAAGGTACGGAGCCCGCCCCCCCGTGTCCGCTACCTTGTCGTGGTGGGGGGGCTTCGTGCCCTAATGATCCTCAAGGCTGTGCCGGCGGGGAATTTATTCCCTGGCAGGTTCTACCATGCCGGAGTGGCTTGAGGTGAGGGGCCAACTAAAGTCGGACACATACCGTAAACCTGTGGTCATGTTTTACAGGAACGGGGGTCTTGCCTTAACCGGCCGGGCCGCGAGGATGACAACCTCTCTAAAAAATCCCTAGCCCCAAGCAGTGTTGCGCGGTGATGAGGGTGTAGCTGGAGTAAGCGCCAGCTATGGTTGGTGGGGGCACCAATCTTTAGCGGACAACCCCGGGGTATCTGGCGACCCCCGGGTGTATTAGCCTTCCCCGGGTATGGCGGCTCTGCCCGGGGTGACCTTCTTTCCGACCACACTCGTGGGACCAATTATGGATTCTTTTAAGCAAATAACCGGGGAGGGGGGAAACGAGCGTGAGGTGGAGGTGCGCGGTCCTATCGTGCGCCTCAAAAGATGTACAGAGCCGGTGTCGCGGAGGCATTCTGCCACACGCGGCAAAAAGAGGACCGCAGCGGGCCTTGGTGAGTGCGATGAGGGGGAGGAGTCAGATTTCTCTGTCTCCTCCCACCACTCATCGCAGAGTGTCCCGGGCTCTTCGTCGGCGAGGAAGAGAGGACGGCCGCCGACGACCGGCGAATATGTTGGCCTCGCAGAGGCCAAACTTAGGCTGGCCGAGGCCTCGCAGTTGGAGGCCGAGGCAAGGGAGGTGGCGGCAATATTCGACCCGGGTGCCCCCGTGCCGAGACCATCGCGGTCGAGCGTCCCGCTCCCGGACGAGACGGATATCGCGGAAAATTTCCGCAACCGTCCGACGCGGGATGTCGCGGCCGCTATATTGGAGAGCCTGGATGAGGTGGCCAGGATCTCAGGCGTTTCGAAGGGGCTGAAGGGCAACTTGGCCCGCGCCCTGAGGGTGGCAGCCTTAAACGGTAGGGTAGGGGTGTCGGAGCTGGCAGTGAGGTCAGCTACCGATGCCACGCGTGTCCTGGAGGCCGAGAATGCCGTCCTCAGGGGGCAAATGACGGAGCTGCAGGCGGAGGTGGCCCGGCTCCGGCAGGTGGTGGAGGCGAGAACGGCTGCTGCCGCAATGCCTCCGCCGCCGCGCCCGGGAGAGGGCTCAGTATCGCCGCCGATCGTCGGCGCCCGGGATTGCCATCGCTCCGGGCAAGAAAAGTCCTCGCCACCACCTGCGGCTGCGCCCGCAGATTTTCTGGCGCAAATAGGCGCCCTGATAGACGCCAAATTGGCGTCATTCAGGAGGGAGCTCGCGCCGCGAACGGACTCGGCCCTGCGGTCGGTGGTCCCTGGGCCGTCCGTCCCCTCACAGTCTTCGGACAGGGTGCGGCGGAAGACGAAGAAGAAGAAGAAAGGTGGGAAATCTGGGGCGGCTAAAGCGGTCCAGACGGAGACTGCTCGACCTCGAGCAGAATTGGCGCCACCCTGCGCCGCGCCTCCACCCCAGGAGGCCTGGTCCCAGGTGGTTGGCCGGAAGGCCAAAAAGGCGGTTGCCAAGGCCACTGCGGCCGCGAATAGGAAAGGACGGGTGGTACCGGTGGCCCCCAGGAAGACACCGCTGCCTCCTCGACCGCCACGCACAGCAGCGGTTACCATAACGGTTCCGTCTGGCGTGGACATTACTTACGCGCAGGCGATGGCCACTGCCAGGTCCAAGGTGGACCTGGCAGAAATTGGCATCGCCTCGCTGAAGCCGCGAAGGGCGGTGACTGGGGGGTTAATTTTGGAGGTCCCTGGCACCGATGGGGCCGCCAAGGCCACCGTCCTCGCCACAAAAGTGGCGGAAGCGTTGGCAGGCACCGGCGTAAAGGTCGCGCGTCCGGTCAAAAAAGCGGACCTTAGGGTGCGCGGCCTGGTCGATTCGACCACGCCGGCTGAGGTGGCTGCGGCTGTTGCCCGCATGGGCGGGTGCAGCGAGGGGGACATCAATACCGGCGAAATCCGGTCTTCCCCCTCGGGATTGGGCACCCTCTGGGTCCGATGTCCTGCCGCGGCCGCTCGCAGGGTCGCTGTCGCCGGCCGCATAACCGTCGGCTGGACCCAGGCAGCCGTGGAGGCCCTGAGTGCCCGGCCTCTGCAGTGTTACCGTTGCCTTGGTGTTGGCCACACCAGTCAGCGGTGCACTTCTGCCGAGGATAGGTCCGACTGCTGCTATAGATGCGGCAGTAGGGACCATAAGGTGGCAGCCTGTACGGCCACGCCCAATTGTCCGCTTTGTGCGGGCGCCGGCAAGCCGTCTGGTCACCGCCTCTGCAGCCGGGCATGTCCTGCCAGTTCGGGGCGAGGCAAGGGAGGCGGCCAAAGGTCGTCTGCCAGATTCAATAAAAAAGGGAAGGAAACCACGATGGCCAAGACAGCGACCACCGTGGCCAGCAACGAAAAGGCGGCACCGCCTGATGCTACCGCCGCACCCGCGGGGGCGAATGGGGCCACTAAAGTCCCAGACGCCACCGCATCCGCGGCCGTGACGGCGATGGACACGGCTGTGTAATGGGGCCCCCGGGCCCGATAATACAAGTTAACCTCAACTGCTCGGCCAGAGCGCAGGATCTCCTGTTTCAATGCCTGGCCGAGCGGGGTGCCGGGTTGGCAGTCGTGGCGGAGCCGCACAGGGTCCCCAAACATCCACACTGGATGGGGGACTCGATTGGCTCCGCCGCGATTATTTGGGCTGGGAGGTCGGGGTCCCCGCCATGCTCGCTTATCGAGCGCGGCCTGGGATACGTGGCCGTTGATTGGGGCGGCACCGCGGTTGTGGCGATATACGCACCTCCAAGTTGGTCCCTCGAAGAGTTTGAGCAGTATCTGGACGGGGTAGGGAGATGCGTCTCCCGCTGCCATCCCCGTCCGGTGCTGGTCCTGGGGGACTTCAATGCCAAGGCCGCGGCTTGGGGTTCCCCCGGGACTGACTCGAGGGGCCGGGAGGTGCTGGATTGGGCGGCGGGACTGGAGCTCCGTCTCCTGAACACGGGCTCGGTCCATACGTGCGTGCGGCATAACGGGGGATCCATCGTTGACCTTTCGTGGGCAACGCCCCCGGCCGCGCGCCGTATTACGGGGTGGAGGGTGGCGGAAGGGGTGGAGACGTTGTCTGACCACAGATACATAGTTCTCGGCCTCTCCGCCGCCCCACCATCGACACCCCGTCGTCGTCCCGCCGATGAGGGTTCGCCTCAACCGCGGTGGGCGCTGAAGCGCCTCGACCAGGACGCTCTGATGGCGGCAGCCCACGTCGTGGCCTGGCCAGCAACACCGGCCGGGCGAGTCGACGGGAATGGGGAGGCCCGTTGGTTCCGGGGCGCAATGACGTCGGTTTGCGACGTCGCCATGCCCCGGGCCAGGGTCTTCCCGAGGAAGGCGGTGTACTGGTGGTCGTGCGAAATAGCGGAATTACGCACCGCGTGCGTCCGCGCGCGACGCCAGTACGCTCGCGCCCGTCGACGACGACGTACGGACGACGTGCTGGCTGTCCAGCTGTATGGGAGATATCGGGAGAAGGTGGTCGCCCTGCAGCTGGCCATCAGGCGAGCGAAGGACCAGGCCTGGCGCGATCTCCTCGGCTCTCTGAACCGAGATCCGTGGGGGCGCCCATACAAGATGGCTTTGGGACGACTACGTCCCTGGGCGCCCCCCGTGACGGAGAGCCTGGATCCGGGGCTGCTCGGGCGGGTCGTGGACGCTTTATTCCCCGTTAGCGGGGAGGCGTCCCGGCCCGTCCCTGAGCCAGAGGAACATGAGTGGTCCCCGGATCTTGAGGTCGCGCCGGAGGAGATGGCCGGGGTCGTCAAATGGCTCCGGGGCAAGAATACCGCCCCGGGGCCGGACGGTATCCCCGGCCGGGTCTGGTTGCTCGCCACGAGCGTCCTGGGGGAAAGGCTGAGGAGCCTCTACTCTGGGCTCCTGAGGTCGGGGACGTTCCCCGACCTATGGAGAGAAAGTCGGATGGTCCTCTTGAGGAAGGATGGGAGTCCGGCGGAATCTCCCTCCGCGTACCGGCCCATTTGTCTCCTGGATGAGGCGGGCAAGATCTTCGAGAAGATCATTGTTGCCCGCCTCTCCAGACACCTGTCCCGCGACGGCCCCGATCTGGCGGATTGCCAGTTTGGCTTCCGGGAGGGGCGATCGACGGTCGACGCTATCGACCGTCTCAAGTCCCTCTCGGACAATGCCGTGGCAAGGGGTGGGGTGTGCTTGGCGGTGTCCATTGACATCGTCAATGCGTTCAACACCCTGCCCTGGTCCGCCATTAGGGAGGCCCTCGTCGATCACCAGGTGCCTCCCTATCTGAGGCGGGTACGCGGGCTGGGTAAGGAAACCGACCCAGCCAGCAGACTATATTCGGTGCGTAGCCCTAACTCAGCCTTTGGCGGGTTCCAAATTGTGCGGGTCGGTGGTGGCCGGGGAGCGCACTGGATGAAAGACCAAGACACATTATGGGTCTGAACAAAATTGAACAAACAAAAACTAAGCGTCCAAAGACGACGGGTCCAGCTCCTACTCGGAGTGAAGCCGTCGCCGCAGACGCGGGAACTGCAAATGCAGCTGTCAGTCCCCCCGCGTCTGTGAGAAAGACAAGATCCGGGAAGGTGATTAATATCGCCAATCCTCGTGTGATCTTGCAAAGATGTGTGACTCCCACGCGAGCGGTCTCGGTGAAAACCGAGCCCAACGTGGAAGTAATCGAACGAGTCGGAGACACGTCACTCGTGAAGGTGCAGTCGGCACCCGAGCGTGTCGAGGACCCTACTGGTGACGGTTGGCAAACCGTCACCAAAAAGTCGAAGCGAGCCAAGCCGGGCGCACCCACCGGCAAGGCCGCAGTAAACCGGGCCAGGAGACCGAAGGGGACGTTCTCCGGGCAGAAGGTACGGCCTCTCGATCTCGTAAGAGACGAAGCCTTTAGGCGAGTGTCCGAAATACGGACCTTTTGCTTTCGACCTGAGTCGAAAGTCAATAAGGAGTCCGGGTCAAAGATACTCGCCGAGGTTGAGGCACTCAACGAGCTGGTCCAGGAGCTTATTCAACGGAATAGCTTCGTCGAAGGGCAGCTCGCCGCGGTCAGGGCGGACCTAAAAGCGCGTCCTGCCGTAATGAGTGCGATGCGACCTGGGCCGTCCAAGGGAACTCTCCCGAAGACGGCCTGCAACGCCGCGCAGTCGACTTACGCCCATGTGAACAAAGTCGACTGCAAAGGAGCTTCTCCGGAAGCGGGGAGACGGCCACAATCGCAGCATGTGGTAAAAATCTTCCCGCCGAAGGAAAAAGGACAGAGCAGCAAAGTTACGAAGGTTACTGTTCTGTCGCTCGTTAAACCAGCGAAGGAGGCGATCCGAATTAAGTCGGTCCGACGCATCCACTCCGGTGGCATCGTCGTCGAGACCGACCGAAAGGAGGACCTGCAAGCCTTCGTTGGCAATAAGAAGCTCCGGAGCGCGGGTCTGTCCGTCTCCTTACCCACCAAGCGGGACCCCGAGGTTTTAGTTTACGACGTCCCGCGTCGGATGGGTAAGGACGAAATTGCCTCCAGTATTTGGAGGCAAAATCTCTGCGATGCGAACCAGAAGGATGTGCCTTCGGGAATTCGGGTCAGCCGCATGGCTGGCAAGACCCCGGAGACAGCCAACTGGGTCGTTGCCGTCAGTCCGCAGAATCTTCAGCGGCTGAAGCAGAGGGGTAGCCGAGTTTACCTTGGATGGAACTCCTGTCGTGTACGGGATTTCGTCCAGGTGCTTCGGTGCTACCGTTGCCAACGCTTCGGGCATACCTCGAAGCGTTGTAAATTCAAGGAGGACGTGTGCGGTCACTGCTCCCAAAAGGGGCATACCTTCACGCTCTGTAGCAAGAAGAGTGAACCTCCGGTCTGCTCTAATTGCAAGGACAGAGGGTGGGCTAGTGCACACAAGTCGCGGGACCCAGCTTGCGCTTCCTATCAGGCGGCGCTAGCTTTGGAGTCGTCCCGTGTCCGACTTGAGTGACGGGCAGACGTGGAATTGTCCACTCCGCCATTCGAACGGCATGCTGGGCGGACCCCTCGGGGTTCGCCCCCTCGGGCCAGGCTGAAGCCCCTCTTGCGGAGATAAATTGACTTTAACACTACTCCGTCAAGAGTGCCTGGATTGGGTTGGACTCGAGGTGGCAGCGGGAGTAGCACGTTGTCTTCCCCTGTCACGATAACGAACGAGGGTAGAGCCAGACCATCGGCACGCGTCGAGAGAGCGGCTAGTATAGTCCACATAGGACCCAGGCATAGCCCATCTTTAGACTCACAACGACGACACTAACTATCTGAGGCGGGTGATCGGGGCCTACCTGCGGGACAGGTGGGTCGAATACCCGGGCCGGCACGGGATGATACGGAGGGAAGTGGACCGCGGGGTCCCGCAGGGGTCCGTTTTAGGACCGCTCCTGTGGGACCTGGGTTACAACGCGGTCCTGGAAAAGGCCTCCCTGCCCGACGGTGCCACCCTCGTCTGCTACGCGGACGACACGTTGGTGGTCGCCGTCGGAAGTACCTTCGAGAGGACCATCCGACGAGCAGAGGTTGCGGTGGCAGCCGTCGTCGCGAGGATCCGCGATCTGGGGCTGAAAATAGCCCCGGAGAAGGCCGATGCTGTCTGGTTTCACGGACGGCCTCGGTCTCGGCCACCGGCCAGATCGTGGATCCGGGTTGGAGAAGCCTGCGTCGAGGTGAAGTCCGAGTTGAAATATCTCGGACTGATCCTCGACAGCCGCTGGAGCTTCGCTGCGCATCTCGACCGTCTCGTCCCCCGAGTCGAAAGGGCGGCGGCCTCTTTGGGCCGCCTACTGCCCAACCTCGGGGGACCGGGAGATTTGGTGCGCCGCCTATACCTGGGCGTGGTGCGGTCTATGGCCTTATACGGTGCCCCAATATGGGCGCCGTTCGTGATGACCAGCCGGCGCAGCACGCTGTTGTTGCGCCGGCTGCAGAGGCGGATGGCCATCCGCCTCATAAGAGGTTACCGCACCACGTCTACCGTGGCGGCGCTTGCTCTGGCGGGAGAACTTCCCTTCGAGCTTCAAGCGGCGGTGCGCGCCTATGTTTATAGGCGCACTAGCATCGCCAGCCGTGCTCGAGGGGCCCCGCCGGAGCGAGAGGCGGTCGAGGGCTTCGAGCTCCAGGCCCGGAGACTAGCGCTCGCCAGATGGCGTGCCGAGCTTTGCTCCCACGCCGGCGAGCGCGTCCCCGGGGCTCTCCTGCCGCACTTCACCTCGTGGCAGGAGAGACGGCATGGCAGGCTCTCCTACCGAGCGACGCAGGTGTTCACCGGGCATGGCTGCTTCGGTGTCTACCTGTGTCGCATCGGGCGGGAAGCGACGACGGTGTGCCACCATTGTGGCGCGGAGGAAGACTCGGCGCAGCATACGCTGGAGGAATGTCCCGCCTTTTCAGCGCTGCGCCGAGTCCTAAAACGAGAAGTCGGCCACGACCTCGCACTCTCCAGCCTAGTTGGGGCCATGCTGGAGAGCCCGGGGAAGTGGGCGGCAGCAATCTCTTTCTGCGAGGAGGTTATGTCGCGGAAGGAGGCTGCCGAGCGGGATCGGGAGCTTACAGATCCCGCCCGACGTGCCCGGGGACGGCGTGCGCGCCCACGCCGAGAAACCCCGGGCAGCTGAGAGTAGGCGGGCGGCGGGTGTACCAGAACATGCTGGTTTCATTGCCCGCCGCCCGCCAACAGAGGAGGACCTCCACTGTTGGGAGTGGGGGATGACGAGTCGTCTGAAGGAGGCGAGTGTTAACTGTGATCCTCCACCAATATACTCGTCGTCCCCCCGGCGGCCGCTGTGATCAGGGCGGGGGCCCTGGTCACCTATCGCGCGGTCGCCGTGTCGGGGCGGTGCGGGGTGCGACCCCTCGCGCCGCCGAATTTAAATGGATTTTAGGGGGGAGGATTTATTTTATTTCCCCCCGGGACGCGGCCGGCCATCGTTACCATCTTGATGGCCGGCCAGGCGAGGGGGAGCCGCGGTAGTGTTCTTCAAGAGTTCCCGTGGCTCCCCCGTTGAATCGCCAGCGATCGGTCCTGCGTCCTCAGGTCGCCGTGGAGGTTTTAGTGGGTCAATCCCCACACTACCCTCGTCCCGCTCCCCCGGGCGGGGCGGGGGTGTCTGGCGAGCAGATTTCCTCCACGTAAAATAAAAAAAAAAAAAAAAAAAAAAAAAAAAAAAGGTACGGAGCCCGCTCCCTCGAAGAGTTTGAGCAGTATCTGGACGGGGTAGGGAGATGCGTCTCCCGCTGCCATCCCCGTCCGGTGCTGGTCCTGGGGGACTTCAATGCCAAGGCCACGGCTTGGGGTTCCCCCGGGACTGACTCGAGGGGCCAGGAGGTGCTTGATTGGGCGGCGGGACTGGAGCTCCGTCTCCTGAACACGGGCTCGGTCCATACGTGCGTGCGGCATAACGGGGGGTCTATCGTTGACCTTTCGTGGGCAACGCCCCCGGCCGCGCGCCGTGTTACGGGGTGGAGGGTGGCGGAAAGGGTCGAGACGTTGTCTGACCACAGATACATAGTTCTCGACCTCTCCGCCGCCCCACCGTCGACACCCCGTCGTCGCCCCGCCGATGAAGGTTCGCCTCAGCCGCGGTGGGCGCTGAAGCGCCTCGACCAGGACGCTCTGATGGCGGCAGCCCACGTCGTGGCCTGGCCAGCAACACCGGCCGGGCCAGTAGACGGGAATGGGGAGGCCCGTTGGTTCCGTGGCGCAATGACGTCCATTTGCGACGTAGCCATGCCCCGGGCCAGGGTCTTCCCGAGGAAGGTGGTGTACTGGTGGTCGCGCGCGATAGCGGAGTTACGCACCGAGTGCGTCCGCGCGCGACGCCAGTACGCTCGCGCCCGTCGACGACGACGTACGGACGACGTTCTGGCTGCCCAGCTGTACGGGCGATATCGGGAGAAGGTGGTCGCCCTGCAGCTGGCCATCAGGCGAGCGAAGGACCAGGCCTGGCGCGATCTCCTCGGCTCTCTAAACCGAGATCCGTGGGGGCGCCCATACAAGATGGCATTGGGACGATTGCGTCCCTGGGCGCCCCCCGTGACGGAGAGCCTGGATCCGGGGCTGCTCGGGCGGGTCGTGGACGCTTTATTCCCCGTTAGCGGGGAGGCGTCCCGGCCTGTCCCTGAGCCAGAGGAACATGAGTGGTCCCCGGATCTTGAGGTCGCGCCGGAGGAGATGGCCGGGGTCGTCAAATGGCTCCGGGGCAAGAATACCGCCCCGGGGCCGGACGGTATCCCCGGCCGGGTCTGGCTGCTCGCCGCGAGCGTCCTGGGCGAGAGGCTGAGGAGCCTCTACTCTGGGCTCCTGAGGTCGGGGACGTTCCCCGACCTATGGAGAGAAAGTCGGATGGTCCTCTTGAGGAAGGATGGGAGGCCGGGGGATTCTCCCTCCGCGTACCGGCCCATTTGTCTCCTGGACGAGGCGGGCAAGATCTTCGAGAAGATCATTGTTGCCCGCCTCTCCAGACACCTGTCCCGCGACGGCCCAGATCTGGCGGTCTGCCAGTTTGGCTTCCGGGAGGGGCGATCGACGGTCGATGCTATCGACCGTGTCAAGTCCCTCTCGGACAATGCCGTGGCAAGGGGCGGGGTGTGCTTGGCGGTGTCCATTGACATCGTCAATGCGTTCAACACCCTGCCCTGGTCCGCCATTAGGGAGGCCCTCGTCGATCACCAGGTGCCTCCCTATCTGAGGCGGGTGATCGGGGCCTACCTGCGGGACAGGTGGGTGGAATACCCGGGCCGGTGCGGGATGATACGGAGGGAAGTGGACCGCGGGGTCCCGCAGGGGTCCGTTTTAGGACCGCTCCTGTGGGACCTGGGTTACAACGCGGTCCTGGAGAAGGCCTCCCTGCCCGACGGTGCCACCCTCGTCTGCTACGCGGACGACACGTTGGTGGTCGCCGTCGGAAGTACCTTCGAGAGGACCGTCCGACGAGCAGAGGTTGCGGTGGCAGCCGTCGTCGCGAGGATCCGCGATCTGGGGCTGAAAATAGCCCCGGAGAAGGCCGAGGCTGTCTGGTTCCACGGACGGCCTCGGTCTCGGCCACCGGCCAGATCGTGGATCCGGGTTGGAGAAGCCTGCGTCGAGGTGAAGTCCGAGTTGAAATATCTCGGACTGATCCTCGACAGCCGCTGGAGCTTCGATGCGCATCTCGACCGTCTCGTCCCCCGAGTCGAAAAGGCGGCTGTCTCTTTGGGCCGCCTGCTGCCCAACCTCGGGGGACCGGGAGATTTGGTGCGCCGCCTATACCTGGGCGTGGTGCGGTCTATGGCCTTATACGGTGCCCCAATATGGGCGCCGTACGTGATGACCAGCCGGCGCAGCACGCTGTTGTTGCGCCGGCTGCAGAGACGGATGGCCATCCGCCTCATAAGAGGTTACCGCACCACGTCTACCGTGGCGGCGCTTGCTCTGGCGGGAGAACTTCCCTTCGAGCTTCAGGCGGCGGTGCGCGCCTATGTTTATAGGCGCACAAGCATCGCCAGCCGTGCTCGAGGGGCCCCGCCGGAGCGAGAGATGGTCGAGGGCTTCGAGCTCCAGGCCCGGCGACTAGCGCTCGCCAGATGGCGTGCCGAGCTTTGCTGCCACGCCGGCGAGCGCGTCCCCGGGGCTCTCCTGCCGCACTTCACCTCGTGGCGGGAGAGACGGCATGGCAGGCTCTCCTACCGA
This sequence comes from Megalopta genalis, assembly GCF_051020955.1. Lineage (NCBI taxonomy): Eukaryota > Metazoa > Arthropoda > Insecta > Hymenoptera > Halictidae > Megalopta > Megalopta genalis. The sequence continues at coordinate 379,638 of NW_027476110.1, read as the reverse complement.
GCGACGCAGGTGTTCGCCGGGCATGGCTGCTTCGGTGTCTATCTGTGTCGCATCGGGCGGGAAGCGACGACGGTGTGCCACCATTGTGGCGCGGAGGAAGACTCGGCGCAGCACACGCTGGAGGAATGTCCCGCCTTTTCAGCGCTGCGCCGAGTCCTAAAACGAGAAGTCGGCCACGACCTCGCACTCTCCAGCCTAGTTGGGGCCATGCTGGAAAGCCCGGGGAAGTGGGCGGCAGCAATCTCTTTCTGCGAGGAGGTTATGTCGCGGAAGGAGGCTGCCGAGCGGGATCGGGAGCTTACAGATCCCGCCCGACGTGCCCGGGGACGGCGTGCGCGCCCACGCCGAGAAACCCCGGGCAGCTGAGAGTAGGCGGGCGGCGGGTGTACCAGAACATGCTGGTTTCATTGCCCGCCGCACGCCAACAGAGGAGGACGTCCACTGTTGGTAGTGGGGGATGACGAGTCGCCTGAAGGAGGCGAGGGTTAACTGTAATCCTCCTCCAATATACTCGTCGTGCCCCGGCGGCCGCTGTGTTCAGGGCGGGGGCCCTGGTCACCTATCGCGCGGTCGCCGTGTCGGGGCGGTGCGGGGTGCGACCCCTCGCGCCGCCGAATTTAAATGGATTTTAGGGGGGAGGATTTATTTTATTTCCCCCCGGGACGCGGCCGGCCATCGTTACCATCTTGATGGCCGGCCAGGCGAGGGGGAGCCGCGGTAGTGTTCTTCAAGAGTTCCCGTGGCTCCCCCGTTGAATCGCCAGCGATCGGTCCTGCGTCCTCAGGTCGCCGTGGAGGTTTTAGTGGGTCGATCCCCACACTACCCTCGTCCCGCTCCCCCGGGCGGGGCGGGGGTGTCTGGCAAGCAGATTTCCTCCACGTAAAATAAAAAAAAAAAAAAAAAAAAAGGTACGGAGCCCGCTCGACCGCGAGCAGAATCGGCGCTACCCTCTGCCGCGCCTCCGCCCCAGGAGGCGTGGTCCCAGGTGGTTGGCCGCAAGGCTAAAAAGGCGGCTGCCAAGGCCACTGCGGCGGCGAATAATAAAAAAGGACGGGTGGTCCCGGCGGCCCCCAGGAAGACACCCCTGCCTCCTCGACCGCCACGCACAGCAGCGGTTACCATAACGGTTCCGTCTGGCGTGGACATTACTTACGCGCAGGCGATGGCCACTGCCAGGTCCAAGGTGGACCTGGCAGAAATTGGCATCGCCTCGCTGCGGCCGCGAAGGGCGGTGACTGGGGGGTTAATTTTGGAGGTCCCTGGCACCGATGGGGCCGCCAAGGCCACCGTCCTCGCCACAAAAGTGGCGGAAGCGCTGGCAGGCACCGGCGTAAAGGTCGCGCGTCCGGTCAAAAAAGCTGACCTTAGGGTGCGCGGCCTGGTCGATTCGACCACGCCGGCGGAGGTCGCTGCGGCTGTTGCCCGCGTGGGCGGGTGTAGCGAGGGGGACATCAATACCGGCGAAATCCGGTCTTCCCCCTCGGGATTGGGCACCCTCTGGGTCCGATGTCCTGCCGCGGCCGCTCGCAAGGTTGCTGTCGCGGGCCGGATAACCGTCGGCTGGACCCAGGCAGCCGTGGAGGCCCTGAGTGCCCGGCCTCTGCAGTGTTACCGTTGCCTTGGTGTTGGCCACACCAGTCAGCGGTGCACTGCTGCCGAGGATAGGTCCGACTGCTGTTATAGATGCGGCAGTCGTGACCACAAGGTGGCAGTCTGTACGGCCTCGCCCAATTGTCCGCTTTGTGCGGGCGCGGGCAGGCCGTCTGGTCACCGCCTCGGCAGCCGGGCATGTCCTGCCAGTGCGGGGCGAGGCAAGGTAGGCGGCCAAAGGTCGTCTGCCAGATTTCTTAAAAAAGGGAGGGAAACCACGATGGCCAAGGCAGCGACCACCGTGGCCAGCAACGAAAAGGTAGCATCGCCTGATGCAACCGCCGCACCCGCGGGGGCGAATGGGGCCACTAAAGTCCCTGACGCCACCGCACCCACGGCCGTGACGGCGATGGACACGGCTGTGTAATGGGGCCCCCGGGCCCGATAATACAAGTTAACCTCAACTGCTCGGCCAGAGCGCAGGATCTCCTGTTTCAAGGCCTGGCCGAGCGGGGTGCCGGGTTGGCAGTCGTGGCGGAGCCGCACAAGGTCCCCAAACATCCACACTGGATGGGGGACTCGATTGGCTCCGCCGCGATTATTTGGGCTGGGAGGCCGGGGTCCCCGCCGTGCTCGGTTATCGAGCGCGGCCTGGGATACGTGGCCGTCGATTGGGGCGGCACCGCGGTTGTGGCGATATACGCACCTCCGAGGTGGTCCCTCGAAGAGTTTGAGCAGTATCTGGACGGGGTAGGGAGATGCGTCTCCCGCTGCCATCCCCGTCCGGTGCTGGTCCTGGGGGACTTCAATGCCAAGGCCACGGCTTGGGGTTCCCCCGGGACTGACTCGAGGGGCCGGGAGGTGCTTGATTGGGCGGCGGGACTGGAGCTCCGTCTCCTGAACACGGGCTCGGTCCATACGTGCGTGCGGCATAACGGGGGGTCCATCGTTGACCTTTCGTGGGCAACGCACCCGGCCGCGCGCCGTATTACGGGGTGGAGGGTGGCGGAAGGGGTCGAGACGTTGTCTGACCACAGATACATAGTTCTCGACCTCTCCGCCGCCCCACCATCGACACCCCGACGTCGCCCCGCCGATGAAGGTTCGCCTCAGCCGCGGTGGGCGCTGAAGCGCCTCGACCAGGACGCTCTGATGGCGGCAGCACACGTCGTGGCCTGGCCAGCAACACCGACCGGGCCAGTCGACGGGAATGGGGAGGCCCATTGGTTCCGGGGCGCAATGACGTCGATTTGCGACGTCGCCATGCCCCGGGCCAGGGTCTTCCCGAGGAAGGCGGTGTACTGGTGGTCGCGCGAAATAGCGGAATTACGCACCGAGTGCGTCCACGCGCGACGCCAGTACGCTCGCGCCCGTCGACGACGACGTACGGACGACGTGCTGGCTGCCCAACTGTACGGGCGATATCGGGAGAAGGTGGTCGCCCTGCAGCTGGCCATCAGGCGAGCGAAGGACCAGGCCTGGCGCGATCTCCTCGGCTCTCTGAACCGAGATCCGTGGGGGCGCCCATACAAGATGGCATTGGGACGATTACGTCCCTGGGCGCCCCCCGTGACGGAGAGCCTGGATCCGGGGCTGCTCGGGCGGGTCGTGGACGCTTTATTCCCCGTTAGCGGGGAGGCATCCCGACCCGTCCCTGAGCCAGAGGAACATGAGTGGTCCCCGGATCTTGAGGTCGCGCCGGAGGAGATGGCCGCGATCGTCAAATGGCTCCGGGGCAAGAACACTGCCCCGGGGCCGGACGGTATCCCCGGCCGGGTCTGGTTGCTCGCCACGAGCGTCCTGGGAGAGAGGCTGAGGAGCCTCTACTCTGGGCTCCTGAGGTCGGGGACGTTCCCCGACCTATGGAGAGAAAGTCGGATGGTCCTCTTGAGGAAGGATGGGAGGCCGGAGGATTCTCCCTCAGCGTACCGGCCCATTTGTCTCCTGGATGAGGCGGGCAAGATCTTCGAGAAGATCATTGTTGCCCGCCTCTCCAGACACCTGTCCCGCGACGGCCCAGATCTGGCGGACTGCCAGTTTGGCTTCCGGGAGGGGCGATCGACGGTCGACGCCATCGACCGTCTCAAGTCCCTCTCGGACAATGCCGTGGCAAGGGGCGGGGTGTGCTTGGCGGTGTCCATTGACATCGTCAATGCGTTCAACACCCTGCCCTGGTCCGCCATTAGGGAGGCCCTCGTCGATCACCAGGTGCCTCCCTATCTGAGGCGGGTGATCGGAGCCTACCTGCGGGACAGGTGGGTCGAATACCCGGGCCGGTACGGGATGATACGGAGGGAAGTGGACCGCGGGGTCCCGCAGGGGTCCGTTTTAGGACCGCTCCTGTGGGACCTGGGTTACAACGCGGTCCTGGAGAAGGCCTCCCTGCCCGACGGTGCCACCCTCGTCTGCTACGCGGACGACACGTTGGTGGTCGCCGTCGGGAGTACCTTCGAGAGGACCATCCGACGAGCACAGGTTGCGGTGGCAGCCGTCGTCGCGAGGATCCGCGATCTGGGGCTGAAAATAGCCCCGGAGAAGGCCGAGGCTGTCTGGTTCCACGGACGGCCTCGGTCTCGGCCACCGGCCAGATCGTGGATCCGGGTTGGAGAAGCCTGCGTCGAGGTGAAGTCCGAGTTGAAATATCTCGGACTGATACTCGACAGCCGCTGGAGCTTCGGTGCGCATCTCGACCGTCTCGTCCCCCGAGTCGAAAAGGCGGCGGCCTCTTTGGGCCGCCTGCTGCCCAACCTCGGGGGACCGGGAGATTTGGTGCGCCGCCTATACCTGGGCGTGGTGCGGTCTATGGCCTTATACGGTGCCCCAATATGGGCGCCGTACGTGATGACCAACCGGCGCAACACGCTGTTGTTGCGCCGGCTGCAGAGGCGGATGGCCATCCGCCTCATAAGAGGTTACCGCACCACGTCTACCGTGGCGGCGCTTGCTCTGGCGGGTGAACTTCCCTTCGAGCTTCAGGCGGCGGTGCGCGCCTATGTTTACAGGCGCACAAGCATCGCCAGCCGTGCTCGAGGGGCCCCGCCGGAGCGAGAGACGGTCGAGGGCTTCGAGCTCCAGGCCCGGAGACTAGCGCTCGCCAGATGGCGTGCCGAGCTTTGCTCCCACGCCGGCGAGCGCGTCCCCGGGGCTCTCCTGCCGCACTTCACCTCGTGGCGGGAGAGACGGCATGGCAGGCTCTCCTACCGAGCGACGCAGGTGTTCACCGGGCATGGCTGCTTCGGTGTCTACCTGTGTCGCATCGGGCGGGAAGCGACGACGGTGTGCCACCATTGTGGCGCGGAGGAAGACTCGGCGCAGCACACGCTGGAGGAATGTCCCGCCTTTTCAGCGCTGCGCCGAGTCCTAAAACGGGAAGTCGGTCACGACCTCGCACTCTCCAGCCTAGTTGGGGCCATGCTGGAGAGCCCGGGGAAGTGGGCGGCAGCAATCTCTTTCTGCGAGGATGTTATGTCGCGGAAGGAGGCTGCCGAGCGGGATCGGGAGCTTACAGATCCCGCCCGACGTGCCCGGGGACGGCGTGCGCGCCCACGCCGAGAAACCCCGGGCAGCTGAGAGTAGGCGGGCGGCGGGTGTACCAGAACATGCTGGTTTCATTGCCCGCCGCCCGCCAACAGAGGAGGACCTCCACTGTTGGGAGTGGGGGATGACGAGTCGCCTGATGGAGGGGAGGGTTAACTGTGATCCTCCTCCAATATACTCGTCGTCCCCCCGGCGGCCGCTGTGATCATGGCGGGGGCCCTGGTCACCTATCGCGCGGTCGCCGTGTCGGGGCGGTGCGGTGTGCGACCCCTCGCGCCGCCGAATTTAAATGGATTTTAGGGGGGAGGATTATATCTCCCCCGGGACGCGGCCGGCCATCCTTACCATTCTGATGGCCGGCCAGGCGAGGGGGAGCCGCGGTAGTGTTCTTCAAGAGTTCCCGTGGCTCCCCCGTTGAATCGCCAGCGATCGGTCCTGCGTCCTCAGGTCGCCGTGGAGGTTTTAGTGGGTCGATCCCCACACTACCCTCGTCCCGTTCCCCCGGGCGGGGCGGGGGTGTCTGGCGAGCAGATTTCCTCCACGTAAAATAAAAAAAAAAAAAAAAGGTTATGTCAAGGTTTACAAGATGGCCCCCCCGTGTCCGCTACCTTGTCGTGGTGGGGGGGCTTCGTGCCCTAATGATCCTCAAGGCTGTGCCGGCGGGGAATTTATTCCCTGGCAGGTTCAACCATGCCGGAGTGGCTTGAGGTGAGGGGCCAACTAAAGTCGGACACATACCGTAAACCTGTGGTCATGTTTTACAGGAACGGGGGTCTTGCCTTAACCGGCCGGGCCGCGAGGATGACAACCTCTCTAAAAAATCCCTAGCCCCAAGCAGTGTTGCGCGGTGAAGAGGGCGTAGCTGGAGTAAGCGCCAGCTATGGTTGGTGGGTGCACCAATCGTTAGCGGACAACCCCGGGGTACCTGGCGACCCCCCGGGCGTATTAGCCTTCCCCGGGTATGGCGGCTCTACCCGGGGTGACCTCCTTTCCGACCACACTCGTGGGACCAATTATGGATTCTTTTTCACAAATAACCGGGGAGGAGGGAAACGAGCGTGAGGTGGAGGTGCGCGGGCCTATCGTGCGCCTCAAAAGATGCACAGAGCCGGTGTCGCGGAGGCATTCGGCGACACGCGGCAAAAAGAGGACCGCAGCGGGCCTTGGTGAGTGCGATGAGGGGGAGGAGTCAGATTTCTCTGTCTCCTCCCACCACTCATCGCAGAGTGTCCCGGGCTCGTCGTCAGCGAGGAAAAGAGGACGGCCGCCGACGACCGGCGAATATGTTGGCCTCGCAGAGGCCAAACTTAGGCTGGCCGAGGCTTCGCAGCTGGAGGCCGAGGCAAGGGAGGTGGCGGCGATATTCGACCCGGGAGCCCCCGTGCCGAGACCATCGCGGTCGAGCGTCCCGCTCCCGGACGAGACGGATATAGCGGAAAATTTCCGCAACCGTCCAACGCGGGATGTCGCGGCCGCTATATTGGAGAGCCTGGATGAAGTGGCCAGGATCTCCGGCGTGTCAAAGGGGCTGAAGGGCAATTTGGCCCGCGCCCTAAGGGTGGCCGCCTTAAACGGCAGGGTGGGGGTGTCCGAGCTTGCGGTTAGGTCAGCTACCGACGCCACGCGTGCCCTGGAGGCAGAGAATGCCGTCCTCAGGGGGCAAATGACGGAGCTGCGGGCGGAGGTGGCTCGGCTCCGGCAGGTGGTGGAGGCGAGTACGGCTGCTGCCGCAATGCCTCCGCCGCCGCGCCCGGGAGAGGGCTCAGTATCGCCGCCGATCGTCGCCGCCCGGGACTGCCAACGCTCCGGGCAAGAAAAGTCCTCGCCCCCACATGCGACTGCGCCCGCAGATTTCCTGGCGCAGATAAGCGCCCTGATAGACGCCAAATTGGCGTCATTCAGGAGGGAGCTCGCGCCGCGAACGGACTCGGCCCTGCGATCGGTGGCACCTGGGCCGTCCGTCCCCTCACAGTCTTCGGACAGGGTGGGGCGGAAGACGAAGAAGAAGAAGAAAGGTGGGAAAGCTGGGGCGGCTATAGCGGCCCAGACGGAGCCCGCTCGACCGCGAGCAGAATCGGCGCTACCCTCTGCCGCGCCTCCGCCCCAGGAGGCGTGGTCCCAGGTGGTTGGCCGCAAGGCTAAAAAGGCGGCTGCCAAGGCCACTGCGGCGGCGAATAATAAAAAAGGACGGGTGGTCCCGGCGGCCCCCAGGAAGACACCCCTGCCTCCGCGACCGCCACGCACAGCAGCGGTTACCATAACGGTTCCGTCTGGCGTGGACATTACTTACGCGCAGGCGATGGCCACTGCCAGGTCCAAGGTGGACCTGGCAGAAATTGGCATCGCCTCGCTGAGGCCGCGAAGGGCGGTGACTGGGGGGTTAATTTTGGAAGTCCCTGGCACCGATGGGGCCGCCAAGGCCACCGTCCTCGCCACAAAAGTGGCGGAAGCGCTGGCAGGCACCGGCGTAAAGGTCGCGCGTCCGGTCAAAAAAGCTGACCTTAGGGTGCGCGGCCTGGTCGATTCGACCACGCCGGCGGAGGTCGCTGCGGCTGTTGCCCGCGTGGGCGGGTGCAGCGAGGGGGACATCAATACCGGCGAAATCCGGTCTTCCCCCTCGGTATTGGGCACCCTCTGGGTCCGATGTCCTGCCGCGGCCGCTCGCAAGGTTGCTGTCGCGGGCCGGATAACCGTCGGCTGGACCCATGCAGCCGTGGAGGCCCTGAGTGCCCGGCCTCTGCAGTGTTACCGTTGCCTTGATGTTGGCCACACCAGTCAGCGGTGCACTTCTGCCGAGGATAGGTCCGACTGCTGCTATAGATGCGGCAGTCGGGACCATAAGGTGGCAGCCTGTACGGCCACGCCCAATTGTCCGCTTTGTGCGGGCGCGGGCAGGCCTTCTGGTCACCGCCTCGGCGGCCGGGCGTGTCCTGTCAGTGCGAGGCGAGGCAAGGTAGGCGGCCAAAGGTCGTCTGCCAGATTCAATAAAAAAGGGAAGGAAACCACGATGGCCAAGGCAGCGACCACCGTGGCCAGCAACGAAAAGGCGGCACCGCCTGATGCTACCGCCCCACCCGCGGGGGCGAATGGGGCCACTAAAGTCCCTGACGCCACCGCATCCGCGGCCGTGACGGCGATGGACACGGCTGTGTAATGGGGCCCCCGGGCCCGATAATACAAGTTAACCTCAACTGCTCGGCCAGAGCGCAGGATCTCCTGTTTCAATGCCTGGCCGAGCGGGGTGCCGGGTTGGCAGTCGTGGCGGAGCCGCACAGGGTCCCCAAACATCCACACTGGATGGGGGACTCGATTGGCTCCGCCGCGATTATTTGGGCTGGGAGGCCGGGGTCCCCGCCGTGCTCGCTTATCGAGCGCGGCCTGGGATACGTGGCCGTCGATTGGGGCGGCACCGCGGTTGTGGCGATATACGCACCTCCAAGGTGGTCCCTCGAAGAGTTTGAGCAGTATCTGGACGGGGTAGGGAGATGCGTCTCCCGCTGCCATCCCCGTCCGGTGCTGGTCCTGGGGGACTTTAATGCCAAGGCCACGGCTTGGGGTTCCCCCGGGACTGATTCGAGGGGCCGGGAGGTGCTGGATTGGGCGGCGGGACTGGAGCTCCGTCTCCTGAACACGGGCTCGGTCCATACGTGCGTGCGGCATAACGGGGGGTCCATCGTTGACCTTTCGTGGGCAACGCCCCAGGCCGCGCGCCGTATTACGGGGTGGAGGGTGGCGGAAGGGGTCGAGACGTTGTCTGACCACAGATACATAGTTCTCGACCTCTCCGCCGCCCCACCATCGACACTCCGTCGTCGCCCCGCCGATGAATGTTCGCCTCGACCGCGGTGGGCGCTGAAGCGCCTCGACCAGGACGCTCTGATGGCGGCGGCCCACGTCGTGGCCTGGCCAGCAACACCGGCCGGGCCAGTCGACGGGAATGGGGAGGCCCATTGGTTCCGTGGCGCAATGACGTCCATTTGCGACGTAGCCATGCCCCGGGCCAGGGTCTTCCCGAGGAAGGCGGTGTACTGGTGGTCGCGCGCGATAGCGGAGTTACGCACCGAGTGCGTCCGCGCGCGACGCCAGTACGCTCGCGCCCGTCGACGACGACGTACGGACGACGTGCTGGCTGCCCAGCTGTATGGGAGATATCGGGAGAAGGTGGTCGCCCTGCAGCTGGCCATCAGGCGAGCGAAGGACCGGGCCTGGCGCGATCTCCTCGGCTCTCTGAACCGAGATCCGTGGGGGCGCCCATACAAGATGGCATTGGGACGATTACGTCCCTGGGCGCCCCCCGTGACGGAGAGCCTGGATCCCGGGCTGCTCGGGCGGGTCGTGGACGCGTTATTCCCCGTTGGCGGGGAGGCGTCCCGGCCCGTCCCTGAGCCAGAGGAACATGAGTGGTCCCCGGATCTTGAGGTCGCGCCGGAGGAGATGGCCGGGGTCGTCAAATGGCTCCGGGGCAAGAATACCGCCCCGGGGCCGGACGGTATCCCCGGCCGGGTCTGGTTGCTCGCCGCGAGCGTCCTGGGGGAGAGGCTGAGGAGCCTCTACTCTGGGCTCCTGAGGTCCGGGACGTTCCCCGACCTATGGAGAGAAAGTCGGATGGTCCTCTTGAGGAAGGATGGGAGGCCGGGGGATTCTCCCTCCGCCTACCGGCCCATTTGTCTCCTGGATGAGGCGGGCAAGATCTTCGAGAAGATCATTGTTGCCCGCCTCTCCAGACACCTGTCCCGCGACGGCCCAGATCTGGCTGACTGCCAGTTTGGCTTCCGGGAGGGGCGATCGACGGTCGACGCTATCGACCGTCTCAAGTCCCTCTCGGACAATGCCGTGGCAAGGGGCGGGGTGTGCTTGGCGGTGTCCATTGACATCGTCAATGCGTTCAACACCCTGCCCTGGTCCGCCATTAGGGGAGCCCTCGTCGATCACCAGGTGCCTCCCTATCTGAGGCGGGTGATCGGGGCCTACCTGCGGGACAGGTGGGTCGAATACCCGGGCCGGTACGGGATGATACGGAGGGAAGTGGACTGCGGGGTCCCGCAGGGGTCCGTTTTAGGACCGCTCCTGTGGGACCTGGGTTACAACGCGGTCCTGGAAAAGGCCTCCCTGCCCGACGGTGCCACTCTCGTCTGCTACGCGGATGACACGTTGGTGGTCGCCGTCGGGAGTACCTTCGAGAGGACCATCCGACGAGCAGAGGTTGCGGTGGCAGCCGTCGTCGCGAGGATCCGCGATCTGGGGCTGAAAATAGCCCCGGAGAAGGCCGAGGCTGTCTGGTTTCACGGACGGCCTCGGTCTCGGCCACCGGCCAGATCGTGGATCCGGGTTGGAGAAGCCTGCGTCGAGGTGAAGTCCGAGTTGAAATATCTCGGACTGATCCTCGACAGCCGCTGGAGCTTCGATGCGCATATCGACCGTCTCGTCCCCCGAGTCGAAAAGGCGGCGGCCTCTTTGGGCCGCCTGCTGCCCAACCTCGGGGGACCGGGAGATTTGGTGCGCCGCCTATACCTGGGCGTGGTGCGGTCTATGGCCTTATACGGTGCCCCAATATGGGCGCCGTACGTGACGACCAGCCGGCGAAACACGCTGTTGTTGCGCCGGCTGCAGAGGCGGATGGCCATCCGCCTCATAAGAGGTTACCGCACCACGTCTACCGTGGCGGCGCTTGCTCTGGCTGGTGAACTTCCCTTCGAGCTTCAGGCGGCGGTGCGCGGCTATGTTTACAGGCGCACTAGCATCGCCAGCCGTGCTCGAGGGGCCCCGCCGGAGCGAGAGACGGTCGAGGGCTTCGAGCTCCAGGCCCGGAGACTAGCGCTCGCCAGATGGCGTGCCGAGCTTTGCTCCCACGCCGGCGAGCGCGTCCCCGGGGCTCTCCTGCCGCACTTCACCTCGTGGCGGGAGAGACGGCATGGCAGGCTCTCCTACCGAGCGACGCAGGTGTTCACCGGGCATGGCTGCTTCGGTGTCTACCTGTGTCGCATCGGGCGGGAAGCGACGACGGTGTGCCACCATTGTGGCGCGGAGGAAGACTCGGCGCAGCACACGCTGGAGGAATGTCCCGCCTTTTCAGCGCTGCGCCGAGTCCTAAAACGGGAAGTCGGTCACGACCTCGCACTCTCCAGCCTAGTTGGGGCCATGCTGGAGAGCCCGGGGAAGTGGGCGGCAGCAATCTCTTTCTGCGAGGAGGTTATGTCGCGGAAGGAGGCTGCCGAGCGGGATCGGGAGCTTACAGATCCCGCCCGACGTGCCCGGGGACGGCGTGCGCGCCCACGCCGAGAAACCCCGGGCAGCTGAGAGTAGGCGGGCGGTGGGTGTACCAGAATATGCTGGTTTCATTGCCCGCCGCCCGCCAACAGAGGAGGACGTCCACTGTTGGGAGTGGGGGATGACGAGTCGTCTGAGGGGGGCGAGTGTTAACTGTAATCCTCCTCCAATATACTCGTCGTCCCCCCGGCGGCCGCTGTGATCAGGGCAGGGGCCCTGGTCACCTATCGCGCGGTCGCCGTGTCGGGGCGGTGCGGGGTGCGACCCCTCGCGCCGCCGAATTTAAATGGATTTTAGGGGGGAGGATTTATTTATTTCCCCCCGGGACGCGGCCGGCCATCGTTACCATCTTGATGGCCGGCCAGGCGAGGGGGAGCCGCGGTAGTGTTCTTCAAGAGTTCCCGTGGCTCCCCCGTTGAATCGCCAGCGATCGGTCCTGCGTCCTCAGGTCGCCGTGGAGGTTTTAGTGGGTCAAACCCCACACTACCCTCGTCCCGCTCCCCTGGGCGGGGCGGGGGTGTCTGGCGAGCAGATTTCCTCCACGTAAAATAAAAAAAAAAAAAAAAAAGGTTTACAAGATGGCATTGGGACGATTGCGTCCCTGGGCGCCCCCCGTGACGGAGAGCCTGGATCCGGGGCTGCTCGGGCGGGTCGTGGACGCTTTATTCCCCGTTAGCGAGGGGCCGTCCCGGCCCGTCCCTGAGCCAGAGGAACATGAGTGGTCCCCGGATCTTGAGGTCGCGCCGGAGGAGATGGCCGGGGTCGTCAAATGGCTCCGGGGCAAGAATACCGCCCCGGGGCCGGACGGTATCCCCGGCCGGGTCTGGTTGCTCGCCACGAGCGTCCTGGGGGAGAGGCTGAGGAGCCTCTACTCTGGGCTCCTGAGGTCGGGGACGTTCCCCGACCTATGGAGAGAAAGTCGGATGGTCCTCTTGAGGAAGGATGGGAGGCCGGGGGATTCTCCCTCCGCGTACCGGCCCATTTGTCTCCTGGATGAGGCGGGCAAGATCTTCGAGAAGATCATTGTTGCCCGCCTCTCCAGGCACCTGTCCCGCGACGGCCCAGATCTGGCGGACTGCCAGTTTGGCTTCCGAGAGGGGCGATCGACGGTCGACGCTATCGTCCGTCTCAAGTCCCTCTCGGACAATGCCGTGGCAAGGGGCGGGGTGTGCTTGGCGGTGTCCATTGACATCGTCAATGCGTTCAACACCCTGCCCTGGTCCGCCATTAGGGGGGCCCTCGTCGATCACCAGGTGCCTCCCTATCTGAGGCGGGTGATCGGGGCCTACCTGCGGGACAGGTGGGTCGAATACCCGGGCCGGTACGGGATGATACGGAGGGAAGTGGACCGCGGGGTCCCGCAGGGGTCTGTTTTAGGACCGCTCCTGTGGGACCTGGGTTACAACGCGGTCCTGGAAAAGGCCTCCCTGCCCGACGGTGCCACCCTCGTCTGCTACGCGGACGACACGTTGGTGGTCGCCGTCGGAAGTACCTTCGAGAGGACCATCCGACGAGCAGAGGTTGCGGTGGCAGCCGTCGTCGCGAGGATCCGCGACCTGGGGCTGAAAATAGCCCCGGAGAAGGCCGAGGCTGTCTGGTTCCACGGACGGCCTCGGTCTCGGCCACCGGCCAAATCGTGGATCCGGGTTGGAGAAGCCTGCGTCGAGGTGAAGTCCCAGCTGAAATATCTCGGACTGATCCTCGACAGCCGCTGGAGCTTCGATGCGCATCTCGACCGTCTCGTCCCCCGAGTCGAAAAGGCGGCGGCCTCTTTGGGCCGCCTGCTGCCCAACCTCGGGGGACCGGGAGATTTGGTGCGCCGCCTATACCTGGGCGTGGTGCGGTCTATGGCCTTATACGGTGCCCCAATCTGGGCGCCGTACGTGATGACCAGCCGGCGCAACACGCTGTTGTTGCGCCGGCTGCAGAGGCGGATGGCCATCCGCCTCATAAGAGGTTACCGCACCACGTCTACCGTGGCGGCGCTTGCTCTGGCGGGAGAACTTCCCTTCGAGCTTCAGGCGGCGGTGCGCGCCTATGTTTATGGGCGCACAAGCATCGCCAGCCGTGCTCGAGGGGCCCTGCCGGAGCGAGAGACGGTCGAGGGCTTCGAGCTCCAGGCCCGGCGACTAGCGCTCGCCAGATGGCGTGCCGAGCTTTGCTCCCACGCCGGCGAGCGCGTCCCCGGGGCTCTCCTGCCGCACTTCACCTCGTGGCGGGAGAGACGGCATGGCAGGCTCTCCTACCGAGCGACGCAGGTGTTCACCGGGCATGGCTGCTTCGGTGTCTACCTGTGTCGCATCGGGCGGGAAGCGACGACGGTGTGCCACCATTGTGGCGCGGAGGAAGACTCGGCGCAGCACACGCTGGAGGAATGTCCCGCCTTTTCAGCGCTGCGCCGAGTCCTAAAACGGGAAGTCGGCCACGACCTCGCACTCTCCAGCCTAGTTGGGGCCATGCTGGAGGGCCCGGGGAAGTGGGCGGCAGCAATCTCTTTCTGCGAGGAGGTTATGTCGCGGAAGGAGGCTGCCGAGCGGGATCGGGAGCTTACAGATCCCGCCCGACGTGCCCGGGGACGGCGTGCGCGCCCGCGCCGAGAAACCCCGGGCAGCTGAGAGTAGGCGGGCGGCGGGTGTACCAGAACATGCTGGTTTCATTGCCCGCCGCCCGCCAACAGAGGAGGACCTCCACTGTTGGGAGTGGGGGATGACGAGTCGTCTGAGGGAGGCGAGTGTTAACTGTGATCCTCCTCCGATATACTCGTCGTCCCCCCGGCGGCCGCTGTGATCAGGGCGGGGGCTCTGGTCACCTATCGCGCGGTCGCCGTGTCGGGGCGGTGCGGGGTGCGACCCCTCGCGCCGCCGAATTTAAATGGATTTTAGGGGGGATGATTTATTTTATTTCCCCCCGGGACGCGGCCGGCCATCGTTACCATCTTGATGGCCGGCCATGCGAGGGGGAGCCGCGGTAGTGTTCTTCAAGAGTTCCCGTGGCTCCCCCGTTGAATCGCCAGCGATCGGTCCTGCGTCCTCAGGTCGCCGTGGAGGTTTTAGTGGGTCAAACCCCACACTACCCTCGTCCCGCACCCCCGGGCGGGGCGGGGGTGTCTGGCGAGCAGATTTCCTCCACGTAAAATAAAAAAAAAAAAAAAAAAGGTTATGTCAAGGTTATGTCAAGGTTATGTCAAGGTTATGTCAAGGTTATGTCAAGGTTATGTCAAGGTTATGTCAAGGTTATGTCAAGGTTTCGGCGCAGCACACGCTGGAGGAATGTCCCGCCTTTTCAGCGCTGCGCCGAGTCCTAAAACGGGAAGTCGGCCACGACCTCGCACTCTCCAGCCTAGTTGGGGCCATGCTGGAGGGCCCGGGGAAGTGGGCGGCAGCAATCTCTTTCTGCGAGGAGGTTATGTCGCGGAAGGAGGCTGCCGAGCGGGATCGGGAGCTTACAGATCCCGCCCGACGTGCCCGGGGACGGCGTGCGCGCCCACGCCGAGAAACCCCGGGCAGCTGAGAGTAGGCGGGCGGCGGGTGTACCAGAACATGCTGGTTTCATTGCCCGCCGCCCGCCAACAGAGGAGGACGTCCACTGTTGGGAGTGGGGGATGGCGAGTCGCCTGAAGGAGGCGAGGGTTAACTGTAATCCTCCTCCAATATACTCGTCGTCCCCCCGGCGGCCGCTGTGATCAGGGCGGGGGCCCTGGTCACCTATCGTGCGGTCGCCGTGTCGGGGCGGTGCGGGGTGCGACCCCTCGCGCCGCCGAATTTAAATGGATTTTAGGGGGGAGGATTTATTTTATTTCCCCCCGGGACGCGGCCGGCCATCGTTACAATCCTGATGGCCGGCCAGGCGAGGGGGAGCCGCGGTAGTGTTCTTCAAGAGTTCCCGTGGCTCCCCCGTTGAATCGCCAGCGATCGGTCCTGCGTCCTCAGGTCGCCGTGGAGGTTTTAGTGGGTCGATCCCCACACTACCCTCGTCCCGCTCCCCCGGGCGGGGCGGGGGTGTCTGGCGAGCAGATTTCCTCCACGTAAAATAAAGAAAAAAAAAAAAAAAGGTTATGTCAAGGTTCCCCCCCGTGTCCGCTACCTTGTCGTGGTGGGGGGGCTTCGTGCCCTAATGATCCTCAAGGCTGTGCCGGCGGGGAATTTATTCCCTGGCAGGTTCTACCATGCCGGAGTGGCTTGAGGTGAGGGGCCAACTAAAGTCGGACACATACCGTAAACCTGTGGTCATGTTTTACAGGAACGGGGGTCTTGCCTTAACCGGCCGGGCCGCGAGGATGACAACCTCTCTAAAAAATCCCTAGCCCCAAGCAGTGTTGCGCGGTGAAGAGGGCGTAGCTGGAGTAAGCGCCAGCTATGGTTGGTGGGTGCACCAATCGTTAGCGGACAACCCCGGGGTACCTGGCGACCCCCCGGGCGTATTAGCCTTCCCCGGGTATGGCGGCTCTACCCGGGGTGACCTCCTTTCCGACCACACTCGTGGGATTAAGTATGGAGTCTACTTTTTCACAAACAACCGGGGAGGGGGGAAACGAGCGTGAGGTGGAGGTGCGCGGGCCTATCGTGCGCCTCAAAAGATGCACAGAGCCGGTGTCGCGGAGGCATTCGGCGACACGCGGCAAAAAGAGGACCGCAGCGGGCCTTGGTGAGTGCGATGAGGGGGAGGAGTCAGATTTCTCTGTCTCCTCCCACCACTCATCGCAGAGTGTCCCGGGCTCGTCGTCAGCGAGGAAAAGAGGACGGCCGCCGACGACCGGCGAATATGTTGGCCTCGCAGAGGCCAAACTTAGGCTGGCCGAGGCTTCGCAGCTGGAGGCCGAGGCAAGGGAGGTGGCGGCGATATTCGACCCGGGAGCCCCCGTGCCGAGACCATCGCGGTCGAGCGTCCCGCTCCCGGACGAGACGGATATAGCGGAAAATTTCCGCAACCGTCCAACGCGGGATGTCGCGGCCGCTATATTGGAGAGCCTGGATGAAGTGGCCAGGATCTCCGGCGTGTCAAAGGGGCTGAAGGGCAATTTGGCCCGCGCCCTAAGGGTGGCCGCCTTAAACGGCAGGGTGGGGGTGTCCGAGCTTGCGGTTAGGTCAGCTACCGACGCCACGCGTGCCCTGGAGGCAGAGAATGCCGTCCTCAGGGGGCAAATGACGGAGCTGCGGGCGGAGGTGGCTCGGCTCCGGCAGGTGGTGGAGGCGAGTACGGCTGCTGCCGCAATGCCTCCGCCGCCGCGCCCGGGAGAGGGCTCACTATCGCCGCCGATCGTCGCCGCCCGGGACTGCCAACGCTCCGGGCAAGAAAAGTCCTCGCCCCCACATGCGACTGCGCCCGCAGATTTTCTGGCGCAGATAAGCGCCCTGATAGACGCCAAATTGGCGTCATTCAGGAGGGAGCTCGCGCCGCGAACGGACTCGGCCCAGCGATCGGTGGCCCCTGGGCCGTCCGTCCCCTCACAGTCTTCGGACAGGGTGGGGCGGAAGACGAAGAAGAAGAAGAAAGGTGGGAAAGCTGGGGCGGCTATAGCGGCCCAGACGGAGCCCGCTCGACCGCGAGCAGAATCGGCGCTACCCTCTGCCGCGCCTCCGCCCCAGGAGGCGTGGTCCCAGGTGGTTGGCCGCAAGGCTAAAAAGGCGGCTGCCAAGGCCACTGCGGCGGCGAATAATAAAAAAGGACGGGTGGTCCCGGCGGCCCCCAGGAAGACACCCCTGCCTCCGCGACCGCCACGCACAGCAGCGGTTACCATAACGGTTCCGTCTGGCGTGGACATTACTTACGCGCAGGCGATGGCCACTGCCAGGTCCAAGGTGGACCTGGCAGAAATTGGCATCGCCTCGCTGAGGCCGCGAAGGGCGGTGACTGGGGGGTTAATTTTGGAAGTCCCTGGCACCGATGGGGCCGCCAAGGCCACCGTCCTCGCCACAAAAGTGGCGGAAGCGCTGGCAGGCACCGGCGTAATGGTCGCGCGTCCGGTCAAAAAAGCTGACCTTAGGGTGCGCGGCCTGGTCGATTCGACCACGCCGGCGGAGGTCGCTGCGGCTGTTGCCCGCGTGGGCGGGTGCAGCGAGGGGGACATCAATACCGGCGAAATCCGGTCTTCCCCCTCGGGATTGGGCACCCTCTGGGTCCGATGTCCTGCCGCGGCCGCTCGCAAGGTTGCTGTCGCGGGCCGGATAACCGTCGGCTGGACCCATGCAGCCGTGGAGGCCCTGAGTGCCCGGCCTCTGCAGTGTTACCGTTGCCTTGATGTTGGCCACACCAGTCAGCGGTGCACTTCTGCCGAGGATAGGTCCGACTGCTGCTATAGATGCGGCAGTCGGGACCATAAGGTGGCAGCCTGTACGGCCACGCCCAATTGTCCGCTTTGTGCGGGCGCGGGCAGGCCTTCTGGTCACCGCCTCGGCGGCCGGGCGTGTCCTGTCAGTGCGAGGAGAGGCAAGGTAGGCGGCCAAAGGTCGTCTGCCAGATTCAATAAAAAAGGGAAGGAAACCACGATGGCCAAGGCAGCGACCACCGTGGCCAGCAACGAAAAGGCGGCACCGCCTGATGCTACCGCCGCACCCGCGGGGGCGAATGGGGCCACTAAAGTCCCTGACGCCACCGCATCCGCGGCCGTGACGGCGATGGACACGGCTGTGTAATGGGGCCCCCGGGCCCGATAATACAAGTTAACCTCAACTGCTCGGCCAGAGCGCAGGATCTCCTGTTTCAATGCCTGGCCGAGCGGGGTGCCGGGTTGGCAGTCGTGGCGGAGCCGCACAGGGTCCCCAAACATCCACACTGGATGGGGGACTCGATTGGCTCCGCCGCGATTATTTGGGCTGGGAGGCCGGGGTCCCCGCCGTGCTCGCTTATCGAGCGCGGCCTGGGATACGTGGCCGTCGATTGGGGCGGCACCGCGGTTGTGGCGATATACGCACCTCCAAGGTGGTCCCTCGAAGAGTTTGAGCAGTATCTGGACGGGGTAGGGAGATGCGTCTCCCGCTGCCATCCCCGTCCGGTGCTGGTCCTGGGGGACTTTAATGCCAAGGCCACGGCTTGGGGTTCCCCCGGGACTGATTCGAGGGGCCGGGAGGTGCTGGATTGGGCGGCGGGACTGGAGCTCCGTCTCCTGAACACGGGCTCGGTCCATACGTGCGTGCGGCATAACGGGGGGTCCATCGTTGACCTTTCGTGGGCAACGCCCCCGGCCGCGCGCCGTGTTACGGGGTGGACGGTGGCGGAAGGGGTCGAGACGTTGTCTGACCACAGATACATAGTTCTCGACCTCTCCGCCGCCCCACCATCGACACCCCGTCGTCGCCCCGCCGATGAAGGTTCGCCTCAGCCGCGGTGGGCGCTGAAGCGCCTCGACCAGGACGCTCTGATGGCGGCAGCCCACGTCATGGCCTGGCCAGCAACACCGGCCGGGCCAGTCGACGGGAATGGGGAGGCCCGTTGGTTCCGGGGCGCAATGACATCGGTTTGCGACGTCGCCATGCCCCGGGCCAGGGTCTTCCCGAGGAAGGCGGTGTACTGGTGGTCGCGCGAGATGGCGGAATTACGCACCGAGTGCGTTCGCGCGCGACGCCAGTACGCTCGCGCCCGTCGACGACGACGAACGGACGACGTGCTGGCTGCCCAGCTGTACGGGCTATATCGGGAGAAGGTAGTCGCCCTGCAGCTGGCCATCAGGCGGGCAAAGGACCAGGCCTGGCGCGATCTCCTCGGCTCTCTGAACCGAGATCCGTGGGGGCGCCCATACAAGATGGCATTGGGACGATTGCGTCCCTGGGCGCCCCCCGTGACGGAGAGCCTGGATCCGGGGCTGCTCGGGCGGGTCGTGGACGCTTTATTCCCCGTTAGCGGGGAGCCGTCCCGGCCCGTCCCTGAGCCAGAGGAACATGAGTGGTCCCCGGATCTTGAGGTCGCGCCGGAGGAGATGGCCGGGGTCGTCAAATGGCTCCGGGGCAAGAATACCGCCCCGGGGCCGGACGGTATCCCCGGCCGGGTCTGGTTACTCGCCGCGAGCGTCCTGGGGGAGAGGCTGAGGAGCCTCTACTCTGGGCTCCTGAGGTCGGGGACGTTCCCCGACCTATGGAGAGAAAGTCGGATGGTCCTCTTGAGGAAGGATGGGAGGCCGGGGGATTCTCCCTCCGCGTACCGGCCCATTTGTCTCCTGGACGAGGCGGGCAAGATCTTCGAGAAGATCATTGTTGCCCGCCTCTCCAGACACCTGTCCCGCGACGGCCCAGATCTGGCGGACTGCCAGTTTGGCTTCCGGGAGGGGCGATCGACGGTCGATGCTATCGACCGTGTCAAGTCCCTCTCGGACAATGCCGTGGCAAGGGGCGGGGTGTGCTTGGCGGTGTCCATTGACATCGTCAATGCGTTCAACACCCTGCCCTGGTCCGCCATTAGGGGGGCCCTCGTTGATCAC
Organism: Megalopta genalis; assembly: GCF_051020955.1. Lineage (NCBI taxonomy): Eukaryota > Metazoa > Arthropoda > Insecta > Hymenoptera > Halictidae > Megalopta > Megalopta genalis. The sequence continues at coordinate 359,834 of NW_027476110.1, read as the reverse complement.
CAGGTGCCTCCCTATCTGAGGCGGGTGATCGGGGCCTACCTGCGGGATAGGTGGGTCGAATACCCGGGCCGGTACGGGATGATACGGAGGGAAGTGGACCGCGGGGTCCCGCAGGGGTCCGTTTTAGGACCGCTCCTGTGGGACCTGGGTTACAACGCGGTCCTGGAGAAGGCCTCCCTGCCCGACGGTGCCACACTCGTCTGCTACGCGGACGACACGTTGGTGGTCGCCGTCGGGAGTACCTTCGAGAGGACCATCCGACGAGCAGAGGTTGCGGTGGCAGCCGTCGTCGCGAGGATCCGCGATCTGGGGCTGAAAATAGCCCCGGAGAAGGCCGAGGCTGTCTGGTTCCACGGACGGCCTCGGTCTCGGCCACCGGCCAGATCGTGGGTCCGGGTTGGAGAAGCCTGCGTCGAGGTGAAGTCCGAGTTGAAATATCTCGGACTGATACTCGACAGCCGCTGGAGCTTCGATGCGCATCTCGACCGTCTCGTCCCCCGAGTCGAAAAGGCGGCGGCCTCTTTGGGCCGCTTGCTGCCCAACCTCGGGGGACCGGGAGATTTGGTGCGCCGCCTATACCTGGGCGTGGTGCGGTCTATGGCCTTATACGGTGCCCCAATATGGGCGCCGTACGTGATGACCAGCCGGCGCAACACGCTGTTGTTGCGCCGGCTGCAGAGGCGGATGGCCATCCGCCTCATAAGAGGTTACCGCACCACGTCTACCGTGGCGGCGCTTGCTCTGGCGGGAGAACTTCCCTTCGAGCTTCAGGCGGCGGTGCGCGCCTATGTTTATAGGCGCACTAGCATCGCCAGCCGTGCTCGAGGGGCCCCGCCGGAGCTTGAGACGGTCGAGGGCTTCGAGCTCCAGGCCCGGCGACTAGCGCTCGCCAGATGGCGTGCCGAGCTTTGCTCCCACGCCGGCGAGCGCGTCCCCGGGGCTCTCCTGCCGCACTTCACCTCGTGGCGGGAGAGACGGCATGGCAGGCTCTCCTACCGAGCGACGCAGGTGTTCACCGGGCATGGCTGCTTCGGTGTCTACCTGTGTCGCATCGGGCGGGAAGCGACGACGGTGTGCCACCATTGTGGCGCGGAGGAAGACTCGGCGCAGCACACGCTGGAGGAATGTCCCGCCTTTTCAGCGCTGCGCCGAGTCCTAAAACGGGAAGTCGGTCACGACCTCGCACTCTCCAGCCTAGTTGGGGCCATGCTGGAGAGCCCGGGGAAGTGGGCGGCAGCAATCTCTTTCTGCGAGGAGGTTATGTCGCGGAAGGAGGCTGCCGAGCGGGATCGGGAGCTTACAGATCCCGCCCGACGTGCCCGGGGACGGCGTGCGCGCCCACGCCGAGAAACCCCGGGCAGCTGAGAGTAGGCGGGCGGCGGGTGTACCAGAACATGCTGGTTTCATTGCCCGCCGCCCGCCAACAGAGGAGGACGTCCACTGTTGGGAGTGGGGGATGGCGATTCGCCTGAAGGAGGCGATGACCAATTGTAATCCTCCTCCGGTATACTCGTCGTCCCCCCGGCGGCCGATGTGATCAGGGCGGGGGCCCTGGTCACCTATCGCGCGGTCGCCGTGTCGGGGCGGTGCGGGGTGCGACCCCTCGCGCCGCCGAATTTAAATGGATTTTAGGGGGGAGGATTTATCTCCCCCCGGGACGCGGCCGGCCATCGTTACCATCTTGATGGCCGGCCAGGCGAGGGGGAGCCGCGGTAGTGTTCTTCAAGAGTTCCCGTGGCTCCCCCGCTGAATCGCCAGCGATCGGTCCTGCGTCCTCAGGTCGCCGTGGAGGTTTTAGTGGGTCAAACCCCACACTACCCTCGTCCCGCTCCCCCGGGCGGGGCGGGGGTGTCTGGCGAGCAGATTTCCTCCACGTAAAATAAAAAAAAAAAAAAGGTTATGTCAAGGTTATGTCAAGGTTCCCCCCCGTGTCCGCTACCTTGTCGTGGTGGGGGGGCTTCGTGCCCTAATGATCCTCAAGGCTGTGCCGGCGGGGAATTTATTCCCTGGCAGGTTCTACCATGCCGGAGTGGCTTGAGGTGAGGGGCCAACTAAAGTCGGACACATACCGTAAACCTGTGGTCATGTTTTACAGGAACGGGGGTCTTGCCTTAACCGGCCGGGCCGCGAGGATGAAAACCTCTCTAAAAAATCCCTAGCCCCAAGCAGTGTTGCGCGGTGATGAGGGCGTAGCTGGAGTAAGCGCCAGCTATGGTTGGTGGGTGCACCAATCTTTAGCGGACAACCCCGGGGTACCTGGCGACCCCCGGGTGTATTAGCCTTCCCCGGGTATGGCGGCTCTACCCGGGGTGACCTTCTTTCCGACCACACTCGTGGGACCAATTATGGATTCTTTTTCAATTACAACCGGGGAGGGGGGAAACGAGCGTGAGGTGGAGGTGCGCGGGCCTATCGTGCGCCTCAAAAGATGTGCAGAGCCGGTGTCGCGGAGGCATTCTGCAACACGCGGCAAAAAGAGGACCGCAGCGGGCCTTGGTGAGTGCGATGAGGGGGAGGAGTCAGATTTCTCTGTCTCCTCAAACCACTCATCGCAGAGTGTCCCGGGCTCGTCATCAGCGAGGAAGAGAGGACGGCCGCCGACGACCGGCGAATATGTTGGCCTCGCAGAGGCCAAACTTAGGCTGGCCGAGGCTTCGCAGCTGGAGGCCGAGGCAAGGGAGGTGGCGGCGATATTCGACCCGGGAGCCCCCGTGCCGAGACCATCGCGGTCGAGCGTCCCGCTCCCGGACGAGACGGATATAGCGGAAAATTTCCGCAACCGTCCGACGCGGGATGTCGCGGCCGCTATATTGGAGAGCCTGGATGAGGTGGCCAGGATCTCCGGCGTGTCAAAGGGGCTGAAGGGCAATCTGGCCCGCGCCCTGAGGGTGGCTGCCTTAAACGGCAGGGTAGGGGTGTCGGAGCTGGCAGTGAGGTCAGCTACCGACGCCACGCGTGTCCTGGAGGCCGAAAATGCCGTCCTCAGGGGGCAAATGACGGAGCTGCAGGCGGAGGTGGCCCGGCTCCGGCAGGTGGTGGAGGCGAGAACGGCTGCAGCCGCAATGCCTCCGCCACGGCGCCCGGGAGAGGGCTCAGTATCGCCGCCGATCGTCGGCGCCCGGGATTGCCATCGCTCCGGGCAAGAAAAGTCCTCGCCACCACCTGCGGCTGCGCCCGCAGACTTTCTGGCGCAAATAGGCGCCCTGATAGACGCCAAATTGGCGTCATTCAGGAGGGAGCTCGCGCCGCGAACGGACTCGGCCCTGCGATCGGTGGCCCCTGGGCCGTCCGTCCCCACACAGTCTTCGGACAGGGTGGGGCGGAGGGCGAAGAAGAAGAAGAAAGGTGGGAAATCTGGGGCGGCTATAGCGGCCCAGACGGAGCCCGCTCGACCGCGAGCAGAATCGGCGCTACCCTCTGCCGCGCCACCACCCCAGGAGGCGTGGTCCCAGGTGGTTGGCCGGAAGGCCAAAAAGGCGGCTGCCAAGGCCACTGCGGCCGCGAATAAAAAAGGACGGGTGGTCCCGGCGGCCCCCAGGAAGACACGCCTGCCTCCTCGACCGCCACGCACAGCAGCGGTTACCATAACGGTTCCGTCTGGCGTGGACATTACTTACGCGCAGGCGATGGCCACTGCCAGGTCCAAGGTGGACCTGGCAGAAATTGGCATCGCCTCGCTGAGGCCGCGAAGGGCGGTGACTGGGGCGTTAATTTTGGAGGTCCCTGGCACCGATGGGGCCGCCAAGGCCACCGTCCTCGCCACAAAAGTGGCGGAAGCGCTGTCAGGCACCGGCGTAAAGGTCGCGCGTCCGGTCAAAAAAGCTGACCTTAGGGTGCGCGGCCTGGTCGATTCGACCACGCCGCCGGAGGTCGCTGCGGCTGTTGCCCGCGTGGGCGGGTGCAGCGAGGGGGACATCAATACCGGCGAAATTCGGTCTTCCCCCTCGGGATTGGGCACCCTCTGGCTCCGATGTCCTGCCGCGGCCGCTCGCAAGGTTGCTGTCGCGGGTCGGATAACTGTCGGCTGGACCCAAGCAGCCGTGGAGGCCCTGAGCACCCGGCCTCTGCAGTGTTACCGTTGCCTTGGTGTTGGCCACACCAGTCAGCGGTGCACCTCTGCCGAGGATAGGTCCGACTGCTGCTATAGATGCGGCAGTCGGGGCCATAAGGTGGCAGCCTGTACGGCCACGCCCAATTGTCCGCTTTGTGCGGGCGCGGGCAAGCCGTCTGGTCACCGCCTCGGCAGCCGGGCATGTCCTGCCAGTGCGAGGCGAGGCAAGGTAGGCGGCCAAAGGTCGTCTGCCAGATTTAATAAAAAAGGGAAGGAAACCACGATGGCCAAGGCAGCGACCACCGTGGCCAGCAACGAAATGGCGGCACCGCCTGATGCTACCGCCGCGCCCGCGGGGGCGGATGGGGCCACTAAAGTCCCAGACGCCACCGCATGCGCGGCCGTGACGGCGATGGACACGGCTGTGTAATGGGGCCCCCGGGCCCGATAATACAAATTAACCTCAACTGCTCGGCCAGAGCGCAGGATCTACTGTTTCAATGCCTGGCCGAGCGGGGTGCCGGGTTGGCAGTCGTGGCGGAGCCGCACAGGGTCCCCAAACATCCACACTGGATGGGGGACTCGATTGGCTCCGCCGCGATTATTTGGGCTGGGAGGCCGGGGTCCCCGCCGTGCTCGCTTATCGAGCGCGGCCTGGGATACGTGGCCGTCGATTGGGGCGGCACCGCGGTTGTGGCGATATACGCACCTCCGAGGTGGTCCCTCGAAGAGTTTGAGCAGTATCTGGACGGGGTAGGGAGATGCGTCTCCCGCTGCCATCCCCGTCCGGTGCTGGTCCTGGGGGACTTTAATGCCAAGGCCACGGCTTGGGGTTCCCCCGGGACTGACTCGAGGGGCCGGGAGGTGCTGGATTGGGCGGCGGGACTGGAGCTCCGTCTCCTGAACACGGGCTCGGTCCATACGTGCGTGCGGCATAACGGGGGATCCATCGTTGACCTTTCGTGGGCAACGCCCCCGGCCGCGCGCCGTATTACGGGGTGGAGGGTGGCGGAAGGGGTCGAGACGTTGTCTGACCACAGATACATAGTTCTCGACCTCTCCGCCGCCCCACCATCGACACTCCGTCGTCGCCCCGCCGATGAAGGTTCGCCTCGACCGCGGTGGGCGCTGAAGCGCCTCGACCAGGACGCTCTGATGGCGGCGGCCCACGTCGTGGCCTGGCCAGCAACACCGGCCGGGCCAGTCGACGGGAATGGGGAGGCCCGTTGGTTCCGGGGCGCAATGACATCGGTTTGCGACGTCGCCATGCCCCGGGCCAGGGTCTTCCCGAGGAAGGCGGTGTACTGGTGGTCGCGCGAGATGGCGGAATTACGCACCGAGTGCGTCCGCGCGCGACGCCAGTACGCTCGCGCCCGTCGACGACGACGTACGGACGACGTTCTGGCTGCCCAGCTGTATGGGAGATATCGGGAGAAGGTGGTCGCCCTGCAGCTGGCCATCAGGCGAGCGAAGGACCAGGCCTGGCGCGATCTCCTCGGCTCTCTGAACCGAGATCCGTGGGGGCGCCCATACAAGATGGCTTTGGGACGACTACGTCCCTGGGCGCCCCCCGTGACGGAGAGCCTGGATCCGGGGCTGCTCGGGCGGGTCGTGGACGCTTTATTCCCCGTTAGCGGGGAGGCGTCCCGGCCCGTCCCTGAGCCAGAGGAACATGAGTGGTCCCCGGATCTTGAGGTCGCGCCGGAGGAGATGGCCGGGGTCGTCAAATGGCTCCGGGGCAAGAATACCGCCCCGGGGCCGGACGGTATCCCCGGCCGGGTCTGGTTGCTCGCCGCGAGCGTCCTGGGGGAGAGGCTGAGGAGCCTCTACTCTGGGCTCCTGAGGTCGGGGACGTTCCCCGACCTATGGAGAGAAAGTCGGATGGTCCTCTTGAGGAAGGATGGGAGGCCGGAGGATTCTCCCTCCGCGTACCGGCCCATTTGTCTCCTGGATGAGGCGGGCAAGATCTTCGAGAAGATCATTGTTGCCCGCCTCTGCAGACACCTGTCCCGCGACGGCCCAGATCTGGCGGACTGCCAGTTTGGCTTCCGGGAGGGGCGATCGACGGTCGACGCTATCGACCGTCTCAAGTCCCTCTCGGACAATGCCGTGGCAAGGGGCGGGGTGTGCTTGGCGGTGTCCATTGACATCGTCAATGCGTTCAACACCCTGCCCTGGTCCGCCATTAGGGGGGCCCTCGTCGATCACCAGGTGCCTCCATATCTGAGGCGGGTGATCGGGGCCTACCTGCGGGACAGGTGGGTCGAATACCCGGGCCGGTACGGGATGATACGGAGGGAAGTGGACCGCGGGGTCCCGCAGGGGTCTGTTTTAGGACCGCTCCTGTGGGACCTGGGTTACAACGCGGTCCTGGAAAAGGCCTCCCTGCCCGACGGTGCCACACTCGTCTGCTACGCGGACGACACGTTGGTGGTCGCCGTCGGAAGTACCTTCGAGAGGACCATCCGACGAGCAGAGGTTGCGGTGGCAGCCGTCGTCGCGAGGATCCGCGATCTGGGGCTGAAAATAGCCCCGGAGAGGGCCGAGGCTGTCTGGTTCCACGGACGGCCTCGGTCTCGGCCACCGGCCAGATCGTGGATCCGGGTTGGAGAAGCCTGCGTCGAGGTGAAGTCCCAGTTGAAATATCTCGGACTGATCCTCGACAGCCGCTGGAGCTTCGATGCGCATCTCGACCGTCTCGTCCCCCGAGTCGAAAAGGCGGCGGCCTCTTTGGGCCGCCTGCTGCCCAACCTCGGGGGACCGGGAGATTTGGTGCGCCGCCTATACCTGGGCGTGGTGCGGTCTATGGCCTTATACGGTGCCCCAATATGGGCGCCGTACGTGATGACCAGCCGGCGCAACACGCTGTTGTTGCGCCGGCTGCAGAGGCGGATGGCCATCCGCCTCATAAGGGGTTACCGCACCACGTCTACCGTGGCGGCGCTTGCTCTGGCGGGAGAACTTCCCTTCGAGCTTCAGGCGGCGGTGCGCGCCTATGTTTATAGGCGCACAAGCATCGCCAGCCGTGCTCGAGGGGCCCCGCCGGAGCGAGAGACGGTCGGGGGCTTCGAGCTCCAGGCCCGGCGACTAGCGCTCGCCAGATGGCGTGCCGAGCTTTGCTCCCACGCCGGCGAGCGCGTCCCCGGGGCTCTCCTGCCGCACTTCACCTCGTGGCGGGAGAGACGGCATGGCAGGCTCTCCTACCGAGCGACGCAGGTGTTCACCGGGCATGGCTGCTTCGGTGTCTACCTGTGTCGCATCGGGCGGGAAGCGACGACGGTGTGCCACCATTGTGGCGCGGAGAAAGACTCGGCGCAGCACACGCTGGAGGAATGTCCCGCCTTTTCAGCGCTGCGCCGAGTCCTAAAACGAGAAGTCGGCCACGACCTCGCACTCTCCAGCCTAGTTGGGGCCATGCTGGAGGGCCCGGGGAAGTGGGCGGCAGCAATCTCTTTCTGCGAGGAGGTTATGTCGCGGAAGGAGGCTGCCGAGCGGGATCGGGAGCTTACAGATCCCGCCCGACGTGCCCGGGGACGGCGTGCGCGCCCACGCCGAGAAACCCCGGGCAGCTGAGAGTAGGCGGGCGGCGGGTGTACCAGAATATGCTGGTTTCATTGCCCGCCGCCCGCCAACAGAGGAGGACGTCCACTGTTGGGTGTGGGGGATGGCGAGTCGCCTGAAGGAGGCGAGGGTTAACTGTGATCCTCCTCCAATATACTCGTCGTCCCCCCGGCGGCCGCTGTGATCAGGGCGGGGGCCCTGGTCACCTATCGCGCGGTCGCCGTGTCGGGGCGGTGCGGGGTGCGACCCCTCGCGCCGCCGAATTTATATGGATTTTAGGGGGGAGAATTTATTTCCCCCCGGGACGCGGCCGGCCATCGTTACCATCCTGATGGCCGGCCAGGCGAGGGGGAGCCGCGGTAGTGTTCTTCAAGAGTTCCCGTGGCTCCCCCGTTGAATCGCCAGCGATCGGTCCTGCGTCCTCAGGTCGCCGTGGAGGTTTTAGTGGGTCAAACCCCACACTACCCTCGTCCCGCTCCCCCGGGCGGGGCGGGGGTGTCTGGCGAGCAGATTTCCTCCACGTAAAATAAAAGAAAAAAAAAAAAAGGTTATGGGAGGCCCCCTGCCCGACGGTGCCACACTCGTCTGCTACGCGGACGACACGTTGGTGGTCGCCGTCGGGAGTACCTTCGAGAGGACCATCCGACGAGCAGAGGTTGCGGTGGCAGCCGTCGTCGCGAGGATCCGCGATCTGGGGCTGAAAATAGCCCCGGAGAGGGCCGTGGCTGTCTGGTTCCACGGACGGCCTCGGTCTCGGCCACCGGCCAGATCGTGGGTCCGGGTTGGAGAAGCCTGCGTCGAGGTGAAGTCCGAGTTGAAATATCTCGGACTGATACTCGACAGCCGCTGGAGCTTCGATGCGCATCTCGACCGTCTCGTCCCCCGAGTCGAAAAGGCGGCGGCCTCTTTGGGCCGCTTGCTGCCCAACCTCGGGGGACCGGGAGATTTGGTGCGCCGCCTATACCTGGGCGTGGTGCGGTCTATGGCCTTATACGGTGCCCCAATATGGGCGCCGTACGTGATGACCAGCCGGCGCAACACGCTGTTGTTGCGCCGGCTGCAGAGGCGGATGGCCATCCGCCTCATAAGAGGTTACCGCACCACGTCTACCGTGGCGGCGCTTGCTCTGGCGGGAGAACTTCCCTTCGAGCTTCAGGCGGCGGTGCGCGCCTATGTTTATAGGCGCACTAGCATCGCCAGCCGTGCTCGAGGGGCCCCGCCGGAGCGTGAGACGGTCGAGGGCTTCGAGCTCCAGGCCCGGCGACTAGCGCTCGCCAGATGGCGTGCCGAGCTTTGCTCCCACGCCGGCGAGCGCGTCCCCGGGGCTCTCCTGCCGCACTTCACCTCGTGGCGGGTGAGACGGCATGGCAGGCTCTCCTACCGAGCGACGCAGGTGTTCACCGGGCATGGCTGCTTCGGTGTCTACCTGTGTCGCATCGGGCGGGAAGCGACGACGGTGTGCCACCATTGTGGCGCGGAGGAAGACTCGGCGCAGCACACGCTGGAGGAATGTCCCGCCTTTTCAGCGCTGCGCCGAGTCCTAAAACGGGAAGTCGGTCACGACCTCGCACTCTCCAGCCTAGTTGGGGCCATGCTGGAGAGCCCGGGGAAGTGGGCGGCAGCAATCTCTTTCTGCGAGGAGGTTATGTCGCGGAAGGAGGCTGCCGAGCGGGATCGGGAGCTTACAGATCCCGCCCGACGTGCCCGGGGACGGCGTGCGCGCCCACGCCGAGAAACCCCGGGCAGCTGAGAGTAGGCGGGCGGCGGGTGTACCAGAATATGCTGGTTTCATTGCCCGCCGCCCGCCAACAGAGGAGGACGTCCACTGTTGGGAATGGGGGATGACGAGTCGCCTGAGGAGGCGTGGGTTAACTGTGATCCTCCTCCAATATACTCGTCGTCCCCCCGGCGGCCGCTGTGATCAGGGCGGGGGCCCTGGTCACCTGTCGCGCGGTCGCCGAGTCGGGGCGGTGCGGGGTGCGACCCCTCGCGCCGCCGAATTTAAATGGATTTTAGGGGGGAGGATTTATCTCCCCCCGGGACGCGGCCGGCCATCGTTACCATCTTGATGGCCGGCCAGGCGAGGGGGAGCCGCGGTAGTGTTCTTCAAGAGTTCCCGTGGCTCCCCCGCTGAATCGCCAGCGATCGGTCCTGCGTCCTCAGGTCGCCGTGGAGGTTTTAGTGGGTCAAACCCCACACTACCCTCGTCCCGCTCCCCCGGGCGGGGCGGGGGTGTCTGGAGAGCAGATTTCCTCCACGTAAAATAAAAAAAAAAAAAAAAAAAAAAAAAAAAAAAAAAAAGGTTATGGGAGGCCGGGGGATTCTCCCTCCGCGTACCGGCCCATTTGTCTCCTGGATGAGGCGGGCAAGATCTTCGAGAAGATCATTGTTGCCCGCCTCTCCAGACACCTGTCCCGCGACGGCCCCGATCTCGCGGACTGCCAGTTTGGCTTCCGGGAGGGGCGATCGACGGTAGACGCTATTGACCGTCTCAAGTCCCTCTCGGACAATGCCGTGGCAAGGGGCGGGGTGTGCTTGGCGGTGTCCATTGACATCGTCAATGCGTTCAACACCCTGCCCTGGTCCGCCATTAGGGAGGCCCTCGTCGATCACCAGGTGCCTCCCTATCTGAAGCGGGTGATCGGAGCCTACCTGCGGGACAGGTGGGTCGAATACCCGGGCCGGTACGGGATGATACGGAGGGAAGTGGACCGCGGGGTCCCGCAGGGGTCCGTTTTAGGACCGCTCCTGTGGGACCTGGGTTACAACGCGGTCCTGGAGAAGGCCTCCCTGCCCGACGGTGCCACTCTCGTCTGCTACGCGGACGACACGTTGGTGGTCGCCGTCGGAAGTACCTTCGAAAGGACCATCCGACGAGCAGAGGTTGCGGTGGCAGCCGTCGTCGCGAGGATCCGCGATCTGGGGCTGAAAATAGCCCCGGAGAAGGCCGAGGCTGTCTGGTTCCACGGACGGCCTCGGTCTCGGCCACCGGCCAGATCGTGGATCCGGGTTGGAGAAGCCTGCGTCGAGGTGAAGTCCGAGTTGAAATATCTCGGACTGATACTCGACAGCCGCTGGAGCTTCGATGCGCATCTCGACCGTCTCGTCCCCCGAGTCGAAAAGGCGGCGGCCTCTTTGGGCCGCCTGCTGCCCAACCTCGGGGGACCGGGAGATTTGGTGCGCCGCCTATACCTGGGCGTGGTGCGGTCTATGGCCTTATGCGGTGCCCCAATATGGGCGCCGTACGTGATGACCAGCCGGCGCAACACGCTGTTGTTGCGCCGGCTGCAGAGGCGGATGGCCATCCGCCTCATAAGAGGTTACCGCGCCACGTCTACCGTGGCGGCGCTTGCTCTGGCGGGAGAACTTCCCTTCGAGCTTCAGGCGGCGGTGCGCGCCTATGTTTATGGGCGCACAAGCATCGCCAGCCGTGCTCGAGGGGCCCCGCCGGAGCGAGAGACGGTCGAGGGCTTCGAGCTCCAGGCCCGGCGACTAGCGCTCGCCAGATGGCGTGCCGAGCTTTGCTCCCACGCCAGCGAGCGCGTCCCCGGGGCTCTCCTGCCGCACTTCACCTCGTGGCGGGAGAGACGGCATGGCAGGCTCTCCTACCGAGCGACGCAGGTGTTCACCGGGCATGGCTGCTTCGGTGTCTACCTGTGTCGCATCGGGCGGGAAGCGACGACGGTGTGCCACCATTGTGGCGCGGAGGAAGACTCGGCGCAGCACACGCTGGAGGAATGTCCCGCCTTTTCAGCGCTGCGCCGAGTCCTAAAACGAGAAGTGGGCCACGACCTCGCACTCTCCAGCCTAGTTGGGGCCATGCTGGAGGGCCCGGGGAAGTGGGCGGCAGCAATCTCTTTCTGCGAGGAGGTTATGTCGCGGAAGGAGGCTGCCGAGCGGGATCGGGAGCTTACAGATCCCGCCCGACGTGCCCGGGAACGGCGTGCGCGCCCACGCCGAGAAACCCCGGGCAGCTGAGAGTAGGCGGGCGGCGGGTGTACCAGAACATGCTGGTTTCATTGCCCGCCGCCCGCCAACAGAGGAGGACCTCCACTGCTGGGAGTGGGGGATGACGAGTCGTCTGAAGGAGGCGAGTGTTAACTGTGATCCTCCTCCAATATACTCGTCGTCCCCCCGGCGGCCGCTGTGATCAGGGCGGGGGCCCTGGTCACCTATCGCGCGGTCGCCGTGTCGGGGCGGTGCGGGGTGCGACCCCTCGCGTCGCCGAATTTAAATGGATTTTAGGGGGGAGGATTTATTTTATTTCCCCCCGGGACGCGGCCGGCCATCGTTACCATCTTGATGGCCGGCCAGGCGAGGGGGAGCCGCGGTAGTGTTCTCCAAGAGTTTCCGTGGCTCCCCCGTTGAATCGCCAGCGATCGGTCCTGCGTCTTCAGGTCGCCGTGGAGGTTTTAGTGGGTCAATCCCCACACTACCCTCGTCCCGCTCCCCCGGGCGGGGCGGGGGTGTCTGGCGAGCAGATTTCCTCCACGTAAAATAAAAAAAAAAAAAAAAAAAAAAAAAAAAAAAAAAAAAAAAAAAAAAAGGTTATGTCAAGGTTCCCCCCCATTTCCCGTGACGGAGAGCCTGGATCCGGGGCTGCTCGGGCGGGTCGTGGACGCTTTATTCCCCGTTAGCGGGGAGGCGTCCCGGCCTGTCCCTGAGCCAGAGGAACATGAGTGGTCCCCGGATCTTGAGGTCGCGCCGGAGGAGATGGCCGGGGTCGTCAAATGGCTCCGGGGCAAGAATACCGCCCCGGGACCGGACGGTATCCCCGGCCGGGTCTGGCTGCTCGCCGCGAGCGTCCTGGGCGAGAGGCTGAGGAGCCTCTACTCTGGGCTCCTGAGGTCGGGGACGTTCCCCGACCTATGGAGAGAAAGTCGGATGGTCCTCTTGAGGAAGGATGGGAGGCCGGGGGATTCTCCCTCCGCGTACCGGCCCATTTGTCTCCTGGATGAGGCGGGCAAGATCTTCGAGAAGATCATTGTTGCCCGCCTCTCCGGACACCTGTCCCGCGACGGCCCAGATCTGGCGGACTGCCAGTTTGGCTTCCGGGAGGGGCGATCGACGGTCGACGCAATCGACCGTCTCAAGTCCCTCTCGGACAATGCCGTGGCAAGGGGCGGGGTGTGCTTGGCGGTGTCCATTGACATCGTCAATGCGTTCAACACCCTGCCCTGGTCCGCCATTAGGGAGGCCCTCGTCGATCACCAGGTGCCTCCCTATCTGAGGCGGGTGATCGGGGCCTACCTGCGGGACAGGTGGGTTGAATACCCGGGCCGGTGCGGGATGATACGGAGGGAAGTGGACCGCGGGGTCCCGCAGGGGTCCGTTTTAGGACCGCTCCTGTGGGACCTAGGTTACAACGCGGTCCTGGAAAAGGCCTCCCTGCCCGACGGTGCCACCCTCGTCTGCTACGCGGACGACACGTTGGTGGTCGCCGTCGGGAGTACCTTCGAGAGGACCATCCGTCGAGCAGAGGTTGCGGTGGCAGCCGTCGTCGCGAGGATCCACGATCTGGGGCTGAAAATAGCCCCGGAGAAGGCCGAGGCTGTCTGGTTTCACGGACGGCCTCGGTCTCGGCCACCGGCCAGATCGTGGATCCGGGTTGGAGAAGCCTGCGTCGAGGTGAAGTCCGAGTTGAAATATCTCGGACTGATCCTCGACAGCCACTGGTGCTTCGATGCGCATCTCGACCGTCTCGTCCCCCGAGTCGAAAAGGCGTCGGCCTCTTTGGGCCGCCTGCTGCCCAACCTCGGGGGACCGGGAGATTTGGTGCGCCGCCTATACCTGGGCGTGGTGCGGTCTATGGCCTTATACGGTGCCCCAATATGGGCGCCGTACGTGATGACCAGCCGGCGCAACACGCTATTGTTGCGCCGGCTGCAGAGGCGGATGGCCATCCGCCTCATAAGAGGTTACCGCACCACGTCTACCGTGGCGGCGCTTGCTCTGGCGGGAGAACTTCCCTTCGAGCTTCAGGCGGCGGCGCGCGCCTATGTTTATGGGCGCACAAGCATCGCCAGCCGTGCTCGAGGGGCCCCGCCGGAGCTAGAGACGGTCCAGGGCTTCGAGCTCCAGGCCCGGAGACTAGCGCTCTCCAGATGGCGTGCCGAGCTTTGCTCCCACGCCGGCGAGCGCGTCCCCGGGGCTCTCCTGCCGCACTTCACCTCGTGGCGGGAGAGACGGCATGGCAGGCTCTCCTACCGAGCGACGCAGGTGTTCACCGGGCATGGCTGCTTCGGTGTCTACCTGTGTCGCATCGGGCGGGAAGCGACGACGGTGTGCCACCATTGTGGCGCGGAGGAAGACTCGGCGCAGCACACGCTGGAGGAATGTCCCGCCTTTTCAGCGCTGCGCCGAGTCCTAAAACGGGAAGTCGGTCACGACCTCGCACTCTCCAGCCTAGTTGGGGCCATGCTGGAGAGCCCGGGGAAGTGGGCGGCAGCAATCTCTTTCTGCGAGGATGTTATGTCGCGGAAGGAGGCTGCCGAGTGGGATCGGGAGCTTACAGATCCCGCCCGACGTGCCCGGGGACGGCGTGCGCGCCCACGCCGAGAAACCCCGGGCAGCTGAGAGTAGGCGGGCGGCGGGTGTACCAGAACATGCTGGTTTCATTGCCCGCCGCCCGCCAACAGAGGAGGACCTCCACTGTTGGGAGTGGGGGATGACGAGTCGCCTGATGGAGGGGAGGGTTAACTGTGATCCTCCTCCAATATACTCGTCGTCCCCCCGGCGGCCGCTGTGATCATGGCGGGGGCCCTGGTCACCTATCGCGCGGTCGCCGTGTCGGGGCGGTGCGGGGTGCGACCCCTCGCGCCGCCGAATTTAAATGGATTTTGGGGGGGAGGATTTATTTTATTTCCCCCCGGGACGCGGCCGGCCATCGTTACCACCTTGATGGCCGGCCAGGCGAGGGGGAGCCGCGGTAGTGTTCTTCAAGAGTTCCCGTGGCTCCCCCGTTGAATCGCCAGCGATCGGTGTAGCGTCCTCAGGTCGCCGTGGAGGTTTTAGTGGGTCGAACCCCACACTACCCTCGTCCCGCTCCCCCGGGCGGGGCGGGGGTGTCTGGCGAGCAGATTTCCTCCACGTAAAATTAAAAAAAAAAAAAAGGTTCCCCCCCATTTCGGGCCGGATAACTGTCGGCTGGACCCAGGCAGCCGTGGATGCCCTGAGTGCCCGGTCTCTGCAGTGTTACCGTTGCCTTGGTGTTGGCCACACCAGTCAGCGGTGCACTTCTGCCGAGGATAGGTCCGACTGCTGCTATAGATGCGGCAGTCGGGACCATAAGGTGGCAGCCTGTACGGCCACGCCCAATTGTCCGCTTTGTGCGGGCGCGGGCAAGCCGTCTGGTCACCGCCTCTGCAGCCGGGCATGTCCTGCCAGTGCGGGGCGAGGCAAGGTAGGCGGCCAAAGGTCGTCTGCCAGATTTCTTAAAAAAGGGAAGGTAAACACGATGGCCAAGGCAGCGACCACCGTGGCCAGCAACGAAAAGGTAGCATCGCCTGATGCTACCGCCGCGCCCGCGTGGGCGGATGGGGCCACTAAAGTCCCAGACGCCACCGCATGCGCGGCCGTGACGGCGATGGACACGGCTGTGTAATGGGGCCCCCGGGCCCGATAATACAAGTTAACCTCAACTGCTCGGCCAGAGCGCAGGATCTCCTGTTTCAATGCCTGGCCGAGCGGGGTGCCGGGTTGGCAGTCGTGGCGGAGCCGCACAGGGTCCCCAAACATCCACACTGGATGGGGGACTCGATTGGCTCTGCCGCGATTATTTGGGCTGGCAGGTCGGGGTCCCCGCCGTGCCCGCTTATCGAGCGCGGCCTGGGATACGTGGCCGTTGATTGGGGCGGCACCGCGGTTGTGGCGGTATACGCACCTCCAAGGTGGTCCCTCGAAGAGTTTGAGCAGTATCTGGACGGGGTAGGGAGATGCGTCTCCCGCTGCCATCCCCGTCCGGTGCTGGTCCTGGGGGACTTCAATGCCAAGGCCACGGCTTGGGGTTCCCCCGGGACTGACTCGAGGGGCCAGGAGGTGCTTGATTGGGCGGCGGGACTGGAGCTCCGTCTCCTGAACACGGGCTCGGTCCATACGTGCGTGCGGCATAACGGGGGGTCCATCGTTGACCTTTCGTGGGCAACGCCCCCGGCCGCGCGCCGTATTACGGGGTGGAGGGTGGCGGAAGGGGTCGAGACGTTGTCTGACCACAGATACATAGTTCTCGGCCTCTCCGCCGCCCCACCGTCGACACTCCGTCGTCGCCCCGCCGATGAAGGTTCGCCTCAGCCGCGGTGGGCGCTGAAGCGCCTCGACCAGGACGCTCTGATGGCGGCAGCCCACGTCGTGGCCTGGCCAGCAACACCGGCCGGGCCAGTCGACGGGAATGGGGAGGCCCGTTGGTTCCGGGGCGCAATGACGTCGATTTGCGACGTCGCCATGCCCCGGGCCAGGGTCTTCCCGAGGAAGGCGGTGTACTGGTGGTCGCGCGAGATAGCGGAATTACGCACCGAGTGCGTTCGCGCGCGACGCCAGTACGCTCGCGCCCGTCGACGACGACGAACGGACGACGTGCTGGCTGCCCAGCTGTACGGGCTATATCGGGAGAAGGTGGTCGCCCTGCAGCTGGCCATCAGGCGAGCAAAGGACCAGGCCTGGCGCGATCTCCTCGGCTCTCTGAACCGAGATCCATGGGGGCGCCCATACAAGATGGCATTGGAACGATTGCGTCCCTGGGCGCCCCCCGTGACGGAGAGCCTGGATCCGGGGCTGCTCGGGCGGGTCGTGGACGCTTTATTCCCCGTTAGCGGGGAGGCGTCCCGGCCCGTCCCTGAGCCAGAGGAACATGAGTGTTCCCCGGATCTTGAGGTCGCGCCGGAGGAGATGGCCGGGGTCGTCAAATGGCTCCGGGGCAAGAATACCGCCCCGGGGCCGGACGGTATCCCCGGCCGGGTCTGGTTGCTCGCAGCGAGCGTCCTGGGGGAGAGGCTGAGGAGCCTCTACTCTGGGCTCCTGAGGTCGGGGACGTTCCCCGACTTATGGAGAGAAAGTCGGATGGTCCTCTTGAGGAAGGATGGGAGGCCGGGGGATTCTCCCTCCGCGTACCGGCCCATTTGTCTCCTGGATGAGGCGGGCAAGATCTTCGAGAAGATCATTGTTGCCCGCCTCTCCAGACACATGTCCCGCGACGGCCCCGATCTAGCGGACTGCCAGTTTGGCTTCCGGGAGGGGCGATCGACGGTCGACGCTATCGACCGTCTCAAGTCCCTCTCGGACAATGCCGTGGCAAGGGGCGGGGTGTGCTTGGCGGTGTCCATTGACATCGTCAATGCGTTCAACACCCTGCCCTGGTCCGCCATTAGGGAGGCCCTCGTTGATCACCAGGTGCCTCCCTATCTGAGGCGGGTGATCGGGGCCTACCTGCGGGACAGGTGGGTTGAATACCCGGGCCGGTGCGGGATGATACGGAGGGAAGTGGACCGCGGGGTCCCGCAGGGGTCCGTTTTAGGACCGCTCCTGTGGGACCTGGGTTACAACGCGGTCCTGGAAAAGGCCTCCCTGCCCGACGGTGCCACCCTCGTCTGCTACGCGGACGACACGTTGGTGGTCGCCGTCGGGAGTACCTTCGAGAGGACCATCCGACGAGCAGAAGTTGCGGTGGCAGCCGTCGTCGCGAGGATCCGCGATCTGGGGCTGAAAATAGCCCCGGAGAAGGCCGAGGCTGTCTGGTTCCACGGACGGCCTCGGTCTCGGCCACCGGCCAGATCGTGGATCCGGGTTGGAGAAGCCTGCGTCGAGGTGAAGTCCGAGTTGAAATATCTCGGACTGATCCTCGACAGCCACTGGTGCTTCGATGCGCATCTCGACCGTCTCGTCCCCCGAGTCGAAAAGGCGGCGGCCTCTTTGGGCCGCCTGCTGCCCAACCTCGGGGGACCGGGAGATTTGGTGCGCCGCCTATACCTGGGCGTGGTGCGGTCTATGGCCTTATACGGTGCCCCAATATGGGCGCCGTACGTGATGACCAGCCGGCGCAACACGCTGTTGTTGCGCAGGCTGCAGAGGCGGATGGCCATCCGCCTCATAAGAGGTTACCGCACCACGTCTACAGTGGCGGCGCTTGCTCTGGCGGGAGAACTTCCCTTCGAGCTTCAGGCGGCGGTGCGCGCCTATGTTTATGGGCGCACAAGCATCGCCAGCCGTGCTCGAGGGGCCCCGCCGGAGCGAGAGACGGTCGAGGGCTTCGAGCTCCAGGCCCGGAGACTAGCGCTCGCCAGATGGCGTGCCGAGCTTTGCTCCCACGCCGGCCAGCGCGTCCCCGGGGCTCTCCTGCCGCACTTCACCTCGTGGCGGGAGAGACGGCATGGCAGGCTCTCCTACCGAGCGACGCAGGTGTTCACCGGGCATGGCTGCTTCGGTGTCTACCTGTGTCGCATCGGGCGGGAAGCGACGACGGTGTGCCACCACTGTGGCGCGGAGGAGGACTCGGCGCAGCACACGCTGGAGGAATGTCCCGCCTTTTCAGCGCTGCGCCGAGTCCTAAAACGGGAAGTCGGTCACGACCTCGCACTCTCCAGCCTAGTTGGGGCCATGCTGGAGAGCCCGGGGAAGTGGGCGGCAGCAATCTCTTTCTGCGAGGAGGTTATGTCGCGGAAGGAGGCTGCCGAGCGGGATCGGGAGATTACAGATCCCGCCCGACGTGCCCGGGGACGGCGTGCGCGCCCACGCCGAGAAACCCCGGGCAGCTGAGAGTAGGCGGGCGGCGGGTGTACCAGAATATGCTGGTTTCATTGCCCGCCGCCCGCCAACAGAGGAGGACGTCCACTGCTGGGAGTGGGGGATGACGAGTCGCCTGAAGGAGGCGAGGGTTAACTGTGATCCTCCTCCAATATACTCGTCGTCCTCCCGGCGGCCGCTGTGATCAGGGCGGGGGCCCTGGTCACCTATCGCGCGGTCGCCGTGTCGGGGCGGTGCGGGGTGCGACCCCTCGCGCCGCCGAATTTAATTGTATTTTAGGGGGGAGGATTATATCTCCCCCGGGACGCGGCCGGCCATCCTTACCATCCTGATGGCCGGCCAGGCGAGGGGGAGCCGCGGTAGTGTTCTTCAAGAGTTCCCGTGGCTCCCCCGTTGAATCGCCAGCGATCGGTCCTGCGTCCTCAGGTCGCCGTGGAGGTTTTAGTGGGTCAAACCCCACACTACCCTCGTCCCGCTCCCCCGGGCGGGGCGGGGGTGTCTGGCGAGCAGATTTCCTCCACGTAAAATAAAAAAAAAAAAAAAAAAAAAAAGGTTCCCCCCCATTTCCGCTACCTTGTCGTGGTGGGGGGGCTTCGTGCCCTAATGATCCTCAAGGCTGTGCCGGCGGGGAATTTATTCCCTGGCAGGTTCTACCATGCCGGAGTGGCTTGAGGTGAGGGGCCAACTAAAGTCGGACTCATACCGTAAACCTGTGGTCATGTTTTACAGGAACGGGGGTCTTGCCTTAACCGGCCGGGCCGCGAGGATGACAACCTCTCTAAAAAATCCCTAGCCCCAAGCAGTGTTGCGCGGTGATGAGGGTGTAGCTGGAGTAAGCGCCAGCTATGGTTGGTGGGTGCACCAATCTTTAGCGGACAACCCCGGGGTACCTGGCGACCCCCGGGTGTATTAGCCTTCCCCGGGTATGGCGGCTCTGCCCGGGGTCACCTTCTTTCCGACCACACTCGTGGGACCAATTATGGATTCTCTTAAACAAATAACCGGGGAGGGGGGAAACGAGCGTGAGGTGGAGGTGCGCGGGCCTATCGTGCGCCTCAAAAGATGTGCAGAGCCGGTGTCGCGGAGGCATTCTGCAACACGCGGTAAAAAGAGGACCGCAGCGGGCCTTGGTGAGTGCGATGAGGGGGAGGAGTCAGATTTCTCTGTCTCCTCCCACCACTCATCGCAGAGTGTCCCGGGCTCGTCGTCAGCGAGGAAAAGAGGACGGCCGCCGACGACCGGCGAATATGTTGGCCTCGCAGAGGCCAAACTTAGGCTGGCCGAGGCTTCGCAGCTGGAGGCCGAGGCAAGGGAGGTGGCGGCGATATTCGACCCGGGAGCCCCCGTGCCGAGACCATCGCGGTCGAGCGTCCCGCTCCCGGACGAGACGGATATAGCGGAAAATTTCCGCAACCGTCCAACGCGGGATGTCGCGGCCGCTATATTGGAGAGCCTGGATGAGGTGGCCAGGATCTCCGGTGTGTCAAAGGGGCTGAAGGGCAACTTGGCCCGCGCCCTGAGGGTGGCCGCCTTAAACGGCAGGGTAGGGGTGTCGGAGCTGGCTGTGAGGTCAGCTACCGACGCCACGCGTGTCCTGGAGGCCGAAAATGCCGTCCTCAGGGGGCAAATGACGGAGCTGCAGGCGGAGGTGGCCCGGCTCCGGCAGGTGGTGGAGGCGAGAACGGCTGCTGCCGCAATGCCTCCGCCACGATGCCCGGGAGAGGGTTCAGTATCGCCGCCGATCGTCGGCGCCCGGGATTGCCATCGCTCCAGGCAAGAAAAGTCCTCGCCACCACCTGCGGCTGCGCCTGCAGATTTTCTGGCGCAAATAGGCGCCCTGATAGACGCCAAATTGGCGTCATTCAGGAAGGAGCTCGCGCCGCGAACGGACTCGGCCCTACGATCGGTGGCCCCTGGGCCGTCCGTCCCCTCACAGTCTTCGGACAGGGTGGGGCGGAGGACGAAGAAGAAAAAGAAAGGTGAGAAAGCTGGGGCGGCTAAAGCGGCCCAGACGAAGCCTGCACGACCGCGAGCAGAATTGGCCCCACCCTCCGCCGCGCCTCCACCCCAGGAGGCATGGTCCCGGGTGGTTGGCCGGAAGGCCAAAAAGGCGGCTGCCAAGGCCACTGCGGCCGCGAATAAAAAAGGACGGGTGGTCCCGGCGGCCCCCAGGAAGACACCCCTGCCTCCTCGACCGCCACGCACAGCTGCGGTTACCATAACGGTTCCGTCTGGCGTGGACATTACTTACGCGCAGGCGATGGCCACTGCCAGGTCCAAGGTGGACCTGGCAGAAATTGGCATCGCCTCGCTGAGGCCGCGAAGGGCGGTGACTGGGGGGTTAATTTTGGAGGTCCCTGGTACCGATGGGGCCGCCAGGGCCACCGTCCTCGCCACAAAAGTGGCGGAAGCACTGGCAGGCACCGGCGTAAAGGTCGCGCGTCCGGTCAAAAAAGCTGACCTTAGGGTGCGCGGCCTGGTCGATTCGACCACGCCGGCGGAGGTCGCTGCGGCTGTTGCCCGCGTGGGCGGGTGCAGCGAGGGGGACATCAATACCGGCGAAATCCGGTCTTCCCCCTCGGGATTGGGCACCCTCTGGGTGCGATGTCCTGCCGCGGCCGCTCGCAAGGTTGCTGTCGCGGGCCGGATAACCGTCGGCTGGACCCAGGCAGCCGTGGAGGCCCTGAGTGCCCGGCCTCTGCAGTGTTACCGTTGCCTTGGTGTTGGCCACACCAGTCAGGGGTGCACTTCTGCCGAGGATAGGTCCGACTGCTGCTATAGATGCGGCAGTCGGGACCATAAGGTGGCAGCCTGTACGGCCACGCCCCATTGTCCGCTTTGTGCGGGCGCGGGCAAGCCGTCTGGCCACCGACTCGGCAGCCGGGCATGTCCTGCCAGTGCGCGGCGAGGCAAGGGAGGCGGCCAAAGGCCGTCTGCCAGATTTAATAAAAAGAGGAAGGAAACCACGATGGCCAAGGCAGCGACCACCGTGGCCAGCAACGTAAAGGCGGCACCGCCTGATGCTACCGCCGCGCCCGCAGGGGCGGATGGGGCCACTAAAGTCCCAGACGCCACCGCATCCGCGGCCGTGACGGCGATGGACACGGCTGTGTAATGGGGCCCCCGGGCCCGATAATACAAGTTAACCTCAACTGCTCGGCCAGAGCGCAGGATCTCCTGTTTCAATGCATGGCCGATCGGGGTGCCGGGTTGGCAGTCGTGGCGGAGCCGCACAGGGTCCCCAAACATCCACACTGGATGGGGGACTCGATTGGCTCCGCCGCGATTATTTGGGCTGGGAGGCCGGGGTCCCCGCCGTGCTCGCTTATCGAGCGCGGCCTGGGATACGTGGCCGTCGATTGGGGCGGCACTGCGGTTGTGGCGATATACGCACCTCCGAGGTGGTCCCTCGAAGAGTTTGAGCAGTATCTGGGCGGGGTAGGGAGATGCGTCTCCCGCTGCCATCCCCGTCCGGTGCTGGTCCTGGGGGACTTCAATGCCAAGGCCACGGCTTGGGGTTCCCCCGGGACTGACTCGAGGGGCCGGGAGGTGCTGGATTGGGCGGCGGGACTGGAGCTCCGTCTCCTGAACACGGGCTCGGTCCATACGTGCGTGCGGCATAACGGGGGGTCCATCGTTGACCTTTCGTGGGCAACACCCCCGGCCGCGCGCCGTATTACGGGGTGGAGGGTGGCGGAAGGGGTCGAGACGTTGTCTGACCATAGTTACATAGTTCTCGACCTATCCGCCGCCCCACCATCGACAACCCGTCGTCGCCCCGCCGATGACGGTTCGCCTCAGCCGCGGTGGGCGCTGAAGCGCCTCGACCGGGACGCTCTGATGGCGGCAGCCCACGTCGTGGCCTGGCCAGCAACACCGACCGGGCCAGTCGACGGGAATGGGGAGGCCCATTGGTTCCGGGGCGCAATGACGTCGGTTTGCGACGTCGCCATGCCACGGGCCAGGGTCTTCCCGAGGAAGGCGGTGTACTGGTGGTCGCGCGAGATAGCGGAATTACGCACCGAGTGCGTTCGCGCGCGACGCCAGTACGCTCGCGCCCGTCGACGACGACGAACGGACGACGTGCTGGCTGCCCAGCTGTACGGGCGATATCGGGAGAAGGTGGTCGCCCTGCAGCTGGCCATCAGGCGAGCGAAGGACCAGGCCTGGCGCGATCTCCTCGGCTCTCTGAACCGAGATCCGTGGGGGCGCCCATACAAGATGGCTTTGGGGCGATTGCGTCCCTGGGCGCCCCCCGTGACGGGGAGCCTGGATCCGGGGCTGCTCGAGCGGGTCGTGGACGCTTTATTCCCCGTTAGCGGGGAGGCGTCCCTTCCTGTCCCTCAGCCAGAGGAACATGAGTGGTCCCCGGATCTTGAGGTCGCGCCGGAGGAGATGGCCGGGGTAGTCAAATGGCTCCGGGGCAAGAATACCGCCCCGGGGCCGGACGGTATCCCCGGCCGGGTCTGGTTGCTCGCCGCGAGCGTCCTGGGGGAGAGGCTGAGGAGCCTCTACTCTGGGCTCCTGAGGTCGGGGACGTTCCCCGACCTATGGAGAGAAAGTCGGATGGTCCTCTTGAGGAAGGATGGAAGGCCGGGGGATTCTCCCTCCGCTTACCGGCCCATTTGTCTCCTGGATGAGGCGGGCAAGATCTTCGAGAAGATCATTGTTGCCCGCCTCTCCAGACACCTGTCCCGCGACGGCCCAGATCTGGCGGACTGCCAGTTTGGCTTCCGGGAGGGGCGATCGACGGTCGACGCTATCGACCGTCTCAAGTCCCTCTCGGACAATGCCGTGGCAAGGGGCGGGGTGTGCTTGGCGGTGTCCATTGACATCGTCAATGCGTTCAACACCCTGCCCTGGTCCGCCATTAGGGAGGCCCTCGTCGATCACCAGGTGCCTCCCTATCTGAGGCGGGTGATCGGGGCCTACCTGCGGGACAGGTGGGTTGAATACCCGGGCCGGTGCGGGATGATACGGAGGAAAGTGGACCGCGGGGTCCCGCAGGGGTCCGTTTTAGGACCGCTCCTGTGGGACCTGGGTTACAACGCGGTCCTGGAAAAGGCCTCCCTGCCCGACGGTGCCACCCTCGTCTGCTACGCGGACGACACGTTGGTGGTCGCCGTCGGGAGTACCTTCGAGAGGACCATCCGACGAGCAGAGGTTGCGGTGGCAGCCGTCGTCGCGAGGATCCGCGATCTGGGGCTGAAAATAGCCCCGGAGAGGGCCGAGGCTGTCTGGTTTCACGGACGGCCTCGGTCTCGGCCACCGGCCAGATCGTGGATCCGGGTTGGAGAAGCCTGCGTCGAGGTGAAGTCCGAGTTGAAATATCTCGGACTGATCCTCGACAGCCACTGGTGCTTCGATGCGCATCTCGACCGTCTCGTCCCCCGAGTCGAAAAGGCGGCGGCCTCTTTGGACCGCCTGCTGCCCAACCTCGGGGGACCGGGAGATTTGGTGCGCCGCCTATACCTGGGCGTGGTGCGGTCTATGGCCTTATACGGTGCCCCAATATGGGCGCCGTACGTGATGACCAGCCGGCGCAACACGCTATTGTTGCGCCGGCTGCAGAGGCGGATGGCCATCCGCCTCATAAGAGGTTACCGCACCACGTCTACCGTGGCGGCGCTTGCTCTGGCGGGAGAACTTCCCTTCGAGCTTCAGGCGGCGGTGCGCGCCTATGTTTATGGGCGCACAAGCATCGCCAGCCGTGCTCGAGGGGCCCCGCCGGAGCGAGAGACGGTCGAGGGCTTCGAGCTCCAGGCCCGGAGACTAGCGCTCGCCAGATGGCGTGCCGAGCTTTGCTCCCACGCCGGCGAGCGCGTCCCCGGGGCTCTCCTGCCGCACTTCACCTCGTGGCGGGAGAGACGGCATGGCAGGCTCTCCTACCGAGCGACGCAGGTGTTCACCGGGCATGGCTGCTTCGGTGTCTACCTGTGTCGCGTCGGGCGGGAAGCGACGACGGTGTGCCACCATTGTGGCGCGGAGGAAGACTCGGCGCAGCACACGCTGGAGGAATGTCCCGCCTTTTCAGCGCTGCGCCGAGTCCTAAAACGGGAAGTCGGTCACGACCTCGCACTCTCCAGCCTAGTTGGGGCCATGCTGGAGAGCCCGGGGAAGTGGGCGGCAGCAATCTCTTTCTGCGAGGATGTTATGTCGCGGAAGGAGGCTGCCGAGCGGGATCGGGAGCTTACAGATCCCGCCCGACGTGCCCGGGGACGGCGTGCGCGCCCACGCCGAGAAACCCCGGGCAGCTGAGAGTAGGCGGGCGGCGGGTGTACCAGAACATGCTGGTTTCATTGCCCGCCGCCCGCCAACAGAGGAGGACCTCCACTGTTGGGAGTGGGGGATGACGAGTCGCCTGATGGAGGGGAGGGTTAACTGTGATCCTCCTCCAATATACTCGTCGTCCCCCCGGCGGCCGCTGTGATCATGGCGGGGGCCCTGGTCACCTATCGCGCGGTCGCCGTGTCGGGGCGGTGCGGGGTGCGACCCCTCGCGCCGCCGAATTTAAATGGATTTTAGGGGGGAGGATTTAATTTATTTCCCCCCGGGACGCGGCCCGCCATCGTTACCATCCTGATGGCCGGCCAGGCGAGGGGGAGCCGCGGTAGTGTTCTTCAAGAGTTCCCGTGGCTCCCCCGTTAAATCGCCAGCGATCGGTCCTGCGTCCTCAGGTCGCCGTGGAGGTTTTAGTGGGTCGATCCCCACACTACTCTCGTCCCGCTCCCCCGGGCGGGGCGGGGGTGTCTGGCGAGCAGATTTCCTCCACGTAAAATAAAAAAAAAAAAAAAAAAAAAAAAGGTTATGTCAAGGTTCCGCCTCGGCGGCCGGGCGTGTCCTGTCAGTGCGAGGCGAGGCAAGGTAGGCGGCCAAAGGTCGTCTGCCAGATTCAATAAAAAAGGGAAGGAAACCACGATGGCCAAGGCAGCGACCACCGTGGCCAGCAACGAAAAGGCGGCACCGCCTGATGCTACCGCCGCACCCGCGGGGGCGAATGGGGCCACTAAAGTCCCTGACGCCACCGCATCCGCGGCCGTGACGGCGATGGACACGGCTGTGTAATGGGGCCCCCGGGCCCGATAATACAAGTTAACCTCAACTGCTCGGCCAGAGCGCAGGATCTCCTGTTTCAATGCCTGGCCGAGCGGGGTGCCGGGTTGGCAGTCGTGGCGGAGCCGCACAGGGTCCCCAAACATCCACACTGGATGGGGGACTCGATTGGCTCCGCCGCGATTATTTGGGCTGGGAGGCCGGGGTCCCCGCCGTGCTCGCTTATCGAGCGCGGCCTGGGATACGTGGCCGTCGATTGGGGCGGCACCGCGGTTGTGGCGATATACGCACCTCCAAGGTGGTCCCTCGAAGAGTTTGAGCAGTATCTGGACGGGGTAGGGAGATGCGTCTCCCGCTGCCATCCCCGTCCGGTGCTGGTCCTGGGGGACTTTAATGCCAAGGCCACGGCTTGGGGTTCCCCCGGGACTGATTCGAGGGGCCGGGAGGTGCTGGATTGGGCGGCGGGACTGGAGCTCCGTCTCCTGAACACGGGCTCGGTCCATACGTGCGTGCGGCATAACGGGGGGTCCATCGTTGACCTTTCGTGGGCAACGCCCCCGGCCGCGCGCCGTATTACGGGGTGGAGGGTGGCGGAGGGGGTCGAGACGTTGTCTGACCACAGATACATAGTTCACGACCTCTCCTCCGCCCCACTATCGACACCCCGTCGTCGCACCGCCGATGAGGGTTCGCCTCAACCGCGGTGGGCGCTGAAGCGCCTCGACCAGGACGCTCTGATGGCGGCAGCCCACGTCGTGGCCTGGCCAGCAACACCGGCCGGGCCAGTCGACGGGAATGTGGAGGCCCATTGGTTCCGGGGCGCAATGACGTCGATTTGCGACGTCGCCATGCCCCGGGCCAGGGTCTTCCCGAGGAAGGCGGTGTACTGGTGGTCGCGCGAGATAGCGGAATTACGCACCGAGTGCGTTCGCGCGCGACGCCAGTACGCACGCGCCCGTCGACGACGACGAACGGACGACGTGCTGGCTGCCCAGCTGTACGGGCTATATCGGAAGAAGGTGGTCGCCCTGCAGCTGGCCATCAGGCGGGCAAAGGACCAGGCCTGGCGCGATCTCCTCGGCTCTCTGAACCGAGATCCGTGGGGGCGCCCATACAAGATGGCATTGGGACGATTGCGTCCCTGGGCGCCCCCCGTGACGGAGAGCCTGGATCCGGGGCTGCTCGGGCGGGTCGTGGACGCTTTATTCCCCGTTAGCGGGGAGGCGTCCCGGCCCGTCCCTGAGCCAGAGGAACATGAGTGGTCCCCGGATCTTGAGGTCGCGCCGGAGGAGATGGCCGGGGTCGTCAAATGGCTCCGGGGCAAGAATACCGCCCCGGGGCCGGACGGTATCCCCGGCCGGGTCTGGTTGCTCGCCGCGAGCGTCCTGGGGGAGAGGCTGAGGAGCCTCTACTCTGGGCTCCTGAGGTCGGGGACGTTCCCCGACCTATGGAGAGAAAGTCGGATGGTCCTCTTGAGGAAGGATGGGAGGCCGGGGGATTCTCCCTCCGCGTACCGGCCCATTTGTCTCCTGGATGAGGCGGGCAAGATCTTCGAGAAGATCATTGTTGCCCGCCTCTCCAGACACCTGTCCCGCGACGGCCCAGATCTGGCGGACTGCCAGTTTGGCTTCCGGGAGGGGCGATCGACGGTCGACGCTATCGAGCGTCTCAAGTCCCTCTCGGACAATGCCGTGGCAAGGGGCGGGGTGTGCTTGGCGGTGTCCATTGACATCGTCAATGCGTTCAACACCCTGCCCTGGTCCGCCATTAGAGAGGCCCTCGTCGATCACCAAGTGCCTCCCTATCTAAGGCGGGTGATCGGAGCCTACCTGCGGGACAGGTGGATCGAATACCCGGGCCGGTACGGGATGATACGGAGGGAAGTGTACCGCGGGGTTCCGCAGGGGTCCGTTTTAGGACCGCTCCTGTGGGACCTGGGTTACAACGCGGTCCTGGAGAAGGCCTCCCTGCCCGACGGTGCCACCCTCGTCTGCTACGCGGACGACACGTTGGTGGTCGCCGTCGGGAGTACCTTCGAGAGGACCATCCGGCGAGCAGAGGTTGCGGTGGCAGCCGTCGTCGCGAGGATCCGCGATCTGGGGCTGAAAATAGCCCCGGAGAAGGCCGAGGCTGTCTGGTTTCACGGCCGGCCTCGGTCACGGCCACCGGCCAGATCGTGGATCCGGGTTGGAGAAGCCTGCGTAGAGGTGAAGTCCGAGTTGAAATATCTCGGACTGATCCTCGACAGCCGCTGGAGCTTCGATGCGCATCTCGACCGTCTCGTCCCCCGAGTCGAAAAGGCGGCGGCCTCTTTGGGCCGCCTGCTGCCCAACCTCGGGGGACCGGGAGATTTGGTGCGCCGCCTATACCTGGGCGTGGTGCGGTCTATGGCCTTATACGGTGCCCCAATATGGGCGCCGTACGTGATGTCCAGCCGGCGCAGCACGCTGTTGTTGCGCCGGCTGCAGAGGCGGATGGCCATCCGCCTCATAAGAGGTTACCGCACCACGTCTACCGTGGCGGCGCTTGCTCTGGCGGGAGAACTTCCCTTCGAGCTTCAGGCGGCGGTTCGCTCCTATGTTTATAGGCGCACTAGCATCGCCAGCCGTGCTCGAGGGGCCCCGCCGGAGCGTGAGACGGTCGAGGGCTTCGAGCTCCAGGCCCGGCGACTAGCGCTCGCCAGATGGCGTGCCGAGCTTTGCTCCCACGCCGGCGAGCGCGTCCCCGGGGCTCTCCTGCCGCACTTCACCTCGTGGCGGGAGAGACGGCATGGCAGGCTCTCCTACCGAGCGACGCGGGTGTTCACCGGGCATGGCTGCTTCGGTGTCTACCTGTGTCGCATCGGGCGGGAAGCGACGACGGTGTGCCACCACTGTGGCGCGGAGGAAGACTCGGCGCAGCACACGCTGGAGGAATGTCCCGCCTTTTCAGCGCTGCGCCGAGTCCTAAAACGAGAAGTCGGCCACGACCTCGCACTCTCCAGCCTAGTTGGGGCCATGCTGGAGAGCCCGAAGAAGTGGACGGCAGCAATCTCTTTCTGCGAGGAAGTTATGTCGCGGAAGGAGGCTGCCGAGCGGGATCGGGAGCTTACAGATCCCGCCCGACGTGCCCGGGGACGGCGTGCGCGCCCACGCCAAGAAACCCCGGGCAGCTGAGAGTAGGCGGGCGGCGGGTGTACCAGTACATGCTGGTTTCATTGCCCGCCGCCCGCCAACAGAGGAGGACCTCCCCTGTTGTGAGTGGGGGATGGCGAGTCGCCTGAAGGAGGCGAGGGCTAACTGTCATCCTCCTCCAGCATACTCGTCGTCCCCCTGGCGGCCGCTGTGATCAGGGCGGGGGCCCTGGTCACCTATCGCGCTGTCGCCGTGTCGGGGCGGTGCGGGGTGCGACCCCTCGCGTCGCCGAATTTAAATGGATTTTAGGGGGGAGGATTTATTTCCCCCCCGGGACGCGGCCGGCCATCGTTACCATCTTGATGGCCGGCCAGGCGAGGGGGAGCCGCGGTAGTGTTCTTCAAGAGTTCCCGTGGCTCCCCAGTTGAATCGCCAGCGATCGGTCCTGCGTCCTCAGGTCGCCGTGGAGGTTTTAGTGGGTCAATCCCCACACTACCCTCGCCCTGCTCCCCCGTGCGGGGCGGGGGTGTCTGGCGAGCAGATTTCCTCCACGTAAAATAAAAAAAAAAAAAAAAAAAAAGGTTATGTCAAGGTTATGTCAAGGTATAACGGTTCCGTCTGGCGTGGACATTACTTACGCGCAGGCGATGGCCACTGCCAGGTCCAAGGTGGACCTGGCAGAAATTGGCATCGCCTCGCTGAGGCCGCGAAGGGCGGTGACTGGGGGGTTAGTTTTGGAGGTCCCTGGCACCGATGGGGCCGCCAAGGCCACCGTCCTCGCCACAAAAGTGGCGGAAGCGCTGTCAGGCACCGGCGTAAAGGTCGCGCGTCCGGTCAAAAAAGCTGACCTTAGGGTGCGCGGCCTGGTCGATTCGACCACGCCGCCGGAGGTCGCTGCGGCTGTTGCCCGCGTGGGCGGGTGCAGCGAGGGGGACATCAATACCGGCGAAATTCGGTCTTCCCCCTCGGGATTGGGCACCCTCTGGCTCCGATGTCCTGCCGCGGCCGCTCGCAAGGTTGCTGTCGCGGGTCGGATAACTGTCGGCTGGACCCAAGCAGCCGTGGAGGCCCTGAGCACCCGGCCTCTGCAGTGTTACCGTTGCCTTGGTGTTGGCCACACCAGTCAGCGGTGCACCTCTGCCGAGGATAGGTCCGACTGCTGCTATAGATGCGGCAGTCGGGGCCATAAGGTGGCAGCCTGTACGGCCACGCCCAATTGTCCGCTTTGTGCGGGCGCGGGCAAGCCGTCTGGTCACCGCCTCGGCAGCCGGGCATGTCCTGCCAGTGCGAGGCGAGGCAAGGTAGGCGGCCAAAGGTCGTCTGCCAGATTTAATAAAAAAGGGAAGGAAACCACGATGGCCAAGGCAGCGACCACCGTGGCCAGCAACGAAATGGCGGCACCGCCTGATGCTACCGCCGCGCCCGCGGGGGCGGATGGGGCCACTAAAGTCCCTGACGCCACCGCATCCGCGGCCGTGACGGCGATGGACACGGCTGTGTAATGGGGCCCCCGGGCCCGATAATACAAATTAACCTCAACTGCTCGGCCAGAGCGCAGGATCTACTGTTTCAATGCCTGGCCGAGCGGGGTGCCGGGTTGGCAGTCGTGGCGGAGCCGCACAGGGTCCCCAAACATCCACACTGGATGGGGGACTCGATTGGCTCCGCCGCGATTATTTGGGCTGGGAGGCCGGGGTCCCCGCCGTGCTCGCTTATCGAGCGCGGCCTGGGATACGTGGCCGTTGATTGGGGCGGCACCGCGGTTGTGGCGATATACGCACCTCCGAGGTGGTCCCTCGAAGAGTTTGAGCAGTATCTGGACGGGGTAGGGAGATGCGTCTCCCGCTGCCATCCCCGTCCGGTGCTGGTCCTGGGGGACTTCAATGCCAAGGCCGCGGCTTGGGGTTCCCCCGGGACTGACTCGAGGGGCCGGGAGGTGCTGGATTGGGCGGCGGGACTGGAGCTCCGTCTCCTGAACACGGGCTCGGTCCATACGTGCGTGCGGCATAACGGGGGATCCATCGTTGACCTTTCGTGGGCAACGCCCCCGGCCGCGCGCCGTATTACGGGGTGGAGGGTGGCGGAAGGGGTGGAGACGTTGTCTGACCACAGATACATAGTTCTCGGCCTCTCCGCCGCCCCACCATCGACACCCCGTCGTCGTCCCGCCGATGAGGGTTCGCCTCAACCGCGGTGGGCGCTGAAGCGCCTCGACCAGGACGCTCTGATGGCGGCAGCCCACGTCGTGGCCTGGCCAGCAACACCGGCCGGGCGAGTCGACGGGAATGGGGAGGCCCGTTGGTTCCGGGGCGCAATGACGTCGGTTTGCGACGTCGCCATGCCCCGGGCCAGGGTCTTCCCGAGGAAGGCGGTGTACTGGTGGTCGTGCGAAATAGCGGAATTACGCACCGCGTGCGTCCGCGCGCGACGCCAGTACGCTCGCGCCCGTCGACGACGACGTACGGACGACGTGCTGGCTGTCCAGCTGTATGGGAGATATCGGGAGAAGGTGGTCGCCCTGCAGCTGGCCATCAGGCGAGCGAAGGACCAGGCCTGGCGCGATCTCCTCGGCTCTCTGAACCGAGATCCGTGGGGGCGCCCATACAAGATGGCTTTGGGACGACTACGTCCCTGGGCGCCCCCCGTGACGGAGAGCCTGGATCCGGGGCTGCTCGGGCGGGTCGTGGACGCTTTATTCCCCGTTAGCGGGGAGGCGTCCCGGCCCGTCCCTGAGCCAGAGGAACATGAGTGGTCCCCGGATCTTGAGGTCGCGCCGGAGGAGATGGCCGGGGTCGTCAAATGGCTCCGGGGCAAGAATACCGCCCCGGGGCCGGACGGTATCCCCGGCCGGGTCTGGTTGCTCGCCGCGAGCGTCCTGGGGGAGAGGCTGAGGAGCCTCTACTCTGGGCTCCTGAGGTCGGGGACGTTCCCCGACCTATGGAGAGAAAGTCGGATGGTCCTCTTGAGGAAGGATGGGAGGCCGGAGGATTCTCCCTCCGCGTACCGGCCCATTTGTCTCCTGGATGAGGCGGGCAAGATCTTCGAGAAGATCATTGTTGCCCGCCTCTGCAGACACCTGTCCCGCGACGGCCCAGATCTGGCGGACTGCCAGTTTGGCTTCCGGGAGGGGCGATCGACGGTCGACGCTATCGACCGTCTCAAGTCCCTCTCGGACAATGCCGTGGCAAGGGGCGGGGTGTGCTTGGCGGTGTCCATTGACATCGTCAATGCGTTCAACACCCTGCCCTGGTCCGCCATTAGGGGGGCCCTCGTCGATCACCAGGTGCCTCCATATCTGAGGCGGGTGATCGGGGCCTACCTGCGGGACAGGTGGGTCGAATACCCGGGCCGGTACGGGATGATACGGAGGGAAGTGGACCGCGGGGTCCCGCAGGGGTCTGTTTTAGGACCGCTCCTGTGGGACCTGGGTTACAACGCGGTCCTGGAAAAGGCCTCCCTGCCCGACGGTGCCACCCTCGTCTGCTACGCGGACGACACGTTGGTGGTCGCCGTCGGAAGTACCTTCGAGAGGACCATCCGACGAGCAGAGGTTGCGGTGGCAGCCGTCGTCGCGAGGATCCGCGATCTGGGGCTGAAAATAGCCCCGGAGAAGGCCGAGGCTGTCTGGTTCCACGGACGGCCTCGGTCTCGGCCACCGGCCAGATCGTGGATCCGGGTTGGAGAAGCCTGCGTCGAGGTGAAGTCCCAGTTGAAATATCTCGGACTGATCCTCGACAGCCGCTGGAGCTTCGGTGCGCATCTCAACCGTCTCGTCCCCCGAGTCGAAAAGGCGGCGGCCTCTTTGGGCCGCCTGCTGCCCAACCTCGGGGGACCGGGAGATTTGGTGCGCCGCCTATACCTGGGCGTGGTGCGGTCTATGGCCTTATACGGTGCCCCAATATGGGCGCCGTACGTGATGACCAGCCGGCGCAACACGCTGTTGTTGCGCCGGCTGCAGAGGCGGATGGCCATCCGCCTCATAAGGGGTTACCGCACCACGTCTACCGTGGCGGCGCTTGCTCTGGCGGGAGAACTTCCCTTCGAGCTTCAGGCGGCGGTGCGCGCCTATGTTTATAGGCGCACAAGCATCGCCAGCCGTGCTCGAGGGGCCCCGCCGGAGCGAGAGACGGTCGAGGGCTTCGAGCTCCAGGCCCGGCGACTAGCGCTCGCCAGATGGCGTGCCGAGCTTTGCTCCCACGCCGGCGAGCGCGTCCCCGGGGCTCTCCTGCCGCACTTCACCTCGTGGCGGGAGAGACGGCATGGCAGGCTCACCTACCGAGCGACGCAGGTGTTCACCGGGCATGGCTGCTTCGGTGTCTACCTGTGTCGCATCGGGCGGGAAGCGACGACGGTGTGCCACCACTGTGGCGCGGAGGAAGACTCGGCGCAGCACACGCTGGAGGAATGTCCCGCCTTTTCAGCGCTGCGCCGAGTCCTAAAACGGGATGTCGGTCACGACCTCGCACTCTCCAGCCTAGTTGGGGCCATGCTGGAGAGCCCGGGGAAGTGGGCTGCAGCAATCTCTTTCTGCGAGGATGTTATGTCGCGGAAGGAGGCTGCCGAGCGGGATCGGGAGCTTACAGATCCCGCCCGACGTGCCCGGGGACGGCGTGCGCGCCCACGCCGAGAAACCCCGGGCAGCTGAGAGTAGGCGGGCGGCGGGTGTACCAGAACATGCTGGTTTCATTGCCCGCCGCCCGCCAACAGAGGAGGACCTCCACTGTTGGTAGTGGGGGATGACGAGTCGCCTGAAGGAGGCGAGGGTTAACTGTAATCCTCCTCCAATATACTCGTCGTCCCCCCGGCGGCCGCTGTGATCAGGGCGGGGGCCCTGGTCACCTATCGCGCGGTCGCCGTGTCGGGGCGGTGCGGGGTGCGACCCCTCGCGCCGCCGAATTTAAATGGATTTAGGGGGGAGGATTATATCTCCCCCGGGACGCGGCCGGCCATCGTTACCATCCTGATGGCCGGCCAGGCGAGGGGGAGCCGCGGTAGTGTTCTTCAAGAGTTCCCGTGGCTCCCCCGTTGAATCGCCAGCGATCGGTTCTGCGTCCTCAGGTCGCCGTGGAGGTTTTAGTGGGTCAAACCCCACACTACCCTCGTCCCGCTCCCCCGGGCGGGGCGGGGGTGTCTGGCAAGCAGATTTCCTCCACGTAAAATAAAAAAAAAAAAAAAAAAAAAGGTTATGTCAAGGTTTCCCCGGGTATGGCGGCTCTGCCCGGGGTGACCTTCTTTCCGACCACACTCGTGGGACCAATTATGGATTCTTTTTCACAAACAACCGGGGAGGGGGGAAACGAGCGTGAGGGGGAGGTGCGCGGGCCTATCGTGCGCCTCAAAAGATGTACTGTGCCGGTGTCGCGGAGGCATTCGGCAACACGCGGCAGAAAGAGGACCGCAGCGGGCCTTGGTGAGTGCGATGAGGGGGAGGAGTCAGATTTCTCTGTCTCCTCCCACCACTCATCGCAGAGTGTCCCGGGCTCGTCGGCAGCGAGGAAGAGAGGACGGCCGCCGACGACCGGCGAATATGTTGGCCTCGCAGAGGCCAAGCTCAGGCTGGCCGAGGCCTCGCAGTTGGAGGCCGAGGCAAGGGAGGTGGCGGCAATATTCGACCCGGGTGCCCCCGTGCCGAGACCATCGCGGTCGAGCGTCCCGCTCCCGGACGAGACGGATATCGCGGAAAATTTCCGCAACCGTCCGACGCGGGATGTCGCGGCCGCTATATTGGAGAGCCTGGATGAGGTGGCCAGGATCTCCGGCGTTTCGAAGGGGCTGAAGGGCAACTTGGCCCGCGCCCTGAGGGTGGCCGCCTTAAACGGCAGGGTGGGGGTGTCCGAGCTTGCGGTTAGGTCCGCTACCGACGCCACGCGTGCCCTGGAGGCCGAGAATGCCGTCCTGAGGGGGCAAATGACGGAGCTGCAGGCGGAGGTGGCCCGGCTCCGGCAGGTGGTGGAGGCGAGAACGGCTGCTGCCGCAATGCCTCCGCCGCCGCGCCCGGGAGAGGGCTCAGTATCGCCGCCGATCGTCGGCGCCCGGGATTGCCATCGCTCCGGGCAAGAAAAGTCCTCGCCCCCACCTGCGGCTGCGCCCGCAGATTTTCTGGTGCAGATAAGCGCCCTGATAGACGCCAAATTGGCGTCATTCAGGAGGGAGCTCGCGCCGCAAACGGACTCGGCCCTGCGATCGGTGGCACCTGGGCCGTCCGTCCCCTCACAGTCTTCGGACAGGGTGGGGCGGAAGACGAAGAAGAAGAAGAAAGGTGGGAAAGCTGGGGCGGCTATAGCGGCCCAGACGGAGCCCGCTCGACCTCGAGCAGAATTGGCCCCACTCTCCGCCGCGCCTCCACCCCAGGAGGCGTGGTCCCAGGTGGTTGGCCGGAAGGCCAAAAAGGCGGCTGCCAAGGCCACTGCGGCCGCGAATAAAAAAGGACGGGTGGTCCCGGCGGCCCCCAGGAAGACACCCCTGCCTCCTCGACCGCCACGCACAGCAGCGGTTACCATAACGGTTCCGTCTGGCGTGGACATTACTTACGCGCAGGCGATGGCCACTGCCAGGTCCAAGGTGGACCTGGCAGAAATTGGCATCGCCTCGCTGCGGCCGCGAAGGGCGGTGACTGGGGGGTTAATTTTGGAGGTCCCTGGTACCGATGGGGCCGCCAAGGCCACCGTCCTCGCCACAAAAGTGGCGGAAGCACTGGCAGGCACCGGCGTAAAGGTCGCGCGTCCGGTCAAAAAAGCTGACCTTAGGGTGCGCGGCCTGGTCGATTCGACCACGCCGGCGGAGGTCGCTGCGGCTGTTGCCCGCGTGGGCGGGTGCAGCGAGGGGGACATCAATACCGGCGAAATCCGGTCTTCCCCCTCGGGATTGGGCACCCTCTGGGTCCGATGTCCTGCCGCGGCCGCTCGCAAGGTTGCTGTCGCGGGCCGGATAGCCGTCGGCTGGACCCAGGCAGCCGTGGAGGCCCTGAGTGCCCGGCCTCTGCAGTGTTACCGTTGCCTTGGTGTTGGCCACACCAGTCAGCGGTGCACTGCTGCCGAGGATAGGTCCGACTGCTGTTATAGATGCGGCAGTCGTGACCACAAGGTGGCAGTCTGTACGGCCTCGCCCAATTGTCCGCTTTGTGCGGGCGCGGGCAGGCCGTCTGGTCACCGCCTCGGCAGCCGGGCATGTCCTGCCAGTGCGGGGCGAGGCAAGGTAGGCGGCCAAAGGTCGTCTGCCAGATTTCTTAAAAAAGGGAGGGAAACCACGATGGCCAAGGCAGCGACCACCGTGGCCAGCAACGAAAAGGTAGCATCGCCTGATGCAACCGCCGCGCCCGCGTGGGCGGATGGGGCCACTAAAGTCCCAGACGCCACCGCACCCGCGGCCGTGACGGCGATGGACACGGCTGTGTAATGGGGCCCCCGGGCCCGATAATACAAGTTAACCTCAACTGCTCGGCCAGAGCGCAGGATCTCCTGTTTCAAGGCCTGGCCGAGCGGGGTGCCGGGTTGGCAGTCGTGGCGGAGCCGCACAAGGTCCCCAAACATCCACACTGGATGGGGGACTCGATTGGCTCCGCCGCGATTATTTGGGCTGGGAGGCCGGGGTCCCCGCCGTGCTCGGTTATCGAGCGCGGCCTGGGATACGTGGCCGTCGATTGGGGCGGCACCGCGGTTGTGGCGATATACGCACCTCCGAGGTGGTCCCTCGAAGAGTTTGAGCAGTATCTGGACGGGGTAGGGAGATGCGTCTCCCGCTGCCATCCCCGTCCGGTGCTGGTCCTGGGGGACTTCAATGCCAAGGCCACGGCTTGGGGTTCCCCCGGGACTGACTCGAGGGGCCGGGAGGTGCTGGATTGGGCGGCGGGACTGGAGCTCCGTCTCCTGAATATGGGCTCGGTCCATACGTGCGTGCGGCATAACGGGGGGTCCATCGTTGACCTTTCGTGGGCAACGCCCCCGGCCGCGCGCCGTATTACGGGGTGGAGGGTGGCGGAGGGGGTCGAGACGTTGTCTGACCACAGATACATAGTTCTCGACCTCTCCTCCGCCCCACTATCGACACCCCGTCGTCGCACCGCCGATGAGGGTTCGCCTCAACCGCGGTGGGCGCTGAAGCGCCTCGACCAGGACGCTCTGATGGCGGCAGCCCACGTCGTGGCCTGGCCAGCAACACCGGCCGGGCCAGTCGACGGGAATGGGGAGGCCCATTGGTTCCGTGGCGCAATGACGTCCATTTGCGACGTAGCCATGCCCCGGGCCAGGGTCTTCCCGAGGAAGGCGGTGTACTGGTGGTCGCGCGCGATAGCGGAGTTACGCACCGAGTGCGTCCGCGCGCGACGCCAGTACGCTCGCACCCGTCGACGACGACGTACGGACGACGTTCTGGCTGCCCAGCTGTACGGGCGATATCGGGAGAAGGTGGTCGCCCTGCAGCTGGCCATCAGGCGAGCGAAGGACCAGGCCTGGCGCGATCTCCTCGGCTCTCTAAACCGAGATCCGTGGGGGCGCCCATACAAGATGGCATTGGGACGATTGCGTCCCTGGGCGCCCCCCGTGACGGAGAGCCTGGATCCGGGGCTGCTCGGGCGGGTCGTGGACGCTTTATTCCCCGTTAGCGGGGAGGCGTCCCGGCCTGTCCCTGAGCCAGAGGAACATGAGTGGTCCCCGGATCTTGAGGTCGCGCCGGAGGAGATGGCCGGGGTCGTCAAATGGCTCCGGGGCAAGAATACCGCCCCGGGGCCGGACGGTATCCCCGGCCGGGTCTGGTTGCTCGCCGCGAGCGTCCTGGGGGAGAGGCTGAGGAGCCTCTACTCTGGGCTCCTGAGGTCGGGGACGTTCCCCGACCTATGGAGAGAAAGTCGGATGGTCCTCTTGAGGAAGGATGGGAGGCCGGGGGATTCTCCCTCCGCGTACCGGCCCATTTGTCTCCTGGACGAGGCGGGCAAGATCTTCGAGAAGATCATTGTTGCCCGCCTCTCCAGACACCTGTCCCGCGAAGGCCCAGATCTGGCGGACTGCCAGTTTGGCTTCCGGGAGGGGCGATCGACGGTCGATGCTATCGACCGTGTCAAGTCCCTCTCGGACAATGCCGTGGCAAGGGGCGGGGTGTGCTTGGCGGTGTCCATTGACATCGTCAATGCGTTCAACACCCTGCCCTGGTCCGCCATTAGGGGGGCCCTCGTTGATCACCAGGTGCCTCCCTATCTGAGGCGGGTGATCGGGGCCTACCTGCGGGATAGGTGGGTCGAATACCCGGGCCGGTACGGGATGATACGGAGGGAAGTGGACCGCGGGGTCCCGCAGGGGTCCGTTTTAGGACCGCTCCTGTGGGACCTGGGTTACAACGCGGTCCTGGAGAAGGCCTCCCTGCCCGACGGTGCCACACTCGTCTGCTACGCGGACGACACGTTGGTGGTCGCCGTCGGGAGTACCTTCGAGAGGACCATCCGACGAGCAGAGGTTGCGGTGGCAGCCGTCGTCGCGAGGATCCGCGATCTGGGGCTGAAAATAGCCCCGGAGAAGGCCGAGGCTGTCTGGTTCCACGGACGGCCTCGGTCTCGGCCACCGGCCAGATCGTGGGTCCGGGTTGGAGAAGCCTGCGTCGAGGTGAAGTCCGAGTTGAAATATCTCGGACTGATACTCGACAGCCGCTGGAGCTTCGATGCGCATCTCGACCGTCTCGTCCCCCGAGTCGAAAAGGCGGCGGCCTCTTTGGGCCGCTTGCTGCCCAACCTCGGGGGACCGGGAGATTTGGTGCGCCGCCTATACCTGGGCGTGGTGCGGTCTATGGCCTTATACGGTGCCCCAATATGGGCGCCGTACGTGATGACCAGCCGGCGCAACACGCTGTTGTTGCGCCGGCTGCAGAGGCGGATGGCCATCCGCCTCATAAGAGGTTACCGCACCACGTCTACCGTGGCGGCGCTTGCTCTGGCGGGAGAACTTCCCTTCGAGCTTCAGGCGGCGGTGCGCGCCTATGTTTATAGGCGCACTAGCATCGCCAGCCGTGCTCGAGGGGCCCCGCCGGAGCGTGAGACGGTCGAGGGCTTCGAGCTCCAGGCCCGGCGACTAGCGCTCGCCAGATGGCGTGCCGAGCTTTGCTCCCACGCCGGCGAGCGCGTCCCCGGGGCTCTCCTGCCGCACTTCACCTCGTGGCGGGTGAGACGGCATGGCAGGCTCTCCTACCGAGCGACGCAGGTGTTCACCGGGCATGGCTGCTTCGGTGTCTACCTGTGTCGCATCGGGCGGGAAGCGACGACGGTGTGCCACCATTGTGGCGCGGAGGAAGACTCGGCGCAGCACACACTGGAGGAATGTCCCGCCTTTTCAGCGCTGCGCCGAGTCCTAAAACGGGAAGTCGGTCACGACCTCGCACTCTCCAGCCTAGTTGGGGCCATGCTGGAGAGCCCGGGGAAGTGGGCGGCAGCAATCTCTTTCTGCGAGGAGGTTATGTCGCGGAAGGAGGCTGCCGAGCGGGATCGGGAGCTTACAGATCCCGCCCGACGTGCCCGGGGACGGCGTGCGCGCCCACGCCGAGAAACCCCGGGCAGCTGAGAGTAGGCGGGCGGCGGGTGCACCAGAATATGCTGGTTTCATTGCCCGCCGCCCGCCAACAGAGGAGGACGTCCACTGTTGGGAATGGGGGATGACGAGTCGCCTGAGGAGGCGTGGGTTAACTGTGATCCTCCTCCAATATACTCGTCGTCCCCCCGGCGGCCGCTGTGATCAGGGCGGGGGCCCTGGTCACCTGTCGCGCGGTCGCCGAGTCGGGGCGGTGCGGGGTGCGACCCCTCGCGCCGCCGAATTTAAATGGATTTTAGGGGGGAGGATTTATCTCCCCCCGGGACGCGGCCGGCCATCGTTACCATCTTGATGGCCGGCCAGGCGAGGGGGAGCCGCGGTAGTGTTCTTCAAGAGTTCCCGTGGCTCCCCCGCTGAATCGCCAGCGATCGGTCCTGCGTCCTCAGGTCGCCGTGGAGGTTTTAGTGGGTCAAACCCCACACTACCCTCGTCCCGCTCCCCCGGGCGGGGCGGGGGTGTCTGGAGAGCAGATTTCCTCCACGTAAAATAAAAAAAAAAAAAAAAAAGGTTATGTCAAGGTCCCCCCCGTGTCCGCTACCTTGTCGTGGTGGGGGGGCTTCGTGCCCTAATGATCCTCAAGGCTGTGCCGGCGGGGAATTTATTCCCTGGCAGGTTCTACCATGCCGGAGTGGCTTGAGGTGAGGGGCCAACTAAAGTCGGACACATACCGTAAACCTGTGGTCATGTTTTACAGGAACGGGGGTCTTGCCTTAACCGGCCGGGCCGCGAGGATGACAACCTCTCTAAAAAATCCCTAGCCCCAAGCAGTGTTGCGCGGTGAAGAGGGCGTAGCTGGAGTAAGCGCCAGCTATGGTTGGTGGGTGCACCAATCGTTAGCGGTCAACCCCGGGGTACCTGGCGACCCCCCGGGCGTATTAGCCTTCCCCGGGTATGGCGGCTCTACCCGGGGTGACCTCCTTTCCGACCACACTCGTGGGATTAAGTATGGAGTCTACTTTTTCACAAACAACCGGGGAGGGGGGAAACGAGCGTGAGGTGGAGGTGCGCGGGCCTATCGTGCGCCTCAAAAGATGCACAGAGCCGGTGTCGCGGAGGCATTCGGCGACACGCGGCAAAAAGAGGACCGCAGCGGGCCTTGGTGAGTGCGATGAGGGGGAGGAGTCAGATTTCTCTGTCTCCTCCCACCACTCATCGCAGAGTGTCCCGGGCTCGTCGTCAGCGAGGAAAAGAGGACGGCCGCCGACGACCGGCGAATATGTTGGCCTCGCAGAGGCCAAACTTAGGCTGGCCGAGGCTTCGCAGCTGGAGGCCGAGGCAAGGGAGGTGGCGGCGATATTCGACCCGGGAGCCCCCGTGCCGAGACCATCGCGGTCGAGCGTCCCGCTCCCGGACGAGACGGATATAGCGGAAAATTTCCGCAACCGTCCAACGCGGGATGTCGCGGCCGCTATATTGGAGAGCCTGGATGAAGTGGCCAGGATCTCCGGCGTGTCAAAGGGGCTGAAGGGCAATTTGGCCCGCGCCCTAAGGGTGGCCGCCTTAAACGGCAGGGTGGGGGTGTCCGAGCTTGCGGTTAGGTCAGCTACCGACGCCACGCGTGCCCTGGAGGCAGAGAATGCCGTCCTCAGGGGGCAAATGACGGAGCTGCGGGCGGAGGTGGCTCGGCTCCGGCAGGTGGTGGAGGCGAGAACGGCTGCTGCCGCAATGCCTCCGCCGCCGCGCCCGGGAGAGGGCTCAGTATCGCCGCCGATCGTCGGCACCCGGGACTGCCAACGCTCCGGGCAAGAAAAGTCCTCGCCCCCACATGCGACTGCGCCCGCAGATTTTCTGGCGCAGATAAGCGCCCTGATAGACGCCAAATTGGCGTCATTCAGGAGGGAGCTCGCGCCGCGAACGGACTCGGCCCTGCGATCGGTGGCACCTGGGCCGTCCGTCCCCTCACAGTCTTCGGACAGGGTGGGGCGGAAGACGAAGAAGAAGAAGAAAGGTGGGAAAGCTGGGGCGGCTATAGCGGCCCAGACGGAGCCCGCTCGACCGCGAGCAGAATCGGCGCTACCCTCTGCCGCGCCTCCGCCCCAGGAGGCGTGGTCCCAGGTGGTTGGCCGCAAGGCTAAAAAGGCGGCTGCCAAGGCCACTGCGGCGGCGAATAATAAAAAAGGACGGGTGGTCCCGGCGGCTCCCAGGAAGACACCCCTGCCTCCGCGACCGCCACGCACAGCAGCGGTTACCATAACGGTTCCGTCTGGCGTGGACATTACTTACGCGCAGGCGATGGCCACTGCCAGGTCCAAGGTGGACCTGGCAGAAATTGGCATCGCCTCGCTGAGGCCGCGAAGGGCGGTGACTGGGGGGTTAATTTTGGAAGTCCCTGGCACCGATGGGGCCGCCAAGGCCACCGTCCTCGCCACAAAAGTGGCGGAAGCGCTGGCAGGCACCGGCGTAAAGGTCGCGCGTCCGGTCAAAAAAGCTGACCTTAGGGTGCGCGGCCTGGTCGATTCGACCACGCCGGCGGAGGTCGCTGCGGCTGTTGCCCGCGTGGGCGGGTGCAGCGAGGGGGACATCAATACCGGCGAAATCCGGTCTTCCCCCTCGGGATTGGGCACCCTCTGGGTCCGATGTCCTGCCGCGGCCGCTCGCAAGGTTGCTGTCGCGGGCCGGATAACCGTCGGCTGGACCCATGCAGCCGTGGAGGCCCTGAGTGCCCGGCCTCTGCAGTGTTACCGTTGCCTTGATGTTGGCCACACCAGTCAGCGGTGCACTTCTGCCGAGGATAGGTCCGACTGCTGCTATAGATGCGGCAGTCGGGGCCATAAGGTGGCAGCCTGTACGGCCACGCCCAATTGTCCGCTTTGTGCGGGCGCGGGCAGGCCTTCTGGTCACCGCCTCGGCGGCCGGGCGTGTCCTGTCAGTGCGAGGCGAGGCAAGGTAGGCGGCCAAAGGTCGTCTGCCAGATTCAATAAAAAAGGGAAGGAAACCACGATGGCCAAGGCAGCGACCACCGTGGCCAGC
Organism: Megalopta genalis; assembly: GCF_051020955.1. Taxonomy (NCBI): domain Eukaryota; kingdom Metazoa; phylum Arthropoda; class Insecta; order Hymenoptera; family Halictidae; genus Megalopta; species Megalopta genalis. The sequence goes on along the minus strand of NW_027476110.1, from coordinate 317,787 downwards.
AACGAAAAGGCGGCACCGCCTGATGCTACCGCCGCACCCGCGGGGGCGAATGGGGCCACTAAAGTCCCTGACGCCACCGCATCCGCGGCCGTGACGGCGATGGACACGGCTGTGTAATGGGGCCCCCGGGCCCGATAATACAAGTGAACCTCAACTGCTCGGCCAGAGCGCAGGATCTCCTGTTTCAATGCCTGGCCGAGCGGGGTGCCGGGTTGGCAGTCGTGGCGGAGCCGCACAGGGTCCCCAAACATCCACACTGGATTGGGGACTCGATTGGCTCCGCCGCGATTATTTGGGCTGGGAGGTCGGGGTCCCCGCCGTGCTCGGTTATCGAGCGCGGCCTGGGATACGTGGCCGTTGATTGGGGCGGAACCGCGGTTGTGGCGATATACGCACCTCCAAGGTGGTCCCTCGAAGAGTTTGAGCAGTATCTGGACGGGGTAGGGAGATGCGTCTCCCGCTGCCATCCCCGTCCGGTGCTGGTCCTGGGGGACTTCAATGCCAAGGCCACGGCTTGGGGTTCCCCCGGGACTGACTCGAGGGGCCGGGAGGTGCTGGATTGGGCGGCGGGACTGGAGCTCCGTCTCCTGAATACGGGCTCGGTCCATACGTGCGTGCGGCATAACGGGGGGTCCATCGTTGACCTTTCGTGGGCAACGCCCCCGGCCGCGCGCCGTATTACGGGGTGGAGGGTGGCGGAAGGGGTCGAGACGTTGTCTGACCACAGATACATAATTCTCGACCTCTCCGCCGTCCCACCATCGACACCCCGTCGTCGCCCCGCTGATGAAGGTTCGCCTCAACCGCGGTGGGCGCTGAAGCGCCTCGACCAGGACGCTCTGATGGCGGCAGCCCACGTCGTGGCCTGGCCAGCAACACCGGCCGGGCCAGTCGACGGGAATGGGGAGGCCCGTTGGTTCCGGGGCGCAATGACGTCGGTTTGCGACGTCGCCATGCCCCGGGCCAGGGTCTTCCCGAGGAAGGCGGTGTACTGGTGGTCGCGCGCGATAGCGGAATTACGCACCGAGTGCGTCCGCGCGCGACGCCAGTACGCTCGCGCCCGTCGACGACGACGTACGGACGACGTGCTGGCTGCCCAGCTGTACGGGCGATATCGGGAGAAGGTGGTCGCCCTGCAGCTGGCCATCAGGCGAGCGAAGGACCAGGCCTGGCGCGATCTCCTCGGCTCTCTGAACCGAGATCCGTGGGGGCGCCCATACAAGATGGCATTGGGGCGATTACGTCCCTGGGCGCCCCCCGTGACGGAGAGCCTGGATCCGGGGCTGCTCGTGCGGGTTGTGGACGCTTTATTCCCCGTTAGCGGGGAGGCGTCCCGGCTCGTCCCTGAGCCAGAGGAACATGAGTGGTCCCCGGATCTTGAGGTCGCGCCGGAGGAGATGGCCGGGGTCGTCAAATGGCTCCGGGACAAAAATACCGCACCGGGGCCGGACGGTATCCCCGGCCGGGTCTGGTTGCTCGCCGCGAGCGTCCTGGGGGAGAGGCTGAGGAGCCTCTACTCTGGGCTCCTGAGGTCGGGGACGTTCCCCGACCTATGGAGAGAAAGTCGGATGGTCCTCTTGGGGAAGGATGGGAGGCCGGGGGATTCTCCCTCCGCGTACCGGCCCATCTGTCTCCTGGATGAGGCGGGCAAGATCTTCGAGAAGATCATTGTTGCCCGCCTCTCCAGACACCTGTCCCGCGACGGCCCCGATCTGGCGGACTGCCAGTTTGGCTTCCGGGAGGGGCGATCGACGGTCGACGCTATCGACCGTCTCAAATCCCTCTCGGACAATGCCGTGGCAAGGGGCGGGGTGTGCTTGGCGGTGTCCATTGACATCGTCAATGCGTTCAACACCCTGCCCTGGTCCGCCATTAGGGAGGCCCTCCTTGATCACCAGGTGCCTCCCTATCTGAGGCGGGTGATCGGGGCCTACCTGCGGGACAGGTGGGTGGAATACCCGGGCCGGTGCGGGATGATACGGAGGGAAGTGGACTGCGGGGTCCCGCAGGGGTCCGTTTTAGGACCGCTCCTGTGGGACCTGGGTTACAACGCGGTCCTGGAGAAGGCCTCCCTGCCCGACGGTGCCACCCTCGTCTGCTACGCGGACGACACGTTGGTGGTCGCCGTCGGGAGTACCTTCGAGAGGACCATCCGTCGAGCAGAGGTTGCGGTGGCAGCCGTCGTCGCGAGGATCCGCGATCTGGGGCTGAAAATAGCCCCGGAGAAGGCCGAGGCTGTCTGGTTTCACGGAAGGCCTCGGTCTCGGCCACCGGCCAGATCGTGGATCCGGGTTGGAGAAGCCTGCGTCGAGGTGAAGTCCGAGTTGAAATATCTCGGACTGATCCTCGACAGCCACTGGTGCTTCGATGCGCATCTCGACCGTCTCGTCCCCCGAGTCGAAAAGGCGGCGGCCTCTTTGGGCCGCCTGCTGCCCAACCTCGGGGGACCGGGAGATTTGGTGCGCCGCCTATACCTGGGCGTGGTGCGGTCTATGGCCTTATACGGTGCCCCAATATGGGCGCCGTACGTGATGACCAGCCGGCGCAACACGCTATTGTTGCGCCGGCTGCAGAGGCGGATGGCCATCCGCCTCATAAGAGGTTACCGCACCACGTCTACCGTGGCGGCGCTTGCTCTGGCGGGAGAACTTCCCTTCGAGCTTCAGGCGGCGGTGCGCGCCTATGTTTATGGGCGCACAAGCATCGCCAGCCGTGCTCGAGGGGCCCCGCCGGAGCGAGAGACGGTCGAGGGCTTCGAGCTCCAGGCCCGGAGACTAGCGCTCGCCAGATGGCGTGCCGAGCTTTGCTCCCACGCCGGCGAGCGCGTCCCCGGGGCTCTCCTGCCGCACTTCACCTCGTGGCGGGAGAGACGGCATGGCAGGCTCTCCTACCGAGCGACGCAGGTGTTCACCGGGCATGGCTGCTTCGGTGTCTACCTGTGTCGCATCGGGCGGGAAGCGACGACGGTGTGCCACCACTGTGGCGCGGAGGAAGACTCGGCGCAGCACACGCTGGAGGAATGTCCCGCCTTTTCAGCGCTGCGCCGAGTCCTAAAACGAGAAGTCGGCCGCGACCTCGCACTCTCCAGCCTAGTTGGGGCCATGCTGGAGGGCCCGGGGAAGTGGGCGGCAGTAATCTCTTTCTGCGAGGAGGTTATGTCGCGGAAGGAGGCTGCCGAGCGGGATCGGGAGCTTACAGATCCCGCCCGACGTGCCTGGGGACGGCGTGCGCGCCCACGCCGAGAAACCCCGGGCAGCTGAGAGTAGGCGGGCGGCGGGTGTACCAGAACATGCTGGTTTCATTGCCCGCCGCCCGCCAACAGAGGAGGACGTCCACTGTTGTGAGTGGGGGATGGCGAGTCGCCTGAGGGAGGCGAGGACTAATTGTAATCCTCCTCCAATATACTCGTCGTCCCCCCGGCGGCCGCTGTGATCAGGTCGGGGGCCCTGGTCACCTATCGCGCGGTCGCCGTGTCGGGGCGGTGCGGGGTGCGACCCCTCGCGCCGCCGAATTTAAATGGATTTTAGGGGGGAGGATTTATTTCCCCCCCCGGGACGCGGCCGGCCATCGTTACCATCCTGATGGCCGGCCAGGCGAGGGGGAGCCGCGGTAGTGTTCTTCAAGAGTTCCCGTGGCTCCCCCGTTGAATCGCCAGCGATCGGTCCTGCGTCCTCAGGTCGCCGTGGAGGTTTTAGTGGGTCAAACCCCACACTACCCTCGTCCCGCTCCCCCGGGCGGGGCGGGGGTGTCTGGCGAGCAGATTTCCTCCACGTAAAATAAAAAAAAAAAAAAAAAAAAGGTTATGTCAAGGTTATGTCAAGGTTATGTCAAGGTTATGTCAAGGTTATGTCAAGGTTATGTCAAGGTTATGTTAAGGTTATGTCAAGGTCCCCCCCGTGTCCGCTACCTTGTCGTGGTGGGGGGGCTTCGTGCCCTAATGATCCTCAAGGCTGTGCCGGCGGGGAATTTATTCCCTGGCAGGTTCTACCATGCCGGAGTGGCTTGAGGTGAGGGGCCAACTAAAGTCGGACACATACCGTAAACCTGTGGTCATGTTTTACAGGAACGGGGGTCTTGCCTTAACCGGCCGGGCCGCGAGGATGACAACCTCTCTAAAAAATCCCTAGCCCCAAGCAGTGTTGCGCGGTGAAGAGGGCGTAGCTGGAGTAAGCGCCAGCTATGGTTGGTGGGTGCACCAATCGTTAGCGGACAACCCCGGGGTACCTGGCGACCCCCCGGGCGTATTAGCCTTCCCCGGGTATGGCGGCTCTACCCGGGGTGACCTCCTTTCCGACCACACTCGTGGGATTAAGTATGGAGTCTACTTTTTCACAAACAACCGGGGAGGGGGGAAACGAGCGTGAGGTGGAGGTGCGCGGGCCTATCGTGCGCCTCAAAAGATGCACAGAGCCGGTGTCGCGGAGGCATTCGGCGACACGCGGCAAAAAGAGGACCGCAGCGGGCCTTGGTGAGTGCGATGAGGGGGAGGAGTCAGATTTCTCTGTCTCCTCCCACCACTCATCGCAGAGTGTCCCGGGCTCGTCGTCAGCGAGGAAAAGAGGACGGCCGCCGACGACCGGCGAATATGTTGGCCTCGCAGAGGCCAAACTTAGGCTGGCCGAGGCTTCGCAGCTGGAGGCCGAGGCAAGGGAGGTGGCGGCGATATTCGACCCGGGAGCCCCCGTGCCGAGACCATCGCGGTCGAGCGTCCCGCTCCCGGACGAGACGGATATAGCGGAAAATTTCCGCAACCGTCCAACGCGGGATGTCGCGGCCGCTATATTGGAGAGCCTGGATGAAGTGGCCAGGATCTCCGGCGTGTCAAAGGGGCTGAAGGGCAATTTGGCCCGCGCCCTAAGGGTGGCCGCCTTAAACGGCAGGGTGGGGGTGTCCGAGCTTGCGGTTAGGTCAGCTACCGACGCCACGCGTGCCCTGGAGGCAGAGAATGCCGTCCTCAGGGGGCAAATGACGGAGCTGCGGGCGGAGGTGGCTCGGCTCCGGCAGGTGGTGGAGGCGAGTACGGCTGCTGCCGCAATGCCTCCGCCGCCGCGCCCGGGAGGGGGCTCAGTATCGCCGCCGATCGTCGCCGCCCGGGACTGCCAACGCTCCGGGCAAGAAAAGTCCTCGCCCCCACATGCGACTGCGCCCGCAGATTTTCTGGCGCAGATAAGCGCCCTGATAGACGCCAAATTGGCGTCATTCAGGAGGGAGCTCGCGCCGCGAACGGACTCGGCCCTGCGATCGGTGGCACCTGGGCCGTCCGTCCCCTCACAGTCTTCGGACAGGGTGGGGCGGAAGACGAAGAAGAAGAAGAAAGGTGGGAAAGCTGGGGCGGCTATAGCGGCCCAGACGGAGCCCGCTCGACCGCGAGCAGAATCGGCGCTACCCTCTGCCGCGCCTCCGCTCCAGGAGGCGTGGTCCCAGGTGGTTGGCCGCAAGGCTAAAAAGGCGGCTGCCAAGGCCACTGCGGCGGCGAATAACAAAAAAGGACGGGTGGTCCCGGCGGCCCCCAGGAAGACACCCCTGCCTCCGCGACCGCCACGCACAGCAGCGGTTACCATAACGGTTCCGTCTGGCGTGGACATTACTTACGCGCAGGCGATGGCCACTGCCAGGTCCAAGGTGGACCTGGCAGAAATTGGCATCGCCTCGCTGAGGCCGCGAAGGGCGGTGACTGGGGGGTTAATTTTGGAAGTCCCTGGCACCGATGGGGCCGCCAAGGCCACCGTCCTCGCCACAAAAGTGGCGGAAGCGCTGGCAGGCACCGGCGTAAAGGTCGCGCGTCCGGTCAAAAAAGCTGACCTTAGGGTGCGCGGCCTGGTCGATTCGACCACGCCGGCGGAGGTCGCTGCGGCTGTTGCCCGCGTGGGCGGGTGCAGCGAGGGGGACATCAATACCGGCGAAATCCGGTCTTCCCCCTCGGGATTGGGCACCCTCTGGGTCCGATGTCCTGCCGCGGCCGCTCGCAAGGTTGCTGTCGCGGGCCGGATAACCGTCGGCTGGACCCATGCAGCCGTGGAGGCCCTGAGTGCCCGGCCTCTGCAGTGTTACCGTTGCCTTGATGTTGGCCACACCAGTCAGCGGTGCACTTCTGCCGAGGATAGGTCCGACTGCTGCTATAGATGCGGCAGTCGGGACCATAAGGTGGCAGCCTGTACGGCCACGCCCAATTGTCCGCTTTGTGCGGGCGCGGGCAGGCCTTCTGGTCACCGCCTCGGCGGCCGGGCGTGTCCTGTCAGTGCGAGGCGAGGCAAGGTAGGCGGCCAAAGGTCGTCTGCCAGATTCAATAAAAAAGGGAAGGAAACCACGATGGCCAAGGCAGCGACCACCGTGGCCAGCAACGAAAAGGCGGCACCGCCTGATGCTACCGCCGCACCCGCGGGGGCGAATGGGGCCACTAAAGTCCCTGACGCCACCGCATCCGCGGCCGTGACGGCGATGGACACGGCTGTGTAATGGGGCCCCCGGGCCCGATAATACAAGTTAACCTCAACTGCTCGGCCAGAGCGCAGGATCTCCTGTTTCAATGCCTGGCCGAGCGGGGTGCCGGGTTGGCAGTCGTGGCGGAGCCGCACAGGGTCCCCAAACATCCACACTGGATGGGGGACTCGATTGGCTCCGCCGCGATTATTTGGGCTGGGAGGTCGGGGTCCCCGCCGTGCTCGGTTATCGAGCGCGGCCTGGGATACGTGGCCGTTGATTGGGGCGGAACCGCGGTTGTGGCGATATACGCACCTCCAAGGTGGTCCCTCGAAGAGTTTGAGCAGTATCTGGACGGGGTAGGGAGATGCGTCTCCCGCTGCCATCCCCGTCCGGTGCTGGTCCTGGGGGACTTCAATGCCAAGGCCACGGCTTGGGGTTCCCCCGGGACTGACTCGAGGGGCCGGGAGGTGCTGGATTGGGCGGCGGGACTGGAGCTCCGTCTCCTGAATACGGGCTCGGTCCATACGTGCGTGCGGCATAACGGGGGGTCCATCGTTGACCTTTCGTGGGCAACGCCCCCGGCCGCGCGCCGTATTACGGGGTGGAGGGTGGCGGAAGGGGTCGAGACGTTGTCTGACCACAGATACATAATTCTCGACCTCTCCGCCGCCCCACCATCGACACCCCGTCGTCGCCCCGCTGATGAAGGATCGCCTCAACCGCGGTTTGCGCTGAAGCGCCTCGACCAGGACGCTCTGATGGCGGCAGCCCACGTCGTGGCCTGGCCAGCAACACCGGCCGGGCCAGTCGACGGGAATGGGGAGGCCCGTTGGTTCCGGGGCGCAATGACGTCGGTTTGCGACGTCGCCATGCCCCGGGCCAGGGTCTTCCCGAGGAAGGCTGTGTACTGGTGGTCGCGTGCGATAGCTGAATTACGCACCGAGTGCGTCCGCGCGCGACGCCAGTACGCTCGCGCCCGTCGACGACGACGTACGGACGACGTGCTGGCTGCCCAGCTGTACGGGCGATATCGGGAGAAGGTGGTCGCCCTGCAGCTGGCCATCAGGCGAGCGAAGGACCAGGCCTGGCGCGATCTCCTCGGCTCTCTAAACCGAGATCCGTGGGGGCGCCCATACAAGATGGCATTGGGACGATTGCGTCCCTGGGCGCCCCCCGTGACGGAGAGCCTGGATCCGGGGCTGCTCGGGCGGGTCGTGGACGCTTTATTCCCCGTTAGCGAGGGGCTGTCCCGGCCCGTCCCTGAGCCAGAGGAACATGAGTGGTCCCCGGATCTTGAGGTCGCGCCGGAGGAGATGGCCGGGGTCGTCAAATGGCTCCGGGGCAAGAATACCGCCCCGGGGCCGGACGGTATCCCCGGCCGGGTCTGGTTGCTCGCCACGAGCGTCCTGGGGGAGAGGCTGAGGAGCCTCTACTCTGGGCTCCTGAGGTCGGGGACGTTCCCCGACCTATGGAGAGAAAGTCGGATGGTCCTCTTGAGGAAGGATGGGAGGCCGGGGGATTCTCCCTCCGCGTACCGGCCCATTTGTCTCCTGGATGAGGCGGGCAAGATCTTCGAGAAGATCATTGTTGCCCGCCTCTCCATGCACCTGTCCCGCGACGGCCCAGATCTGGCGGACTGCCAGTTTGGCTTCCGGGAGGGGCGATCGACGGTCGACGCTATCGTCCGTCTCAAGTCCCTCTCGGACAATGCCGTGGCAAGGGGCGGGGTGTGCTTGGCGGTGTCCATTGACATCGTCAATGCGTTCAACACCCTGCCCTGGTCCGCCATTAGGGGGGCCCTCGTCGATCACCAGGTGCCTCCCTATCTGAGGCGGGTGATCGGGGCCTACCTGCGGGACAGGTGGGTCGAATACCCGGGCCGGTACGGGATGATACGGAGGGAAGTGGACCGCGGGGTCCCGCAGGGGTCTGTTTTAGGACCGCTCCTGTGGGACCTGGGTTACAACGCGGTCCTGGAAAAGGCCTCCCTGCCCGACGGTGCCACCCTCGTCTGCTACGCGGACGACACGTTGGTGGTCGCCGTCGGAAGTACCTTCGAGAGGACCATCCGACGAGCAGAGGTTGCGGTGGCAGCCGTCGTCGCGAGGATCCGCGATCTGGGGCTGAAAATAGCCCCGGAGAAGGCCGAGGCTGTCTGGTTCCACGGACGGCCTCGGTCTCGGCCACCGGCCAGATCGTGGATCCGGGTTGGAGAAGCCTGCGTCGAGGTGAAGTCCCAGTTGAAATATCTCGGACTGATCCTCGACAGCCGCTGGAGCTTCGATGCGCATCTCGACCGTCTCGTCCCCCGAGTCGAAAAGGCGGCGGCCTCTTTGGGCCGCCTGCTGCCCAACCTCGGGGGACCGGGAGATTTGGTGCGCCGCCTATACCTGGGCGTGGTGCGGTCTATGGCCTTATACGGTGCCCCAATCTGGGCGCCGTACGTGATGACCAGCCGGCGCAACACGCTGTTGTTGCGCCGGCTGCAGAGGCGGATGGCCATCCGCCTCATAAGAGGTTACCGCACCACGTCTACCGTGGCGGCGCTTGCTCTGGCGGGAGAACTTCCCTTCGAGCTTCAGGCGGCGGTGCGCGCCTATGTTTATGGGCGCACAAGCATCGCCAGCCGTGCTCGAGGGGCCCCGCCGGAGCGAGAGACGGTCGAGGGCTTCGAGCTCCAGGCCCGGAGACTAGCGCTCGCAAGATGGCGTGCCGAGCTTTGCTCCCACGCCGGCGAGCGCGTCCCCGGGGCTCTCCTGCCGCACTTCACCTCGTGGCGGGAGAGACGGCATGGCAGGCTCTCCTACCGAGCGACGCAGGTGTTCACCGGGCATGGCTGCTTCGGTGTCTACCTGTGTCGCATCGGGCGGGAAGCGACGACGGTGTGCCACCATTGTGGCGCGGAGGAAGACTCGGCGCAGCACACGCTGGAGGAATGTCCCGCCTTTTCAGCGCTGCGCCGAGTCCTAAAACGAGTAGTCGGCCACGACCTCGCACTCTCCAGCCTAGTTGGGGCCATGCTGGAGGGCCCGGGGAAGTGGGCGGCAGCAATCTCTTTCTGCGAGGAGGTTATGTCGCGGAAGGAGGCTGCCGAGCGGGATCGGGAGCTTACAGATCCCGCCCGACGTGCCCGGGGACGGCGTGCGCGCCCACGCCGAGAAACCCCGGGCAGCTGAGAGTAGGCGGGCGGCGGGTGTACCAGAATATGCTGGTTTCATTGCCCGCCGCCCGCCAACAGAGGAGGATGTCCACTGTTGGGAGTGGGGGATGACGAGTCGCCTGAAGGAGGCGAGGGTTAACTGTAATCCTCCTCCAATATACTCGTCGTCCCCCCGGCGGCCGCTGTGATCAGGGCGGGGGCCCTGGTCACCTATCGCGCGGTCGCCGTGTCGGGGCGGTGCGGGGTGCGACCCCACGCGCCGCCGAATTTAATTGGATTTTAGGGGGGAGGATTTATTTTATTTCCCCCCGGGACGCGGCCGGCCATCGTTACCATCCTGATGGCCGGCCAGGCGAGGGGGAGCCGCGGTAGTGTTCTTCAAGAGTTCCCGTGGCTCCCCCGTTGAATCGCCAGCGATCGGTCCTGCGTCCTCAGGTCGCCGTGGAGGTTTTAGTGGGTCAATCCCCACACTACCCTCGTCCCGCTCCCCCGGGCGGGGCGGGGGTGTCTGGCGAGCAGATTTCCCCCACGTAAAATAAAAAAAAAAAAAAAAAAAAAAGGTTATGTCAAGGTACCCCCGAGTCGAAAAGGCGGCGGCCTCTTTGGGCCGCCTGCTGCCCAACCTCGGGGGACCGGGAGATTTGGTGCGCCGCCTATACCTGGGCGTGGTGCGGTCTATGGCCTTATACGGTGCCCCAATATGGGCGCCGTACGTGATGACGAGCCGGCGCAACACGCTGTTGTTGCGCCGGCTGCAGAGGCGGATGACCATCCGCCTCATAAGAGGTTACCGCACCACGTCTACCGTGGCGGCGCTTGCTCTGGCGGGAGAACTTCCCTTCGAGCTTCAGGCGGCGGTGCGCGCCTATGTTTATAGGCGCACAAGCATCGCCAGCCGTGCTGGAGGGGCCCCGCCGGAGCGAGAGACGGTCGAGGGCTTCGAGCTCCAGGCCCGGCGACTAGCGCTCGCCAGATGGCGTGCCGAGCTTTGCTCGCACGCCGGCGAGCGCGTCCCCGGTGCTCTCCTGCCGCACTTCACCTCGTGGCGGGAGAGACGGCATGGCAGGCTCTCCTACCGAGCGACGCAGGTGTTCACCGGGCATGGCTGCTTCGGTGTCTACCTGTGTCGCATCGGGCGGGAAGCGACGACGGTGTGCCACCACTGTGGCGCGGAGGAGGACTCGGCGCAGCACACGCTGGAGGAATGTCCCGCCTTTTCAGCGCCGCGCCGAGTCCTAAAACGAGAAGTCGGCCACGACCTCGCACTCTCCAGCCTAGTTGGGGCCATGCTGGAGAGCCCGGGGAAGTGGGCGGCAGCAATCTCTTTCTGCGAGGAGGTTATGTCGCGGAAGGAGGCTGCCGAGCGGGATCGGGAGCTAACCGATCCCGCCCGACGTGCCCGGGGACGGCGTGCGCGTCCACGCCGAGAAACCCCGGGCAGCTGAGAGTAGGCGGGCGGCGGGTGTACCAGAACATGCTGGTTTCATTGCCCGCCGCCCGCCACCAGAGGAGGACCTCCACTGTTGGGAGTGGGGGATGACGAGTCGCCTGAAGGAGGCGAGGGTTAAATGTGATCCTCCTCCAATATACTCGTCGTCCCCCCGGCGGCCGCTGTGATCAGGGCGGGGGCCCTGGTCACCTATCGCGCGGTCGCCGTGTCGGGGCGGTGCGGGGTGCGACCCCTCGCGCCGCCGAATTTAATTGGATTTTAGGGGGGAGGATTTATTTTATTTCCCCCCGGGACGCGGCCGGCCATCGTTACCATCTTGATGGCCGGCCAGGCGAGGGGGAGCCGCGGTAGTGTTCTTCAAGAGTTCCCGTGGCTCCCCCGTTGAATCGCCAGCGATCGGTCCTGCGTCCTCAGGTCGCCGTGGAGGTTTTAGTGGGTCAATCCCCACACTACCCTCGTCCCGTTCCCCCGGGTGGGGCGGGGTTGTCTGGCGAGCAGATTTCCTCCACGTAAAATAAAAAAAAAAAAAAAAAAAAAAAAAAAAGGTTATGTCAAGGTTCCCCCCCGAGTCCGCTACCTTGTCGTGGTGGGGGGGCTTCGTGCCCTAATGATCCTCAAGGCTGTGCCGGCGGGGAATTTATTCCCTGGCAGGTTCTACCATGCCGGAGTGGCTTGAGGTGAGGGGCCAACTAAAGTCGGACACATACCGTAAACCTGTGGTCATGTTTTACAGGAACGGGGGTCTTGCCTTAACCGGCCGGGCCGCGAGGATGACAACCTCTCTAAAAAATCCCTAGCCCCAAACAGTGTTGCGCGGTGAAGAGGGCGTAGCTGGAGTAAGCGCCAGCTATGGTTGGTGGGTGCACCAATCTTTAGCGGACAACCCCGGGGTACCTGGCGACCCCCGGGTGTATTAGCCTTCCCCGGGTATGGCGGCTCTGCCCGGGGTGACCTTCTTTCCGACCACACTCGTGAGACCAATTATGGATTCTTTTAAACAAATAACCGGGGAGGGGGGAAACGAGCGTGAGGTGGAGGTGCGCGGTCCTATCGTGCGCCTCAAAAGATGTACAGAGCCGGTGTCGCGGAGGCATTCTGCAACACGCGGCAAAAAGAGGACCGCAGCGGGCCTTGGTGAGTGCGATGAGGGGGAGGAGTCAGATTTCTCTGTCTCCTCAAACCACTCATCGCAGAGTGTCCCGGGCTCGTCGTCAGCGAGGAAAAGAGGACGGCCGCCGACGACCGGCGAATATGTTGGCCTCGCAGAGGCCAAACTTAGGCTGGCCGAGGCTTCGCAGCTGGAGGCCGAGGCGAGGGAGGTGGCGGCGATATTCGACCCGGGAGCCCCCGTGCCGAGACCATCGCGGTCGAGCGTCCCGCTCCCGGACGAGACGGATATAGCGGAAAATTTCCGCAACCGTCCGACGCGGGATGTCGCGGCCGCTATATTGGAGAGCCTGGATGAAGTGGCCAGGATCTCCGGCGTGTCAAAGGGGCTGAAGGGCAATTTGGCCCGCGCCCTGAGGGTGGCCGCCTTAAACGGCAGGGTAGGGGTGTCGGAGCTGGCAGTGAGGTCAGCTACCGACGCCACGCGTGTCCTGGAGGCCGAAAATGCAGTTCTCAGGGGGCAAATGACGGAGCTGCAGGCGGAGGTGGCACGGCTCCGGCAGGTGGTGGAGGCGAGAACGGCTGCTGCCGCAATGCCCCCGCCGCCGCGCCCGGGAGAGGGCTCAGTATCGCCGCCGATCGTCGGCGCCCGGGATTGCCATCGCTCCGGGCAAGAAAAGTCCTCGCCACCGCCTGCGGCTGCGCCCGCAGATTTTCTGGCGCAGATAAGCGCCCTGATAGACGCCAAATTGGCGTCATTCAGGAAGGAGCTCGCGCCGCGAACGGACTCGGCCCTGCGATCGGTGGCCCCTGGGCCGTCCGTCCCCTCACAGTCTTCGGACAGGGTGGGGCGGAGGGCGAAGAAGAAGAAGAAAGGTGGGAAAGCTGGGGCGGCTAAAGCGGCCCAGACGGAGCCCGCTCGACCGCAAGCAGAATCGGTGCTACCCTCTGCCGCGCCTCCACCCCAGGAGGCGTGGTCCCAGGTGGTTGGCCGGAAGGCCAAAAAGGCGGCTGCCAAGGCCACTGCGGCCGCGAATAAAAAAGGACGGGTGGTTCCGGCGGCCCCCAGGAAGACACCCCTGCCTCCTCGACCGCCACGCACAGCAGCGGTTACCATAACGGTTCCGTCTGGCGTGGACATTACATACGCGCAGGCGATGGCCACTGCCAGGTCCAAGGTGGACCTGGCAGAAATTGGCATCGCCTCGCTGCGGCCGCGAAGGGCGGTGACTGGGGGATTAATTTTGGAGGTCCCTGGCACCGATGGGGCCGCCAAGGCCACCGTCCTCGCCACAAAAGTGGCGGAAGCGCTGGCAGGCACCGGCGTAAAGGTCGCGCGTCCGGTCAAAAAAGCTGACCTTAGGGTGCGCGGCCTGGTCGATTCGACCACGCCGGCGGAGGTCGCGGCGGCTGTTGCCCGCGTGGGCGGGTGCAGCGAGGGGGACATCAATACCGGCGAAATCCGGTCTTCCCCCTCGGGATTGGGCACCCTCTGGGTCCGATGTCCTGCCGCGGCCGCTCGCAGGGTCGCTGTCGCCGGCCGGATAACCGTCGGCTGGACCCAGGCAACCGTGGAGGCCCTGAGTGCCCGGCCTCTGCAGTGTTACCGTTGCCTTGGTGTTGGCCACACCAGTCAGCGGTGCACTGCTGCCGAGGATAGGTCCGACTGCTGTTATAGATGCGGCAGTCGGGACCATAAGGTGGCAGCCTGTACGGCCACGCCCAATTGCCCGCTTTGTGCGGGCGCGGGCAAGCCGTCTGGTCACCGCCTCGGCAGCCGGGCTTGTCCTGCCAGTGCGGGGCGGGGCAGGGGAGGCGGCCAAAGGCCGTCTGCCAGATTTAATAAAAAGGGGGGGGAAACCACGATGGCCAAGGCAGCGACCACCGTGGCCAGCAACGAAAAGGCGGCACCGCCTGATGCTACCACCGCACCCGCGGGGGCGGATGGGGCCACTAAAGTCCCAGACGCCACCGCATCCGCGGCCGTGACGGCGATGGACACGGCTGTGTAATGGGGCCCCCGGGCCCGATAATACAAGTTAACCTCAACTGCTCGGCCAGAGCGCAGGATCTCCTGTTTCAATGCATGGCCGAGCGGGGTGCCGGGTTGGCAGTCGTGGCGGAGCCGCACAGGGTACCCAAACATCCACACTGGATGGGGGACTCGATTGGCTCCGCCGCGATTGTTTGGGCTGGGAGGTCGGGGTCCCCGCCGTGCTCGCTTATCGAGCGCGGCCTGGGATACGTGGCCGTTGATTGGGGCGGCACCGCGGTTGTGGCGGTATACGCACCTCCAAAGTGGTCCCTCGAAGAGTTTGAGCAGTATCTGGACGGGGTAGGGAGATGCGTCTCCCGCTGCCATCCCCGTCCGGTGCTGGTCCTGGGGGACTTCAATGCCAAGGCCACGGCTTGGGGTTCCCCCGCGACTGACTCGAGGGGCCGGGAGGTGCTGGATTGGGCGGCGGGACTGGAGCTCCGTCTCCTGAACACGGGCTCGGTCCATACGTGCGTGCGGCATAACGGGGGGTCCATCGTTGACCTTTCGTGGGCAACGCCCCCGGCCGCGCGCCGTATTACGGGGTGGAGGGTGGCGGAAGGGGTCGAGACGTTGTCTGACCACAGATACATAGTTCTCGACCTCTCCGCAGCCACACCATCGTCACCCCGTCGTCGCCCCGCCGATGAAGGTTCGCCTCAGCCGCGGTGGGCGCTGAAGCGCCTCGACCAGGACGCTCTGATGGCGGCAGCACACGTCGTGGCCTGGCCAGCAACACCGGCCGGGCCAGTCGACGGGAATGGGGAGGCCCATTGGTTCCGGCGCGCAATGACGTCGATTTGCGACGTCGCCATGCCCCGGGCCAGGGTCTTCCCGAGGAAGGGGGTGTACTGGTGGTCGCGCGCGATAGCGGAATTACGCACCGAGTGCGTCCGCGCGCGACGCCAGTACGCTCGCGCCCGTCGACGACGACGTACGGACGACGTGCTGGCTGCCCAACTGTACGGGCGATATCGGGAGAAGGTGGTCGCCCTGCAGCTGGCCATCAGGCGAGCGAAGGACCAGGCCTGGCGCGATCTCCTCGGCTCTCTGAACCGAGATCCGTGGGGGCGCCCATACAAGATGGCTTTGGGACGATTGCGTCCCTGGGCGCCCCCCGTGACGGAGAGCCTGGATCCGGGGCTGCTCGGGCGGGTCGTGGACGCTTTATTCCCCGTTAGCGGGGAGGCGTCCCGTCCCGTCCCTGAGCCAGAGGAACATGAGTGGTCCCCGGATCTTGAGGTCGCGCCGGAGGAGATGGCCGGGGTCGTCAAATGGCTCCGGGGCAAGAATACCGCCCCGGGGCCGGACGGTATCCCCGGCCGGGTCTGGTTGCTCGCAGCGAGCGTCCTGGGGGAGAGGCTGAGGAGCCTCTACTCTGGGCTCCTGAGGTCGGGGACGTTCCCCGACCTATGGAGAGAAAGTCGGATGGTCCTCTTGAGGAAGGATGGGAGGCCGGGGGATTCTCCCTCCGCGTACCGGCCCATTTGTCTCCTGGATGAGGCGGGCAAGATCTTCGAGAAGATCATTGTTGCCCGCCTCTCCAGACACCTGTCCCGCGACGGCCCCGATCTAGCGGACTGCCAGTTTGGCTTCCGGGAGGGGCGATCGACGGTCGACGCTATCGAGCGTCTCAAGTCCCTCTCGGACAATGCCGTGGCAAGGGGCGGGGTGTGCTTGGCGGTGTCCATTGACATCGTCAATGCGTTCAACACCCTGCCCTGGTCCGCCATTAGGGAGGCCCTCGTTGATCACCAGGTGCCTCCGTATCTGAGGCGGGTGATCGGGGCCTACCTGCGGGACAGGTGGGTTGAATACCCGGGCCGGTGCGGGATGATACGGAGGGAAGTGGACCGCGGGGTACCGCAGGGGTCCGTTTTAGGACCGCTCCTGTGGGACCTGGGTTACAACGCGGTCCTGGAGAAAGCCTCCCTGCCCGACGGTGCCACCCTCGTCTGCTACGCGGACGACACGTTGGTGGTCGCCGTCGGGAGTACCTTCGAGAGGACCATCCGACGGGCAGAGGTTGCGGTGGCAGCCGTCGTCGCGAGGATCCGCGATTTGGGGCTGAAAATAGCCCCGGAGAAGGCCGAGGCTGTCTGGTTTCACGGACGGCCTCGGTCTCGGCCACCGGCCAGATCGTGGATCCGGGTTGGAGAAGCCTGCGTAGAGGTGAAGTCCGAGTTGAAATATCTCGGACTGATCCTCGACAGCCGCTGGAGCTTCGATGCGCATCTCGACCGTCTCGTCCCCCGAGTCGAAAAGGCGGCTGTCTCTTTGGGCCGCCTGCTGCCCAACCTCGGGGGACCGGGAGATTTGGTGCGCCGCCTATACCTGGGCGTGGTGCGGTCTATGGCCTTATACGGTGCCCCAATATGGGCGCCGTACGTGATGACCAGCCGGCGCAACACGCTGTTGTTGCGCCGGCTGCAGAGGCGGATAGCCATCCGCCTCATAAGAGGTTACCGCACCACGTCTACCGTGGCGGCGCTTGCTCTGGCGGGAGAACTTCCCTTCGAGCTTCAGGCGGCGGTGCGCGCCTATGTTTATAGGCGCACAAGCATCGCCAGCCGTGCTCGAGGGGCCCCGCCGGAGCGAGAGACGGTCGAGGGCTTCGAGCTCCAGGCCCGGAGACTAGCGCTCGCCAGATGGCGTGCCGAGCTTTGCTCCCACGCCGGCGAGCGCGTCCCCGGGGCTCTCCTGCCGCACTTCACCTCGTGGCGGGAGAGACGGCATGGCAGGCTCTCCTACCGAGCGACGCAGGTGTTCACCGGGCATGGCTGCTTCGGTGTCTACCTGTGTCGCATCGGGCGGGAAGCGACGACGGTGTGCCACCATTGTGGCGCGGAGGAAGACTCGGCGCAGCACACGCTGGAGGAATGTCCCGCCTTTTCAGCGCTGCGCCGAGTCCTAAAACGGGAAGTCGGTCACGACCTCGCACTCTCCAGCCTAGTTGGGGCCATGCTGGAGAGCCCGGGGAAGTGGGCGGCAGCAATCTCTTTCTGCGAGGATGTTATGTCGCGGAAGGAGGCTGCCGAGCGGGATCGGGAGCTTACAGATCCCGCCCGACGTGCCCGGGGACGGCGTGCGCGCCCACGCCGAGAAACCCCGGGCAGCTGAGAGTAGGCGGGCGGCGGGTGTACCAGTACATGCT
Source organism: Megalopta genalis (assembly GCF_051020955.1). Taxonomy (NCBI): domain Eukaryota; kingdom Metazoa; phylum Arthropoda; class Insecta; order Hymenoptera; family Halictidae; genus Megalopta; species Megalopta genalis. Next base: position 300,458 of record NW_027476110.1, on the reverse strand, counting down.
GGTTTCATTGCCCGCCGCCCGCCAACAGAGGAGGACGTCCACTGTTGGGAGTGGGGGATGACGAGTCGCCTGAAGGAGGCGAGGTTTAACTGTGATCCTCCTCCAATATACTCGTCGTCCCCCCGGCGGCCGCTGTGATCAGGGCGGGGGCCCTGGTCTCCTATCGCGCGGTCGCCGTGTCGGGGCGGTGCGGGGTGCGACCCCTCGCGCCGCCAAATTTAATTGGATTTTAGGGGGGAGGATTTATTTTATTTCCCCCCGGGACGCGGCCGGCCATCGTTACCATCCTGATGGCCGGCCAGGCGAGGGGGAGCCGCGGTAGTGTTCTTCAAGAGTTCCCGTGGCTCCCCCGTTGAATCGCCAGCGATCGGTCCTGCGTCCTCAGGTCGCCGTGGAGGTTTTAGTGGGTCAATCCCCACACTACCCTCGTCTCGCTCCCCCGGGCGGGGCGGGGGTGTCTGGCGAGCAGATTTCCTCCACGTAAAATAAAAAAAAAAAAAAAAAAAAAAAAAAAAGGTTATGTCAAGGTCCCCCCCGTGTCCGCTACCTTGTCGTGGTGGGGGGGCTTCGTGCCCTAATGATCCTCAAGGCTGTGCCGGCGGGGAATTTATTCCCTGGCAGGTTCTACCATGCCGCAGTGGCTTGAGGTGAGGGGCCAACTAAAGTCGGACACATACCGTAAACCTGTGGTCATGTTTTACAGGAACGGGGGTCTTGCCTTAACCGGCCGGGCCGCGAGGATGACAACCTCTCTAAAAAATCCCTAGCCCCAAGCAGTGTTGCGCGGTGAAGAGGGCGTAGCTGGAGTAAGCGCCAGCTATGGTTGGTGGGTGCACCAATCGTTAGCGGACAACCCCGGGGTACCTGGCGACCCCCCGGGCGTATTAGCCTTCCCCGGGTATGGCGGCTCTACCCGGGGTGACCTCCTTTCCGACCACACTCGTGGGATTAAGTATGGAGTCTACTTTTTCACAAACAACCGGGGAGGGGGGAAACGAGCGTGAGGTGGAGGTGCGCGGGCCTATCGTGCGCCTCAAAAGATGCACAGAGCCGGTGTCGCGGAGGCATTCGGCGACACGCGGCAAAAAGAGGACCGCAGCGGGCCTTGGTGAGTGCGATGAGGGGGAGGAGTCAGATTTCTCTGTCTCCTCGCACCACTCATCGCAGAGTGTCCCGGGCTCGTCGTCAGCGAGGAAAAGAGGACGGCCGCCGACGACCGGCGAATATGTTGGCCTCGCAGAGGCCAAACTTAGGCTGGCCGAGGCTTCGCAGCTGGAGGCCGAGGCAAGGGAGGTGGCGGCGATATTCGACCCGGGAGCCCCCGTGCCGAGACCATCGCGGTCGAGCGTCCCGCTCCCGGACGAGACGGATATAGCGGAAAATTTCCGCAACCGTCCAACGCGGGATGTCGCGGCCGCTATATTGGAGAGCCTGGATGAAGTGGCCAGGATCTCCGGCGTGTCAAAGGGGCTGAAGGGCAATTTGGCCCGCGCCCTAAGGGTGGCCGCCTTAAACGGCAGGGTGGGGGTGTCCGAGCTTGCGGTTAGGTCGGCTACCGACGCCACGCGTGCCCTGGAGGCAGAGAATGCCGTCCTCAGGGGGCAAATGACGGAGCTGCGGGCGGAGGTGGCTCGGCTCCGGCAGGTGGTGGAGGCGAGTACGGCTGCTGCCGCAATGCCTCCGCCGCCGCGCCCGGGAGGGGGCTCAGTATCGCCGCCGATCGTCGCCGCCCGGGACTGCCAACGCTCCGGGCAAGAAAAGTCCTCGCCCCCACATGCGACTGCGCCCGCAGATTTTCTGGCGCAGATAAGCGCCCTGATAGACGCCAAATTGGCGTCATTCAGGAGGGAGCTCGCGCCGCGAACGGACTCGGCCCTGCGATCGGTGGCACCTGGGCCGTCCGTCCCCTCACAGTCTTCGGACAGGGTGGGGCGGAAGTCGAAGAAGAAGAAGAAAGGTGGGAAAGCTGGGGCGGCTATAGCGGCCCAGACGGAGCCCGCTCGACCGCGAGCAGAATCGGCGCTACCATCTGCCGCGCCTCCGCCCCAGGAGGCGTGGTCCCAGGTGGTTGGCCGCAAGGCTAAAAAGGCGGCTGCCAAGGCCACTGCGGCCGCGAATAAAAAAGGACGGGTGGTCCCGGCGGCCCCCAGGAAGACACCCCTGCCTCCGCGACCGCCACGCACAGCAGCGGTTACCATAACGGTTCCGTCTGGCGTGGACATTACTTACGCGCAGGCGATGGCCACTGCCAGGTCCAAGGTGGACCTGGCAGAAATTGGCATCGCCTCGCTGAGGCCGCGAAGGGCGGTGACTGGGGGGTTAATTTTGGAAGTCCCTGGCACCGATGGGGCCGCCAAGGCCACCGTCCTCGCCACAAAAGTGGCGGAAGCGCTGGCAGGCACCGGCGTAAAGGTCGCGCGTCCGGTCAAAAAAGCTGACCTTAGGGTGCGCGGCCTGGTCGATTCGACCACGCCGGCGGAGGTCGCTGCGGCTGTTGCCCGCGTGGGCGGGTGCAGCGAGGGGGACATCAATACCGGCGAAATCCGGTCTTCCCCCTCGGGATTGGGCACCCTCTGGGTCCGATGTCCTGCCGCGGCCGCTCGCAAGGTTGCTGTCGCGGGCCGGATAACCGTCGGCTGGACCCATGCAGTCGTGGAGGCCCTGAGTGCCCGGCCTCTGCAGTGTTACCGTTGCCTTGATGTTGGCCACACCAGTCAGCGGTGCACTTCTGCCGAGGATAGGTCCGACTGCTGCTATAGATGCGGCAGTCGGGACCATAAGGTGGCAGCCTGTACGGCCACGCCCAATTGTCCGCTTTGTGCGGGCGCGGGCAGGCCTTCTGGTCACCGCCTCGGCGGCCGGGCGTGTCCTGTCAGTGCGAGGCGAGGCAAGGTAGGCGGCCAAAGGTCGTCTGCCAGATTCAATAAAAAAGGGAAGGAAACCACGATGGCCAAGGCAGCGACCACCGTGGCCAGCAACGAAAAGGCGGCACCGCCTGATGCTACCGCCGCACCCGCGGGGGCGAATGGGGCCACTAAAGTCCCTGACGCCACCGCATCCGCGGCCGTGACGGCGATGGACACGGCTGTGTAATGGGGCCCCCGGGCCCGATAATACAAGTTAACCACAACTGCTCGGCCAGAGCGCAGGATCTCCTGTTTCAATGCCTGGCCGAGCGGGGTGCCGGGTTGGCAGTCGTGGCGGAGCCGCACAGGGTCCCCAAACATCCACACTGGATGGGGGACTCGATTGGCTCCGCCGCGATTATTTGGGCTGGGAGGCCGGGGTCCCCGCCGTGCTCGCTTATCGAGCGCGGCCTGGGATACGTGGCCGTCGATTGGGGCGGCACCGCGATTGTGGCGATATACGCACCTCCAAGGTGGTCCCTCGAAGAGTTTGAGCAGTATCTGGACGGGGTAGGGAGATGCGTCTCCCGCTGCCATCCCCGTCCGGTGCTGGTCCTGGGGGACTTTAATGCCAAGGCCACGGCTTGGGGTTCCCCCGGGACTGATTCGAGGGGCCGGGAGGTGCTGGATTGGGCGGCGGGACTGGAGCTCCGTCTCCTGAACACGGGCTCGGTCCATACGTGCGTGCGGCATAACGGGGGGTCCATCGTTGACCTTTCGTGGGCAACGCCCCAGGCCGCGCGCCGTATTACGGGGTGGAGGGTGGCGGAAGGGGTCGAGACGTTGTCTGACCACAGATACATAGTTCTCGACCTCTCCGCCGCCCCACCATCGACACTCCGTCGTCGCCCCGCCGATGAAGGTTCGCCTCGACCGCGGTGGGCGCTGAAGCGCCTCGACCAGGACGCTCTGATGGCGGCGGCCCACGTCGTGGCCTGGCCAGCAACACCGGCCGGGCCAGTCGACGGGAATGGGGAGGCCCATTGGTTCCGTGGCGCAATGACGTCCATTTGCGACGTAGCCATGCCCCGGGCCAGGGTCTTCCCGAGGAAGGCGGTGTACTGGTGGTCGCGCGAAATAGCGGAATTACGCACCGAGTGCGTCCGCGCGCGACGCCAGTACGCTCGCGCCCGTCGACGACGTCGTACGGACGACGTGCTGGCTGCCCAACTGTACGGGCGATATCGGGAGAAGGTGGTCGCCCTGCAGCTGGCCATCAGGCGAGCGAAGGACCAGGCCTGGCGCGATCTCCTCGGCTCTCTGAACCGAGATCCGTGGGGGCGCCCATACAAGATGGCATTGGAGCGATTACGTCCCTGGGCGCCACCCGTGACGGAGAGCCTGGATCCGGAGCTGCTCGGGCGGGTCGTGGACGCTTTATTCCCCGTTAGCGGGGAGGTGTCCCGGCCCGTCCCTGAGCCAGAGGAACATGAGTGGTCCCCGGATCTTGAGGTCGCGCCGGAGGAGATGGCCGGGGTCGTCAAACGGCTCCGGGGCAAGAATACCGCCCCGGGGCCGGACGGTATCCCCGGCCGGGTCTGGTTGCTCGCCGCGAGCGTCCTGGGGGAGAGGCTGAGGAGCCTCTACTCTGGGCTCCTGAGGTCGGGGACGTTCCCCGACCTATGGAGAGAAAGTCGGATGGTCCTCTTGAGGAAGGATGGGGGGCCGGGGGATTCTCCCTCCGCGTACCGGCCCATTTGTCTCCTGGATGAGGCGGGCAAGATCTTCGAGAAGATCATTGTTGCCCGCCTCTCCAGACACCTGTCCCGCGACGGCCCCGATCTGGCGGACTGCCAGTTTGGCTTCCGGGAGGGGCGATCGACGGTCGACGCTATCGAGCGTCTCAAGTCCCTCTCGGACAATGCCGTGGCAAGGGGCGGGGTGTGCTTGGCGGTGTCCATTGACATCGTCAATGCGTTCAACACCCTGCCCTGGTCCGCCATTAGGGAGGCCCTCGTCGATCACCGGGTGCCTCCCTATCTGAGGCGGGTGATCGGAGCCTACCTGCGGGACAGGTGGGTCGAATACCCGGGCCGGTACGGGATGATACGGAGGGAAGTGGACCGCGGGGTCCCGCAGGGGTCCGTTTTAGGACCGCTCCTGTGGGACCTGGGTTACAACGCGGTCCTGGAAAAGGCCTCCCTGCCCGACGGTGCCACCCTCGTCTGCTACGCGGACGACACGTTGGTGGTCGCCGTCGGGAGTACCTTCGAGAGGACCATCCGACGAGCAGAGGTTGCGGTGGCAGCCGTCGTTGCGAGGATCCGCGATCTGGGGCTGAAAATAGCCCCGGAGAAGGCCGAGGCTGTCTGGTTTCACGGACGGCCTCGGTCTCGGCCACCGGCCAGATCGTGGATCCGGGTTGGAGAAGCCTGCGTAGAGGTGAAGTCCGAGTTGAAATATCTCGGACTGATCCTCGACAGCCGCTGGAGCTTCGATGCGCATCTCGACCGTCTCGTCCCCCGAGTCGAAAAGGCGGCGGCCTCTTTGGGCCGCCTGCTGCCCAACCTCGGGGGACCGGGAGATTTGGTGCGCCGCCTATACCTGGGCGTGGTGCGGTCTATGGCCTTATACGGTGCCCCAATATGGGCGCCGTACGTGATGACCAGCCGGCGCAACACGCTGTTCTTGCGCCGGCTGCAGAGGCGGATGGCCATCCGCCTTATAAGAGGTTACCGCACCACGTCTACCGTGGCGGCGCTTGCTCTGGCGGGAGAACTTCCCTTCGAGCTTCAGGCGGCGGTGCGCGCCTATGTTTATAGGCGCACAAGCATCGCCAGCCGTGCTCGAGGGGCCCTGCCGGAGCGAGAGATGGTCGAGGGCTTCGAGCTCCAGGCCCGGCGACTAGCGCTCGCCAGATGGCGTGCCGAGCTTTGCTCCCACGCCGGCGAGCGCGTCCCCGGGGCTCTCCTGCCGCACTTCACCTCGTGGCGGGAGAGACGGCATGGCAGGCTCTCCTACCGAGCGACGCAGGTGTTCACCGGGCATGGCTGCTTCGGTGTCTACCTGTGTCGCATCGGGCGGGAAGCGACGACGGTGTGCCACCATTGTGGCGCGGAGGAAGACTCGGCGCAGCACACGCTGGAGGAATGTCCCGCCTTTTCAGCGCTGCGCCGAGTCCTAAAACGGGAAGTCGGCCACGACCTCGCACTCTCCGGCCTAGTTGGGGCCATGCTGGAGAGCCCGGGGAAGTGGGCGGCAGCAATCTCTTTCTGCGAGGAGGTTATGTCGCGGAAGGAGGCTGCCGAGCGGGATCGGGAGCTAACTGATCCCGCCCGACGTGCCCGGGGACGGCGTGCGCGCCCACGCCGAGAAACCCCGGGCAGCTGAGAGTAGGCGGGCGGCGGGTGTACCAGTACATGCTGGTTTCATTGCCCGCCGCCCGCCAACAGAGGAGGACCTGCCCTGTTGTGAGTGGGGGATGGCGATTCGCCTGAAGGAGGCGAGGACTAATTGTAGTCCTCCTCCAACATACTCGTCGTCCCCCTGGCGGCCGCTGTGATCAGGGCGGGGGCCCTGGTCACTTATCGCGCGGTCGCCGTGTCGGGGCGGTGCGGGGTGCGACCCCTCGCGCCGCCGAATTTAAATTTAAATTTAAATGGATTCTAGGGGGAGGATTTATCTCCCCCCGGGACGCGGCCGGCCATCGTTACCATCTTGATGACCGGCCAGGCGAGGGGGAGCCGCGGTAGTGTTCTTCAAGAGTTCCCGTGGCTCCCCCGTTGAATCGCCAGCGATCGGTTCTGCGTCCTCAGGTCGCCGTGGAGGTTTTAGTGGGTCAAACCCCACACTACCCTCGTCCCGCTCCCCCGGGCGGGGCGGGGGTGTCTGGCAAGCAGATTTCCTCCACGTAAAATAAAAAAAAAAAAAAAAAAAAAGGTTCCCCCCCGTGTCCGCTACCTTGTCGTGGTGGGGGGGCTTCGTGCCCTAATGATCCTCAAGGCTGTGCCGGCGGGGAATTTATTCCCTGGCAGGTTCTACCATGCCGGAGTGGCTTGAGGTGAGGGGCCAACTAAAGTCGGACACATACCGTAAACCTGTGGTCATGTTTTACAGGAACGGGGGTCTTGCCTTAACCGGCCGGGCCGCGAGGATGACAACCTCTCTAAAAAAATCCCTAGCCCCAAGCAGTGTTGCGCGGTGAAGAGGGCGTAGCTGGAGTAAGCGCCAGCTATGGTTGGTGGGTGCACCAATCGTTAGCGGACAACCCCGGGGTACCTGGCGACCCCCCGGGCGTATTAGCCTTCCCCGGGTATGGCGGCTCTACCCGGGGTGACCTCCTTTCCGACCACACTCGTGGGATTAAGTATGGAGTCTACTTTTTCACAAACAACCGGGGAGGGGGGAAACGAGCGTGAGGTGGAGGTGCGCGGGCCTATCGTGCGCCTCAAAAGATGCACAGAGCCGGTGTCGCGGAGGCATTCGGCGACACGCGGCAAAAAGAGGACCGCAGCGGGCCTTGGTGAGTGCGATGAGGGGGAGGAGTCAGATTTCTCTGTCTCCTCCCACCACTCATCGCAGAGTGTCCCGGGCTCGTCGTCAGCGAGGAAAAGAGGACGGCCGCCGACGACCGGCGAATATGTTGGCCTCGCAGAGGCCAAACTTAGGCTGGCCGAGGCTTCGCAGCTGGAGGCCGAGGCAAGGGAGGTGGCGGCGATATTCGACCCGGGAGCCCCCGTGCCGAGACCATCGCGGTCGAGCGTCCCGCTCCCGGACGAGACGGATATAGCGGAAAATTTCCGCAACCGTCCAACGCGGGATGTCGCGGCCGCTATATTGGAGAGCCTGGATGAAGTGGCCAGGATCTCCGGCGTGTCAAAGGGGCTGAAGGGCAATTTGGCCCGCGCCCTAAGGGTGGCCGCCTTAAACGGCAGGGTGGGGGTGTCCGAGCTTGCGGTTAGGTCAGCTACCGACGCCACGCGTGCCCTGGAGGCAGAGAATGCCGTCCTCAGGGGGCAAATGACGGAGCTGCGGGCGGAGGTGGCTCGGCTCCGGCAGGTGGTGGAGGCGAGTACGGCTGCTGCCGCAATGCCTCCGCCGCCGCGCCCGGGAGAGGGCTCAGTATCGCCGCCGATCGTCGCCGCCCGGGACTGCCAACGCTCCGGGCAAGAAAAGTCCTCGCCCCCACATGCGACTGCGCCCGCAGATTTTCTGGCGCAGATAAGCGCCCTGATAGACGCCAAATTGGCGTCATTCAGGAGGGAGCTCGCGCCGCGAACGGACTCGGCCCTGCGATCGGTGGCACCTGGACCGTCCGTCCCCTCACAGTCTTCGGACAGGGTGGGGCGGAAGACGAAGAAGAAGAAGAAAGGTGGGAAAGCTGGGGCGTCTATAGCGGCCCAGACGGAGCCCGCTCGACCGCGAGCAGAATCGGCGCTACCCTCTGCCGCGCCTTCGCCCCAGGAGGCGTGGTCCCAGGTGGTTGGCCGCAAGGCTAAAAAGGCGGCTGCCAAGGCCACTGCGGCGGCGAATAATAAAAAAGGACGGGTGGTCCCGGCGGCCCCCAGGAAGACACCCCTGCCTCCGCGACCGCCACGCACAGCAGCGGTTACCATAACGGTTCCGTCTGGCGTGGACATTACTTACGCGCAGGCGATGGCCACTGCCAGGTCCAAGGTGGACCTGGCAGAAATTGGCATCGCCTCGCTGAGGCCGCGAAGGGCGGTGACTGGGGGGTTAATTTTGGAAGTCCCTGGCACCGATGGGGCCGCCAAGGCCACCGTCCTCGCCACAAAAGTGGCGGAAGCGCTGGCAGGCACCGGCGTAAAGGTCGCGCGTCCGGTCAAAAAAGCTGACCTTAGGGTGCGCGGCCTGGTCGATTCGACCACGCCGGCGGAGGTCGCTGCGGCTGTTGCCCGCGTGGGCGGGTGCAGCGAGGGGGACATCAATACCGGCGAAATCCGGTCTTCCCCCTCGGGATTGGGCACCCTCTGGGTCCGATGTCCTGCCGCGGCCGCTCGCAAGGTTGCTGTCGCGGGCCGGATAACTGTCGGCTGGACCCAGGCAACCGTGGAGGCCCTGAGTGCCCGGCCTCTGCAGTGTTACCGCTGTCTTGGTGTTGGCCACACCAGTCAGCGGTGCACTTCTGCCGAGGATAGGTCCGACTGCTGCTATAGATGCGGCAGTCGGGACCATAAGGCGGCAGCCTGTACGGCCACGCCCAATTGCCCGCTTTGTGCGGGCGCGGGCAAGCCGTCTGGTCACCGCCTCGGCAGCCGGGCATGTCCTGCCAGTGTGAGGCGAGGCAAGGTGGGCGGCCAAAGGCCGTCTGCCAGACTTAATAAAAAAGGGAAGGCAACCACGATGGCCAAGGCAGCGACCACCGTGGCCAGCAACGGAAAGGCAGCATCGCCTGATGCTACCGCCTCGCCCGCGGGGGCGGATGGGGCCATTAAAGTCCCAGACGCCACCGTATCCGCGGCCGTGACGGCGATGGACACGGCTGTGTAATGGGGCCCCCGGGCCCGATAATACAAGTTAACCTCAACTGCTCGGCCAGAGCGCAGGATCTCCTGTTTCAATGCATGGCCGAGCGGGGTGCCGGGTTGGCAGTCGTGGCGGAGCCGCACAGGGTCCCCAAACATCCACACTGGGCGGGGGACTCGATTGGCACCGCCGCGATTATTTGGGCTGGGAGGCCGGGGTCCCCGCCGTGCTCAGTTATTGAGCGCGGCCTGGGATACGTGGCCGTTGATTGGGGCGGCACCGCGGTTGTGGCGATATACGCACCTCCAAGGTGGTCCCTCGAAGAGTTTGAGCAGTATCTGGACGGGGTAGGGAGATGCGTCTCCCGCTGCCATCCCCGTCCGGTGCTGGTCCTGGGGGACTTCAATGCCAAGGCCACGGCTTGGGGTTCCCCCGGGACTGACTCGAGGGGCCGGGAGGTGCTGGATTGGGCGGCGGGACTGGAGCTCTGTCTCCTGAACACGGGCTCGGTCCATACGTGCGTGCGGCATAACGGGGGGTCCATCGTTGACCTTTCGTGGGCAACGCCCCCGGCCGCGCGCCGTATTACGGGGTGGAGGGTGGCGGAAGGGGTCGAGACGTTGTCTGACCACAGATACATAGTTCTCGATCTCTCCGCAGCCCCACCATCGACACCCCGTCGTCGCCCCGCCGATGAAGGTTCGCCTCAGCCGCGGTGGGCGCTGAAGCGCCTCGACCAGGACGCTCTGATGGCGGCAGCCCACGTCGTGGCCTGGCCAGCAACACCGGCCGGGCCAGTCGACGGGAATGGGGAGGCCCGTTGGTTCCGGGGCGCAATGACGTCGATTTGCGACGTCGCCATGCCCCGGGCCAGGGTCTTCCCGAGGAAGGCGGTGTACTGGTGGTCGCGCGAGATAGCGGAATTACGCACCGAGTGCGTTCGCGCGCGACGCCAGTACGCTCGCGCCCGTCGACGACGACGAACGGACGACGTGCTGGCTGCCCAGCTGTACGGGCTATATCGGGAGAAGGTGGTCGCCCTGCAGCTGGCCATCAGGCGAGCAAAGGACCAGGCCTGGCGCGATCTCCTCGGCTCTCTGAACCGAGATCCATGGGGGCGCCCATACAAGATGGCATTGGGACGATTGCGTCCCTGGGCGCCCCCCGTGACGGAGAGCCTGGATCCGGGGCTGCTCGGGCGGGTCGTGGACGCTTTATTCCCCGTTAGCGGGGAGGCGTCCCGGCCCGTCCCTGAGCCAGAGGAACATGAGTGGTCCCCGGATCTTGAGGTCGCGCCGGAGGAGATGGCCGCGGTCGTCCAATGGCTCCGGGGCAAGAATACCGCCCCGGGGCCGGACGGTATCCCCGGCCGGGTCTGGTTGCTCGCCGCGAGCGTCCTGGGGGAGAGGCTGAGGAGCCTCTACTCTGGGCTCCTGAGGTCGGGGACGTTCCCCGACCTATGGAGAGAAAGTCGGATGGTCCTCTTGAGGAAGGTTGGGAGGCCGGGGGATTCTCCCTCCTCGTACCGGCCCATTTGTCTCCTGGATGAGGCGGGCAAGATCTTCGAGAAGATCATTGTTGCCCGCCTCTCCAGACACCTGTCCCGCGACGGCCCAGATCTGGCGGACTGCCAGTTTGGCTTCCGGGAGGGGCGATCGACGGTCGACGCTATCGACCGTCTCAAGTCCCTCTCGGACAATGCTGTGGCAAGGGGCGGGGTGTGCTTGGCGGTGTCCATTGACATCGTCAATGCGTTCAACACCCTGCCCTGGTCCGCCATTAGGGAGGCCCTCGTCGATCACCAGGTGCCTCCCTATCTGAGGCGGGTGATCGGGGCCTACCTGCGGGACAGGTGGGTTGAATACCCGGGACGGTGCGGGATGATACGGAGGGAAGTGGACCGCGGGGTCCCGCAGGGGTCCGTTTTAGGACCGCTCCTGTGGGACCTGGGTTACAACGCGGTCCTGGAGAAGGCCTCCCTGCCCGACGGTGCCACCCTCGTCTGCTACGCGGACGACACGTTGGTGGTCGCCGTCGGGAGTACCTTCGAGAGGACCATCCGACGAGCAGAGGTTGCGGTGGCAGCCGTCGTCGCGAGGATCCGCGATCTGGGGCTGAAAATAGCCCCGGAGAAGGCCGAGGCTGTCTGGTTTCTCGGACGGCCTCGGTCTCGGCCACCGGCCAGATCGTGGATCCGGGTTGGAGAAGCCTGCGTCGAGGTGAAGTCCCAGTTGAAATATCTCGGACTGATCCTCGACAGCCGCTGGAGCTTCGATGCGCATCTCGACCGTCTCGTCCCCCGAGTCGAAAAGGCGGCGGCCTCTTTGGGCCGCCTGCTGCCCAACCTCGGGGGACCGGGAGATTTGGTGCGCCGCCTATACCTGGGCGTGGTGCGGTCTATGGCCTTATACGGTGCCCCAATCTGGGCGCCGTACGTGATGACCAGCCGGCGCAACACGCTGTTGTTGCGCCGGCTGCAGAGGCGGATGGCCATCCGCCTCATAAGAGGTTACTGCACCACGTCTACCGTGGCGGCGCTTGCTCTGGCGGGAGAACTTCCCTTCGAGCTTCAGGCGGCGGTTCGCGCCTATGTTTATAGGCGCACAAGCATCGCCAGCCGTGCTCGAGGGGAACCGCCGGAGCGCGAGACGGTCGAGGGCTTCGAGCTCCAGGCCCGGCGACTAGCGCTCGCCAGATGGCGTGCCGAGCTTTGCTCCCACGCCGGCGAGCGCGTCCCCGGGGCTCTCCTGCCGCACTTCACCTCGTGGCGGGAGAGACGGCATGGCAGGCTCTCCTACCGAGCGACGCAGGTGTTCACCGGGCATGGCTGCTTCGGTGTCTACCTGTGTCGCATCGGGCGGGAAGCGACGACGGTGTGCCACCACTGTGGCGCGGAGGAAGACTCGGCGCAGCACACGCTGGAGGAATGTCCCGCCTTTTCAGCGCTGCGCCGAGTCCTAAAACGGGAAGTCGGCCACGACCTCGCACTCTCCAGCCTAGTTGGGGCCATGCTGGAGGGCCCGGGGAAGTGGGCGGCAGCAATCTCTTTCTGCGAGGAGGTTATGTCGCGGAAGGAGGCTGCCGAGCGGGATCGGGAGCTTACAGATCCCGCCCGACGTGCCCGGGGACGGCGTGCGCGCCCGCGCCGAGAAACCCCGGGCAGCTGAGAGTAGGCGGGCGGCGGGTGTACCAGAACATGCTGGTTTCATTGCCCGCCGCCCGCCAACAGAGGAGGACCTCCACTGTTGGGAGTGGGGGATGACGAGTCGTCTGAGGGAGGCGAGTGTTAACTGTGATCCTCCTCCGATATACTCGTCGTCCCCCCGGCGGCCGCTGTGATCAGGGCGGGGGCCCTGGTCACCTATCGCGCGGTCGCCGTGTCGGGGCGGTTCGGGGTGCGACCCCTCGCGCCGCCGAATTTAAATGGATTTTAGGGGGGAGGATTTATTTTATTTCCCCCCGGGACGCGGCCGGCCATCGTTACCATCTTGATGGCCGGCCAGGCGAGGGGGAGCCGCGGTAGTGTTCTTCAAGAGTTCCCGTGGCTCCCCCGTTGAATCGCCAGCGATCGGTTCTGCGTCCTCAGGTCGCCGTGGAGGTTTTAGTGGGTCAAACCCCACACTACCCTCGTCCCGCTCCCCCGGGCGGGGCGGGGGTGTCTGGCAAGCAGATTTCCTCCACGTAAAATAAAAAAAAAAAAAAAAAAAAAAGGTTATGTCAAGGTTGCCTCCGCCCTACGGTGCCCCAATATGGGCGCCGTACGTGATGACCAGCCGGCGCAACACGCTGTTGTTGCGCCGGCTGCAGAGGCGGATGGCCATCCGCCTCATAAGAGGTTACCGCACCACGTCTACCGTGGCGGCGCTTGCTCTGGCGGGAGAACTTCCCTTCGAGCTTCAGGCGGCGGTGCGCGCCTATGTTTATAGGCGCACAAGCATCGCCAGCCGTGCTCGAGGGGCCCCGCCGGAGCGAGAGATGGTCGGGGGCTTCGAGCTCCAGGCCCGGGGACTAGCGCTCGTCAGATGGCGTGCCGAGCTTTGCTCCCACGCCGGCGAGCGCGTCCCCGGGGCTCTCCTGCCGCACTTCACCTCGTGGCGGGAGAGACGGCATGGCAGGCTCTCCTACCGAGCGACGCAGGTGTTCACCGGGCATGGCTGCTTCGGTGTCTACCTGTGTCGCATCGGGCGGGAAGCGACGACGGTGTGCCACCATTGTGGCGCGGAGAAAGACTCGGCGCAGCACACGCTGGAGGAATGTCCCGCCTTTTCAGCGCTTCGCCGAGTCCTAAAACGAGAAGTCGGCCACGACCTCGCACTCTCCAGCCTAGTTGGGGCCATGCTGGAGGGCCCGGGGAAGTGGGCGGCAGCAATCTCTTTCTGCGAGGAGGTTATGTCGCGGAAGGAGGCTGCCGAGCGGGATCGGGAGCTTACAGATCCCGCCCGACGTGCCCGGGGACGGCGTGCGCGCCCACGCCGAGAAACCCCGGGCAGCTGAGAGTAGGCGGGCGGCGGGTGTACCAGAATATGCTGGTTTCATTGCCCGCCGCCCGCCAACAGAGGAGGACGTCCACTGTTGGGAGTGGGGGATGACGAGTCGCCTGAAGGAGGCGAGGGTTAACTGTGATCCTCCTCCAATATACTCGTCGTCCCCCCGGCGGCCGCTGTGATCAGGGCGGGGGCCCTGGTCACCTATCGCGCGGTCGCCGTGTCGGGGCGGTGCGGGGTGCGACCCCTCGCGCCGCCGAATTTAAATGGATTTTAGGGGGGAGGATTAAAAAAAAAAAAAAAAAAAAAAAAAAAAAAAAAAAAAAAAAAAAAAAAAAAAATCTCCCCCCGGGACGCGGCCGGCCATCGTCACCATCTTGATGGCCGGCCAGGCGAGGGGGAGCCGCGGTAGTGTTCTTCAAGAGTTCCCGTGGCTCCCCCCCCGTTGAATCGCCAGTGATCGGTCCTGCGTCCTCAGGTCGCCGTGGAGGTTTTAGTGGGTCAAACCCCACACTACCCTCGTCCCGCTCCCCCGGGCTGGGCGGGGGTGTCTGGCGAGCAGATTTCCTCCACGTAAAATAAAAAAAAAAAAAAAAAAAAAAAAAAAAAAAAAAAGGTTGCCTCCGCCCCAGGAGGCGTGGTCCCAGGTGGTTGGCCGCAAGGCTAAAAAGGCGGCTGCCAAGGCCACTGCGGCGGCGAATAATAAAAAAGGACGGGTGGTCCCGGCGGCCCCCAGGAAGACACCCCTGCCTCCGCGACCGCCACGCACAGCAGCGGTTACCATAACGGTTCCGTCTGGCGTGGACATTACTTACGCGCAGGCGATGGCCACTGCCAGGTCCAAGGTGGACCTGGCAGAAATTGGCATCGCCTCGCTGAGGCCGCGAAGGGCGGTGACTGGGGGGTTAATTTTGGAAGTCCCTGGCACCGATGGGGCCGCCAAGGCCACCGTCCTCGCCAGAAAAGTGGCGGAAGCGCTGGCAGGCACCGGCGTAAAGGTCGCGCGTCCGGTCAAAAAAGCTGACCTTAGGGTGCGCGGCCTGGTCGATTCGACCACGCCGGCGGAGGTCGCTGCGGCTGTTGCCCGCGTGGGCGGGTGCAGCGAGGGGGACATCAATACCGGCGAAATCCGGTCTTCCCCCTCGGGATTGGGCACCCTCTGGGTCCGATGTCCTGCCGCGGCCGCTCGCAAGGTTGCTGTCGCGGGCCGGATAACCGTCGGCTGGACCCATGCAGTCGTGGAGGCCCTGAGTGCCCGGCCTCTGCAGTGTTACCGTTGCCTTGATGTTGGCCACACCAGTCAGCGGTGCACTTCTGCCGAGGATAGGTCCGACTGCTGCTATAGATGCGGCAGTCGGGACCATAAGGTGGCAGCCTGTACGGCCACGCCCAATTGTCCGCTTTGTGCGGGCGCGGGCAGGCCTTCTGGTCACCGCCTCGGCGGCCGGGCGTGTCCTGTCAGTGCGAGGCGAGGCAAGGTAGGCGGCCAAAGGTCGTCTGCCAGATTCAATAAAAAAGGGAAGGAAACCACGATGGCCAAGGCAGCGACCACCGTGGCCAGCAACGAAAAGGCGGCACCGCCTGATGCTACCGCCGCACCCGCGGGGGCGAATGGGGCCACTATAGTCCCAGATGCCACCGCATCCGCGGCCGTGACGGCGATGGACACGGCTGTGTAATGGGGCCCCCGGGCCCGATAATACAAGTTAACCTCAACTGCTCGGCCGGAGCGCAGGATCTCCTGTTTCAATGCCTGGCCGAGCGGGGTGCCGGGTTGGCAGTCGTGGCGGAGCCGCACAGGGTCCCCAAACATCCACACTGGATGGGGGACTCGATTGGCTCCGCCGCGATTATTTGGGCTGGGAGGCCGGGGTCCCCGCCGTGCTCGCTTATCGAGCGCGGCCTGGGATACGTGGCCGTCGATTGGGGCGGCACCGCGGTTGTGGCGATATACGCACCTCCAAGGTGGTCCCTCGAAGAGTTTGAGCAGTATCTGGACGGGGTAGGGAGATGCGTCTCCCGCTGCCATCCCCGTCCGGTGCTGGTCCTGGGGGACTTTAATGCCAAGGCCACGGCTTGGGGTTCCCCCGGGACTGATTCGAGGGGCCGGGAGGTGCTGGATTGGGCGGCGGGACTGGAGCTCCGTCTCCTGAACACGGGCTCGGTCCATACGTGCGTGCGGCATAACGGGGGGTCCATCGTTGACCTTTCGTGGGCAACGCCCCAGGCCGCGCGCCGTATTACGGGGTGGAGGGTGGCGGAAGGGGTCGAGACGTTGTCTGACCACAGATACATAGTTCTCGACCTCTCCGCCGCCCCACCATCGACACTCCGTCGTCGCCCCGCCGATGAAGGTTCGCCTCGACCGCGGTGGGCGCTGAAGCGCCTCGACCAGGACGCTCTGATGGCGGCGGCCCACGTCGTGGCCTGGCCAGCAACACCGGCCGGGCCAGTCGACGGGAATGGGGAGGCCCATTGGTTCCGTGGCGCAATGACGTCGGTTTGCGACGTCGCCATGCCCCGGGCCAGGGTCTTCCCGAGGAAGGCTGTGTACTGGTGGTCGCGTGCGATAGCTGAATTACGCACCGAGTGCGTCCGCGCGCGACGCCAGTACGCTCGCGCCCGTCGACGACGACGTACGGACGACGTGCTGGCTGCCCAGCTGTACGGGCGATATCGGGAGAAGGTGGTCGCCCTGCAGCTGGCCATCAGGCGAGCGAAGGACCAGGCCTGGCGCGATCTCCTCGGCTCTCTAAACCGAGATCCGTGGGGGCGCCCATACAAGATGGCATTGGGACGATTGCGTCCCTGGGCGCCCCCCGTGACGGAGAGCCTGGATCCGGGGCTGCTCGGGCGGGTCGTGGACGCTTTATTCCCCGTTAGCGAGGGGCCGTCCCGGCCCGTCCCTGAGCCAGAGGAACATGAGTGGTCCCCGGATCTTGAGGTCGCGCCGGAGGAGATGGCCGGGGTCGTCAAATGGCTCCGGGGCAAGAATACCGCCCCGGGGCCGGACGGTATCCCCGGCCGGGTCTGGTTGCTCGCCACGAGCGTCCTGGGGGAGAGGCTGAGGAGCCTCTACTCTGGGCTCCTGAGGTCGGGGACGTTCCCCGACCTATGGAGAGAAAGTCGGATGGTCCTCTTGAGGAAGGATGGGAGGCCGGGGGATTCTCCCTCCGCGTACCGGCCCATTTGTCTCCTGGATGAGGCGGGCAAGATCTTCGAGAAGATCATTGTTGCCCGCCTCTCCAGGCACCTGTCCCGCGACGGCCCAGATCTGGCGGACTGCCAGTTTGGCTTCCGGGAGGGGCGATCGACGGTCGACGCTATCGTCCGTCTCAAGTCCCTCTCGGACAATGCCGTGGCAAGGGGCGGGGTGTGCTTGGCGGTGTCCATTGACATCGTCAATGCGTTCAACACCCTGCCCTGGTCCGCCATTAGGGGGGCCCTCGTCGATCACCAGGTGCCTCCCTATCTGAGGCGGGTGATCGGGGCCTACCTGCGGGACAGGTGGGTCGAATACCCGGGCCGGTACGGGATGATACGGAGGGAAGTGGACCGCGGGGTCCCGCAGGGGTCTGTTTTAGGACCGCTCCTGTGGGACCTGGGTTACAACGCGGTCCTGGAGAAGGCCTCCCTGCCCGACGGTGCCACCCTCGTCTGCTACGCGGACGACACGTTGGTGGTCGCCGTCGGAAGTACCTTCGAGAGGACCATCCGACGAGCAGAGGTTGCGGTGGCAGCCGTCGTCGCGAGGATCCGCGATCTGGGGCTGAAAATAGCCCCGGAGAAGGCCGAGGCTGTCTGGTTCCACGGACGGCCTCGGTCTCGGCCACCGGCCAGATCGTGGATCCGGGTTGGAGAAGCCTGCGTCGAGGTGAAGTCCCAGTTGAAATATCTCGGACTGATCCTCGACAGCCGCTGGGACTTCGATGCGCATCTCGACCGTCTCGTCCCCCGAGTCGAAAAGGCGGCGGCCTCTTTGGGCCGCCTGCTGCCCAACCTCGGGGGACCGGGTGATTTGGTGCGCCGCCTATACCTGGGCGTGGTGCGGTCTATGGCCTTATACGGTGCCCCAATATGGGCGCCGTACGTGATGACCAGCCGGCGCAACACGCTGTTGTTGCGCCGGCTGCAGAGGCGGATGGCCATCCGCCTCATAAGAGGTTACCGCACCACGTCTACCGTGGCGGCGCTTGCTCTGGCGGGAGAACTTCCCTTCGAGCTTCAGGCGGCGGTGCGCGCCTATGTTTATGGGCGCACAAGCATCGCCAGCCGTGCTCGAGGGGCCCCGCCGGAGCGAGAGACGGTCGAGGGCTTCGAGCTCCAGGCCCGGAGACTAGCGCTCGCCAGATGGCGTGCCGAGCTTTGCTCCCACGCCGGCGAGCGCGTCCCCGGGGCTCTCCTGCCACACTTCACCTCGTGGCGGGAGAGACGGCATGGCAGGCTCTCCTACCGAGCGACGCAGGTGTTCACCGGGCATGGCTGCTTCGGTGTCTACCTGTGTCGCATCGGGCGGGAAGCGACGACGGTGTGCCACCACTGTGGCGCGGAGGAAGACTCGGCGCAGCACACGCTGGAGGAATGTCCCGCCTTTTCAGCGCTGCGCCGAGTCCTGAAGCGAGAAGTCGGCCACGACCTCGCACTCTCCAGCCTAGTTGGGGCCATGCTGGAGGGCCCGGGGAAGTGGGCGGCAGCAATCTCTTTCTGCGAGGAGGTTATGTCGCGGAAGGAGGCTGCCGAGCGGGATCGGGAGCTTACAGATCCCGCCCGACGTGCCCGGGGACGGCGTGCGCGCCCACGCCGAGAAACCCCGGTCAGCTGAGAGTAGGCGGGCGGCGGGTGTACCAGTACATGCTGGTTTCATTGCCCGCCGCCCGCCAACAGAGGAGGACCTCCCCTGTTGTGAGTGGGGGATGGCGAGTCGCCTGAGGGAGGCGAGGGCTAATTGTGATCCTCCTCCAACATACTCGTCGTCCCCCCGGCGGCCGCTGTGATCAGGGCGGGGGCCCTGGTCACCTATCGCGCGGTCGCCGTGTCGGGGCGGTGCGGGGTGCGACCCCTCGCGCCGCCGAATTTAAATGGATTTTAGGGGGGAGGATTTATCTCCCCCCGGGACGCGGCCGGCCATCGTTACCATCTTGATGGCCGGCCAGGCGAGGGGGAGCCGCGGTAGTGTTCTTCAAGAGTTCCCGTGGCTCCCCCATTGAATCGCCAGCGATCGGTCCTGCGTCCTCAGGTCGCCGTGGAGGTTTTAGTGGGTCAAACCCCACACTACCCTCGTCCCGCTCCCCCGGGCGTGGCGTGGGTGTCTGGCGAGCAGATTTCCTCCACGTAAAATTAAAAAAAAAAAAAAAAAGGTTATGTCAAGGTTATGTCAAGGTTATGTCAAGGTTATGTCAAGGTTATGTCAAGGTTATGTCAAGGTTATGTCAAGGTTATGTCAAGGTTCCCCCCCGTGTCCGCTACCTTGTCGTGGTGGGGGGGCTTCGTGCCCTAATGATCCTCAAGGCTGTGCCGGCGGGGAATTTATTCCCTGGCAGGTTCTACCATGCCGGAGTGGCTTGAGGTGAGGGGCCAACTAAAGTCGGACACATACCGTAAACCTGTGGTCATGTTTTACAGGAACGGGGGTCTTGCCTTAACCGGCCGGGCCGCGAGGATGACAACCTCTCTAAAAAATCCCTAGCCCCAAGCAGTGTTGCGCGGTGATGAGGGTGTAGCTGGAGTAAGCGCCAGCTATGGTTGGTGGGTGCACCAATCTTTAGCGGACAACCCCGTGGTACCTGGCGACCCCCGGGTGTATTAGCCTTCCCCGGGTATGGCGGCTCTGCCCGGGGTGACCTTCTTTCCGACCACACTCGTGGGACCAATTATGGATTCTTTTTCACTAACAACCGGGGAGGGGGGAAACGAGCGTGAGGGGGAGGTGCGCGGGCCTATCGTGCGCCTCAAGAGATGTACAGAGCCGGTGTCGCGGAGGCATTCTGCAACACGCGGCAAAAAGAGGACCGCAGCGGGCCTTGGTGAGTGCGATGAGGGGGAGGAGTCAGATTTCTCTGTCTCCTCCCACCACTCATCGCAGAGTGTCCCGGGCTCGTCTTCAGCGAGGAAGAGAGGACGGCCGCCGACGACCGGCGAATATGTTGGCCTCGCAGAGGCCAAACTTAGGCTGGCCGAGGCATCGCAGTTGGAGGCCGAGGCAAGGGAGGTGGCGGCGATATTCGACCCGGGTGCCCCCGTGCCGAGACCATCGCGGTCGAGCGTCCCGCTCCCGGACGAGACGGATATCGCGGAAAATTTCCGCAACCGTCCGACGCGGGATGTCGCGGCCGCTATATTGGAGAGCCTGGATGAGGTGGCCAGAATCTCCGGCGTGTCAAAGGGGCTGAAGGGCAACTTGGCCCGCGCCCTGAGGGTGGCCGCCTTAAATGGCAGGGTGGGGGTGTCCGAGCTGGCAGTGAGGTCAGCTACCGACGCCACGCGTGTCCTGGAGGCCGAAAATGCCGTCCTCAGGGGGCAAATGACGGAGCTGCAGGCGGAGGTGTCCCGGCTCCGGCAGGTGGTGGAGGCGAGAACGGCAGCTGCCGCAATGCCTCCGCCGCCGCGACCGGGAGAGGGCTCAGTATCACCGCCGATCGTCGGCGCCCGGGATCGCAATCGCTCCGGGCGAGAAAAGTCCTTGCCCCCACTTGCTGCGGCGCCCGCTGATTTGTTGGCACAAATTGGCTCCTTGATAGATGCCAAATTGGCGTCATTCAGGAAGGAGCTCGCGCCGCGAACGGAGTCGGCCCTGCGATCGGTGGCCCCTGGGCCGTCCGTCCCCTCACAGTCTTCGGACAGGGTGGGGCGGAGGGCGAAGAAGAAAAAGAAAGGTGAGAAAGCTGGGGCGGCTAAAGCGGGCCAGACGGAGCCCGCTCGACCGCGAGCAGAATTGGCCCCACCCACTGCCGCGCCTCCACCCCAGGAGGCGTGGTCCCAGGTGGTTGGCCGGAAGGCGAAAAAGGCGGCTGCCAAGGCCACTGCGGCCGCGAATAAAAAAGGACGGGTGGTCCCGGCGGCCCCCAGGAGGACACCCCTGCCTCCTCGACCGCCACGCACAGCAGCGGTTACCATAACGGTTCCGTCTGGCGTGGACTTTACTTACGCGCAGGCGATGGCCACTGCCAGGTCCAAGGTGGACCTGGCAGAAATTGGCATCGCCTCGCTGCGGCCGCGAAGGGCGGTTACTGGGGGGTTAATTTTGGAGGTCCCTGGCACCGATGGAGCCGCCAAGGCCACCGTCCTCGCCACAAAAGTGGCGGAAGCGCTGGCAGGCACTGGCGTAAAGGTCGCGCGTCCGGTCAAAAAAGCTGACCTTAGGGTGCGCGGCCTGGTCGATTCGACCACGCCGGCGGAGGTCGCTGCGGCTGTTGCCCGCGTGGGCGGGTGCAGCGTGGGGGACATCAATACCAGCGAAATCCGGTCTTCCCCCTCGGGATTGGGCACCCTCTGGCTCCGATGTCCTGCCGCGGCCGCTCGCAAGGTTGCTGTCGCGGGTCGGATAACTGTCGGCTGGACCCAAGCAGCCGTGGAGGCCCTGAGCACCCGGCCTCTGCAGTGTTACCGTTGCCTTGGTGTTGGCCACACCAGTCAGCGGTGCACCTCTGCCGAGGATAGGTCCGACTGCTGCTATAGATGCGGCAGTCGGGACCATAAGGTGGCAGCCTGTACGGCCACGCCCAATTGTCCGCTTTGTGCGGGCGCGGGCAAGCCGTCTGGTCACCGCCTCGGCAGCCGGGCATGTCCTGCCAGTGCGAGGCGAGGCAAGGTAGGCGGCCAAAGGTCGTCTGCCAGATTCAATAAAAAAGGGAAGGAAACCACGATGGCCAAGGCAGCGACCACCGTGGCCAGCAACGAAAAGGCGGCACCGCCTGATGCTACCGCCGCGCCCGCGGGGGCGGATGGGGCCACTAAAGTCCCAGACGCCACCGCATGCGCGGCCGTGACGGCGATGGACACGGCTGTGTAATGGGGCCCCCGGGCCCGATAATACAAATTAACCTCAACTGCTCGGCCAGAGCGCAGGATCTACTGTTTCAATGCCTGGCCGAGCGGGGTGCCGGGTTGGCAGTCGTGGCGGAGCCGCACAGGGTCCCCAAACATCCACACTGGATGGGGGACTCGATTGGCTCCGCCGCGATTATTTGGGCTGGGAGGCCGGGGTCCCCGCCGTGCTCGCTTATCGAGCGCGGCCTGGGATACGTGGCCGTTGATTGGGGCGGCACCGCGGTTGTGGCGATATACGCACCTCCGAGGTGGTCCCTCGAAGAGTTTGAGCAGTATCTGGACGGGGTAGGGAGATGCGTCTCCCGCTGCCATCCCCGTCCGGTGCTGGTCCTGGGGGACTTCAATGCCAAGGCCGCGGCTTGGGGTTCCCCCGGGACTGACTCGAGGGGCCGGGAGGTGCTGGATTGGGCGGCGGGACTGGAGCTCCGTCTCCTGAACACGGGCTCGGTCCATACGTGCGTGCGGCATAACGGGGGATCCATCGTTGACCTTTCGTGGGCAACGCCCCCGGCCGCGCGCCGTATTACGGGGTGGAGGGTGGCGGAAGGGGTGGAGACGTTGTCTGACCACAGATACATAGTTCTCGGCCTCTCCGCCGCCCCACCATCGACACCCCGTCGTCGTCCCGCCGATGAGGGTTCGCCTCAACCGCGGTGGGCGCTGAAGCGCCTCGACCAGGACGCTCTGATGGCGGCAGCCCACGTCGTGGCCTGGCCAGCAACACCGGCCGGGCGAGTCGACGGGAATGGGGAGGCCCGTTGGTTCCGGGGCGCAATGACGTCGGTTTGCGACGTCGCCATGCCCCGGGCCAGGGTCTTCCCGAGGAAGGCGGTGTACTGGTGGTCGTGCGAAATAGCGGAATTACGCACCGCGTGCGTCCGCGCGCGACGCCAGTACGCTCGCGCCCGTCGACGACGACGTACGGACGACGTGCTGGCTGTCCAGCTGTATGGGAGATATCGGGAGAAGGTGGTCGCCCTGCAGCTGGCCATCAGGCGAGCGAAGGACCAGGCCTGGCGCGATCTCCTCGGCTCTCTGAACCGAGATCCGTGGGGGCGCCCATACAAGATGGCTTTGGGACGACTACGTCCCTGGGCGCCCCCCGTGACGGAGAGCCTGGATCCGGGGCTGCTCGGGCGGGTCGTGGACGCTTTATTCCCCGTTAGCGGGGAGGCGTCCCGGCCCGTCCCTGAGCCAGAGGAACATGAGTGGTCCCCGGATCTTGAGGTCGCGCCGGAGGAGATGGCCGGGGTCGTCAAATGGCTCCGGGGCAAGAATACCGCCCCGGGGCCGGACGGTATCCCCGGCCGGGTCTGGTTGCTCGCCGCGAGCGTCCTGGGGGAGAGGCTGAGGAGCCTCTACTCTGGGCTCCTGAGGTCGGGGACGTTCCCCGACCTATGGAGAGAAAGTCGGATGGTCCTCTTGAGGAAGGATGGGAGGCCGGAGGATTCTCCCTCCGCGTACCGGCCCATTTGTCTCCTGGATGAGGCGGGCAAGATCTTCGAGAAGATCATTGTTGCCCGCCTCTGCAGACACCTGTCCCGCGACGGCCCAGATCTGGCGGACTGCCAGTTTGGCTTCCGGGAGGGGCGATCGACGGTCGACGCTATCGACCGTCTCAAGTCCCTCTCGGACAATGCCGTGGCAAGGGGCGGGGTGTGCTTGGCGGTGTCCATTGACATCGTCAATGCGTTCAACACCCTGCCCTGGTCCGCCATTAGGGGGGCCCTCGTCGATCACCAGGTGCCTCCATATCTGAGGCGGGTGATCGGGGCCTACCTGCGGGACAGGTGGGTCGAATACCCGGGCCGGTACGGGATGATACGGAGGGAAGTGGACCGCGGGGTCCCGCAGGGGTCTGTTTTAGGACCGCTCCTGTGGGACCTGGGTTACAACGCGGTCCTGGAAAAGGCCTCCCTGCCCGACGGTGCCACCCTCGTCTGCTACGCGGACGACACGTTGGTGGTCGCCGTCGGAAGTACCTTCGAGAGGACCATCCGACGAGCAGAGGTTGCGGTGGCAGCCGTCGTCGCGAGGATCCGCGATCTGGGGCTGAAAATAGCCCCGGAGAAGGCCGAGGCTGTCTGGTTCCACGGACGGCCTCGGTCTCGGCCACCGGCCAGATCGTGGATCCGGGTTGGAGAAGCCTGCGTCGAGGTGAAGTCCCAGTTGAAATATCTCGGACTGATCCTCGACAGCCGCTGGAGCTTCGATGCGCATCTCGACCGTCTCGTCCCCCGAGTCGAAAAGGCGGCGGCCTCTTTGGGCCGCCTGCTGCCCAACCTCGGGGGACCGGGAGATTTGGTGCGCCGCCTATACCTGGGCGTGGTGCGGTCTATGGCCTTATACGGTGCCCCAATATGGGCGCCGTACGTGATGACCAGCCGGCGCAACACGCTGTTGTTGCGCCGGCTGCAGAGGCGGATGGCCATCCGCCTCATAAAGGGTTACCGCACCACGTCTACCGTGGCGGCGCTTGCTCTGGCGGGAGAACTTCCCTTCGAGCTTCAGGCGGCGGTGCGCGCCTATGTTTATAGGCGCACAAGCATCGCCAGCCGTGCTCGAGGGGCCCCGCCGGAGCGAGAGACGGTCGAGGGCTTCGAGCTCCAGGCCCGGCGACTAGCGCTCGCCAGATGGCGTGCCGAGCTTTGCTCCCACGCCGGCGAGCGCGTCCCCGGGGCTCTCCTGCCGCACTTCACCTCGTGGCGGGAGAGACGGCATGGCAGGCTCTCCTACCGAGCGACGCAGGTGTTCACCGGGCATGGCTGCTTCGGTGTCTACCTGTGTCGCATCGGGCGGGAAGCGACGACGGTGTGCCACCATTGTGGCGCGGAGAAAGACTCGGCGCAGCACACGCTGGAGGAATGTCCCGCCTTTTCAGCGCTGCGCCGAGTCCTAAAACGAGAAGTCGGCCACGACCTCGCACTCTCCAGCCTAGTTGGGGCCATGCTGGAGGGCCCGGGGAAGTGGGCGGCAGCAATCTCTTTCTGCGAGGAGGTTATGTCGCGGAAGGAGGCTGCCGAGCGGGATCGGGAGCTTACAGATCCCGCCCGACGTGCCCGGGGACGGCGTGCGCGCCCACGCCGAGAAACCCCGGGCAGCTGAGAGTAGGCGGGCGGCGGGTGTACCAGAATATGCTGGTTTCATTGCCCGCCGCCCGCCAACAGAGGATGACGTCCACTGTTGGGAGTGGGGGATGACGAGTCGCCTGAGGGAGGCGAGGGTTAACTGTGATCCTCCTCCAATATACTCGTCGTCCCCCCGGCGGCCGCTGTGATCAGGGCGGGGGCCCTGGTCACCTATCGCGCGGTCGTCGTGTCGGGGCGGTGCGGGGTGCGACCCCTCTCGCCGCCGAATTTAAATGGATTTTAGGGGGGAGGATTTATCTCCCCCCGGGACGCGGCCGGCCATCGTTACCATCTTGATGGCCGGCCAGGCGAGGGGGAGCCGCGGTAGTGTTCTTCAAGAGTTCCCGTGGCTCCCCCGTTGAATCGCCAGCGATCGGTCCTGCGTCCTCAGGTCGCCGTGGAGGTTTTAGTGGGTCAATCCCCACACTACCCTCGTCCCGCTCCCCCGGGCGGGACGGGGGTGTCTGGCGAGCAGATTTCCTCCACGTAAAAATAAAAAAAAAAAAAGGTTATGTCAAGGTTCCCCCCCGTGTCCGCTACCTTGTCGTGGTGGGGGGGCTTCGTGCCCTAATGATCCTCAAGGCTGTGCCGGCGGGGAATTTATTCCCTGGCAGGTTCTACCATGCCGGAGTGGCTTGAGGTGAGGGGCCAACTAAAGTCGGACACATACCGTAAACCTGTGGTCATGTTTTACAGGAACGGGGGTCTTGCCTTAACCGGCCGGGCCGCGAGGATGACAACCTCTCTAAAAAATCCCTAGCCCCAAGCAGTGATGCGCGGTGAAGAGGGCGTAGCTGGAGTAAGCGCCAGCTATGGTTGGTGGGTGCACCAATCGTTAGCGGACAACCCCGGGGTACCTGGCGACCCCCCGGGCGTATTAGCCTTCCCCGGGTATGGCGGCTCTACCCGGGGTGACCTCCTTTCCGACCACACTCGTGGGATTAAGTATGGAGTCTACTTTTTCACAAACAACCGGGGAGGGGGGAAACGAGCGTGAGGTGGAGGTGCGCGGGCCTATCGTGCGCCTCAAAAGATGCACAGAGCCGGTGTCGCGGAGGCATTCGGCGACACGCGGCAAAAAGAGGACCGCAGCGGGCCTTGGTGAGTGCGATGAGGGGGAGGAGTCAGATTTCTCTGTCTCCTCCCACCACTCATCGCAGAGTGTCCCGGGCTCGTCGTCAGCGAGGAAAAGAGGACGGCCGCCGACGACCGGCGAATATGTTGGCCTCGCAGAGGCCAAACTTAGGCTGGCCGAGGCTTCGCAGCTGGAGGCCGAGGCAAGGGAGGTGGCGGCGATATTCGACCCGGGAGCCCCCGTGCCGAGACCATCACGGTCGAGCGTCCCGCTCCCGGACGAGACGGATATAGCGGAAAATTTCCGCAACCGTCCAACGCGGGATGTCGCGGCCGCTATATTGGAGAGCCTGGATGAAGTGGCCAGGATCTCCGGCGTGTCAAAGGGGCTGAAGGGCAATTTGGCCCGCGCCCTAAGGGTGGCCGCCTTAAACGGCAGGGTGGGGGTGTCCGAGCTTGCGGTTAGGTCAGCTACCGACGCCACGCGTGCCCTGGAGGCAGAGAATGCCGTCCTCAGGGGGCAAATGACGGAGCTGCGGGCGGAGGTGGCTCGGCTCCGGCAGGTGGTGGAGGCGAGTACGGCTGCTGCCGCAATGCCTCCGCCGCCGCGCCCGGGAGAGGGCTCAGTATCGCCGCCGATCGTCGCCGCCCGGGACTGCCAACGCTCCGGGCAAGAAAAGTCCTCGCCCCCACATGCGACTGCGCCCGCAGATTTTCTGGCGCAGATAAGCGCCCTGATAGACGCCAAATTGGCGTCATTCAGGAGGGAGCTCGCGCCGCGAACGGACTCGGCCCTGCGATCGGTGGCACCTGGGCCGTCCGTCCCCTCACAGTCTTCGGACAGGGTGGGGCGGAAGACGAAGAAGAAGAAGAAAGGTGGGAAAGCTGGGGCGGCTATAGCGGCCCAGACGGAGCCCGCTCGACCGCGAGCAGAATCGGGGCTACCCTCTGCCGCGCCTCCGCCCCAGGAGGCGTGGTCCCAGGTGGTTGGCCGCAAGGCTAAAAAGGCGGCTGCCAAGGCCACTGCGGCGGCGAATAATAAAAAAGGACGGGTGGTCCCGGCGGCCCCGAGGAAGACACCCCTGCCTCCGCGACCGCCACGCACAGCAGCGGTTACCATAACGGTTCCGTCTGGCGTGGACATTACTTACGCGCAGGCGATGGCCACTGCCAGGTCCAAGGTGGACCTGGCAGAAATTGGCATCGCCTCGCTGAGGCCGCGAAGGGCGGTGACTGGGGGGTTAATTTTGGAAGTCCCTGGCACCGATGGGGCCGCCAAGGCCACCGTCCTCGCCACAAAAGTGGCGGAAGCGCTGGCGGGCACCGGCGTAAAGGTCGCGCGTCCGGTCAAAAAAGCTGACCTTAGGGTGCGTGGCCTGGTCGATTCGACCACGCCGGCGGAGGTCGCTGCGGCTGTTGCCCGCGTGGGCGGGTGCAGCGAGGGGGACATCAATACCGGCGAAATCCGGTCTTCCCCCTCGGGATTGGGCACCCTCTGGGTCCGATGTCCTGCCGCGGCCGCTCGCAAGGTTGCTGTCGCGGGCCGGATAACCGTCGGCTGGACCCATGCAGCCGTGGAGGCCCTGAGTGCCCGGCCTCTGCAGTGTTACCGTTGCCTTGATGTTGGCCACACCAGTCAGCGGTGCACTTCTGCCGAGGATAGGTCCGACTGCTGCTATAGATGCGGCAGTCGGGACCATAAGGTGGCAGCCTGTACGGCCACGCCCAATTGTCCGCTTTGTGCGGGCGCGGGCAGGCCTTCTGGTCACCGCCTCGGCGGCCGGGCGTGTCCTGTCAGTGCGAGGCGAGGCAAGGTAGGCGGCCAAAGGTCGTCTGCCAGATTCAATAAAAAAGGGAAGGAAACCACGATGGCCAAGGCAGCGACCACCGTGGCCAGCAACGAAAAGGCGGCACCGCCTGATGCTACCGCCGCACCCGCGGGGGCGAATGGGGCCACTAAAGTCCCTGACGCCACCGCATCCGCGGCCGTGACGGCGATGGACACGGCTGTGTAATGGGGCCCCCGGGCCCGATAATACAAGTTAACCTCAACTGCTCGGCCAGAGCGCAGGATCTCCTGTTTCAATGCCTGGCCGAGCGGGGTGCCGGGTTGGCAGTCGTGGCGGAGCCGCACAGGGTCCCCAAACATCCACACTGGATGGGGGACTCGATTGGCTCCGCCGCGATTATTTGGGCTGGGAGGCCGGGGTCCCCGCCGTGCTCGCTTATCGAGCGCGGCCTGGGATACGTGGCCGTCGATTGGGGCGGCACCGCGATTGTGGCGATATACGCACCTCCAAGGTGGTCCCTCGAAGAGTTTGAGCAGTATCTGGACGGGGTAGGGAGATGCGTCTCCCGCTGCCATCCCCGTCCGGTGCTGGTCCTGGGGGACTTTAATGCCAAGGCCACGGCTTGGGGTTCCCCCGGGACTGATTCGAGGGGCCGGGAGGTGCTGGATTGGGCGGCGGGACTGGAGCTCCGTCTCCTGAACACGGGCTCGGTCCATACGTGCGTGCGGCATAACGGGGGGTCCATCGTTGACCTTTCGTGGGCAACGCCCCAGGCCGCGCGCCGTATTACGGGGTGGAGGGTGGCGGAAGGGGTCGAGACGTTGTCTGACCACAGATACATAGTTCTCGACCTCTCCGCCGCCCCACCATCGACACTCCGTCGTCGCCCCGCCGATGAAGGTTCGCCTCGACCGCGGTTGGCGCTGAAGCGCCTCGACCAGGACGCTCTGATGGCGGCGGCCCACGTCGTGGCCTGGCCAGCAACACCGGCCGGGCCAGTCGACGGGAATGGGGAGGCCCATTGGTTCCGTGGCGCAATGACGTCCATTTGCGACGTAGCCATGCCCCGGGCCAGGGTCTTCCCGAGGAAGGCGGTGTACTGGTGGTCGCGCGAAATAGCGGAATTACGCACCGAGTGCGTCCGCGCGCGACGCCAGTACGCTCGCGCCCGTCGACGACGTCGTACGGACGACGTGCTGGCTGCCCAACTGTACGGGCGATATCGGGAGAAGGTGGTCGCCCTGCAGCTGGCCATCAGGCGAGCGAAGGACCAGGCCTGGTGCGATCTCCTCGGCTCTCTGAACCGAGATCCGTGGGGGCGCCCATACAAGATGGCATTGGAGCGATTACGTCCCTGGGCGCCACCCGTGACGGAGAGCCTGGATCCGGAGCTGCTCGGGCGGGTCGTGGACGCTTTATTCCCCGTTAGCGGGGAGGTGTCCCGGCCCGTCCCTGAGCCAGAGGAACATGAGTGGTCCCCGGATCTTGAGGTCGCGCCGGAGGAGATGGCCGGGGTCGTCAAACGGCTCCGGGGCAAGAATACCGCCCCGGGGCCGGACGGTATCCCCGGCCGGGTCTGGTTGCTCGCCGCGAGCGTCCTGGGGGAGAGGCTGAGGAGCCTCTACTCTGGGCTCCTGAGGTCGGGGACGTTCCCCGACCTATGGAGAGAAAGTCGGATGGTCCTCTTGAGGAAGGATGGGAGGCCGGGGGATTCTCCCTCCGCGTACCGGCCCATTTGTCTCCTGGATGAGGCGGGCAAGATCTTCGAGAAGATCATTGTTGCCCGCCTCTCCAGACACCTGTCCCGCGACGGCCCCGATCTGGCGGACTGCCAGTTTGGCTTCCGGGAGGGGCGATCGACGGTCGACGCTATCGAGCGTCTCAAGTCCCTCTCGGACAATGCCGTGGCAAGGGGCGGGGTGTGCTTGGCGGTGTCCATTGACATCGTCAATGCGTTCAACACCCTGCCCTGGTCCGCCATTAGGGAGGCCCTCGTCGATCACCGGGTGCCTCCCTATCTGAGGCGGGTGATCGGAGCCTACCTGCGGGACAGGTGGGTCGAATACCCGGGCCGGTACGGGATGATACGGAGGGAAGTGGACCGCGGGGTCCCGCAGGGGTCCGTTTTAGGACCGCTCCTGTGGGACCTGGGTTACAACGCGGTCCTGGAAAAGGCCTCCCTGCCCGACGGTGCCACCCTCGTCTGCTACGCGGACGACACGTTGGTGGTCGCCGTCGGGAGTACCTTCGAGAGGACCATCCGACGAGCAGAGGTTGCGGTGGCAGCCGTCGTTGCGAGGATCCGCGATCTGGGGCTGAAAATAGCCCCGGAGAAGGCCGAGGCTGTCTGGTTTCACGGACGGCCTCGGTCTCGGCCACCGGCCAGATCGTGGATCCGGGTTGGAGAAGCCTGCGTAGAGGTGAAGTCCGAGTTGAAATATCTCGGACTGATCCTCGACAGCCGCTGGAGCTTCGATGCGCATCTCGACCGTCTCGTCCCCCGAGTCGAAAAGGCGGCGGCCTCTTTGGGCCGCCTGCTGCCCAACCTCGGGGGACCGGGAGATTTGGTGCGCCGCCTATACCTGGGCGTGGTGCGGTCTATGGCCTTATACGGTGCCCCAATATGGGCGCCGTACGTGATGACCAGCCGGCGCAACACGCTGTTCTTGCGCCGGCTGCAGAGGCGGATGGCCATCCGCCTTATAAGAGGTTACCGCACCACGTCTACCGTGGCGGCGCTTGCTCTGGCGGGAGAACTTCCCTTCGAGCTTCAGGCGGCGGTGCGCGCCTATGTTTATAGGCGCACAAGCATCGCCAGCCGTGCTCGAGGGGCCCTGCCGGAGCGAGAGATGGTCGAGGGCTTCGAGCTCCAGGCCCGGCGACTAGCGCTCGCCAGATGGCGTGCCGAGCTTTGCTCCCACGCCGGCGAGCGCGTCCCCGGGGCTCTCCTGCCGCACTTCACCTCGTGGCGGGAGAGACGGCATGGCAGGCTCTCCTACCGAGCGACGCAGGTGTTCACCGGGCATGGCTGCTTCGGTGTCTACCTGTGTCGCATCGGGCGGGAAGCGACGACGGTGTGCCACCATTGTGGCGCGGAGGAAGACTCGGCGCAGCACACGCTGGAGGAATGTCCCGCCTTTTCAGCGCTGCGCCGAGTCCTAAAACGGGAAGTCGGCCACGACCTCGCACTCTCCGGCCTAGTTGGGGCCATGCTGGAGAGCCCGGGGAAGTGGGCGGCAGCAATCTCTTTCTGCGAGGAGGTTATGTCGCGGAAGGAGGCTGCCGAGCGGGATCGGGAGCTAACTGATCCCGCCCGACGTGCCCGGGGACGGCGTGCGCGCCCACGCCGAGAAACCCCGGGCAGCTGAGAGTAGGCGGGCGGCGGGTGTACCAGTACATGCTGGTTTCATTGCCCGCCGCCCGCCAACAGAGGAGGACCTGCCCTGTTGTGAGTGGGGGATGGCGATTCGCCTGAAGGAGGCGAGGACTAATTGTAGTCCTCCTCCAACATACTCGTCGTCCCCCTGGCGGCCGCTGTGATCAGGGCGGGGGCCCTGGTCACTTATCGCGCGGTCGCCGTGTCGGGGCGGTGCGGGGTGCGACCCCTCGCGCCGCCGAATTTAAATTTAAATTTAAATGGATTCTAGGGGGAGGATTTATCTCCCCCCGGGACGCGGCCGGCCATCGTTACCATCTTGATGACCGGCCAGGCGAGGGGGAGCCGCGGTAGTGTTCTTCAAGAGTTCCCGTGGCTCCCCCGTTGAATCGCCAGCGATCGGTCCTGCGTCCTCAGGTCGCCGTGGAGGTTTTAGTGGGTCAAACCCCACACTACCCTCGTCCCGCTCCCCCGGGCGGGGCGGGGGTGTCTGGCGAGCAGATTTCCTCCACGTAAAATAAAAAAAAAAAAAAAAAAAAAAGGTTATGTCAAGGTTCCCCCCCGTGTCCGCTACCTTGTCGTGGTGGGGGGGCTTCGTGCCCTAATGATCCTCAAGGCTGTGCTGGCGGGGAATTTATTCCCTGGCAGGTTCTACCATGCCGGAGTGGCTTGAGGTGAGGGGCCAACTAAAGTCGGACACATACCGTAAACCTGTGGTCATGTTTTACAGGAACGGGGGTCTTGCCTTAACCGGCCGGGCCGCGAGGATGACAACCTCTCTAAAAAATCCCTAGCCCCAAGCAGTGTTGCGCGGTGAAGAGGGCGTAGCTGGAGTAAGCGCCAGCTATGGTTGGTGGGTGCACCAATCGTTAGCGGACAACCCCGGGGTACCTGGCGACCCCCCGGGCGTATTAGCCTTCCCCGGGTATGGCGGCTCTACCCGGGGTGACCTCCTTTCCGACCACACTCGTGGGACCAATTATGGATTCTTTTTCACAAACAACCGGGGAGGGGGGAAACGAGCGTGAGGTGGAGGTGCGCGGGCCTATCGTGCGCCTCCAAAGATGTACAGAGCCGGTGTCGCGGAGGCATTCTGCAACACGCGGCAAAAAGAGGACCGCAGCGGGCCTTGGTGAGTGCGATGACGGGGAGGAGTCAGATTTCTCTGTCTCCTCCCACCACTCATCGCAGAGTGTCCCGGGCTCTTCGTCGGCGAGGAAGAGAGGACGGCCGCCGACGACCGGCGAATATGTTGGCCTCGCAGAGGCCAAACTTAGGCTGGCCGAGGCTTCGCAGCTGGAGGCCGAGGCAAGGGAGGTGGCGGCGATATTCGACCCGGGTGCCCCCGTGCCGAGACCATCGCGGTCGAGCGTCCCGCTCCCGGACGAGACGGATATCGCGGAAAATTTCCGCAACCGTCCGACGCGGGATGTCGCGGCCGCTATATTGGAGAGCCTGGATGAGGTGGCCAGGATCTCCGGCGTTTCGAAGGGGCTGAAGGGCAACTTGGCCCGCGCCCTGAGGGTGGCCGCTTTAAACGGCAGGGTGGGGGTGTCCGAGCTTGCGGTTAGGTCAGCAACCGACTCCACGCGTGTCCTGGAGGCCGAGAATGCCGTCCTCAGGGGGCAAATGACGGAGCTGCAGGCGGAGGTGGCCCGGCTCCGGCAGGTGGTGGAGGCGAGAACGGCTGCTGCTGCAATGCCTCCGCCGCCACGCCCGGGAGAGGGCTCAGTATCGCCGCCGATCGTCGGCGCCCGGGATTGCCATCGCTCCGGGCAAGAAAAGTCCTCGCCACCACCTGCGGCTGCGCCCGCAGACTTTCTGGCGCAAATAGGCGCCCTGATAGACGCCAAATTGGCGTCATTCAGGAGGGAGCTCGCGCCGCGAACGGACTCGGCCCTGCGATCGGTGGCCCCTGGGCCGTCCGTCCCCACACAGTCTTCGGACAGGGTGGGGCGGAGGGCGAAGAAGAAGAAGAAAGGTGGGAAATCTGGGGCGGCTATAGCGGCCCAGACGGAGCCCGCTCGACCGCGAGCAGAATCGGCGCTACCCTCTGCCGCGCCACCACCCCAGGAGGCGTGGTCCCAGGTGGTTGGCCGGAAGGCCAAAAAGGCGGCTGCCAAGGCTACTGCGGCCGCGAATAAAAAAGGACGGGTGGTCCCGGCGGCCCCCAGGAAGACACGCCTGCCTCCTCGACCGCCACGCACAGCAGCGGTTACCATAACGGTTCCGTCTGGCGTGGACATTACTTACGCGCAGGCGATGGCCACTGCCAGGTCCAAGGTGGACCTGGCAGAAATTGGCATCGCCTCGCTGAGGCCGCGAAGGGCGGTGACTGGGGGGTTAGTTTTGGAGGTCCCTGGCACCGATGGGGCCGCCAAGGCCACCGTCCTCGCCACAAAAGTGGCGGAAGCGCTGGCAGGCACCGGCGTAAAGGTCGCGCGTCCGGTCAAAAAAGCTGACCTTAGGGTGCGCGGCCTGGTCGATTCGACCACGCCGGCGGAGGTCGCTGCGGCTGTTGCCCGCGTGGGCGGGTGCAGCGAGGGGGACATCAATACCGGCGAAATTCGGTCCTCCCACTCGGGATTGGGCACCCTCTGGCTCCAATGTCCTGCCGCGGCCGCTCGCAAGGTTGCTGTCGCGGGCCGGATAACTGTCGGCTGGACCCAGGCAGCCGTGGAGGCCCTGAGTGCCCGGCCTCTGCAGTGTTACCGTTGCCTTGGTGTTGGCCACACCAGTCAGCGGTGCACTTCTGCCGAGGATAGGTCCGACTGCTGCTATAGATGCGGCAGTCGGGACCATAAGGTGGCAGCCTGTACGGCCACGCCCAATTGTCCGCTTTGTGCGGGCGCGGGCAAGCCGTCTGGTCACCGCCTCGGCAGCCGGGCATGTCCTGCCAGTGTGAGGCGAGGCAAGGTAGGCGGCCAAAGGCCGTCTGCCAGACTTTATAAGAAAGGGAAGGTAACCACGATGGCCAAGGCAGCGACCACCGTGGCCAGCAACGGAAAGGCAGCATCGCCTGATGCTGCCGCCGCGCCCGCGGGGGCGGATGGGGCCATTAAAGTCCCAGACGCCACCGCATCCGCGGCCGTGACGGCGATGGACACGGCTGTGTAATGGGGCCCCCGGGCCCGATAATACAAGTTAACCTCAACTGCTCGGCCAGAGCGCAGGATCTCCTGTTTCAATGCATGGCCGAGCGGGGTGCCGGGTTGGCAGTTGTGGCGGAGCCGCAAAGGGTCCCCAAACATCCACACTGGATGGGGGACTCGATTGGCTCCGCCGCGATTATTTGGGCTGGCAGGCCGGGGTCCCCGCCGTGCTCGCTTATCGAGCGCGGCCTGGGATACGTGGCCGTTGATTGGGGCGGCACCGCGGTTGTGGCGATATACGCACCTCCAAGGTGGTCCCTCGAGGAGTTTGAGCAGTATCTGGACGGGGTAGGGAGATGCGTCTCCCGCTGCGAACCCCGTCCGGTGCTGGTCCTGGGGGACTTCAATGCCAAGGCCACGGCTTGGGGTTCCCCCGGGACTGACTCGAGGGGCCGGGAGGTTCTGGATTGGGCGGCGGGACTGGAGCTCCGTCTCCTGAACACGGGCTCGGTCCATACGTGCGTGCGGCATAACGGGGGGTCCATCGTTGACCTTTCGTGGGCAACGCCACCGGCCGCGCGCCGTATTACGGGGTGGAGGGTGGCGGAAGGGGTCGAGACGTTGTCTGACCATAGATACATAGTTCTCGACCTCTCCGCCGCCCCACCATCGACACCCCGTCGTCGCCCCGCCGATGAAGGTTCGCCTCAGCCGCGGTGGGCGCTGAAGCGCCTCGACCAGGACGCTCTGATGGCGGCAGCCCACGTCGTGGCCTGGCCAGCAACACCGGCCGGGCCAGTCGACGGGAATGGGGAGGCCCGTTGGTTCCGGGGCGCAATGACGTCGGTTTGCGACGTCGCCATGCCACGGGCCAGGGTCTTCCCGAGGAAGGCGGTGTACTGGTGGTCGCGCGAGATAGCGGAATTACGCACCGAGTGCGTCCGCGCGCGACGCCAGTACGCTCGCGCCCGTCGACGACGACGTACGGACGACGTGCTGGCTGCCCAACTGTACGGGCGATATCGGGAGAAGGTGGTCGCCCTGCAGCTGGCCATCAGGCGATCGAAGGACCAGGCCTGGCGCGATCTCCTCGGCTCTCTGAACCGAGATCCGTGGGGGCGCCCATACAAGATGGCTTTGGGACGATTGCGTCCCTGGGCGCCCCCCGTGACGGAGAGCCTGGATCCGGGGCTGCTCGGGCGGGTCGTGGACGCTTTATTCCCCGTTAGCGGGGAGGCGTCCCGGCCCGTCCCTGAGCCAGAGGAACATGAGAGGTCCCCGGCTCTTGAGGTCGCGCCGGAGGAGATGGCCGGGGTCGTCAAATGGCTCCGGGGCAAGAATACCGCCCCGGGGCCGGACGGTATCCCCGGCCGGGTCTGGTTGCTCGCCGCGAGCGTCCTGGGGGAGAGGCTGAGGAGCCTCTACTCTGGGCTCCTGAGGTCGGGGACGTTCCCCGACCTATGGAGAGAAAGTCGGATGGTCCTCTTGAGGAAGGATGGGAGGCCGGTGGATTCTCCCTCCGCGTACCGGCCCATTTGTCTCCTGGATGAGGCGGGCAAGATCTTCGAGAAGATCATTGTTGCCCGCCTCTCCAGACACCTGTCCCGCGACGGCCCAGATCTGGCGGACTGCCAGTTTGGCTTCCGGGAGGGGCGATCGACGGTCGACGCAATCGACCGCCTCAAGTCCCTCTCGGACAATGCCGTGGCAAGGGGCGGGGTGTGCTTGGCGGTGTCCATTGACATCGTCAATGCGTTCAACACCCTGCCCTGGTCCGCCATCAGGGAGGCCCTCGTCGATCACCAGGTGCCTCCCTATCTGAGGCGGGTGATTGGGGCCTACCTGCGGGACAGGTGGGTTGAATACCCGGGCCGGTGCGGGATGATAAGGAGGGAAGTGGACCGCGGGGTCCCACAGGGGTCCGTTTTAGGACCGCTCCTGTGGGACCTGGGTTACAACGCGGTCCTGGAAAAGGCCTCCCTGCCCGACGGTGCCACTCTCGTCTGCTACGCGGACGACACGTTGGTGGTCGCCGTCGGGAGTACCTTCGCGAGGACCATCCGACGAGCAGAGGTTGCGGTGGCAGCCGTCGTCGCGAGGATCCGCGATCTGGGGCTGAAAATAGCCCCGGAGAAGGCCGAGGCTGTCTGGTTTCACGGACGGCCTCGGTCTCGGCCACCGGCCAGATCGTGGATCCGGGTTGGAGAAGCCTGCGTCGAGGTGAAGTCCGAGTTGAAATATCTCGGACTGATCCTCGACAGCCGCTGGAGCTTCGATGCGCATCTCGACCGTCTCGTCCCCCGAGTCGAAAAGGCGGCGGCCTCTTTGGGCCGCCTGCTGCCCAACCTCGGGGGACCGGGAGATTTGGTGCGCCGCCTATACCTGGGCGTGGTGCGGTCTATGGCCTTATACGGTGCCCCAATCTGGGCGCCGTACGTGATGACCAGCCGGCGCAACACGCTGTTGTTGCGCCGGCTGCAGAGGCGGATGGCCATCCGCCTCATAAGAGGTTACCGCACCACGTCTACCGTGGCGGCGCTTGCTCTGGCGGGAGAACTTCCCTTCGAGCTTCAGGCGGCGGTGCGCGCCTATGTTTATGGGCGCACAAGCATCGCCAGCCGTGCTCGGGGGGCCCCGCCGGAGCGAGAGACGGTCGGGGGCTTCGAGCTCCAGGCCCGGAGACTAGCGCTCGCCAGATGGCGTGCCGAGATGTGCTCCCACGCCGGCGAGCGCGTTCCCGGGGCTCTCCTGCCGCATTTCACCTCGTGGCGGGAGAGACGGCATGGCAGGCTCTCCTACCGAGCGACGCAGGTGTTCACCGGGCATGGCTGCTTCGGTGTCTACCTGTGTCGCATCGGGCGGGAAGCGACGACGGTGTGCCACCATTGTGGCGCGGAGGAGGACTCGGCGCAGCACACGCTGGAGGAATGTCCCGCCTTTTCAGCGCTGCGCCGAGTCCTAAAACGAGAAGTCGGCCACGACCTCGCACTCTCCAGCCTAGTTGGGGCCATGCTGGAGGGCCCGGGGAAGTGGGCGGCAGCAATCTCTTTCTGCGAGGAGGTTATGTCGCGGAAGGAGGCTGCCGAGCGGGATCGGGAGCTTACAGATCCCGCCCGACGTGCCCGGGGACGGCGGACGCGCCCACGCCGAGAAACCTCGGGCAGCTGAGAGTAGGCGGGCGGCGGGGGTACCAGTACATGCTGGTTTCATTGCCCGCCGCCCGCCAACAGAGGAGGACCTCCCCTGTTGTGAGTGGGGGATGACGAGTCGCCTGAAGGGGGCGAGGGCTAATTGTGATCCTCCTCCAATATACTCGTCGTCCCCCCGGCGGCCGCTGTGATCAGGGCGGGGGCCCTGGTCACCTATCGCGCGGTCGCCGTGCTGGGGCGGTGCGGGGTGCGACCCCTCGCGCCGCCGAATTTAAATGGATTTTAGGGGGGAGGATTTATTTTATTTCCCCCCGGGACGCGGCCGGCCATCGTTACCATCTTGATGGCCGGCCAGGCGAGGGGGAGCCGCGGTAGTGTTCTTCAAGAGTTCCCGTGGCTCCCCCGTTGAATCGCCAGCGATCGGACCTGCGTCCTCAGGTCGCCGTGGAGGTTTTAGTGGGTCGATCCCCACACTACCCTCGTCCCGCTCCCCCGGGCGGGGCGGGGGTGTCTGGCGAGCAGATTTCCTCCACGTAAAATAAAAAAAAAAAAAAAAAAAGGTTATGTCAAGGTTATGTCAAGGTTATGTCAAGGTTATGTCAAGGTTATGTCAAGGTTATGTCAAGGTTATGTCAAGGTTATGTCGAGGGCCCGTCGACGACGACGTACGGACGACGTGCTGGCTGCCCAGCTGTACGGGCGATATCGGGAGAAGGTGGTCGCCCTGCAGCTGGCCATCAGGCGAGCGAAGGACCAGGCCTGGCGCGATCTCCTCGGCTCTCTGAACCGAGATCCGTGGGGGCGCCCATACAAGATGGCATTGGGACGATTACGTCCCTGGGCGCCCCCCGTGACGGAGAGCCTGGATCCGGGGCTGCTCGGGCGGGTCGTGGACGCTTTATTCCCCGTTAGCGGGGAGGCGTCCCGGCCTGTCCCTGAGCCAGAGGAACATGAGTGGTCCCCGGATCTTGAGGTCGCGCCGGAGGAGATGGCCGGGGTCGTCAAATGGCTCCGGGGCAAGAATACCGCCCCGGGGCCGGACGGTATCCCCGGCCGGGTCTGGCTGCTCGCAGCGAGCGTCCTGGGCGAGAGGCTGAGGAGCCTCTACTCTGGGCTCCTGAGGTCGGGGACGTTCCCCGACCTATGGAGAGAAAGTCGGATGGTCCTCTTGAGGAAGGATGGGAGGCCGGGGGATTCTCCCTCCGCGTACCGGCCCATTTGTCTCCTGGATGAGGCGGGCAAGATCTTCGAGAAGATCATTGTTGCCCGCCTCTCCAGACACCTGTCCCGCGACGGCCCAGATCTGGCGGACTGCCAGTTTGGCTTCCGGGAGGGGCGATCGACGGTCGACGCTATCGTCCGTCTCAAGTCCCTCTCGGACAATGCCGTGGCAAGGGGCGGGGTGTGCTTGGCGGTGTCCATTGACATCGTCAATGCGTTCAACACCCTGCCCTGGTCCGCCATTAGGGGGGCCCTCGTCGATCACCAGGTGCCTCCCTATCTGAGGCGGGTGATCGGGGCCTACCTGCGGGACAGGTGGGTCGAATACCCGGGCCGGTACGGGATGATACGGAGGGAAGTGGACTGCGGGGTCCCGCAGGGGTCCGTTTTAGGACCGCTCCTGTGGGACCTGGGTTACAACGCGGTCCTGGAAAAGGCCTCCCTGCCCGACGGTGCCACTCTCGTCTGCTACGCGGACGACACGTTGGTGGTCGCCGTCGGGAGTACCTTCGAGAGGACCATCCGACGAGCAGAGGTTGCGGTGGCAGCCGTCGTCGCGAGGATCCGCGATCTGGGGCTGAAAATAGCCCCGGAGAAGGCCGAGGCTGTCTGGTTTCACGGACGGCCTCGGTCTCGGCCACCGGCCAGATCGTGGATCCGGGTTGGAGAAGCCTGCGTCGAGGTGAAGTCCGAGTTGAAATATCTCGGACTGATCCTCGACAGCCACTGGTGCTTCGATGCGCATCTCGACCGTCTCGTCCCCCGAGTCGAAAAGGCGGCGGCCTCTTTGGGCCGCCTGCTGCCCAACCTCGGGGGACCGGGAGATTTGGTGCGCCGCCTATACCTGGGCGTGGTGCGGTCTATGGCCTTATACGGTGCCCCAATATGGGCGCCGTACGTGATGACCAGCCGGCGAAACACGCTGTTGTTGCGCCGGCTGCAGAGGCGGATGGCCATCCGCCTCATAAGAGGTTACCGCACCACGTCTACCGTGGCGGCGCTTGCTCTGGCGGGTGAACTTCCCTTCGAGCTTCAGGCGGCGGTGCGCGCCTATGTTTACAGGCGCACTAGCATCGCCAGCCGTGCTCGAGGGGCCCCGCCGGAGCGAGAGACGGTCGAGGGCTTCGAGCTCCAGGCCCGGGGACTAGCGCTCGCCAGATGGCGTGCCGAGCTTTGCTCCCACGCCGGCGAGCGCGTCCCCGGGGCTCTCCTGCCGCACTTCACCTCGTGGCGGGAGAGACGGCATGGCAGGCTCTCCTACCGAGCGACGCAGGTGTTCACCGGGCATGGCTGCTTCGGTGTCTACCTGTGTCGCATCGGGCGGGAAGCGACGACGGTGTGCCACCATTGTGGCGCGGAGGAAGACTCGGCGCAGCACACGCTGGAGGAATGTCACGCCTTTTCAGCGCTGCGCCGAGTCCTAAAACGGGAAGTCGGTCACGACCTCGCACTCTCCAGCCTAGTTGGGGCCATGCTGGAGAGCCCGGGGAAGTGGGCGGCAGCAATCTCTTTCTGCGAGGAGGTTATGTCGCGGAAGGAGGCTGCCGAGCGGGATCGGGAGCTTACAGATCCCGCCCGACGTGCCCGGGGACGGCGTGCGCGCCCACGCCGAGAAACCCCGGCAGCTGAGAGTAGGCGGGCGGCGGGTGTACCAGAATATGCTGGTTTCATTGCCCGCCGCCCGCCAACAGAGGAGGACGTCCACTGTTGGGAGTGGGGGATGACGAGTCGCCTGAAGGAGGCGAGGGCTAACTGTGATCCCCCTCCAATATACTCGTCGTCCCCCCGGCGGCCGCTGTGATCAGGGCGGGGGCCCTGGTCTCCTATCGCGCGGTCGCCGTGTCGGGGCGGTGCGGGGTGCGACCCCTCGCGCCGCCGAATTTAAATGGATTTAGGGGG
The DNA here is from genome assembly GCF_051020955.1 of Megalopta genalis. Classification (NCBI taxonomy): domain Eukaryota; kingdom Metazoa; phylum Arthropoda; class Insecta; order Hymenoptera; family Halictidae; genus Megalopta; species Megalopta genalis. Next base: position 259,867 of record NW_027476110.1, on the reverse strand, counting down.
GAGGATTTATTTTATTTCCCCCCGGGACGCGGCCGGCCATCGTTACCATCCTGATGGCCGGCCAGGCGAGGGGGAGCCGCGGTAGTGTTCTTCAAGAGTTCCCGTGGCTCCCCCGTTGAATCGCCAGCGATCGGTCCTGCGTCCTCAGGTCGCCGTGGAGGTTTTAGTGGGTCGATCCCCACACTACCCTCGCCCCGCTCCCCCGGGCGGGGCGGGGGTGTCTGGCGAGCAGATTTCCTCCACGTAAAATAAAAAAAAAAAAAAAAAAAGGTTATGTCGAGGGAATGACCGGGGGTCCTGAGGGGACTTCCTCGTGTCCGTGTGCGCCCCCTATCTGGAGGGTACAGCGGTTAACACCGGTGGGCACTGCCGGGCCGCCATTAGTAGGGGGGCCCGAACCCAGCCCAGCCAGTTGGGAGGCAGCCCTGCACAGTGGTAGGGCGATTACGCTAAATCCCGCTTCTCGTAGTAGTGCCGAGTGGCGTCCGGACGGGTACCCTGCTGCGGGGAGCGGGGGGGGAACCGACGAGGCCACCGGATTGTAGGGACGCTCGGACATCGGGGGGGTCCAGGACGGGCTGCCGGTGCCCCTTCTCCCGGCGATCCTCCTGACCATATTACACATCTACACTCTTTTACACTGTTTTTGTCCCTTTTTGTTTAACTTCATTTTTTAAATATGAATAGAGATACAAAAAATAAGCAGGTACCTACAGTGCCGCCTGCATCTCTCGGCCGTGCCGAGATAAGGGTGTGTCCCGGCACCCGCAATTCCGCCAAGTCGGTAGGCAACCAGGCCGACTTGGAAGTGACGGCTACTGGAAGCCAACGAGGCCAACGCCGCGACGCCGAGCAGGAGGGTTCTCCTTTCCTGCCCAGGAAAAGCCTGGCACGATCTCCGCCGTCGGGATCCCGCGATCCCGTTCGCGAGACCGGAGACGAGAGTCCCCGGACGGAGGCCGTTACGGCCTCCTCTCCGGTGCCCAATCCCCCCTCCCCTCCCTTCTTCTCCCCTCTCCCTCCTTCCTCCCTCTTTACCTTCCCTTCTTCCCCCACCCTTGGCTCCGGAAAGGGGTCAGCGGGGAGGGGGAAGATCAAGAGGAAGAGGACCGCTTTTTCGTCGCCCGAAGAAGCACATGAATGCACGTCGGACGAATCGACGTCGGCCAGTGGTCTTGTGAGTCCCCTGCCCTGCTTGGAGACTCAAGTTAAGAAGGCGGTTGCCGGTACGCGAGCTCTCGCCAAAAAGCTAGGCGCCTCAGCCGAACAAGAGGAGGGCACGCGTAAGCTTTTCAACACTATCATCAGGAGTCTCAACGAAGTGCAACACGCGGTCAAGGCTATGAGGAGGAACGAGCGTGCCCCTTCAACCTTAACTCCAGCCCACCGCCCTCCAACACGGAGCTCCCCAGCTCCGGACGCGAAGCCTGGAGGTCGCGGGGTTAATACGGGCACGCAGACCGAGCCTGCGACGGAGAGGATGGACACCGAGTGCATCGCCCCGCCGAGGACCAGGTCTTGTGGCACTCAGACCTGCGACCCGCAGGAGGTGGACGATCATGACGTTGCGGACTGGACGCGCGGGGCCAGGGACTGGCCATCCCTCCGAGCACTGGTGGACAGGAGGTGGGCGGAATCGTCGTTCGTGAACACGACAATTGTCGAGGGTAACCCCCTCGTTGGCTGTCCGGACGACGATCTGGCGTGCTTCGCCCCAGCTGACCTCGAGGTGGGAACGGGCCCTGCCCGCTTCCTTCTAGACCGGATACCGGGGGTTGCTGACCTGAGGACGGACCCTCCATCGGTTGGTGAGTCCACATTTCTCACCCTCAGGACATCCATTCCGCGCCGCGATGCCCCCCCCAGAATCCGCGAGAAAAAAATATTTTTCGCGGCTGACAGGGCAACCGGGTCCAGCACCTTCGCGGCGGAAAACGCGTACAGGGCACTCGCGCACTTAAGGGAACTGGGAGTCAAGATGGCATGCAAGTGCATAGCCATTGCCTCCCACCCCGACATTCCTTCGGAACCTTTCCGAAAGATGCTGGAGGCGGTTTTTTCGGGAACCGGGGTTGCAATTAAGATCTGGGGGATCCCAGCCGGCCAAATGCGTCGCCCCCCCGAGCAGCCCTCCGACACGGTACTGGTGAGGGGCGAGAACCTCACGTACGCTCAGATGCTTCGGGCCGTAAAGGATAAGGTCGACATCGACGGCGCGGGGATTCTCGTCTCCGACGTCAGGACCAGTAGGGATGGACATATGCTCATACAAGTGAGGGGCGACGGGGCGAAGGCCAGGGCCCTCAGCTCCCTGGTTAACGAAAAGGTACAAGGGCTTGGGGCGTCGGTCGGGGTGGGAAGGGGCCCTCTCCGCACCTTGCACCTCCGCCGTGTCGAAGGCGACGCGACCGTCGACGACATAAAGGCGGCTATTCACAGGAGGCTGCCCGAATTTCCTTCTGACAGCTACAAGATACGCGCTCTCCGGCCGGCGTTTGCTGGGAGGCAGAATGCATCCATTCTGGCTCCCGCGTCGGTGGCGGCGCGTATCCTCGCCCTCAGCCCGCTACGCGTGGGCTGGAGCTGCTGTCTGGTAACTGAGCGCGAGGAAATCCTCCAGTGCTTCAGGTGCCGGGGATACGGACATCGGGCCGCTGATTGTAAAGGGCCAGACCGTACAAAGGTCTGCCGCAAATGCGGCGCTGATGATCACCGGGCGGGCGAGTGTAGGGGGCGCGAGAGGTGCGTGGTCTGCGACCAGGACGGGCACCGGGACGGGGGTCTCAGATGTCCTGCCTACCGCAGGGCCCTTGAAGAGGCCAGGAGCAAGGGGGGGAAGCCTCCTTCTATCGAACGACGTCCGAAAATAACGCCGCGAGCGCGAGCCTCTCCCCCTTCGGTTGAAAAGGGGATTGGCTCGTCCGCGGTGCGTAATCATAATATAACACCTGAGCAGTCTGCTCGTCGGAATGAAGCAGGCATTAGTTCTGGGGGCGGTGGTACGCGCGCGGGTGGATGTCCGCAGCCTGCACCGCGCGGTGCATCGGCCGGGGGGGTACCCCCTGTGCCAAGTAGCGCGTCGCCAACGCGCAGCGATGTCTGCGCAGACCAGTGCGCAGACTCGGCCCTTCGCCGCGAGCCGTGCCGGAAAGAGCCGAAGCTCAGGCTGAAGAGAGCGCCGGCTCAGGGACGCGCGGGGGGAGACGGGCTGACGAGTCCGAATGACGTCGTCTTGCGTCCGCGCAGCACGGAACGCGCAGGCGGCGGCGCAGGCGCGGCCGAGCTGGGCGAAATTACACGACAGGAGCCGAGCGGCTCAACAAGCACTGCGGAGCAGGGACGTGCGGAGAGGGACGGCCCTCTCCGTCAAAATATAGAAAGTAAGGCTGACGTCACGTAACGTCTGTTTCGATACGCGACTGACACGCACGGTTTTTTGTGCAAGAGTTTTTGTGCGAGGTACATTTCTTGTCGGCCTACTTCTTAAACTTTTTCTTTTCTTACAGTTCTTTTCTTTTGTTATAACGTTAGCTTATCGGTCGTTAACCGATAAGTTTTGAAATTTAATTTAATTAATTTTATTAGTGAAGTGCAGTGTGTGGGTGTAACGGCAACGCTGAGCTTAACATTGCTGCACGGAATTTACTGTTTGGTCACCGGAATACCTTCGCTTCGATTTTAGCAGAGCGCAAACATCTCGCCGACGGTAAATCCCATATTTACTCTCAATTTTCGATTTTCACGAGACGTTTTACTAGTGCGGCGCAATGGCTAATATGGCCAGTTTACAGAGTATCCGGCTGGGGGGTCTCAATGTTCTCCAGATAAACCTGCATAGGTGTCGGCTAGCCCACGATTTGCTGCAGCAGGCTGTGCGTGAGCTCGAGGTCGACGTTGTCCTCGTGTCGGAGCCCTGGACCGTTCCAGGTGACTGGCACAGGGATGAAACCGGAAAGGCGGCCGTCTGGGTCACGGGGAGGGGCGCTGCGGGGGCGGGGGTTAGGCCCGTGGGGGCCGTTCGGGGGGCGGTGGCGGTCGGCGTGGGTGACCTCACCCTCGTTGGCTGCTATTTCTCCCCGAATATTCCTCTCTCTGAATTCGGTGCCCTTCTCTGTGATCTTGAGGCTCTAATTGGAAATATCCCTCTGGGCCAGATTGCGGTGGGCGGGGACTTCAACGCGAAGTCCCCGGCCTGGGGATCGGTCTGCTCCGATGCAAGGGGGCACGCCGTCCTCGAGCTCATAAATAAGATGGGCCTCGTCCCGGTAAAGAGTACCGGGTCTTTCACTTTTGAGAGGGGGAGCCAGCGCTCCCTCATCGATTTTATGTTCTGTGGCGGCGGCGCCTATGCCAGGTTGATGGAGAGCAGGATCCTCGACATTGAGACTGCCTCCGACCACCGGTACATTCTACACAAGTTTGGTGGGTGCGCGGCCGGGCGGGGACCGCATCTCGGCCCACCGCGCCGGAGCATCGACACCAGGAAATTCTTGGAATTATATTGCAGGTATGCGCATGAAGCTAACCCTCTCAGTATTGTTACTGTTGAGGACGTGGACGCGTACATAGACATGATTGTCGACCTGGCCGGACGAGCGTCTCGCACCCTCCACCCCGGGCTGCGCGATAAGCGTCCCGTGTGGTGGTGGAGTAGCGAGATCGCGACGGCCAGGAAAATGGTTTGCAAGGCCAGGCGAAGCCTGCAGAGGGCCAGGCGCGGTCGGGACGCCGGGGCCCTGGAAGTTCGTATCTCGGCGTATAAAGTCCTTAAAAAGGACCTGGCACGCTCTATAGCGATTGCCAAGTCCGCCGCGTGGAAAAAGTTTACGGATAGCGTGGAGGCTGATGTGTGGGGCCGGCCGTACCTGTGGGTCAGCGGCAGGGTCAAGGGACGCTCTCCGCCAGCATCCCTTAGTGCCGGCGAGGTGGCGGACGTCGTCCGCAAGCTTTTTGTAACGGAGCCTCCTAGTGGGGCTCCTTTCCCTCGAATTGAGGAGTTTATACCAGAGTGCCCTGCCTCTTCTAGGCAGTTTTTTACAGAGGACGAGGTCGAGGCGGCCATCAAAAAGGTCAAGAGGAAGGCGGCCGGCGTCGACGGCATAGCGTCCTCCGTGGTCTGGGCTCTTGGGAGAGAGGCGCTCAGCCACGTCGCCCACCTTTTCAACACATGCCTCGAATTGGGATATTTCCCGGAGGCGTGGAAGGTGGGCCGGCTGGTGTTGATCCCTAAGAAGCCTGGACCCGGGGGCGTGGTGTCGTGGCGCCCGCTTTGCCTTCTCTCGAACTTCTCCAAGGCGTTTGAGTATTGTCTCAAGGAGCGCCTGGCGTCCGTGGTGGCCTTCGCAGGCAATCAATTTGGCTTTGTCAAGCGCAAAAGCACGGTCGATGCCATGTGTCGCCTCATCGACACATGGGACGCTGCCAAGCGTACAGGATTGCATTGCGTAATGGTTGCCTTGGACGTCAGGAATGCCTTTAACACCGTAAGGTGGGACGGTATTTTGGGCGCCTTGGCGGGGAAAGGGGTCTCGGCTCCGCTGTTGCGCGTGCTGAGTAGCTATCTCAGCGGGCGCGTGGTGGAGGCGACGACCCCGTCAGGACCTGAGCGTTTTCCAGTTCATGCCGGGGTGCCTCAGGGCTCCGTTCTCGGCCCCTGGTTCTGGAACGCCCAATACGATGGCCTCCTCGAGATGCCTCTTCCCAGGCACTGTAGTCTAATAGGATTTGCGGACGACGTCGCCCTGCTCGTCGGCGCGCGCAGTGCCGATCGCGTGGTTGCGTTGGCCGAGCAAACGCTCGCCCGCATCCGCGCGTGGTTCAGGGACAACCATCTAGAGCTGGCGGAGGAGAAGACCGAGGTCCTGCACCTGACCAGCAGGAAGGCTCCGGGGCCCCTCCAGCTGGCCCTCGGTTCGGCGTCCCTTCGAGGCGGCGGATGCGTGCGCTACCTTGGACTGCTGATCGAGGGAAATCAGTGTTTTCGTGCACATGTCAGGCGAAGCTGCGAGAAGGCAGCCAAGTACGCGGGCCTGCTAGCCCGAATCCTTCCCAATATCCGGGGCGGGGGCTACTGGGCTCGGCTGCTCTATTATAGGGTGGTCGAGTCGGTGGTCCTCTACGCGGCCCCTGCTTGGGCGCACGTGGCGTCGAGGTGCGGCAACGATAAGGCCATTAACGCGGTCCAGCGTTCGATCCTGGCCCGAGTGGCCAGGTCGTACAGGACCGTGTCCCTCGACGCCGTTTGTGTTCTGGCGGGCGTGCCGCCTCTGGTGTTGGTGGCGGAGGAAAGGCTTCGCATTTTTCGCAGGCTGTCCACCCTCGACCGGGGCTCGGAGGGCTTCGTGTCGGAGGCTGGGCGGGTTAAGGCTGAGGAAAGGCTTGTCACGTTACAGCGTTGGCAAGTCAGATGGGATGCTGCAAAGCATGGACGCTGGACCCACCGCTTGATTCCCGTTATCAGCGAGTGGGTCCAGTGGGGCCCTAAAATTCTCAGTTTTCACCTGACCCAGTTTATCACCGGGCACGGATGCTTCTCTGAGTATCAGTCGAGGATGGGCTTTTTGTCGAGTGATCTCTGCCTGGCATGTGGGCGTGGGCCTGATGGCCCCGTTCATGCGTTCTTGGAGTGCGGGCGTTTTGCTGCCGAGAGGGGCGCCGCCGAGGGTTCGATGGGAACAACTATCGGCCTCGGCAATTTTATGGCGCTTTTAAAAAACGACACCACCAGGACAACTCTCGTTCGCTACATCACCGGTGTTGCCAAGCAACGAGAAGAGCTTGACCGGATAGAAAAGCGACGGCACCGTAGGATGCAAAGCATCAGACAGAGACACAAGCCTCAGCCTTTAGGCTAGGCGTTTATATTTTATTTATTTTATTTTAAATTGCTTATTATTATTATTATTTTTATTCTAGGTTTAGTTCTTGACCCTGCTTTTTTGACTCTAGGTGTAGTATAGGCTTACCGTGGCCTTAGTTAAACGGTTTTTGACTCTTGATCCAGACACCCACCGTGCAGGAATCCCGAGAGGGGACGCCGCGGTGGGTGTTCTGCGCAAAGGCTGAAGCCTGAGGAGGGGTTTAGTGGGTATACCAGGCATTGCACCTTTTTTTTCGCCAGGGAGTCCCACACTCCCGCCCACCAACATCCAGGGGCGGCGTGCGCAAAGCATTCCCCTCCTCCTGAAAAAAAAAAAAAAAAAAAAAAAAAAAAAAATGTCAAGGTTATGTCAAGGTTCCCCCCCATGTCCGCTACCTTGTCGTGGTGGGGGGGCTTCGTGCCCTAATGATCCTGAAGGCTGTGCCGGCTGGGAATTTATTCCCTGGCAGGTTCCACCATGCCGGAGTGGCTTGAGGTGAGGGGCCAACTAAAGTCGGACACATACCGTAAACCTGTGGTCATGTTTTACAGGAACGGGGGTCTTGCCTTAACCGGCCGGGCCGCGAGGATGACAACCTCTCTAAAAAATCCCTAGCCCCAAGCAGTGTTGCGCGGTGATGAGGGTGTAGCTGGAGTAAGCGCCAGCTATGGTTGGTGGGTGCACCAATCTTTAGCGGACAACCCCGGGGTACCTGGCGACCCCCGGGTGTATTAGCCTTCCCCGGGTATGGCGGCTCTGCCCGGGGTGACCTTCTTTCCGACCACACTCGTGGGACCAATTATGGATTCTTTTTCACAAACAACCGGGGAGGGGGGAAACGAGCGTGAGGTGGAGGTGCGCGGGCCTATCGTGCGCCTCAAAAGATGTACAGAGCCGGTGTCGCGGAGGCATTCTGCAACACGCGGCAAAAAGAGGACCGCAGCGGGCCTTGGTGAGTGCGATGAGGGGGAGGAGTCAGATTTCTCCGTCTCCTCAAACCACTCATCGCAGAGTGTCCCGGGCTCGTCGTCAGCGAGGAAGAGAGGACGGCCGCCGACGACCGGCGAATATGTTGGCCTCGCAGAGGCCAAACTTAGGCTGGCCGAGGCCTCGCAGTTGGAGGCCGAGGCAAGGGAGGTGGCGGCGATATTCGACCCGGGTGCCCCCGTGCCGAGACCATCGCGGTCGAGCCTCCCGCTCCCGGACGAGACGGATATCGCGGAAAATTTCCGCAACCGTCCAACGCGGGATGTCGCGGCCGCTATATTGGAGAGCCTGGATGAGGTGGCCAGGATCTCCGGCGTTTCGAAGGGGCTGAAGGGCAACTTGGCCCGCGCCCTGAGGGTGGCCGCTTTAAACGGCAGGGTGGGGGTGTCCGAGCTTGCGGTTAGGTCGGCTACCGACGCCACGCGTGCCCTGGAGGCCGAGAATGCCGTCCTCAGGGGGCAAATGACGGAGCTGCGGGCGGAGGTGGCCCGGCTCCGGCAGGTGGTGGAGGCGAGAACGGCTGCTGCCGCAATGCCTCCGCCGCCGCGCCCGGGAGAGGGCTCAGTATCGCCGCCGATCGTCGCCGCCCGGGACTGCCAACGCTCCGGGCAAGAAAAGTCCTCGCCACCACCTGCGGCTGCGCCCGCAGATTTTCTGGCGCAAATAGGCGCTCTGATAGACGCCAAATTGGCGTCATTCAAGAGGGAGCTCGCGCCGCGAACGGACTCGGCCCTGCGATCGGTGGCGCCTGGGCCGTCCGTCCCCTCACAGTCTTCGGACAGGGTGGGGCGGAAGACGAAGAAGAAGAAGAAAGGTGGGAAAGCTGGTGCGGCTATAGCGGCCCAGACGGAGCCCGCACGACCGCGAGCAGAATCGGCGCTACCCTCTGCCGCGCCTCCACCACAGGAGGCGTGGTCCCAGGTGGTTGGCCGGAAGGCCAAAAAGGCGGCTGCCAGGGCCACTGCGGCCGCGAATAAAAAAGGACGGGTGGTCCCGGCGGCCCCCAGGAAGACACCCCTGCCTCCTCGACCGCCACGCACAGCAGCGGTTACCATAACGGTTCCGTCTGGCGTGGACATTACTTACGCGCAGGCGATGGCCACTGCCAGGTCCAAGGTGGACCTGGCAGAAATTGGCATCGCCTCGCTGCGGCCGCGAAGGGCGGTGACTGGGGGGTTAATTTTGGAGGTCCCTGGCACCGATGGGGCCGCCAAGGCCACCGTCCTCGCCACAAAAGTGGCAGAAGCGCTGGCAGGCACCGGCGTAAAGGTCGCGCGTCCGGTCAAAAAAGCTGACCTTAGGGTGCGCGGCCTGGTCGATTCGACCACGCCGGCGGAGGTCGCTGCGGCTGTTGCCCGCGTGGGCGGGTGCAGCGAGGGGGACATCAATACCGGCGAAATCCGGGCTTCCCCCTCGGGATTGGGCACCCTCTGGGTCCGATGTCCTGCCGCGGCCGCTCGCAGGGTTGCTGTCGCGGGCCGGATAACCGTCGGCTGGACCCAGGCAGCCGTGGAGGCCCTGAGTGCCCGGCCTCTGCAGTGTTACCGTTGCCTTGGTGTTGGCCACACCAGTCAGCGGTGCACTTCTGCCGAGGATAGGTCCGACTGCTGCTATAGATGCGGCAGTCGGGACCATAAGGTGGCAGCCTGTACGGTCTCGCCCAATTGTCCCCTTTGTGCGGGCGCGGGCAGGCCGTCTGGTCACCGCCTCGGCAGCCGGGCATGTGCTGCCAGTGCGAGGCGAGGCAAGGTAGCCGGCCTAAGGTCGTCTGCCAGATTCAATAAAAAAGGGAAGGAAACCACGATGGCCAAGGCAGCGACCACCGTGGCCAGCAACGAAAAGGCGGCACCGCCTGATGCTACCGCCGCACCCGCGGGGGCGAATGGGGCCACTAAAGTCCCTGACGCCACCGCATCCGCGGCCGTGACGGCGATGGACACGGCTGTGTAATGGGGCCCCCGGGCCCGATAATACAAGTTAACCTCAACTGCTCGGCCAGAGCGCAGGATCTCCTGTTTCAATGCCTGGCCGAGCGGGGTGCCGGGTTGGCAGTCGTGGCGGAGCCGCACAGGGTCCCCAAACATCCACACTGGATGGGGGACTCGATTGGCTCCGCCGCGATTATTTGGGCTGGGAGGCCGGGGTCCCCGCCGTGCTCGCTTATCGAGCGCGGCCTGGGATACGTGGCCGTCGAGTGTGGCGGCACCGCGGTTGTGGCGATATACGCACCTCCAAGGTGGTCCCTCGAAGAGTTTGAGCAGTATCTGGACGGGGTAGGGAGATGCGTCTCCCGCTGCCATCCCCGTCCGGTGCTGGTCCTGGGGGACTTTAATGCCAAGGCCACGGCTTGGGGTTCCCCCGGGACTGATTCGAGGGGCCGGGAGGTGCTGGATTGGGCGGCGGGACTGGAGCTCCGTCTCCTGAACACGGGCTCGGTCCATACGTGCGTGCGGCATAACGGGGGGTCCATCGTTGACCTTTCGTGGGCAACGCCCCAGGCCGCGCGCCGTATTACGGGGTGGAGGGTGGCGGAAAGGGTCGAGACGTTGTCTGACCACAGATACATAGTTCTCGACCTCTCCGCCGCCCCACCATCGACACTCCGTCGTCGCCCCGCCGATGAAGGTTCGCCTCGACCGCGGTGGGCGCTGAAGCGCCTCGACCAGGACGCTCTGATGGCGGCGGCCCACGTCGTGGCCTGGCCAGCAACACCGGCCGGGCCAGTCGACGGGAATGGGGAGGCCCATTGGTTCCGTGGCGCAATGACGTCCATTTGCGACGTAGCCATGCCCCGGGCCAGGGTCTTCCCGAGGAAGGCGGTGTACTGGTGGTCGCGCGCGATAGCGGAGTTACGCACCGAGTGCGTCCGCGCGCGACGCCAGTACGCTCGCGCCCGTCGACGACGACGTACGGACGACGTTCTGGCTGCCCAGCTGTACGGGCGATATCGGGAGAAGGTGGTCGCCCTGCAGCTGGCCATCAGGCGAGCGAAGGACCAGGCCTGGCGCGATCTCCTCGGCTCTCTAAACCGAGATCCGTGGGGGCGCCCATACAAGATGGCATTGGGACGATTGCGTCCCTGGGCGCCCCCCGTGACGGAGAGCCTGGATCCGGGGCTGCTCGGGCGGGTCGTGGACGCTTTATTCCCCGTTAGCGTGGAGGCGTCCCGGCCTGTCCCTGAGCCAGAGGAACATGAGTGGTCCCCGGATCTTGAGGTCGCGCCGGAGGAGATGGCCGGGGTCGTCAAATGGCTCCGGGGCAAGAATACCGCCCCGGGGCCGGACGGTATCCCCGGCCGGGTCTGGCTGCTCGCCGCGAGCGTCCTGGGCGAGAGGCTGAGGAGCATCTACTCTGGGCTCCTGAGGTCGGGGACGTTCCCCGACCTATGGAGAGAAAGTCGGATGGTCCTCTTGAGGAAGGATGGGAGGCCGGGGGATTCTCCCTCCGCGTACCGGCCCATTTGTCTCCTGGATGAGGCGGGCAAGATCTTCGAGAAGATCATTGTTGCCCGCCTCTCCAGACACCTGTCCCGCGACGGCCCCGATCTGGCGGACTGCCAGTTTGGCTTCCGGGAGGGGCGATCGACGGTCGACGCAATCGACCGTCTCAAGTCCCTCTCGGACAATGCCGTGGCAAGGGGCGGGGTGTGCTTGGCGGTGTCCATTGACATCGTCAATGCGTTCAACACCCTGCCCTGGACCGCCATCAGGGAGGCCCTCGTCGATCACCAGGTGCCTCCCTATCTGAGGCGGGTGATCGGGGCCTACCTGCGGGACAGGTGGGTCGAATACCCGGGCCGGTACGGGATGATACGGAGGGAAGTGGACCGCGGGGTCCCGCAGGGGTCCGTTTTAGGACCGCTCCTGTGGGACCTGGGTTACAACGCGGTCCTGGAAAAGGCCTCCCTGCCCGACGGTGCCACCCTCGTCTGCTACGCGGACGACACGTTGGTGGTCGCCGTCGGGAGTACCTTCGAGAGGACCATCCGTCGAGCAGAGGTTGCGGTGGCAGCCGTCGTCGCGAGGATCCACGATCTGGGGCTGAAAATAGCCCCGGAGAAGGCCGAGGCTGTCTGGTTTCACGGACGGCCTCGGTCTCGGCCACCGGCCAGATCGTGGATCCGGGTTGGAGAAGCCTGCGTCGAGGTGAAGTCCGAGTTGAAATATCTCGGACTGATCCTCGACAGCCACTGGTGCTTCGATGCGCATCTCGACCGTCTCGTCCCCCGAGTCGAAAAGGCGGCGGCCTCTTTGGGCCGCCTGCTGCCCAACCTCGGGGGACCGGGAGATTTGGTGCGCCGCCTATACCTGGGCGTGGTGCGGTCTATGGCCTTATACGGTGCCCCAATATGGGCGCCGTACGTGATGACCAGCCGGCGCAACACGCTATTGTTGCGCCGGCTGCAGAGGCGGATGGCCATCCGCCTCATAAGAGGTTACCGCACCACGTCTACCGTGGCGGCGCTTGCTCTGGCGGGAGAACTTCCCTTCGAGCTTCAGGCGGCGGTGCGCGCCTATGTTTATGGGCGCACAAGCATCGCCAGCCGTGCTCGAGGGGCCCCGCCGGAGCGAGAGACGGTCGAGGGCTTCGAGCTCCAGGCCCGGAGACTAGCGCTCGCCAGATGGCGTGCCGAGCTTTGCTCCCACGCCGGCGAGCGCGTCCCCGGGGCTCTCCTGCCGCACTTCACCTCGTGGCGGGAGAGACGGCATGGCAGGCTCTCCTACCGAGCGACGCAGGTGTTCACCGGGCATGGCTGCTTCGGTGTCTACCTGTGTCGCATCGGGCGGGAAGCGACGACGGTGTGCCACCATTGTGGCGCGGAGGAAGACTCGGCGCAGCACACGCTGGAGGAATGTCCCGCCTTTTCAGCGCTGCGCCGAGTCCTAAAACGGGAAGTCGGTCACGACCTCGCACTCTCCAGCCTAGTTGGGGCCATGCTGGAGAGCCCGGGGAAGTGGGCGGCAGCAATCTCTTTCTGCGAGGATGTTATGTCGCGGAAGGAGGCTGCCGAGCGGGATCGGGAGCTTACAGATCCCGCCCGACGTGCCCGGGGACGGCGTGCGCGCCCACGCCGAGAAACCCCGGGCAGCTGAGAGTAGGCGGGCGGCGGGTGTACCAGAACATGCTGGTTTCATTGCCCGCCGCCCGCCAACAGAGGAGGACCTCCACTGTTGGGAGTGGGGGATGACGAGTCGCCTGATGGAGGGGAGGGTTAACTGTGATCCTCCTCCAATATACTCGTCGTCCCCCCGGCGGCCGCTGTGATCAGGGCGGGGGCCCTGGTCACCTATCGCGCGGTCGCCGTGTCGGGGCGGTGCGGGGTGCGACCCCTCGCGCCGCCGAATTTAAATGGATTTTAGGGGGGAGGATTTATTTTATTTCCCCCCGGGACGCGGCCGGCCATCGTTACCATCTTGATGGCCGGCCAGGCGAGGGGAGCCGCGGTAGTGTTCTTCAAGAGTTCCCGTGGCTCCCCCGTTGAATCGCCAGCGATCGGTTCTGCGTCCTCAGGTCGCCGTGGAGGTTTTAGTGGGTCAAACCCCACACTACCCTCGTCCCGCTCCCCCGGGCGGGGCGGGGGTGTCTGGCAAGCAGATTTCCTCCACGTAAAATAAAAAAAAAAAAAAAAAAAAAAAAAAAAGGTTATGTCAAGGTTATGTCAAGGTTATGTCAAGGTTATGTCAAGGTTATGTCAAGGTTATGTCAAGGTTATGTCAAGGTTATGTCAAGGTTCCCCCCCGTGTCCGCTACCTTGTCGTGGTGGGGGGGCTTCGTGCCCTAATGATCCTCAAGGCTGTGCTGGCGGGGAATTTATTCCCTGGCAGGTTCTACCATGCCGGAGTGGCTTGAGGTGAGGGGCCAACTAAAGTCGGACACATACCGTAAACCTGTGGTCATGTTTTACAGGAACGGGGGTCTTGCCTTAACCGGCCGGGCCGCGAGGATGACAACCTCTCTAAAAAATCCCTAGCCCCAAGCAGTGTTGCGCGGTGAAGAGGGCGTAGCTGGAGTAAGCGCCAGCTATGGTTGGTGGGTGCACCAATCGTTAGCGGACAACCCCGGGGTACCTGGCGACCCCCCGGGCGTATTAGCCTTCCCCGGGTATGGCGGCTCTACCCGGGGTGACCTCCTTTCCGACCACACTCGTGGGACCAATTATGGATTCTTTTTCACAAACAACCGGGGAGGGGGGAAACGAGCGTGAGGTGGAGGTGCGCGGGCCTATCGTGCGCCTCCAAAGATGTACAGAGCCGGTGTCGCGGAGGCATTCTGCAACACGCGGCAAAAAGAGGACCGCAGCGGGCCTTGGTGAGTGCGATGACGGGGAGGAGTCAGATTTCTCTGTCTCCTCCCACCACTCATCGCAGAGTGTCCCGGGCTCTTCGTCGGCGAGGAAGAGAGGACGGCCGCCGACGACCGGCGAATATGTTGGCCTCGCAGAGGCCAAACTTAGGCTGGCCGAGGCTTCGCAGCTGGAGGCCGAGGCAAGGGAGGTGGCGGCGATATTCGACCCGGGTGCCCCCGTGCCGAGACCATCGCGGTCGAGCGTCCCGCTCCCGGACGAGACGGATATCGCGGAAAATTTCCGCAACCGTCCGACGCGGATGTCGCGGCCGCTATATTGGAGAGCCTGGATGAGGTGGCCAGGATCTCCGGCGTTTCGAAGGGGCTGAAGGGCAACTTGGCCCGCGCCCTGAGGGTGGCCGCTTTAAACGGCAGGGTGGGGGTGTCCGAGCTTGCGGTTAGGTCAGCAACCGACTCCACGCGTGTCCTGGAGGCCGAGAATGCCGTCCTCAGGGGGCAAATGACGGAGCTGCAGGCGGAGGCGGCCCGGCTCCGGCAGGTGGTGGAGGCGAGAACGGCTGCTGCTGCAATGCCTCCGCCGCCACGCCCGGGAGAGGGCTCAGTATCGCCGCCGATCGTCGGCGCCCGGGATTGCCATCGCTCCGGGCAAGAAAAGTCCTCGCCACCACCTGCGGCTGCGCCCGCAGACTTTCTGGCGCAAATAGGCGCCCTGATAGACGCCAAATTGGCGTCATTCAGGAGGGAGCTCGCGCCGCGAACGGACTCGGCCCTGCGATCGGTGGCCCCTGGGCCGTCCGTCCCCACACAGTCTTCGGACAGGGTGGGGCGGAGGGCGAAGAAGAAGAAGAAAGGTGGGAAATCTGGGGCGGCTATAGCGGCCCAGACGGAGCCCGCTCGACCGCGAGCAGAATCGGCGCTACCCTCTGCCGCGCCACCACCCCAGGAGGCGTGGTCCCAGGTGGTTGGCCGGAAGGCCAAAAAGGCGGCTGCCAAGGCTACTGCGGCCGCGAATAAAAAAGGACGGGTGGTCCCGGCGGCCCCCAGGAAGACACGCCTGCCTCCTCGACCGCCACGCACAGCAGCGGTTACCATAACGGTTCCGTCTGGCGTGGACATTACTTACGCGCAGGCGATGGCCACTGCCAGGTCCAAGGTGGACCTGGCAGAAATTGGCATCGCCTCGCTGAGGCCGCGAAGGGCGGTGACTGGGGGGTTAATTTTGGAGGTCCCTGGCACCGATGGGGCCGCCAAGGCCACCGTCCTCGCCACAAAAGTGGCGGAAGCGCTGTCAGGCACCGGCGTAAAGGTCGCGCGTCCGGTCAAAAAAGCTGACCTTAGGGTGCGCGGCCTGGTCGATTCGACCACGCCGCCGGAGGTCGCTGCGGCTGTTGCCCGCGTGGGCGGGTGCAGCGAGGGGGACATCAATACCGGCGAAATTCGGTCTTCCCCCTCGGGATTGGGCACCCTCTGGCTCCGATGTCCTGCCGCGGCCGCTCGCAAGGTTGCTGTCGCGGGTCGGATAACTGTCGGCTGGACCCAAGCAGCCGTGGAGGCCCTGAGCACCCGGCCTCTGCAGTGTTACCGTTGCCTTGGTGTTGGCCACACCAGTCAGCGGTGCACCTCTGCCGAGGATAGGTCCGACTGCTGCTATAGATGCGGCAGTCGGGGCCATAAGGTGGCAGCCTGTACGGCCACGCCCAATTGTCCGCTTTGTGCGGGCGCGGGCAAGCCGTCTGGTCACCGCCTCGGCAGCCGGGCATGTCCTGCCAGTGCGAGGCGAGGCAAGGTAGGCGGCCAAAGGTCGTCTGCCAGATTTAATAAAAAAGGGAAGGAAACCACGATGGCCAAGGCAGCGACCACCGTGGCCAGCAACGAAATGGCGGCACCGCCTGATGCTACCGCCGCGCCCGCGGGGGCGGATGGGGCCACTAAAGTCCCTGACGCCACCGCATCCGCGGCCGTGACGGCGATGGACACGGCTGTGTAATGGGGCCCCCGGGCCCGATAATACAAGTTAACCTCAACTGCTCGGCCAGAGCGCAGGATCTCCTGTTTCAATGCCTGGCCGAGCGGGGTGCCGGGTTGGCAGTCGTGGCGGAGCCGCACAGGGTCCCCAAACATCCACACTGGATGGGGGACTCGATTGGCTCCGCCGCGATTATTTGGGCTGGGAGGTCGGGGTCCCCGCCGTGCTCGGTTATCGAGCGCGGCCTGGGATACGTGGCCGTTGATTGGGGCGGAACCGCGGTTGTGGCGATATACGCACCTCCAAGGTGGTCCCTCGAAGAGTTTGAGCAGTATCTGGACGGGGTAGGGAGATGCGTCTCCCGCTGCCATCCCCGTCCGGTGCTGGTCCTGGGGGACTTCAATGCCAAGGCCACGGCTTGGGGTTCCCCCGGGACTGACTCGAGGGGCCGGGAGGTGCTGGATTGGGCGGCGGGACTGGAGCTCCGTCTCCTGAATACGGGCTCGGTCCATACGTGCGTGCGGCATAACGGGGGGTCCATCGTTGACCTTTCGTGGGCAACGCCCCCGGCCGCGCGCCGTATTACGGGGTGGAGGGTGGCGGAAGGGGTCGAGACGTTGTCTGACCACAGATACATAATTCTCGACCTCTCCGCCGCCCCACCATCGACACCCCGTCGTCGCCCCGCTGATGAAGGATCGCCTCAACCGCGGTGGGCGCTGAAGCGCCTCGACCAGGACGCTCTGATGGCGGCAGTCCACGTCGTGGCCTGGCCAGCAACACCGGCCGGGCCAGTCGACGGGAATGGGGAGGCCCGTTGGTTCCGGGGCGCAATGACGTCGGTTTGCGACGTCGCCATGCCCCGGGCCAGGGTCTTCCCGAGGAAGGCTGTGTACTGGTGGTCGCGCGAAATAGCGGAATTACGCACCGAGTGCGTCCGCGCGCGACGCCGGTACACTCGCGCCCGTCGACGACGACGTACGGACGACGTGCTGGCTGCCCAGCTGTATGGGCGATATCGGGAGAAGGTGGTCGCCCTGCAGCTGGCCATCAGGCGAGCGAAGGACCAGGCCTGGCGCGATCTCCTCGGCTCTCTGAACCGAGATCCGTGGGGGCGCCCATACAAGATGGCTTTGGGACGATTGCGTCCCTGGGCGCCCCCCGTGACGGAGAGCCTGGATCCGGAGCTGCTCGGGCGGGTCGTGGACGCTTTATTCCCCGTTAGCGGGGAGGCGTCCCGGCCCGTCCCTGAGCCAGAGGAACATGAGTGGTCCCCGGATCTTGAGGTCGCGCCGGAGGAGATGGCCGGGGTCGTCAAATGGCTCCGGGGCAAGAATACCGCCCCGGGGCCGGACGGTATCCCCGGCCGGGTCTGGTTGCTCGCCGCGAGCGTCCTGGGGGAGAGGCTGAGGAGCCTCTACTCTGGGCTCCTGAGGTCGGGGACGTTCCCCGACCTATGGAGGGAAAGTCGGATGGTCCTCTTGAGGAAGGATGGGAGGCCGGGGGATTCTCCCTCCGCGTACCGGCCCATTTGTCTCCTGGATGAGGCGGGCAAGATCTTCGAGAAGATCATTTTTGCCCGCCTCTCCAGACACCTGTCCCGCGACGGCCCAGATCTGGCGGACTGCCAGTTTGGCTTCCGGGAGGGGCGATCGACGGTCGACGCTATCGACCGTCTCAAGTCCCTCTCGGACAATGCCGTGGCAAGGGGCGGGGTGTGCTTGGCGGTGTCCATTGACATCGTCAATGCGTTCAACACCCTGCCCTGGTCCGCCATTAGGGAGGCCCTCGTTGATCACCAGGTGCCTCCCTATCTGAGGCGGGTGATCGGGGCCTACCTGCGGGACAGGTGGGTCGAATACCCGGGCCGGTGCGGGATGATACGGAGGGAAGTGGACCGCGGGGTCCCGCAGGGGTCCGTTTTAGGACCGCTCCTGTGGGACCTGGGTTACAACGCGGTCCTGGAGAAGGCCTCCCTTCCCGACGGTGCCACCCTCGTCTGCTACGCAGACGACACGTTGGTGATCGCCGTCGGGAGTACCTTCGAGAGGACCATCCGACGAGCAGAGGTTGCGGTGGCAGCCGTCGTCGCGAGGATCCGTGACCTGGGGCTGAAAATAGCCCCGGAGAAGGCCGAGGCTGTCTGGTTTCACGGACGGCCTCGGTCTCGGCCACCGGCCAGATCGTGGATCCGGGTTGGAGAAGCCTGCGTCGAGGTGAAGTCCGAGTTGAAATATCTCGGACTGATCCTCGACAGCCGCTGGAGCTTCGATGCGCATCTCGACCGTCTCGTCCCCCGAGTCGAAAAGGCGGCGGCCTCTTTGGGCCGCCTGCTGCCCAACCTCGGGGGACCGGGAGATTTGGTGCGCCGCCTATACCTGGGCGTGGTGCGGTCTATGGCCTTATACGGTGCCCCAATATGGGAGCCGTACGTGATGACCAGCCGGCGCAACACGCTGTTGTTGCGCCGGCTGCAGAGGCGGATGGCCATCCGCCTCATAAGAGGTTACCGCACCACGTCTACCGTGGCGGCGCTTGCTCTGGCGGGAGAACTTCCCTTCGAGCTTCAGGCGGCGGTGCGCGCCTATGTTTATAGGCGCACAAGCATCGCCAGCCGTGCTCGAGGGGCCCCGCCGGAGCGAGAGACGGTCGAGGGCTTCGAGCTCCAGGCCCGGAGACTAGCGCTCGCCAGATGGCGTGCCGAGCTTTGCTCCCACGCCGGCGAGCGCGTCCCCGGGGCTCTCCTGCCGCACTTCACCTCGTGGCGGGAGAGACGGCATGGCAGGCTCTCCTACCGAGCGACGCAGGTGTTCACCGGGCATGGCTGCTTCGGTGTCTACCTGTGTCGCATCGGGCGGGAAGCGACGACGGTGTGCCACCATTGTGGCGCGGAGGAAGACTCGGCGCAGCACACGCTGGAGGAATGTCCCGCCTTTTCAGCGCTGCGCCGAGTCCTAAAACGGGAAGTCGGTCACGACCTCGCACTCTCCAGCCTGGTTGGGGCCATGCTGGAGGGCCCGGGGAAGTGGGCGGCAGCAATCTCTTTCTGCGAGGAGGCTATGTCGCGGAAGGAGGCTGCCGAGCGGGATCGGGAGCTTACAGATCCCGCCCGACGTGCCCGGGGACGGCGTGCGCGCCCACGCCGAGAAACCCCGGGCAGCTGAGAGTAGGCGGGCGGCGGGTGTACCAGAACATGCTGGTTTCATTGCCCGCCGCCCGCCAACAGAGGAGGACCTCCACTGTTGGGAGTGGGGGATGACGAGTCGCCTGAAGGAGGCGAGGGTTAACTGTAATCCTCCTCCAATATACTCGTCGTCCCCCCGGCGTCCGCTGTGATCAGGGCGGGGGCCCTGGTCACCTATCGCGCGGTCGCCGTGTCGGGGCGGTGCGGGGTGCGACCCCTCGCGCCGCCGAATTTAGATGGATTTTAGGGGGGAGGATTTATTTTATTTCCCCCCGGGACGCGGCCGGCCATCGTTACCATCTTGATGGCCGGCCAGGCGAGGGGGAGCCGCGGTAGTGTTCTTCAAGAGTTCCCGTGGCTCCCCCGTTGAATCGCCAGAGATCGGTCCTGCGTCCTCAGGTCGCCGTGGAGGTTTTAGTGGGTCAAACCCCACACTACCCTCGTCCCGCTCCCCCGGGCGGGGCGGGGGTGTCTGGCGAGCAGATTTCCTCCACGTAAAATAAAAAAAAAAAAAAAAAAAAAAAAAAAAAAAAAAAAAAAAAAAAAGGTTATGTCAAGGTTATGTCAAGGTTATGTCAAGGTTATGTCAAGGTTATGTCAAGGTTCCCCCCCGTGTCCGCTACCTTGTCGTGGTGGGGGGGCTTCGTGCCCTAATGATCCTCAAGGCTGTGCCGGCGGGGAATTTATTCCCTGGCAGGTTCTACCATGCCGGAGTGGCTTGAGGTGAGGGGCCAACTAAAGTCGGACACATACCGTAAACCTGTGGTCATGTTTTACAGGAACGGGGGTCTTGCCTTAACCGGCCGGGCCGCGAGGATGACAACCTCTCTAAAAAATCCCTAGCCCCAAGCAGTGTTGCGCGGTGAAGAGGGCGTAGCTGGAGTAAGCGCCAGCTATGGTTGGTGGGTGCACCAATCGTTAGCGGACAACCCCGGGGTACCTGGCGACCCCCCGGGCGTATTAGCCTTCCCCGGGTATGGCGGCTCTACCCGGGGTGACCTCCTTTCCGACCACACTCGTGGGATTAAGTATGGAGTCTACTTTTTCACAAACAACCGGGGAGGGGGGAAACGAGCGTGAGGTGGAGGTGCGCGGGCCTATCGTGCGCCTCAAAAGATGCACAGAGCCGGTGTCGCGGAGGCATTCGGCGACACGCGGCAAAAAGAGGACCGCAGCGGGCCTTGGTGAGTGCGATGAGGGGGAGGAGTCAGATTTCTCTGTCTCCTCCCACCACTCATCGCAGAGTGTCCCGGGCTCGTCGTCAGCGAGGAAAAGAGGACGGCCGCCGACGACCGGCGAATATGTTGGCCTCGCAGAGGCCAAACTTAGGCTGGCCGAGGCTTCGCAGCTGGAGGCCGAGGCAAGGGAGGTGGCGGCGATATTCGACCCGGGAGCCCCCGTGCCGAGACCATCGCGGTCGAGCGTCCCGCTCCCGGACGAGACGGATATAGCGGAAAATTTCCGCAACCGTCCAACGCGGGATGTCGCGGCCGCTATATTGGAGAGCCTGGATGAAGTGGCCAGGATCTCCGGCGTGTCAAGGGGGCTGAAGGGCAATTTGGCCCGCGCCCTAAGGGTGGCCGCCTTAAACGGCAGGGTGGGGGTGTCCGAGCTTGCGGTTAGGTCGGCTACCGACGCCACGCGTGCCCTGGAGGCAGAGAATGCCGTCCTCAGGGGGCAAATGACGGAGCTGCGGGCGGAGGTGGCTCGGCTCCGGCAGGTGGTGGAGGCGAGTACGGCTGCTGCCGCAATGCCTCCGCCGCCGCGCCCGGGAGAGGGCTCAGTATCGCCGCCGATCGTCGCCGCCCGGGACTGCCAACGCTCCGGGCAAGAAAAGTCCTCGCCCCCACATGCGACTGCGCCCGCAGATTTTCTGGCGCAGATAAGCGCCCTGATAGACGCCAAATTGGCGTCATTCAGGAGGGAGCTCGCGCCGCGAACGGACTCGGCCCTGCGATCGGTGGCACCTGGGCCGTCCGTCCCCTCACAGTCTTCGGACAGGGTGGGGCGGAAGACGAAGAAGAAGAAGAAAGGTGGGAAAGCTGGGGCGGCTATAGCGGCCCAGACGGAGCCCGCTCGACCGCGAGCAGAATCGGCGCTACCCTCTGCCGCGCCTCCGCCCCAGGAGGCGTGGTCCCAGGTGGTTGGCCGCAAGGCTAAAAAGGCGGCTGCCAAGGCCACTGCGGCGGCGAATAATAAAAAAGGACGGGTGGTCCCGGCGGCCCCCAGGAAGACACCCCTGCCTCCGCGACCGCCACGCACAGCAGCGGTTACCATAACGGTTCCGTCTGGCGTGGACATTACTTACGCGCAGGCGATGGCCACTGCCAGGTCCAAGGTGGACCTGGCAGAAATTGGCATCGCCTCGCTGAGGCCGCGAAGGGCGGTGACTGGGGGGTTAATTTTGGAAGTCCCTGGCACCGATGGGGCCGCCAAGGCCACCGTCCTCGCCACAAAAGTGGCGGAAGCGCTGGCAGGCACCGGCGTAAAGGTCGCGCGTCCGGTCAAAAAAGCTGACCTTAGGGTGCGCGGCCTGGTCGATTCGACCACGCCGGCGGAGGTCGCTGCGGCTGTTGCCCGCGTGGGCGGGTGCAGCGAGGGGGACATCAATACCGGCGAAATCCGGTCTTCCCCCTCGGGATTGGGCACCCTCTGGGTCCGATGTCCTGCCGCGGCCGCTCGCAAGGTTGCTGTCGCGGGCCGGATAACCGTCGGCTGGACCCATGCAGTCGTGGAGGCCCTGAGTGCCCGGCCTCTGCAGTGTTACCGTTGCCTTGATGTTGGCCACACCAGTCAGCGGTGCACTTCTGCCGAGGATAGGTCCGACTGCTGCTATAGATGCGGCAGTCGGGACCATAAGGTGGCAGCCTGTACGGCCACGCCCAATTGTCCGCTTTGTGCGGGCGCGGGCAGGCCTTCTGGTCACCGCCTCGGCGGCCGGGCGTGTCCTGTCAGTGCGAGGCGAGGCAAGGTAGGCGGCCAAAGGTCGTCTGCCAGATTCAATAAAAAAGGGAAGGAAACCACGATGGCCAAGGCAGCGACCACCGTGGCCAGCAACGAAAAGGCGGCACCGCCTGATGCTACCGCCGCACCCGCGGGGGCGAATGGGGCCACTAAAGTCCCTGACGCCACCGCATCCGCGGCCGTGACGGCGATGGACACGGCTGTGTAATGGGGCCCCCGGGCCCGATAATACAAGTTAACCTCAACTGCTCGGCCAGAGCGCAGGATCTCCTGTTTCAATGCCTGGCCGAGCGGGGTGCCGGGTTGGCAGTCGTGGCGGAGCCGCACAGGGTCCCCAAACATCCACACTGGATGGGGGACTCGATTGGCTCCGCCGCGATTATTTGGGCTGGGAGGTCGGGGTCCCCGCCGTGCTCGGTTATCGAGCGCGGCCTGGGATACGTGGCCGTTGATTGGGGCGGAACCGCGGTTGTGGCGATATACGCACCTCCAAGGTGGTCCCTCGAAGAGTTTGAGCAGTATCTGGACGGGGTAGGGAGATGCGTCTCCCGCTGCCATCCCCGTCCGGTTCTGGTCCTGGGGGACTTCAATGCCAAGGCCACGGCTTGGGGTTCCCCCGGGACTGACTCGAGGGGCCGGGAGGTGCTGGATTGGGCGGCGGGACTGGAGCTCCGTCTCCTGAATACGGGCTCGGTCCATACGTGCGTGCGGCATAACGGGGGGTCCATCGTTGACCTTTCGTGGGCAACGCCCCCGGCCGCGCGCCGTATTACGGGGTGGAGGGTGGCGGAAGGGGTCGAGACGTTGTCTGACCACAGATACATAATTCTCGACCTCTCCGCCGCCCCACCATCGACACCCCGTCGTCGCCCCGCTGATGAAGGATCGCCTCAACCGCGGTGGGCGCTGAAGCGCCTCGACCAGGACGCTCTGATGGCGGCAGCCCACGTCGTGGCCTGGCCAGCAACACCGGCCGGGCCAGTCGACGGGAATGGGGAGGCCCATTGGTTCCGGGGCGCAATGACGTCAATTTGCGACGTCGCCATGCCCCGGGCCAGGGTCTTCCCGAGGAAGGCGGTGTACTGGTGGTCGCGCGAAATAGCGGAATTACGCACCGAGTGCGTCCGCGCGCGACGCCAGTACGCTCGCGCCCGTCGACGACGACGTACGGACGACGTGCTGGCTGCCCAGCTGTATGGGCGATATCGGGAGAAGGTGGTCGCCCTGCAGCTGGCCATCAGGCGAGCGAAGGACCAGGCCTGGCGCGATCTCCTCGGCTCTCTGAACCGAGATCCGTGGGGGCGCCCATGCAAGATGGCATTGGGACGATTACGTCCCTGGGCGCCCCCCGTGACGGAGAGCCTGGATCCGGGGCTGCTCCGGCGGGTCGTGGACGCTTTATTCCCCGTTAGCGGGGAGGCGTCCCGGCCCGTCCCTGAGCCAGAGGAGCATGAGTGGTCCCCGGATCTTGAGGTCGCGCCGGAGGAGATGGCCGGGGTCGTCAAATGGCTCCGGGGCAAGAATACCGCCCCGGGGCCGGACGGTATCCCCGGCCGGGTCTGGTTGCTCGCAGCGAGCGTCCTGGGGGAGAGGCTGAGGAGCCTCTACTCTGGGCTCCTGAGGTCGGGGACGTTCCCCGACCTATGGAGAGAAAGTCGGATGGTCCTCTTGAGGAAGGATGGGAGGCCGGGTGATTCTCCCTCCGCGTACCGGCCCATTTGTCTCCTGGATGAGGCGGGCAAGATCTTCGAGAAGATCATTGTTGCCCGCCTCTCCAGACACCTGTCCCGCGACGGTCCCGATCTGGCGGACTGCCAGTTTGGCTTCCGGGAGGGGCGATCGACGGTAGACGCTATTGACCGTCTCAAGTCCCTCTCGGACAATGCCGTGGCAAGGGGCGGGGTGTGCTTGGCGGTGTCCATTGACATCGTCAATGCGTTCAACGCCCTGCCCTGGTCCGCCATTAGGGAGGCCCTCGTCGATCACCTGGTGCCTCCCTATCTGAGGCGGGTGATCGGGGCCTACCTGCGGGACAGGTGGGTCGAATACCCGGGCCGGCACGGGATGATACGGAGGGAAGTGGACCGCGGGGTCCCGCAGGGGTCCGTTTTAGGACCACTCCTGTGGGACCTGGGTTACAACGCGGTCCTGGAAAAGGCCTCCCTGCCCGACGGTGCCACCCTCGTCTGCTACGCGGACGACACGTTGGTGGTCGCCGTCGGAAGTACCTTCGAGAGGACCATCCGACGAGCAGAGGTTGCGGTGGCAGCCGTCGTCGCGAGGATCCGCGATCTGGGGCTGAAAATAGCCCCGGAGAAGGCCGAGGCTGTCTGGTTCCACGGACGGCCTCGGTCTCGGCCGCCGGCCAGATCGTGGATCCGGGTTGGAGAAGCCTGCGTCGAGGTGAAGTCCGAGTTGAAATATCTCGGACTGATCCTCGACAGCCGCTGGAGCTTCGATGCGCATCTCGACCGTCTCGTCCCCCGAGTCGAAAAGGCGGCGGCCTCTTTGGGCCGCCTGCTGCCCAACCTCGGGGGACCGGGAGATTTGGTGCGCCGCCTATACCTGGGCGTGGTGCGGTCTATGGCCTTATACGGTGCCCCAATATGGGCGCCGTACGTGATGACCTGCCGGCGCAACACGCTGTTGTTGCGCCGGATGCAGAGGCGGATGGCCATCCGCCTCATAAGAGGTTACCGCACCACGTCTACCGTGGCGGCGCTTGCTCTGGCGGGAGAACTTCCCTTCGAGCTTCAGGCGGCGGTGCGCGCCTATGTTTATGGGCGCACAAGCATCGCCAGTCGTGCTCGAGGGGCCCCGCCGGAGCGAGAGACGGTCGAGGGCTTCGAGCTCCAGGCCCGGAGACTAGCGCTCGCCAGATGGCGTGCCGAGCTTTGCTCCCACGCCGGCGAGCGCGTCCCCGGGGCTCTCCTGCCGCACTTCACCTCGTGGCGGGAGAGACGGCATGGCAGGCTCTCCTACCGAGCGACGCAGGTGTTCACCGGGCATGGCTGCTTCGGTGTCTACCTGTGTCGCATCGGGCGGGAAGCGACGACGGTGTGCCACCACTGTGGCGCGGAGGAAGACTCGGCGCAGCACACGCTGGAGGAATGTCCCGCCTTTTCAGCGCTGCGCCGAGTCCTAAAACGAGAAGTCGGCCACGACCTCGCACTCTCCAGCCTAGTTGGGGCCATGCTGGAGGGCCCGGGGAAGTGGGCGGCAGCAATCTCTTTCTGCGAGGAGGTTATGTCGCGGAAGGAGGCTGCCGAGCGGGATCGGGAGCTTACAGATCCCGCCCGACGTGCCCGGGGACGGCGTGCGCGCCCACGCCGAGAAACCCCGGGCAGCTGAGAGTAGGCGGGCGGCGGGTGTACCAGTACATGCTGTTTTCATTGCCCGCCGCCCGCCAACAGAGGAGGACCTCCCCTGTTGTGAGTGGGGGATGGCGAGTCGCCTGAGGGAGGCGAGGGCTAATTGTGATCCTCCTCCAACATACTCGTCGTCCCCCTGGCGGCCGCTGTGATCAGGGCGGGGGCCCTGGTCACCTATCGCGCGGTCGCCGTGTCGGGGCGGTGCGGGGTGCGACCCCTCGCGCCGCCGAATTTAAATGGATTTAAGGGGGGAGGATTTATCTCCCCCCGGGACGCGGCCGGCCATCGTTACCATCTTGATGGCCGGCCAGGCGAGGGGGAGCCGCGGTAGTGTTCTTCAAGAGTTCCCGTGGCTCCCCCGTTGAATCGCCAGCGATCGGTCCTGCGTCCTCAGGTCGCCGTGGAGGTTTTAGTGGGTCAATCCCCACACTACCCTCGTCCCGCTCCCCCGGGCAGGGCGGGGGTGTCTGGCGAGCAGATTTCCTCCACGTAAAATAAAAAAAAAAAAAAAAAAAAAAAAAAAAAGGTTATGTCAAGGTTATGTCAAGGTTATGTCAAGGTTATGTCAAGGTTATGTCAAGGTTATGTCAAGGTTATGTCAAGGTTATGTCAAGGTTATGTCAAGGTTATGTCAAGGTTATGTCAAGGTTATGTCAAGGTTATGTCAAGGTTATGTCAAGGTTATGTCAAGGTTATGTCAAGGTTATGTCAAGGTTATGTCAAGGTTATGTCAAGGTTATGTCAAGGTTATGTCAAGGTTATGTCAAGGTTATGTCAAGGTTATGTCAAGGTTATGTCAAGGTTATGTCAAGGTTATGTCAAGGTTATGTCAAGGTTATGTCAAGGTTATGTCAAGGTTATGTCAAGGTTATGTCAAGGTTATGTCAAGGTTATGTCAAGGTTATGTCAAGGTTATGTCAAGGTTATGTCAAGGTTATGTCAAGGTTATGTCAAGGTTATGTCAAGGTTATGTCAAGGTTATGTCAAGGTTATGTCAAGGTTATGTCAAGGTTATGTCAAGGTTATGTCAAGGTTATGTCAAGGTTATGTCAAGGTTATGTCAAGGTTATGTCAAGGTTATGTCAAGGTTATGTCAAGGTTATGTCAAGGTTATGTCAAGGTTATGTCAAGGTTATGTCAAGGTTATGTCAAGGTTATGTCAAGGTTATGTCAAGGTTATGTCAAGGTTATGTCAAGGTTATGTCAAGGTTATGTCAAGGTTATGTCAAGGTTATGTCAAGGTTATGTCAAGGTTATGTCAAGGTTATGTCAAGGTTATGTCAAGGTTATGTCAAGGTTATGTCAAGGTTATGTCAAGGTTATGTCAAGGTTCCCCCCCGTGTCCGCTACCTTGTCGTGGTGGGGGGGCTTCGTGCCCTAATGATCCTCAAGGCTGTGCCGGCGGGGAATTTATTCCCTGGCAGGTTCTACCATGCCGGAGTGGCTTGAGGTGAGGGGCCAACTAAAGTCGGACACATACCGTAAACCTGTGGTCATGTTTTACAGGAACGGGGGTCTTGCCTTAACCGGCCGGGCCGCGAGGATGACAACCTCTCTAAAAAATCCCTAGCCCCAAGCAGTGTTGCGCGGTGAAGAGGGCGTAGCTGGAGTAAGCGCCAGCTATGGTTGGTGGGTGCACCAATCGTTAGCGGACAACCCCGGGGTACCTGGCGACCCCCCGGGCGTATTAGCCTTCCCCGGGTATGGCGGCTCTACCCGGGGTGACCTCCTTTCCGACCACACTCGTGGGATTAAGTATGGAGTCTACTTTTTCACAAACAACCGGGGAGGGGGGAAACGAGCGTGAGGTGGAGGTGCGCGGGCCTATCGTGCGCCTCAAAAGATGCACAGAGCCGGTGTCGCGGAGGCATTCGGCGACACGCGGCAAAAAGAGGACCGCAGCGGGCCTTGGTGAGTGCGATGAGGGGGAGGAGTCAGATTTCTCTGTCTCCTCCCACCACTCATCGCAGAGTGTCCCGGGCTCGTCGTCAGCGAGGAAAAGAGGACGGCCGCCGACGACCGGCGAATATGTTGGCCTCGCAGAGGCCAAACTTAGGCTGGCCGAGGCTTCGCAGCTGGAGGCCGAGGCAAGGGAGGTGGCGGCGATATTCGACCCGGGAGCCCCCGTGCCGAGACCATCGCGGTCGAGCGTCCCGCTCCCGGACGAGACGGATATAGCGGAAAATTTCCGCAACCGTCCAACGCGGGATGTCGCGGCCGCTATATTGGAGAGCCTGGATGAAGTGGCCAGGATCTCCGGCGTGTCAAAGGGGCTGAAGGGCAATTTGGCCCGCGCCCTAAGGGTGGCCGCCTTAAACGGCAGGGTGGGGGTGTCCGAGCTTGCGGTTAGGTCAGCTACCGACGCCACGCGTGCCCTGGAGGCAGAGAATGCCGTCCTCAGGGGGCAAATGACGGAGCTGCGGGCGGAGGTGGCTCGGCTCCGGCAGGTGGTGGAGGCGAGTACGGCTGCTGCCGCAATGCCTCCGCCGCCGCGCCCGGGAGGGGGCTCAGTATCGCCGCCGATCGTCGCCGCCCGGGACTGCCGACGCTCCGGGCAAGAAAAGTCCTCGCCCCCACATGCGACTGCGCCCGCAGATTTTCTGGCGCAGATAAGCGCCCTGATAGACGCCAAATTGGCGTCATTCAGGAGGGAGCTCGCGCCGCGAACGGACTCGGCCCTGCGATCGGTGGCACCTGGGCCGTCCGTCCCCTCACAGTCTTCGGACAGGGTGGGGCGGAAGACGAAGAAGAAGAAGAAAGGTGGGAAAGCTGGGGCGGCTATAGCGGCCCAGACGGAGCCCGCTCGACCGCGAGCAGAATCGGCGCTACCCTCTGCCGCGCCTCCGCCCCAGGAGGCGTGGTCCCAGGTGGTTGGCCGCAAGGCTAAAAAGGCGGCTGCCAAGGCCACTGCGGCGGCGAATAACAAAAAAGGACGGGTGGTCCCGGCGGCCCCCAGGAAGACACCCTTGCCTCCGCGACCGCCACGCACAGCAGCGGTTACCATAACGGTTCCGTCTGGCGTGGACATTACTTACGCGCAGGCGATGGCCACTGCCAGGTCCAAGGTGGACCTGGCAGAAATTGGCATCGCCTCGCTGAGGCCGCGAAGGGCGGTGACTGGGGGGTTAATTTTGGAAGTCCCTGGCACCGATGGGGCCGCCAAGGCCACCGTCCTCGCCACAAAAGTGGCGGAAGCGCTGGCAGGCACCGGCGTAAAGGTCGCGCGTCCGGTCAAAAAAGCTGACCTTAGGGTGCGCGGCCTGGTCGATTCGACCACGCCGGCGGAGGTCGCTGCGGCTGTTGCCCGCGTGGGCGGGTGCAGCGAGGGGGACATCAATACCGGCGAAATCCGGTCTTCCCCCTCGGGATTGGGCACCCTCTGGGTCCGATGTCCTGCCGCGGCCGCCCGCAAGGTTGCTGTCGCGGGCCGGATAACCGTCGGCTGGACCCATGCAGTCGTGGAGGCCCTGAGTGCCCGGCCTCTGCAGTGTTACCGTTGCCTTGATGTTGGCCACACCAGTCAGCGGTGCACTTCTGCCGAGGATAGGTCCGACTGCTGCTATAGATGCGGCAGTCGGGACCATAAGGTGGCAGCCTGTACGGCCACGCCCAATTGTCCGCTTTGTGCGGGCGCGGGCAGGCCTTCTGGTCACCGCCTCGGCGGCCGGGCGTGTCCTGTCAGTGCGAGGCGAGGCAAGGTAGGCGGCCAAAGGTCGTCTGCCAGATTCAATAAAAAAGGGAAGGAAACCACGATGGCCAAGGCAGCGACCACCGTGGCCAGCAACGAAAAGGCGGCACCGCCTGATGCTACCGCCGCACCCGCGGGGGCGAATGGGGCCACTAAAGTCCCTGACGCCACCGCATCCGCGGCCGTGACGGCGATGGACACGGCTGTGTAATGGGGCCCCCGGGCCCGATAATACAAGTTAACCTCAACTGCTCGGCCAGAGCGCAGGATCTCCTGTTTCAATGCCTGGCCGAGCGGGGTGCCGGGTTGGCAGTCGTGGCGGAGCCGCACAGGGTCCCCAAACATCCACACTGGATGGGGGACTCGATTGGCTCCGCCGCGATTATTTGGGCTGGGAGGTCGGGGTCCCCGCCGTGCTCGGTTATCGAGCGCGGCCTGGGATACGTGGCCGTTGATTGGGGCGGAACCGCGGTTGTGGCGATATACGCACCTCCAAGGTGGTCCCTCGAAGAGTTTGAGCAGTATCTGGACGGGGTAGGGAGATGCGTCTCCCGCTGCCATCCCCGTCCGGTGCTGGTCCTGGGGGACTTCAATGCCAAGGCCACGGCTTGGGGTTCCCCCGGGACTGACTCGAGGGGCCGGGAGGTGCTGGATTGGGCGGCGGGACTGGAGCTCCGTCTCCTGAATACGGGCTCGGTCCATACGTGCGTGCGGCATAACGGGGGGTCCATCGTTGACCTTTCGTGGGCAACGCCCCCGGCCGCGCGCCGTATTACGGGGTGGAGGGTGGCGGAAGGGGTCGAGACGTTGTCTGACCACAGATACATAATTCTCGACCTCTCCGCCGCCCCACCATCGACACCCCGTCGTCGCCCCGCTGATGAAGGATCGCCTCAACCGCGGTGGGCGCTGAAGCGCCTCGACCAGGACGCTCTGATGGCGGCAGCCCACGTCGTGGCCTGGCCAGCAACACCGGCCGGGCCAGTCGACGGGAATGGGGAGGCCCGTTGGTTCCGGGGCGCAATGACGTCGGTTTGCGACGTCGCCATGCCCCGGGCCAGGGTCTTCCCGAGGAAGGCTGTGTACTGGTGGTCGCGTGCGATAGCTGAATTACGCACCGAGTGCGTCCGCGCGCGACGCCAGTACGCTCGCGCCCGTCGACGACGACGTACGGACGACGTGCTGGCTGCCCAGCTGTACGGGCGATATCGGGAGAAGGTGGTCGCCCTGCAGCTGGCCATCAGGCGAGCGAAGGACCAGGCCTGGCGCGATCTCCTCGGCTCTCTAAACCGAGATCCGTGGGGGCGCCCATACAAGATGGCATTGGGACGATTGCGTCCCTGGGCGCCCCCCGTGACGGAGAGCCTGGATCCGGGGCTGCTCGGGCGGGTCGTAGACGCTTTATTCCCCGTTAGCGAGGGGCCGTCCCGGCCCGTCCCTGAGCCAGAGGAACATGAGTGGTCCCCGGATCTTGAGGTCGCGCCGGAGGAGATGGCCGGGGTCGTCAAATGGCTCCGGGGCAAGAATACCGCCCCGGGGCCGGACGGTATCCCCGGCCGGGTCTGGTTGCTCGCCACGAGCGTCCTGGGGGAGAGGCTGAGGAGCCTCTACTCTGGGCTCCTGAGGTCGGGGACGTTCCCCGACCTATGGAGAGAAAGTCGGATGGTCCTCTTGAGGAAGGATGGGAGGCCGGGGGATTCTCCCTCCGCGTACCGGCCCATTTGTCTCCTGGATGAGGCGGGCAAGATCTTCGAGAAGATCATTGTTGCCCGCCTCTCCAGGCACCTGTCCCGCGACGGCCCAGATCTGGCGGACTGCCAGTTTGGCTTCCGGGAGGGGCGATCGACGGTCGACGCTATCGTCCGTCTCAAGTCCCTCTCGGACAATGCCGTGGCAAGGGGCGGGGTGTGCTTGGCGGTGTCCATTGACATCGTCAATGCGTTCAACACCCTGCCCTGGTCCGCCATTAGGGGGGCCCTCGTCGATCACCAGGTGCCTCCCTATCTGAGGCGGGTGATCGGGGCCTACCTGCGGGACAGGTGGGTCGAATACCCGGGCCGGTACGGGATGATACGGAGGGAAGTGGACCGCGGGGTCCCGCAGGGGTCTGTTTTAGGACCGCTCCTGTGGGACCTGGGTTACAACGCGGTCCTGGAAAAGGCCTCCCTGCCCGACGGTGCCACCCTCGTCTGCTACGCGGACGACACGTTGGTGGTCGCCGTCGGAAGTACCTTCGAGAGGACCATCCGACGAGCAGAGGTTGCGGTGGCAGCCGTCGTCGCGAGGATCCGCGATCTGGGGCTGAATATAGCCCCGGAGAAGGCCGAGGCTGTCTGGTTCCACGGACGGCCTCGGTCTCGGCCACCGGCCAGATCGTGGATCCGGGTTGGAGAAGCCTGCGTCGAGGTGAAGTC
Source organism: Megalopta genalis (assembly GCF_051020955.1). NCBI lineage: Eukaryota > Metazoa > Arthropoda > Insecta > Hymenoptera > Halictidae > Megalopta > Megalopta genalis. The sequence goes on along the minus strand of NW_027476110.1, from coordinate 228,127 downwards.
CCAGTTGAAATATCTCGGACTGATCCTCGACAGCCGCTGGAGCTTCGATGCGCATCTCGACCGTCTCGTCCCCCGAGTCGAAAAGGCGGCGGCCTCTTTGGGCCGCCTGCTGCCCAACCTCGGGGGACCGGGAGATTTGGTGCGCCGCCTATACCTGGGCGTGGTGCGGTCTATGGCCTTATACGGTGCCCCAATCTGGGCGCCGTACGTGATGACCAGCCGGCGCAACACGCTGTTGTTGAGCCGGCTGCAGAGGCGGATGGCCATCCGCCTCATAAGAGGTTACCGCACCACGTCTACCGTGGCGGCGCTTGCTCTGGCGGGAGAACTTCCCTTCGAGCTTCAGGCGGCGGTGCGCGCCTATGTTTATGGGCGCACAAGCATCGCCAGCCGTGCTCGAGGGGCCCTGCCGGAGCGAGAGACGGTCGAGGGCTTCGAGCTCCAGGCCCGGCGACTAGCGCTCGCCAGATGGCGTGCCGAGCTTTGCTCCCACGCCGGCGAGCGCGTCCCCGGGGCTCTCCTGCCGCACTTCACCTCGTGGCGGGAGAGACGGCATGGCAGGCTCTCCTACCGAGCGACGCAGGTGTTCACCGGGCATGGCTGCTTCGGTGTCTACCTGTGTCGCATCGGGCGGGAAGCGACGACGGTGTGCCACCATTGTGGCGCGGAGGAAGACTCGGCGCAGCACACGCTGGAGGAATGTCCCGCCTTTTCAGCGCTGCGCCGAGTCCTAAAACGGGAAGTCGGCCACGACCTCGCACTCTCCAGCCTAGTTGGGGCCATGCTGGAGGGCCCGGGGAAGTGGGCGGCAGCAATCTCTTTCTGCGAGGAGGTTATGTCGCGGAAGGAGGCTGCCGAGCGGGATCGGGAGCTTACAGATCCCGCCCGACGTGCCCGGGGACGGCGTGCGCGCCCACGCCGAGAAACCCCGGGCAGCTGAGAGTAGGCGGGCGGCGGGTGTACCAGAATATGCTGGTTTCATTGCCCGCCGCCCGCCAACAGAGGAGGACGTCCACTGTTGGGAGTGGGGGATGACGAGTCGCCTGAGGGAGGCGAGGGTTAACTGTAATCCTCCTCCAATATACTCGTCGTCCCCCCGGCGGCCGCTGTGATCAGGGCGGGGGCCCTGGTCACCTATCGCGCGGTCGCCGTGTCGGGGCGGTGCGGGGTGCGACCCCTCGCGCCGCCGAATTTAAATGGATTTTAGGGGGGAGGATTATATCTCCCCCCGGGACGCGGCCGGCCATCGTTACCATATTGATGGCCGGCCAGGCGAGGGGGAGCCGCGGTAGTGTTCTTCAAGAGTTCCCGTGGCTCCCCCGTTGAATCGCCAGCGATCGGTCCTGCGTCCTCAGGTCGCCGTGGAGGTTTTAGTGGGTCAAACCCCACACTACCCTCGTCCCGCTCCCCCGGGCGGGGCGGGGGTGTCTGGCGAGCAGATTTCCTCCACGTAAAATAAAAAAAAAAAAAAGGTTATGTCAAGGTTATGTCAAGGTTCCTCGCCACAAAAGTGGCGGAAGCGCTGGCTGGCACCGGCGTAAAGGTCGCGCGTCCGGTCAAAAAAGCTGACCTTAGGGTGCGCGGCCTGGTCGATTCGACCACGCCGGCGGAGGTCGCTGCGGCTGTTGCCCGCGTGGGCGGGTGCAGCGAGGGGGACATCAATACCGGCGAAATCCGGTCTTCCCCCTCGGGATTGGGCACCCTCTGGGTCCGATGTCCTGCCGCGGCCGCTCGCAAGGTTGCTGTCGCGGGCCGGATAACCGTCGGCTGGACCCAGGCAGCCGTGGAGGCCCTGAGTGCCCGGCCTCTGCAGTGTTACCGTTGCCTTGGTGTTGGCCACACCAGTCAGCGGTGCACTTCTGCCGAGGATAGGTCCGACTGCTGCTATAGATGCGGCAGTCGGGACCATAAGGTGGCAGCCTGTACGGCCACGCCCAATTGTCCCCTTTGTGCGTTCGCGGGCAAGCCGTCTGGTCACCGCCTCGGCAGCCAGGCATGTCCTGCTAGTACGGGGCGAGGCAAGGGAGGCGGCCAAAGGCCGTCTGCCAGATTTAATAAAAAGAGGAAGGAAACCACGATGGCCAAGGCAGCGACCACCGTGGCCAGCAACGAAAAGGCGGCACCGCCTGATGCTACCGCCGCGCCCGCGTGGGCGGATGGGGCCACTAAAGTCCCAGACGCCACCGCATCCGCGGCCGTGACGGCGATGGACACGGCTGTGTAATGGGGCCCGCGGGCCCGATAATACAAGTTAACCTCAACTGCTCGGCCAGAGCGCAGGACCTCCTGTTTCAATGCATGGCCGAGCGGGGTGCCGGGTTGGCAGTCGTGGCGGAGCCGCACAGGGTCCCCAAACATCCACACTGGATGGGGGACTCGATTGGCTCCGCCGCGATTATTTGGGCAGGGAGGCCGGGGTCCCCGCCGTGCTCGCTTATCGAGCGCGGCCTGGGATACGTGGCCGTTGATTGGGGCGGCACCGCGGTTGTGGCGATATACGCACCTCCAAGGTGGTCCCTCGAAGAGTTTGAGCAGTATCTGGACGGGGTAGGGAGATGCGTCTCCCGCTGCCATCCCCGTCCGGTGCTGGTCCTGGGGGACTTCAATGCCAAGGCCACGGCTTGGGGTTCCCCCGGGACTGACTCGAGGGGCCGGGAGGTGCTGGATTGGGCGGCGGGACTGGAGCTCCGTCTCCTGAACACGGGTTCGGTCCATACGTGCGTGCGGCATAACGGGGGGTCCATCGTTGACCTTTCGTGGGCAACGCCCCCGGCCGCGCGCCGCATTACGGGGTGGAGGGTGGCGGAAGAGGTCGAGACGTTGTCTGACCACAGATACATAGTTCTCGGCCTCTCCGCCGCCCCACCATCGACACCCCGACGTCGCCCCGCCGATGAGGGTTCGCCTCAACCGCGGTGGGCGCTGAAGCGCCTCGACCAGGACGCTCTGATGGCGGCAGCACACGTCGTGGCCTGGCCAGCAACATCGGCCGGGCCAGTCGACGGGAATGGGGAGGCCCGTTGGTTCCGGGGCGCAATGACATCGGTTTGCGACGTCGCCATGCCCCGGGCCAGGGTCTTCCCGAGAAAGGCGGTGTACTGGTGGTCGCGCGATATAGCGGAATTACGCACCGAGTGCGTTCGCGCGCGACGCCAGTACGCTCGCGCCCGTCGACGACGACGAACGGACGACGTGCTGGCTGCCCAACTGTACGGGCGATATCGGGAGAAGGTGGTCGCCCTGCAGCTGGCCATCAGGCGTGCGAAGGACCAGGCCTGGCGCGATCTCATCGACTCTCTGAACCGAGATCCGTGGGGGCGCCCATACAAGATGGCATTGGGACGACTGCGTCCCTGGGCGCCCCCCGTGACTGAGAGCCTGGATCCGGGGCTGCTCGGGCGGGTCGTGGACGCTTTATTCCCCGTTAGCGGGGAGGCGTCCCGGCCCGTCCCTGAGCCAGAGGAACATGAGTGGTCCCCGGATCTTGAGGTCGCGCCGGAGGAGATGGCCGGGGTCGTCAAATGGCTCCGGGGCAAGAATACCGCCCCGGGGCCGGACGGTATCCCCGGCCGGGTCTGGTTGCTCGCCGCGAGCGTCCTGGGGGAGAGGCTGAGGAGCCTCTACTCTGGGCTCCGGAGGTCGGGGACGTTCCCCGACCTATGGAGAGAAAGTCGGATGGTCCTCTTGAGGAAGGATGGGAGGCCGGCGGAATCTCCCTCCGCGTACCGGCCCATTTGTCTCCTGGATGAGGCGGGCAAGATCTTCGAGAAGATCATTGTTGCCCGCCTCTCCAGGCACCTGTCCCGCGACGGCCCAGATCTGGCGGACTGCCAGTTTGGCTTCCGGGAGGGGCGATCGACGGTCGACGCTATCGTCCGTCTCAAGTCCCTCTCGGACAATGCCGTGGCAAGGGGCGGGGTGTGCTTGGCGGTGTCCATTGACATCGTCAATGCGTTCAACACCCTGCCCTGGTCCGCCATTAGGGGGGCCCTCGTCGATCACCAGGTGCCTCCCTATCTGAGGCGGGTGATCGGGGCCTACCTGCGGGACAGGTGGGTCGAATACCCGGGCCGGTACGGGATGATACGGAGGGAAGTGGACCGCGGGGTCCCGCAGGGGTCTGTTTTAGGACCGCTCCTGTGGGACCTGGGTTACAACGCGGTCCTGGAAAAGGCCTCCCTGCCCGACGGTGCCACCCTCGTCTGCTACGCGGACGACACGTTGGTGGTCGCCGTCGGAAGTACCTTCGAGAGGACCATCCGACGAGCAGAGGTTGCGGTGGCAGCCGTCGTCGCGAGGATCCGCGATCTGGGGCTGAAAATAGCCCCGGAGAAGGCCGAGGCTGTCTGGTTCCACGGACGGCCTCGGTCTCGGCCACCGGCCAGATCGTGGATCCGGGTTGGAGAAGCCTGCGTCGAGGTGAAGTCCCAGTTGAAATATCTCGGACTGATCCTCGACAGCCGCTGGAGCTTCGATGCGCATCTCGACCGTCTCGTCCCCCGAGTCGAAAAGGCGGCGGCCTCTTTGGGCCGCCTGCTGCCCAACCTCGGGGGACCGGGAGATTTGGTGCGCCGCCTATACCTGGGCGTGGTGCGGTCTATGGCCTTGTACGGTGCCCCAGTGTGGGCGCCATACGTGATGACCAGCCGGCGCAACACGCTGTTGTTGCGCCGGCTGCAGAGGCGGATGGCCATCCGCCTCATAAGAGGTTACCGCACCACGTCTACCGTGGCGGCGCTTGCTCTGGCGGGAGAACTTCCCTTCGAGCTTCAGGCGGCGGTGCGCGCCTATGTTCATAGGCGCACTAGCATCGCCAGCCGTGCTCGAGGGGCCCCGCCGGAGCGAGAGACGGTCGAGGGCTTCGAGCTCCAGGCCCGGCGACTAGCGCTCGCCAGATGGCGTGCCGAGCTTTGCTCCCACGCCGGCGAGCGCGTCCCCGGGGCTCTCCTGCCGCACTTCACCTCGTGGCGGGAGAGACGGCATGGCAGGCTCTCCTACCGAGCGACGCAGGTGTTCACCGGGCATGGCTGCTTCGGTGTCTACCTGTGTCGCATCGGGCGGGAAGCGACGACGGTGTGCCACCATTGTGGCGCGGAGGAAGACTCGGCGCAGCACACGCTGGAGGAATGTCCCGCCTTTTCAGCGCTGCGCCGAGTCCTAAAACGGGAAGTCGGTCACGACCTCGCACTCTCCAGCCTAGTTGGGGCCATGCTGGAGAGCCCGGGGAAGTGGGCGGCAGCAATCTCTTTCTGCGAGGATGTTATGTCGCGGAAGGAGGCTGCCGAGCGGGATCGGGAGCTTACAGATCCCGCCCGACGTGCCCGGGGACGGCGTGCGCGCCCACGCCGAGAAACCCCGGGCAGCTGAGAGTAGGCGGGCGGCGGGTGTACCAGAACATGCTGGTTTCATTGCCCGCCGCCCGCCAACAGAGGAGGACCTCCACTGTTGGGAGTGGGGGATGACGAGTCGCCTGATGGAGGGGAGGGTTAACTGTGATCCTCCTCCAATATACTCGTCGTCCCCCCGGCGGCCGCTGTGATCATGGCGGGGGCCCTGGTCACCTATCGCGCGGTCGCCGTGTCGGGGCGGTGCGGGGTGCGACCCCTCGCGCCGCCGAATTTAGATGGATTTTAGGGGGGAGGATTTATTTTATTTCCCCCCGGGACGCGGCCGGCCATCGTTACCATCTTGATGGCCGGCCAGGCGAGGGGGAGCCGCGGTAGTGTTCTTCAAGAGTTCCCGTGGCTCCCCCGTTGAATCGCCAGCGATCGGTCCTGCGTCCTCAGGTCGCCGTGGAGGTTTTAGTGGGTCAAACCCCACACTACCCTCGTCCCGCTCCCCCGGGCGGGGCGGGGGTGTCTGGCGAGCAGATTTCCTCCACGTAAAATAAAAAAAAAAAAAAAAAAAAGGTTATGTCAAGGTTCCCCCCCGTGTCCGCTACCTTGTCGTGGTGGGGGGGCTTCGTGCCCTAATGATCCTCAAGGCTGTGCCGGCGGGGAATTTATTCCCTGGCAGGTTCCACCATGCCGGAGTGGCTTGAGGTGAGGGGCCAACTAAAGTCGGACACATACCGTAAACCTGTGGTCATGTTTTACAGGAACGGGGGTCTTGCCTTAACCGGCCGGGCCGCGAGGATGACAACCTCTCTAAAAAATCCCTAGCCCCAAACAGTGTTGCGCGGTGATGAGGGTGTAGCTGGAGTAAGCGCCAGCTATGGTTGGTGGGTGCACCAATCTTTAGCGGACAACCCCGGGGTACCTGGCGACCCCCGGGTGTATTAGCCTTCCCCGGGTATGGCGGCTCTGCCCGGGGTGACCTTCTTTCCGACCACACTCGTGGGACCAATTATGGATTCTTTTTCACATACAACCGGGGAGGGGGGAAACGAGCGTGAGGGGGAGGTGCACGGGCCTATCGTGCGCCTCAAGAGATGTACAGAGCCGGTGTCGCGGAGGCATTCGGCAACACGCGGCAAAAAGAGGACCGCAGCGGGCCTTGGTGAGTGCGATGAGGGGGAGGAGTCAGATTTCTCAGTCTCCTCCCACCACTCATCGCAGAGTGTCCCGGGCTCGTCGTCAGCGAGGAAGAGAGGACGGCCGCCGACGACCGGGGAATATGTTGGCCTCGCAGAGGCCAAACTTAAGCTGGCCGAGGCTTCGCAGCTGGAGGCCGAGGCAAGGGAGGTGGCGGCGATATTCGACCCGGGTGCCCCCGTGCCGAGACCATCGCGGTCGAGCCTCCCGCTCCCGGACGAGACGGATATCGCGGAAAATTTCCGCAACCGTCCGACGCGGGATGTCGCGGCCGCTATATTGGAGAGCCTGGATGAGGTGGCCAGGATCTCCGGCGTGTCAAAGGGGCTGAAGGGCAACTTGGCCCGCGCCCTGAGGGTGGCCGCCTTAAACGGCAGGGTGGGGGTGTCCGAGCTGGCAGTGAGGTCAGCTACCGACGCCACGCGTGTCCTTGAGGCCGAAAATGCCGTCCTCAGGGGGCAAATGACGGAGCTGCAGGCGGAGGTGGCCCGGCTCCGGCAGGTGGTGGAGGCGAGAACGGCTGCTGCCGCAATGCCTCCGCCGCCGCGCCCGGGAGAGGGCTCAGTAACTCCGCCGATCGTCGCCGCCCGGGACTGCCAACGCTCCGGGCAAGAAAAGTCCTCGCCCCCACTTGCGGCTGCGCCCGCAGATTTTCTGGTGCAGATAAGCGCCCTGATAGACGCCAAATTGGCGTCATTCAGGAGGGAGCTCGCGCCGCAAACGGACTCGGCCCTGCGATCGGTGGCACCTGGGCCGTCCGTCCCCTCACAGTCTTCGGACAGGGTGGGGCGGAAGACGAAGAAGAAGAAGAAAGGTGGGAAAGCTGGGGCGGCTATAGCGGCCCAGACGGAGCCCGCTCGACCTCGAGCAGAATTGGCCCCACACTCCGCCGCGCCTCCACCCCAGGAGGCGTGGTCCCAGGTGATTGGCCGGAAGGCCAAAAAGGCGGCTGCCAAGGCCACTTCGGCCGCGAATAAAAAAGGACGGGTGGTCCCAGCGGCCCCCAGGAAGACACCCCTGCCTCCTCGACCGCCACGCTCAGCAGCGGTTACAATAACGGTTCCGTCTGGCGTGGACATTACTTACGCGCAGGCGATGGCCACTGCCAGGTCCAAGGTGGACCTGGTAGAAATTGGCATCGCCTCGCTGAGGCCGCGAAGGGCGGTGACTGGGGGGTTAATTTTGGAAGTCCCTGGCACCGATGGGGCCGCCAAGGCCACCGTCCTCGCCACAAAAGTGGCGGAAGCGCTGGCAGGCACCGGCGTAAAGGTCGCGCGTCCGGTCAAAAAAGCTGACCTTAGGGTGCGCGGCCTGGTCGATTCGACCACGCCGGCGGAGGTCGCTGCGGCTGTTGCCCGCGTGGGCGGGTGCAGCGAGGGGGACATCAATACCGGCGAAATCCGGTCTTCCCCCTCGGGATTGGGCACCCTCTGGGTCCGATGTCCTGCCGCGGCCGCTCGCAAGGTTGCTGTCGCGGGCCGGATAACCGTCGGCTGGACCCATGCAGTCGTGGAGGCCCTGAGTGCCCGGCCTCTGCAGTGTTACCGTTGCCTTGATGTTGGCCACACCAGTCAGCGGTGCACTTCTGCCGAGGATAGGTCCGACTGCTGCTATAGATGCGGCAGTCGGGACCATAAGGTGGCAGCCTGTACGGCCACGCCCAATTGTCCGCTTTGTGCGGGCGCGGGCAGGCCTTCTGGTCACCGCCTCGGCGGCCGGGCGTGTCCTGTCAGTGCGAGGCGAGGCAAGGTAGGCGGCCAAAGGTCGTCTGCCAGATTCAATAAAAAAGGGAAGGAAACCACGATGGCCAAGGCAGCGACCACCGTGGCCAGCAACGAAAAGGCGGCACCGCCTGATGCTACCGCCGCACCCGCGGGGGCGAATGGGGCCACTAAAGTCCCTGACGCCACCGCATCCGCGGCCGTGACGGCGATGGACACGGCTGTGTAATGGGGCCCCCGGGCCCGATAATACAAGTTAACCTCAACTGCTCGGCCAGAGCGCAGGATCTCCTGTTTCAATGCCTGGCCGAGCGGGGTGCCGGGTTGGCAGTCGTGGCGGAGCCGCACAGGGTCCCCAAACATCCACACTGGATGGGGGACTCGATTGGCTCCGCCGCGATTATTTGGGCTGGGAGGTCGGGGTCCCCGCCGTGCACGGTTATCGAGCGCGGCCTGGGATACGTGGCCGTTGATTGGGGCGGAACCGCGGTTGTGGCGATATACGCACCTCCAAGGTGGTCCCTCGAAGAGTTTGAGCAGTATCTGGACGGGGTAGGGAGATGCGTCTCCCGCTGCCATCCCCGTCCGGTGCTGGTCCTGGGGGACTTCAATGCCAAGGCCACGGCTTGGGGTTCCCCCGGGACTGACTCGAGGGGCCGGGAGGTGCTGGATTGGGCGGCGGGACTGGAGCTCCGTCTCCTGAATACGGGCTCGGTCCATACGTGCGTGCGGCATAACGGGGGGTCCATCGTTGACCTTTCGTGGGCAACGCCCCCGGCCGCGCGCCGTATTACGGGGTGGAGGGTGGCGGAAGGGGTCGAGACGTTGTCTGACCACAGATACATAATTCTCGACCTCTCCGCCGCCCCACCATCGACACCCCGTCGTCGCCCCGCCGATGAAGGATCGCCTCAACCGCGGTGGGCGCTGAAGCGCCTCGACCAGGACGCTCTGATGGCGGCAGCCCACGTCGTGGCCTGGCCAGCAACACCGGCCGGGCCAGTCGACGGGAATGGGGAGGCCCGTTGGTTCCGGGGCGCAATGACGTCGGTTTGCGACGTCGCCATGCCCCGGGCCAGGGTCTTCCCGAGGAAGGCTGTGTACTGGTGGTCGCGTGCGATAGCTGAATTACGCACCGAGTGCGTCCGCGCGCGACGCCAGTGCGCTCGCGCCCGTCGACGACGACGTACGGACGACGTGCTGGCTGCCCAGCTGTACGGGCGATATCGGGAGAAAGTGGTCGCCCTGCAGCTGGCCATCAGGCGAGCGAAGGACCAGGCCTGGCGCGATCTCCTCGGCTCTCTAAACCGAGATCCGTGGGGGCGCCCATACAAGATGGCATTGGGACGATTGCGTCCCTGGGCGCCCCCCGTGACGGAGAGCCTGGATCCGGGGCTGCTCGGGCGGGTCGTGGACGCTTTATTCCCCGTTAGCGAGGGGCCGTCCCGGCCCGTCTCTGAGCCAGAGGAACATGAGTGGTCCCCGGATCTTGAGGTCGCGCCGGAGGAGATGGCCGGGGTCGTCAAATGGCTCCGGGGCAAGAATACCGCCCCGGGGCCGGACGGTATCCCCGGCCGGGTCTGGTTGCTCGCCACGAGCGTCCTGGGGGAGAGGCTGAGGAGCCTCTACTCTGGGCTCCTGAGGTCGGGGACGTTCCCCGACCTATGGAGAGAAAGTCGGATGGTCCTCTTGAGGAAGGATGGGAGGCCGGGGGATTCTCCCTCCGCGTACCGGCCCATTTGTCTCCTGGATGAGGCGGGCAAGATCTTCGAGAAGATCATTGTTGCCCGCCTCTCCAGGCACCTGTCCCGCGACGGCCCCGATCTGGCGGACTGTCAGTTTGGCTTCCGGGAGGGGCGATCGACGGTCGACGCTATCGTCCGTCTCAAGTCCCTCTCGGACAATGCCGTGGCAAGGGGCGGGGTGTGCTTGGCGGTGTCCATTGACATCGTCAATGCGTTCAACACCCTGCCCTGGTCCGCCATTAGGGAGGCCCTCGTCGATCACCAGGTGCCTCCCTATCTGAGGCGGGTGATCGGGGCCTACCTGCGGGACAGGTGGGTCGAATACCCGGGCCGGTGCGGGATGATACGGAGGGAGGTGGACTGCGGGGTCCCGCAGGGGTCCGTTTTAGGACCGCTCCTGTGGGACCTGGGTTACAACGCGGTCCTGGAGAAGGCCTCCCTGCCCGACGGTGCCACCCTCGTTTGCTACGCGGACGACACGTTGGTGGTCGCCGTCGGGAGTACCTTCGAGAGGACCATCCGTCGAGCAGGGGTTGCGGTGGCAGCCGTCGTCGCGAGGATCCGCGATCTGGGGCTGAAAATAGCCCCGGAGAGGGCCGAGGCTGTCTGGTTTCACGGACGTCCTCGGTCTCGGCCACCGGCCAGATCGTGGATCCGGGTTGGAGAAGCCTGCGTCGAGGTGAAGTCCGAGTTGAAATATCTCGGACTGATCCTCGACAGCCACTGGTGCTTCGATGCGCATCTCGACCGTCTCGTCCCCCGAGTCGAAAAGGCGGCGGCCTCTTTGGGCCGCCTGCTGCCCAACCTCGGGGGACCGGGAGATTTGGTGCGCCGCCTATACCTGGGCGTGGTGCGGTCTATGGCCTTATACGGTGCCCCAATATGGGCGCCGTTCGTGATGACCAGCCGGCGCAACACGCTGTTGTTGCGCCGGCTGCAGAGGCGGATGGCCACCCGCCTCATAAGAGGTTACCGCACCACGTCTACCGTGGCGGCGCTTGCTCTGGCGGGAGAACTTCCCTTCGAGCTTCAAGCGGCGGTGCGCGCCTATGTTTATAGGCGCACTAGCATCGCCAGCCGTGCTCGAGGGGCCCCGCCGGAGCGAGAGGCGGTCGAGGGCTTCGAGCTCCAGGCCCGGGGACTAGCGCTCGCCAGATGGCGTGCCGAGCTTTGCTCCCACGCCGGCGAGCGCGTCCCCGGGGCTCTCCTGCCGCACTTCACCTCGTGGCAGGAGAGACGGCATGGCAGGCTCTCCTACCGAGCGACGCAGGTGTTCACCGGGCATGGCTGCTTCGGTGTCTACCTGTGTCGCATCGGGCGGGAAGCGACGACGGTGTGCCACCACTGTGGCGCGGAGGAAGACTCGGCGCAGCACACGCTGGAGGAATGTCCCGCCTTTTCAGCGCTGCGCCGAGTCCTAAAACGAGAAGTCGGCCACGACCTCGCACTCTCCAGCCTAGTTGGGGCCATGCTGGAGGGCCCGGGGAAGTGGGCGGCAGCAATCTCTTTCTGCGAGGAGGTTATGTCGCGGAAGGAGGCTGCCGAGCGGGATCGGGAGCTTATAGATCCCGCCCGAAGTGCCCGGGGACGGCGTGCGCGCCCACGCCGAGAAACCCCGGGCAGCTGAGTGTAGGCGGGCGGCGGGTGTACCAGAACATGCTGGTTTCATTGCCCGCCGCCCGCCAACAGAGGAGGATGTCCACTGTTGGGAGTGGGGGATGACGAGTCGCCTGGGGGAGGCGAGGGTTAACTGTAATCCTCCTCCAATATACTCGTCGTCCCCCCGGCGGCCGCTGTGATCAGGGCGGGGGCCCTGGTCACCTATCGCGCGGTCGCCGTGTCGGGGCGGTGCGGGGTGCGACCCCTCGCGCCACCGAATTTAAATGGATTTTAGGGGGGAGGATGTATCTCCCCCCGGGACGCGGCCGGCCATCGTTACCATCTTGATGGCCGGCCAGGCGAGGGGGAGCCGCGGTAGTGTTCTTCAAGAGTTCCCGTGGCTCCCCCGTTGAATCGCCAGCGATCGGTCCTGCGTCCTCAGGTCGCCGTGGAGGTTTTAGTGGGTCAAACCCCACACTACCCTCGTCCCGCTCCCCCGGGCGGGGCGGGGGTGTCTGGCGAGCAGATTTCCTCCACGTAAAATAAAAAAAAAAAAAAAAAAAAAAAAAAAAAAAAAAAAAATAGGTTATGTCAAGGTTATGTCAAGGTACCCCCCCGAGTCCGCTACCTTGTCGTGGTGGGGGGGCTTCGTGCCCTAATGATCCTCAAGGCTGTGCCGGCGGGGAATTTATTCCCTGGCAGGTTCTACCATGCCGGAGTGGCTTGAGGTGAGGGGCCAACTAAAGTCGGACACATACCGTAAACCTGTGGTCATGTTTTACAGGAACGGGGGTCTTGCCTTAACCGGCCGGGCCGCGAGGATGACAACCTCTCTAAAAAATCCCTAGCCCCAAGCAGTGTTGCGCGGTGAAGAGGGCGTAGCTGGAGTAAGCGCCAGCTATGGTTGGTGGGTGCACCAATCGTTAGCGGACAACCCCGGGGTACCTGGCGACCCCCCGGGCGTATTAGCCTTCCCCGGGTATGGCGGCTCTACCCGGGGTGACCTCCTTTCCGACCACACTCGTGGGATTAAGTATGGAGTCTACTTTTTCACAAACAACCGGGGAGGGGGGAAACGAGCGTGAGGTGGAGGTGCGCGGGCCTATCGTGCGCCTCAAAAGATGCACAGAGCCGGTGTCGCGGAGGCATTCGGCGACACGCGGCAAAAAGAGGACCGCAGCGGGCCTTGGTGAGTGCGATGAGGGGGAGGAGTCAGATTTCTCTGTCTCCTCCCACCACTCATCGCAGAGTGTCCCGGGCTCGTCGTCAGCGAGGAAAAGAGGACGGCCGCCGACGACCGGCGAATATGTTGGCCTCGCAGAGGCCAAACTTAGGCTGGCCGAGGCTTCGCAGCTGGAGGCCGAGGCAAGGGAGGTGGCGGCGATATTCGACCCGGGAGCCCCCGTGCCGAGACCATCGCGGTCGAGCGTCCCGCTCCCGGACGAGACGGATATAGCGGAAAATTTCCGCAACCGTCCAACGCGGGATGTCGCGGCCGCTATATTGGAGAGCCTGGATGAAGTGGCCAGGATCTCCGGCGTGTCAAAGGGGCTGAAGGGCAATTTGGCCCGCGCCCTAAGGGTGGCCGCTTTAAACGGCAGGGTGGGGGTGTCCGAGCTTGCGGTTAGGTCAGCTACCGACGCCACGCGTGCCCTGGAGGCAGAGAATGCCGTCCTCAGGGGGCAAATGACGGAGCTGCGGGCGGAGGTGGCTCGGCTCCGGCAGTTGGTGGAGGCGAGTACGGCTGCTGCCGCAATGCCTCCGCCGCCGCGCCCGGGAGAGGGCTCAGTATCGCCGCCGATCGTCGCCGCCCGGGACTGCCAACGCTCCGGGCAAGAAAAGTCCTCGCCCCCACATGCGACTGCGCCCGCAGATTTTCTGGCGCAGATAAGCGCCCTGATAGACGCCAAATTGGCTTTATTCAGGAGGGAGCTCGCGCCGCGAACGGACTCGGCCATGCGAACGGTGGCACCTGGGCCGTCCGTCCCCTCACAGTCTTCGGACAGGGCGGGGCGGAAGACGAAGAAGAAAAAGAAAAGTGGGAAATCTGGGGCGGCTATAGCGGCCCAGACAGAGCCCGCTCGACCGCGAGCAGAATCGGCGCTACCCTCTGCCGCGCCACCACCCCAGGAGGCGTGGTCCCAGGTGGTTGGCCGGAAGGCCAAAAAGGCGGCAGCCAAGGCCACTGCGGCCGCGAATAAAAAAGGACGGGTGGTCCCGGCGGCCCCCAGGAAGACACCCCTGCCTCCTCGACCGCCACGCACAGCAGCGGTTACCATAACGGTTCCGTCTGGCGTGGACATTACTTACGCGCAGGCGATGGCCACTGCCAGGTCCAAGGTGGACCTGGCAGAAATTGGCATCGCCTCGCTGAGGCCGCGAAGGGCGGTGACTGGGGGGTTAATTTTGGAGGTCCCTGGCACCGATGGGGCCGCCAAGGCCACCGTCCTCGCCACAAAAGTGGCGGAAGCGCTGGCAGGCACCGGCGTAAAGGTCGCGCGTCCGGTCAAAAAAGCTGACCTTAGGGTGCGCGGCCTGGTCGATTCGACCACGCCGGCGGAGGTCGCGGCGGCTGTTGCCCGCGTGGGCGGGTGCAGCGAGGGGGACATCAATACCGGCGAAATCCGGTCTTCCCCCTCGGGATTGGGCACCCTCTGGGTCCGATGTCCTGCCGCGGCCGCTCGCAAGGTTGCTGTCGCGGGCCGGATAACCGTCGGCTGGACCCAGGCAGCCGTGGAGGCCCTGTGTGCCCGGCCTCTGCAGTGTTACCGTTGCCTTGGTGTTGGCCACACAAGTCAGCGGTGCACTTCTGCCGAGGATAGGTCCGACTGCTGCTATAGATGCGGCAGTCGGGACCATAAGGCGGCAGCCTGTACGGCCACGCCCAATTGTCCGCTTTGTGCGGGCGCAGGCAAGCCGTCTGGTCACCGCCTCGGCAGCCGGGCTTGCCCTGCCAGTGCGGGGCGGGGCAGGGGAGGCGGCCAAAGGCCGTCTGCCAGGTATAATAAAAAGGGGAGGGAAACCACGATGGCCAAGGCAGCGACCACCGTGGCCAGCAACGAAAAGGCAGCATCGCCTGATGCTGCCGCCGCGCCCGCGGGGGCGGATGGGGCCACTAAAGTCCCAGACGCCACCGCATCCGCGGCCGTGACGGCGATGGACACGGCTGTGTAATGGGGCCCCCGGGCCCGATAATACAAGTGAACCTCAACTGCTCGGCCAGAGCGCAGGATCTCCTGTTTCAATGCCTGGCCGAGCGGTGTGCCGGGTTGGCAGTCGTGGCGGAGCCGCACAACGTCCCCAAACATCCACACTGGATGGGGGACTCGATTGGCTCCGCCGCGATTATTTGGGCTGGGAGGCCGGGGTCCCCGCCGTGCTCGCTTATCGAGCGCGGCCTGGGATACGTGGCCGTCGATTGGGGCGGCACCGCGGTTGTGGCGATATACGCACCTCCAAGGTGGTCCCTCGAAGAGTTTGAGCAGTATCTGCATGGGGTAGGGAGATGCGTCTCCCGCTGCCATCCCCGTCCGGTGCTGGTCCTGGGGGACTTCAATGCCAAGGCCACGGCTTGGGGTTCCCCCGGGACTGACTCGAGGGGCCGGGAGGTGCTGGATTGGGCGGCGGGACTGGAGCTCCGTCTCCTGAATACGGGCTCGGTCCATACGTGCGTGCGGCATAACGGGGGGTCCATCGTTGACCTTTCGTGGGCAACGCCCCCGGCCGCGCGCCGTATTACGGGGTGGAGGGTGGCGGAAGGGGTCGAGACGTTGTCTGACCACAGATACATAGTTCTCGACCTCTCCGCCGAACCACCATCGACACCCCGTCGTCGCCCCGCCGATGAAGGTTCGCCTCAGCCGCGGTGGGCGCTGAAGCGCCTCGACCAGGACGCTCTGATGGCGGCAGCCCACGTCGTGGCCTGGCCGGCAACACCGACCGGGCCAGTCGACGGGAATGGGGAGGCCCATTGGTTCCGGGGCGCAATGACGTCGATTTGCGACGTCGCCATGCCCCGGGCCAGGGTCTTCCCGAGGAAGGCGGTGTACTGGTGGTCGCGCGAAATAGCGGAATTACGCACCGAGTGCGTTCGCGCGCGACGCCAGTACGCTCGCGCCCGTCGACGACGACGTACGGGCGACGTGCTGGCTGCCCAGCTGTACGGGCGATATCGGGAGAAGGTGGTCGCCCTGCAGCTGGCCATCAGGCGATCGAAGGACCGGGCCTGGCGCGACCTCCTCGGCTCTCTGAACCGAGATCCGTGGGGGCGCCCATACAAGATGGCATTGGGACGACTGCGTCCCTGGGCGCCCCCCGTGACGGAGAGCCTGGACCCGGGGCTGCTCGGGCGGGTCATGGACGCTTTATTCCCCGTTAGCGGGGAGGTGTCCCGGCCCGTCCCTGAGCCAGAGGAACATGAGTGGTCCCCGGACCTTGAGGTCGCGCCGGAGGAGATGGCCGGGGTCGTCAAATGGCTCCGGGGCAAGAATACCGCCCCTGGGCCGGACGGTATCCCCGACCGGGTCTGGTTGCTCGCCGCGAGCGTCCTGGGGGAGAGGCTGAGGAGCCTCTACTCTGGGCTCCTGAGGTCGGGGACGTTCCCCGACCTATGGAGAGAAAGTCGGATGGTCCTCTTGAGGAAGGATGGGAGGCTGGGGGATTCTCCCTCCGCGTACCGGCCCATTTGTCTCCTGGATGAGGTGGGCAAGATCTTCGAGAAGATCATTGTTGCCCGCCTCTCCAGACACCTGTCCCGCGACGGCCCAGATCTGGCGGACTGCCAGTTTGGCTTCCGGGAGGGGCGATCGACGGTCGACGCTATCGACCGTCTCAAGTCCCTCTCGGACAATGCCGTGGCAAGGGGCGGGGTGTGCTTGGCGGTGTCCATTGACATCGTCAATGCGTTCAACACCCTGCCCTGGTCCGCCATCAGGGGGGCCCTCGTCGATCACCAGGTGCCTCCCTATCTGAGGCGGGTGATCGGAGCCTACCTGCGGGACAGGTGGGTCGAATACCCGGGCCGGTACGGGATGATACGGAGGGAAGTGGACCGCGGGGTCCCGCAGGGATCCGTTTTAGGACCGCTCCTGTGGGACCTGGGTTACAACGCGGTCCTGGAGAAGGCCGCCCTGCCCGACGGTGCCACCCTCGTCTGCTACGCGGACGACACGTTGGTGGTCGCCGTCGGGAGTACCTTCGAGAGGACCATCCGACGAGCAGAGGTTGCGGTGGCAGCCGTCGTCGCGAGGATCCGCGATCTGGGGCTGAAAATTGCCCCGGAGAAGGCCGAGGCTGTCTGGTTTCACGGACGGCCTCGGTTTCGGCCACCGGCCAGATCGTGGATCCGGGTTGGAGAAGCCTGCGTAGAGGTGAAGTCCGAGTTGAAATATCTCGGACTGATCCTCGACAGCCGCTGGAGCTTCGATGCGCATCTCGACCGTCTCGTCCCCCGAGTCGAAAAGGCGGCGGCCTCTTTGGGCCGCCTGCTGCCCAACCTCGGGGGACCGGGAGATTTGGTGCGCCGCCTATACCTGGGCGTGGTGCGGTCTATGGCCTTATACGGTGCCCCAATATGGGCGCCGTACGTGATGACCAGCCGGCGCAACACGCTGTTGTTGCGCCGGCTGCAGAGGCGGATGGCCATCCGCCTCATAAGAGGTTACCGCACCGCGTCTACCGTGGCGGCGCTTGCTCTGGCGGGAGAACTTCCCTTCGAGCTTCAGGCGGCGGTGCGCGCCTATGTTTATGGGCGCACAAGCATCGCCAGCCGTGCTCGAGGGTCCCCGCCGGAGCGAGAGACGGTCGAGGGCTTCGAGCTCCAGGCCCGGAGACTAGCGCTCGCCAGATGGCGTGCCGAGCTTTGCTCCCACGCCGGCGAGCGCGTCCCCGGGGCTCTCCTGCCGCACTTCACCTCGTGGCGGGAGAGACGGCATGGCAGGCTCTCCTACCGAGCGACGCAGGTGTTCACCGGGCATGGCTGCTTCGGTGTCTACCTGTGTCGCATCGGGCGGGAAGCGACGACGGTGTGCCACCATTGTGGCGCGGAGGAAGACTCGGCGCAGCACACGCTGGAGGAATGTCCCGCCTTTTCAGCGCTGCGCCGAGTCCTAAAACGAGAAGTCGGCCACGACCTCGCACTCTCCAGCCTAGTTGGGGCCATGCTGGAGGGCCCGGGGAAGTGGGCGGCAGCAATCTCTTTCTGCGAGGAGGTTATGTCGCGGAAGGAGGCTGCCGAGCGGGATCGGGGGCTTACAGATCCCGCCCGACGTGCCCGGGGACGGCGTGCGCGTCCACGCCGAGAAACCCCGGGCAGCTGAGAGTAGGCGGGCGGCGGGTGTACCAGAATATGCTGGTTTCATTGCCCGCCGCCCGCCAACAGAGGAGGACCTCCACTGTTGGGAGTGGGGGATGACGAGTCGCCTGAAGGAGGCGAGCGTTAACTGTGATCCTCCTCCAATATACTCGTCGTCCTCCCGGCGGCCGCTGTGATCAGGGCGGGGGCCCTGGTCACCTATCGCGCGGTCGCCGTGTCGGGGCGGTGCGGGGTGCGACCCCTCGCGCCGCCGAATTTAAATGGAATTTAGGGGGGAGGATTTATTTTATTTCCCTCCGGGACGCGGCCGGCCATCGTTACCATCTTGATGGCCGGCCAGGCGAGGGGGAGCCGCGGTAGTGTTCTTCAAGAGTTCCCGTGGCTCCCCCGTTGAATCGCCAGCGATCGGTCCTGCGTCCTCAGGTCGCCGTGGAGGTTTTAGTGGGTCAAACCCCACACTACCCTCGTCCCGCTCCCCCGGGCGGGGCGGGGGTGTCTGGCGAGCAGATTTCCTCCACGTAAAATAAAAAAAAAAAAAAAAAAAAAAAAAAAAAAAAAAAAAAAAAAAAAAAAAAAAGGTCCCCCCCGTGTCCGCTACCTTGTCGTGGTGGGGGGGCTTCGTGCCCTAATGATCCTCAAGGCTGTGCCGGCGGGGAATTTATTCCCTGGCAGGTTCTACCATGCCGGAGTGGCTTGAGGTGAGGGGCCAACTAAAGTCGGACACATACCGTAAACCTGTGGTCATGTTTTACAGGAACGGGGGTCTTGCCTTAACCGGCCGGGCCGCGAGGATGACAACCTCTCTAAAAAATCCCTAGCCCCAAGCAGTGTTGCGCGGTGATGAGGGTGTAGCTGGAGTAAGCGCCAGCTATGGTTGGTGGGTGCACCAATCTTTAGCGGACAACCCCGGGGTACCTGGCGACCCCCGGGTGTATTAGCCTTCCCCGGGTATGGCGGCTCTGCCCGGGGTGACCTTCTTTCCGACCACACTCGTGGGACCAATTATGGATTCTTTTAAACAAATAACCGGGGAGGGGGGAAACGAGCGTGAGGTGGAGGTGCGCGGGCCTATCGTGCGCCTCAAAAGATGTGCAGAGCCGGTGTCGCGGAGGCATTCTGCAACACGCGGCAAAAAGAGGACCGCAGCGGGCCTTGGTGAGTGCGATGACGGGGAGGAGTCAGATTTCTCTGTCTCCTCAAACCACTCATCGCAGAGTGTCCCGGGCTCTTCGTCGGCGAGGAAGAGAGGACGGCCGCCGACGACCGGCGAATATGTTGGCCTCGCAGAGGCCAAACTTAGGCTGGCCGAGGCCTCGCAGTTGGAGGCCGAGGCAAGGGAGGTGGCGGCGATATTCGACCCGGGTGCCCCCGTGCCGAGACCATCGCGGTCGAGCGTTCCGCTCCCGGACGAGACGGATATCGCGGAAAATTTCCGTAACCGTCCGACGCGGGATGTCGCGGCCGCTATATTGGAGAGCCTGGATGAGGTGGCCAGGATCTCCGGTGTGTCAAAGGGGCTGAAGGGCAACTTGGCCCGCGCCCTGAGGGTGGCCGCCTTAAACGGCAGGGTAGGGGTGTCCGAGCTGGCAGTGAGGTCAGCTACCGACGCCACGCGTGTCCTGGAGGCCGAAAATGCCGTCCTCAGGGGGCAAATGACGGAGCTGCAGGCGGAGGTAGCCCGGCTCCGGCAGGTGGTGGAGGCGAGAACGGCTGCTGCTGCAATGCCCCCGCCGCCACGCCCGGGAAAGGGCTCAGTATCGCTGCCGATCGTCGACGCCCGGGATTGCCATCGCTCCGGGCAAGAAAAGTCCTCGCCACCACCTGCGGCTGCACCCGCAGATTTTCTGGCGCAAATAGGCGCCCTGATAGACGCCAAATTGGCGTCATTCAGGAAGGAGCTCGCGCCGCGAACGGACTCGGCCCTACGATCGGTGGCCCCTGGGCCGTCCGTCCCCACACAGTCTTCGGACAGAGTGGGGCGGAGGGCGAAGAAGAAAAAGAAAGGTGAGAAAGCTGGAGCGGCTAAAGCGGCCCAGACGAAGCCCGCTCGACCGCGAGCAGAATTGGCCCCACCCTCCGCCGCGCCTCCACCCCAGGAGGCGTGGTCTCAGGTGGTTGGCCGGAAGGCCAAAAAGGCGGCAGCCAAGGCCACTGCGGCCGCGAATAAAAGAGGACGGGTGGTCCCGGTGGCCCCCAGGAAGACGCCCCTGCCTCCACGACCGCCACGCACAGCAGCGGTTACCATAACGGTCCCGACTGGCGTGGAGATGACCTACGCGCAGGCGATGGCCACTGCCAGGTCCAAGGTGGACCTGGCAGAAATTGGCATCGCCTCGCTGAGGCCGCGAAGGGCGGTGACTGGGGGGTTAATTTTGGAGGTCCCTGGCACCGATGGGGCCGCCAAGGCCACCGTCCTCGCCACAAAAGTGGCAGAAGCGCTGGCAGGCACCGGCGTAAAGGTCGCGCGTCCGGTCAAAAAAGCTGACCTTAGGGTGCGCGGCCTGGTCGATTCGACCACGCCGGCGGAGGTCGCTGCGGCTGTTGCCCGCGTGGGCGGGTGCAGCGAGGGGGACATCAATACCGGCGAAATCCGGTCTTCCCCCTCGGGATTGGGCACCCTCTGGGTCCGATGTCCTGCCGCGGCCGCTCGCAGGGTCGCTGTCGCCGGCCGGATAACCGTCGGCTGGACCCAGTCAACCGTGGAGGCCCTGAGTGCCCGGCCTCTGCAGTGTTACCGTTGCCTTGATGTTGGCCACACCAGTCAGCGGTGCACTTCTGCCGAGGATAGGTCCGACTGCTGCTATAGATGCGGCAGTCGGGACCATAAGGTGGCAGCCTGTACGGCCACGCCCAATTGTCCGCTTTGTGCGGGCGCGGGCAGGCCTTCTGGTCACCGCCTCGGCGGCCGGGCGTGTCCTGTCAGTGCGAGGCGAGGCAAGGTAGGCGGCCAAAGGTCGTCTGCCAGATTCAATAAAAAAGGGAAGGAAACCACGATGGCCAAGGCAGCGACCACCGTGGCCAGCAACGAAAAGGCGGCACCGCCTGATGCTACCGCCGCGCCCGCGTGGGCGGACGGGGCCACTAAAGTCCCAGACGCCACCGCAACCGCGGCCGTGACGGCGATGGACACGGCTGTGTAATGGGGCCCCCGGGCCCGATAATACAAGTTAACCTCAACTGCTCGGCCAGAGCGCAGGACCTCCTGTTTCAATGCATGGCCGAGCGGGGTGCCGGGTTGGCAGTCGTGGCGGAGCCGCACAGGGTCCCCAAACATCCACACTGGATGGGGGACTCGATTGGCTCCGCCGCGATTATTTGGGCTGGGAGGTCGGGGTCCCCGCCGTGCTCGCTTATCGAGCGCGGCCTGGGATACGTGGCCGTTGATTGGGGCGGCACCGCGGTTGTGGCGATATACGCACCTCCAAGGTGGTCCCTCGAAGAGTTTGAGCAGTATCTGCACGGGGTAGGGAGATGCGTCTCCCGCTGCCATCCCCGTCCGGTGCTGGTCCTGGGGGACTTCAATGCCAAGGCCACGGCTTGGGGTTCCCCCGGGACTGACTCGAGGGGCCGGGAGGTGCTGAATTGGGCGGCGGGACTGGAGCTCCGTCTCCTGAACACGGGCTCGGTCCATACGTGCGTGCGGCATAATGGGGGGTCCATCGTTGACCTTTCGTGGGCAACGCCCCCGGCCGCGCGCCGTATTACGGGGTGGAGGGTGGCGGAAGGGGTCGAGACGTTGTCTGACCACAGATACATAGTTCTCGACCTCTCCGCCGCCCCACCATCGACACCCCGTCGTCGCCCCGCCGATGAATGTTCGCCTCAGCCGCGGTGGGCGCTGATGCGCCTCGACCAGGACGCTCTGATGGCGGCAGCCCACGTCGTGGCCTGGCCAGCAACACCGGCCGGGCCAGTCGACGGGAATGGGGAGGCCCGTTGGTTCCGGGGAGTAATGACGTCGGTTTGCGACGTCGCCATGCCCCGGGCCAGGGTCTTCCCGAGGAAGGCGGTGTACTGGTGGTCGCGCGAGATAGCGGAATTACGCACCGAGTGTGTTCGCGCGCGACGCCAGTACGCTCGCGCCCGTCGACGACGACGAACGGACGACGTGCTGGCTGCTCAGCTGTACCGGCTATATCGGGAGAAGGTAGTCGCCCTGCAGCTGGCCATCGGGCGGGCAAAGGACCAGGCCTGGCGCGATCTCCTCGGCTCTCTGAACCGAGATCCGTGGGGGCGCCCATACAAGATGGCATTGGGACGACTGCGTCCCTGGGCGCCCCCCGTGACGGAGAGCCTGGATCCGGGGCTGCTCGGGCGGGTTGTGGACGCTTTATTCCCCGTCAGCGGGGAGATGTCCCTGCCCGTCCCTGAGCCAGAGGAACATGAGTGGTCCCCGGATCTTGAGGTCGCGCCGGAGGAGATGGCCGGGGTCGTCAAATGGCTCCGGGGCAAGAATACCGCCCCGGGGCCGGACGGTATCCCCGGCCGGGTCTGGTTGCTCGCCGCGAGCGTCCTGGGGGAGAGGCTGAGGAGCCTCTACTCTGGGCTCCTGAGGTCGGGGACGTTCCCCGACCTATGGAGAGAAAGTCGGATGGTCCTCTTGAGGAAGGATGGGAGGCCGGGGGATTCTCCCTCCGCGTACCGGCCCATTTGTCTCCTGGATGAGGCGGGCAAGATCTTCGAGAAGATCATTGTTGCCCGCCTCTCCAGACACCTGTCCCGCGACGGCCCCGATCTGGCGGACTGCCAGTTTGGCTTCCGGGAGGGGCGATCGACGGTAGACGCTATCGGCCGTCTCAAGTCCCTCTCGGACAATGCCGTGGCAAGGGGCGGGGTGTGCTTGGCGGTGTCCATTGACATCGTCAATGCGTTCAACACCCTGCCCTGGTCCGCCATTAGGGAGGCCCTCGTCGATCACCGGGTGCCTCCCTATCTGAGGCGGGTGATCGGAGCCTACCTGCGGGACAGGTGGGTTGAATACCCGGGCCGGTACGGGATGATAAGGAGGGAAGTGGACCGCGGGGTCCCACAGGGTTCCGTTTTAGGACCGCTCCTGTGGGACCTGGGTTACAACGCGGTCCTGGAAAAGGCCTCCCTGCCCGACGGTGCCACCCTCGTCTGCTACGCGGACGACACGTTGGTGGTCGCCGTCGGGAGTACCTTCGAGAGGACCATCCGACGAGCAGAGGTTGCGGTGGCAGCCGTCGTCGCGAGGATCCGCGATCTGGGGCTGAAAATTGCCCCGGAGAAGGCCGAGGCTGTCTGGTTTCACGGACGGCCTCGGTTTCGGCCACCGGCCAGATCGTGGATCCGGGTTGGAGAAGCCTGCGTCGAGGTGAAGTCCCAGTTGAAATATCTCGGACTGATCCTCGACAGCCGCTGGAGCTTCGATGCGCATCTCGACCGTCTCGTCCCCCGAGTCGAAAAGGCGGCGGCCTCTTTGGGCCGCCTGCTGCCCAACCTCGGGGGACCGGGAGATTTGGTGCGCCGCCTATACCTGGGCGTGGTGCGGTCTATGGCCTTATACGGTGCCCCAATATGGGCGCCGAACGTGATGACCAGCCGGCGCAACACGCTGTTGTTGCGCCGGCTGCAGAGGCGGATGGCCATCCGCCTCATAAGAGGTTACCGCACCACGTCTACCGTGGCGGCGCTTGCTCTGGCGGGAGAACTTCCCTTCGAGCTTCAGGCGGCGGAGCGCGCCTATGTTTATAGGCGCACAAGCATCTCCAGCCGTGCTCGAGGGGCCCCGCCGGAGCGAGAGACGGTCGAGGGCTTCGAGCTCCAGGCCCGGAGACTAGCGCTCGCCAGATGGCGTGCCGAGCTTTGCTCCCACGCCGGCGAGCGCGTCCCCGGGGCTCTCCTGCCGCACTTCACCTCGTGGCGGGAGAGACGGCATGGCAGGCTCTCCTACCGAGCGACGCAGGTGTTCACCGGGCATGGCTGCTTCGGTGTCTACCTGTGTCGCATCGGGCGGGAAACGACGACGGTGTGCCACCACTGTGGCGCGGAGGAAGACTCGGCGCAGCACACGCTGGAGGAATGTCCCGCCTTTTCAGCGCTGCGCCGAGTCCTAAAACGAGAAGTCGGCCACGACCTCGCACTCTCCAGCCTAGTTGGGGCCATGCTGGAGGGCCCGGGGAAGTGGGCGGCAGCAATCTCTTTCTGCGAGGAGGTTATGTCGCGGAAGGAGGCTGCCGAGCGGGATCGGGAGCTTACAGATCCCGCCCGACGTGCCCGGGGACGGCGTGCGCGCCCACGCCGAGAAACCCCGGGCAGCTGAGAGTAGGCGGGCGGCGGGTGTACCAGAATATGCTGGTTTCATTGCCCGCCGCCCGCCAACAGAGGAGGACCTCCCCTGTTCTGAGTGGGGGATGACGAGTCGCCTGAGGAGGCGTGGGTTAACTGTGATCCTCCTCCAATATACTCGTCGTCCCCCCGGCGGCCGCTGTGATCAGGGCGGGGGCCCTGGTCACCTGTCGCGCGGTCGCCGAGTCGGGGCGGTGCGGGGTGCGACCCCTCGCGCCGCCGAATTTAAATGGATTTTAGGGGGGAGGATTTATCTCCCCCCGGGACGCGGCCGGTCATCGTTACCATCCTGATGGCCGGCCAGGCGAGGGGGAGCCGCGGTAGTGTTCTTCAAGATTTCCCGTGGCTCCCCCGTTGAATCGCCAGCGATCGGTCCCGCGTCCTCAGGTCGCCGTGGAGGTTTTAGTGGGTCAAACCCCACACTACCCTCGTCCCGCTCCCCCGGGCGGGGCGGGGGTGTCTGGCGAGCAGATTTCCTCCACGTAAAATAAAAAAAAAAAAAAAAAGGTTATGTCAAGGTTATGTCAAGGTGTGGCGATATACGCACCTCCAAGGTGGTCCCTCGGAGAGTTTGAGCAGTATCTGGACGGGGTAGGGAGATGCGTCTCCCGCTGCCATCCCCGTCCGGTGCTGGTCCTGGGGGACTTCAATGCCAAGGCCACGGCTTGGGGTTCCCCCGGGACTGACTCGAGGGGCCGGGAGGTGCTGGATTGGGCGGCGGGACTCGAGCTCCGTCTCCTGAACACGGGCTCGGTCCATACGTGCGTGCGGCATAACGGGGGGTCCATCGTTGACCTTTCGTGGGCAACGCCCCAGGCCGCGCGCCGTATTACGGGGTGGAGGGTGGCGGAAGGGGTGGGGACGTTGTCTGACCACAGATACATAGTTCTCGGCCTCTCCGCCGCCCCACCATCGACACCCCGTCGTCGTCCCGCCGATGAGGGTTCGCCTCAACCGCGGTGGGCGCTGAAGCGCCTCGACCGGGGCGCTCTGATGGCGGCGGCCCACGTCGTGGCCTGGCCAGCAACACCTGCCGGGCCAGTCGACGGGAATGGGGAGGCCCATTGGTTCCGGGGCGCAATGACGTCGATTTGCGACGTCGCCATGCCCCGGGCCAGGGTCTTCCCGAGGAAGGCGGTGTACTGGTGGTCGCGCGCGATAGCGGATTTACGCACCGAGTGCGTCCGCGCGCGACGCCAGTACGCTCGCGCCCGTCGACGACGACGTACGGACGACGTGCTGGCTGCCCAGCTGTACGGGCTATATCGGGAGAAGGTGGTCGCCCTGCAGCTGGCCATCAGGCGGGCAAAGGACCAGGCCTGGCGCGATCTCCTCGGCTCTCTGAACCGAGATCCGTGGGGGCGCCCATACAAGATGGCATTGGGACGATTGCGTCCCTGGGCGCCCCCCGTGACGGAGAGCCTGGATCCGGGGCTGCTCGGGCGGGTCGTGGACACTTTATTCCCCGTTAGAGGGGAGGCGTCCCGGCCCGTCCCTGAGCGAGAGGAACATGAGTGGTCCCCGGATCTTGAGGTCGCGCCGGAGGAGATGGCCGGGGTCGTCAAATGGCTCCGGGGCAAGAATACCGCCCCGGGGCCGGACGGTATACCCGGCCGGGTCTGGTTGCTCGCCGCGAGCGTCCTGGGGGAGAGGCTGAGGAGCCTCTACTCTGGGCTCCTGAGGTCGGGGACGTTCCCCGACCTATGGAGAGAAAGTCGGATGGTCCTCTTGAGGAAGGATGGGAGGCCGGGGGATTCTCCCTCCGCGTACCGGCCCATTTGTCTCCTGGATGAGGCGGGCAAGATCTTCGAGAAGATCATTGTTGCCCGCCTCTCCAGACACCTGTCCCGCGACGGCCCAGATCTGGCGGACTGCCAGTTTGGCTTCCGGGAGGGGCGATCGACGGTCGACGCAATCGACCGCCTCAAGTCCCTCTCGGACAATGCCGTGGCAAGGGGCGGGGTGTGCTTGGCGGTGTCCATTGACATCGTCAATGCGTTCAACACGCTGCCCTGGTCCGCCATCAGGGGGGCCCTCGTCGATCACCAGGTGCCTCCCTATCTGAGGCGGGTGATCGGGGCCTACCTGCGGGACAGGTGGGTTGAATACCCGGGCCGGTGCGGGATGATACGGAGGGAAGTGGACCGCGGGGTCCCGCAGGGGTCGGTTTTAGGACCGCTCCTGTGGGACCTGGGTTACAACGCGGTCCTGGAGAAGGCCTCCCTGCCCGACGGTGCCACCCTCGTCTGCTACGCGGACGACACGTTGGTGGTCGCCGTCGGGAGTACCTTCGAGAGGACCATCCGACGAGCAGAGGTGGCGGTGGCAGCCGTCGTCGCGAGGATCCACGATCTGGGGCTGAAAATAGCCCCGGAGAAGGCCGAGGCTGTCTGGTTCCACGGACGGCCTCGGTCTCGGCCACCGGCCAGATCGTGGATCCGGGTTGGAGAAGCCTGCGTAGAGGTGAAGTCCGAGTTGAAATATCTCGGACTGATCCTCGACAGCCGCTGGAGCTTCGATGCGCATATCGACCGTCTCGTCCCCCGAGTCGAAAAGGCGGCGGCCTCTTTGGGCCGCCTGCTGCCCAACCTCGGGGGACCGGGAGATTTGGTGCGCCGCCTATACCTGGGCGTGGTGCGGTCTATGGCCTTATACGGTGCCCCAATATGGGCGCCGTACGTGATGACCAGCCGGCGCGGCACGCTGCTGTTGCGCCGGCTGCAGAGGCGGATGGCCATCCGCCTCATAAGAGGTTACCGCACCACGTCTACCGTGGCGGCGCTTGCTCTGGCGGGAGAACTTCCCTTCGAGCTTCAGGCGGCGGTGCGCGCCTATGTTTATAGGCGCACTAGCATCGCCAGCCGTGCTCGAGGGGCCCCGCCGGAGCGAGAGACGGTCGAGGGCTTCGAGCTCCAGGCCCGGCGACTAACGCTGGCCAGATGGCGTGCCGAGCTTTGCTCCCACGCCGGCGAGCGCGTCCCCGGGGCTCTCCTGCCGCACTTCACCTCGTGGCGGGAGAGACGGCATGGCAGGCTCTCCTACCGAGCGACGCAGGTGTTCACCGGGCATGGCTGCTTCGGTGTCTACCTGTGTCGCATCGGGCGGGAAGCGACGACGGTGTGCCACCATTGTGGCGCGGAGGAAGACTCGGCGCAGCACACGCTGGAGGAATGTCCCGCCTTTTCAGCGCTGCGCCGAGTCCTAAAACGAGAAGTCGGCCACGACCTCGCACTCTCCAGCCTAGTTGGGGCCATGCTGGAGAGCCCGGGGAAGTGGGCGGCAGCAATCTCTTTCTGCGAGGAGGTTATGTC
Organism: Megalopta genalis; assembly: GCF_051020955.1. Lineage (NCBI taxonomy): Eukaryota > Metazoa > Arthropoda > Insecta > Hymenoptera > Halictidae > Megalopta > Megalopta genalis. The sequence continues at coordinate 200,596 of NW_027476110.1, read as the reverse complement.
GCGGAAGGAGGCTGCCGAGCGGGATCGGGAGCTAACCGATCCCGCCCGACGTGCCCGGGGACGGCGTGCGCGCCCACGCCGAGAAACCCCGGGCAGCTGAGAGTAGGCGGGCGGCGGGTGTACCAGAATATGCTGGTTTCATTGCCCGCCGCCCGCCAACAGAGGAGGACGTCCACTGTTGGGAGTGGGGGATAACGAGTCGCCTGAAGGAGGCGAGGGTTAACTGTAATCCTCCTCCAATATACTCGTCGTCCCCCCGGCGGCCGCTGTGATCAGGGCGGGGGCCCTGGTCACCTGTTGCGCGGTCGCCGAGTCGGGGCGGTGCGGGGTGCGACCCCTCGCGCCGCCGAATTTAAATGGATTTTAGGGGGGAGGATTTATCTCCCCCCCGGGACGCGGCCGGCCATCGTTACCATCTTGATGGCCGGCCAGGCGAGGGGGAGCCGCGGTAGTGTTCTTCAAGAGTTCCCGTGGCTCCCCCGTAGAATCGCCAGCGATCGGTCCTGCGTCCTCAGGTCGCCGTGGAGGTTTTAGTGGGTCAAACCCCACACTACCCTCGTCCCGCTCCCCCGGGCGGGGCGGGGGTGTCTGGCGAGCAGATTTCCTCCACGTAAAATAAAAAAAAAAAGGTTATGTCAAGGTTCCCCCCCGTGTCCGCTACCTTGTCGTGGTGGGGGGGCTTCGTGCCCTAATGATCCTCAAGGCTTTGCCGGCGGGGAATTTATTCCCTGGCAGGTTCTACCATACCGGAGTGGCTTGAGGGGAGGGGCCAACTAAAGTCGGACACATACCGTAAACCTGTGGTCATGTTTTACAGGAACGGGGGTCTTGCCTTAACCGGCCGGGCCGCGAGGATGACAACCTCTCTAAAAAATCCCTAGCCCCAAGCAGCGTTGCGCGGTGATGAGGGTGTAGCTGGAGTAAGCGCCAGCTATGGTTGGTGGGTGCACCAATCTTTAGCGGACAACCCCGGGGTACCTGGCGACCCCCGGGTGTATTAGCCTTCCCCGGGTATGGCGGCTCTGCCCGGGGTGACCTTTCTTTCCGACCACACTCGTGGGACCAATTATGGATTCTTTTAAACAAATAACTGGGGAGGGGGGAAACGAGCGTGAGGTGGAGGTGCGCGGTCCTATCGTGCGCCTCAAAAGATGTACAGAGCCGGTGTCGCGGAGGCATTCGGCAACACGCGGCAAAAAGAGGACCGCAGCGGGCCTTGGTGAGTGCGATGAGGGGGAGGAGTCAGATTTCTCTGTCTCCTCAAACCACTCATCGCAGAGTGTCCCGGGCTCGTCGTCAGCGAGGAAGAGAGGACGGCCGCCGACGACCGGCGAATATGTTGGCCTCGCAGAGGCCAAACTTAGGCTGGCCGAGGCTTCGCAGCTGGAGGCCGAGGCAAGGGAGGTGGCGGCGATATTCGACCCGGGTGCCCCCGTGCCGAGACCATCGCGGTCGAGCGTCCCGCTCCCGGACGAGACGGATATCGCGGAAAATTTCCGCAACCGTCCGACGCGGGATGTCGCGGCCGCTATATTGGAGAGCCTGGATGAGGTGACCAGGATCTCCGGTGTGTCAAAGGGGCTGAAGGGCAACTTGGCCCGCGCCCTGAGGGTGGCCGCCTTAAACGGCAGGGTAGGGGTATCCGAGCTGGCAGTGAGATCGGCTACCGACGCCACGCGTGTCCTGGAGGCCGAAAATGCCGTCCTCAGGGGGCAAATGACGGAGCTGCAGGCGGAGGTGGCCCGGCTCCGGCAGGTGGTGGAGACGAGAACGGCTGCTGCCGCAATGCCTCCGCCGCCACGCCCGGGAAAGGGCTCAGTATCGCTACCGATCGTCGGCGCTCGGGATTGCCATCGCTCCGGGCAAGAAAAGTCCTCGCCACCACCTGCGGCTGCGCCCGCAGATTTTCTGGCGCAAATAGGCGCCCTGATAGACGCCAAATTGGCGTCATTCAGGAAGGAGCTCGCGCCGCGAACGGACTCGGCCCTACGATCGGTGGCCCCTGGGCCGTCCGTCCCCTCACAGTCTTCGGACAGGGTGGGGCGGAGGGCGAAGAAGAAGAAGAAAGGTGGGAAAGCTGGGGCGGCTATAGCGGCCCAGACGGAGCCCGCTCGACCGCGTTCAGAATCGGCGCTACCCTCTTCCGCGCCTCCACCCCAGGAGGCGTGGTCCCAGGTGGTTGGCCGGAAGGCCAAAAAGGCGGCTGCCAAGGCCACTGCGGCCGCGAATAAAAAAGGACGGGTGGTCCCGGCGGCCCCCAGGAAGACACCCCTGCCTCCTCGACCGCCACGCACAGCAGCGGTTACCATAACGGTTCCGTCTGGCGTGGACATTACTTACGCGCAGGCGATGGCCACTGCCAGGTCCAAGGTGGACCTGGCAGAAATTGGCATCGCCTCGCTGAGGCCGCGAAGGGCGGTGACTGGGGGGTTAATTTTGGAGGTCCCTGGTACCGATGGGGCCGCCAAGGCCACCGTCCTCGCCACAAAAGTGGCGGAAGCACTGGCAGGCACCGGCGTAAAGGTCGCGCGTCCGGTCAAAAAAGCTGACCTTAGGGTGCGCGGCCTGGTCGATTCGACCACGCCGGCGGAGGTCGCTGCGGCTGTTGCCCGCGTGGGCGGGTGCAGCGAGGGGGACATCAATACCGGCGAAATCCGGTCTTCCCCCTCGGGATTGGGCACCCTCTGGGTCCGATGTCCTGCCGCGGCCGCTCGCAAGGTTGCTGTCGCGGGCCGGATAACCGTCGGCTGGACCCAGGCAGCCGTGGAGGCCCTGAGTGCCCGGCCTCTGCAGTGCTACCGTTGCCTTGGTGTTGGCCACACCAGTCAGCGGTGCACTTCTGCCGAGGATAGGACCGACTGCTGCTATAGATGCGGCAGTCGGGACCATAAGGTGGCAGCCTGTACGGCCACGCCCAATTGTCCGCTTTGTGCGGGCGCGGGCAAGCCGTCTGGTCACCGCCTCGGCAGCCGGGCATGTCCTGCCAGTGTGAGGCGAGGCAAGGTGGGCGGCCAAAGGCCGTCTGCCAGACTTAATAAAAAAGGGAAGGAAACCACGATGGCCAAGGCAGCGACCACCGTGGCCAGCAACGAAAAGGCGGCACCGCCTGATGCTACCGCCGCACCCGCGGGGGCGGATGGGGCCACTAAAGTCCCAGACGCCACCGCATGCGCGGCCGTGACGGCGATGGACACGGCTGTGTAATGGGGCCCCCGGGCCCGATAATACAAGTTAACCTCAACTGCTCGGCCCGAGCGCAGGATCTCCTGTTTCAATGCCTGGCCGAGCGAGGTGCCGGGTTGGCAGTCGTGGCGGAGCCGCACAAGGTCCCCAAACACCCACACTGGATGGGGGACTCGATTGGCTCCGCCGCGATTATTTGGGCTGGGAGGCCGGGGTCCTCTCCGTGCTCGCTTATCGAGCGCGGCTTGGGATACGTGGCCGTTGATTGGGGCGGCACCGCGGTTGTGGCGATATACGCACCTCCAAGGTGGTCCCTCGAAGAGTTTGAGCAGTATCTGGACGGGGTAGGGAGATGCGTCTCCCGCTGCCATCCCCGTCCGGTGCTGGTCCTGGGGGACTTCAATGCCAAGGCCACGGCTTGGGGTTCCCCCGGGACTGACTCGAGGGGCCAGGAGGTGCTGGATTGGGCGGCGGGACTGGAGCTCCGTCTCCTGAACACGGGCTCGGTCCAGACGTGCGTGAGGCATAACGGGGGGTCCATCGTTGACCTTTCGTGGGCAACGCCCCCGGCCGCGCGCCGTATTACGGGGTGGAGAGTGGCGGAAGGGTTCGAGACGTTGTCTGACCACAGATACATAGTTCTCGACCTCTCCGCCGCCCCACCATCGACACCCCGTCGTCGCCCCGCCGATGAGGGTTCGCCTCAGCCGCGGTGGGCGCTGAAGCGCCTCGACCGGGACGCTCTGATGGCGGCAGCCCACGTCGTGGCCTGGCCAGCAACACCGGCCGGGCCAGTCGACGGGAATGGGGAGGCCCATTGGTTCCGGGGAGCAATGACGTCGATTTGCGACGTCGCCATGCCCCGGGCCAGGGTCTTCCCGAGGAAGGCGGTGTACTGGTGGTCGCGCGCGATAGCGGAATTACGCACCGAGTGCGTCCGCGCGCGACGCCAGTACGCTCGCGCCCGTCGACGACGACGTACGGACGGCGTGCTGGCTGCCCAGCTGTACGGGCGATATCGGGAGAAGGTGGTCGCCCTGCAGCTGGCCATCAGGCGAGCGAAGGACCAGGCCTGGCGCGATCTCCTCGGCTCTCTGAACCGAGATCCGTGGGGGCGCCCATACAAGATGGCATTGGGACGATTGCGTCCCTGGGCGCCCCCCGTGACGGAGAGCCTGGATCCGGGGCTGCTCGGGCGGGTCGTGGACGCTTTATTCCCCGTTAGCGGGGAGGCGTCCCGGCCCGTCCCTGAGCCAGAGGAACATGAGTGGTCCCCGGATCTTGAGGTCGCGCCGGAGGAGATGGCCGGGGTCGTCAAATGGCTCCGGGGCAAGAATACCGCCCCGGGGCCGGACGGTATCCCCGGCCGGGTCTGGTTGCTCGCCACGAGCGTCCTGGGGGAAAGGCTGAGGAGCCTCTACTCTGGGCTCCTGAGGTCGGGGACGTTCCCCGACCTATGGAGAGAAAGTCGGATGGTCCTCTTGAGGAAGGATGGGAGGCCGGCGGAATCTCCCTCCGCGTACCGGCCCATTTGTCTCCTGGATGAGGCGGGCAAGATCTTCGAGAAGATCATTGTTGCCCGCCTCTCCAGACACCTGTCCCGCGACGGCCCAGATCTGGCGGACTGCCAGTTTGGCTTCCGGGAGGGGCGATCGACGGTCGACGCTATCGACCGTCTCAAGTCCCTCTCGGACAATGCCGTGGCAAGGGGCGGGGTGTGCTTGGCGGTGTCCATTGACATCGTCAATGCGTTCAACACCCTGCCCTGGTCCGCCATTAGGGGGGCCCTCGTTGATCACCAGGTGCCTCCCTATCTGAGGCGGGTGATCGGGGCCTACCTGCGGGACAGGTGGGTTGAATACCCGGGCCGGTACGGGATGATACGGAGGGAAGTGGACCGCGGGGTCCCGCAGGGGTCCGTTTTAGGACCGCTCCTGTGGGACCTGGGTTACAACGCGGTTCTGGAAAAGTCCTCCCTGCCCGACGGTGCCACCCTCGTCTGCTACGCGGACGACACGTTGGTGGTCGCCGTCGGGAGTACCTTCGAGAGGACCATCCGACGAGCAGAGGTTGCGGTGGCAGCCGTCGTCGCGAGGATCCGCGATCTGGGGCTGAAAATAGCCCCGGAGAAGGCCGAGGCTGTCTGGTTTCACGGACGGCCTCGGTCTCGGCCACCGGCCAGATCGTGGATCCGGGTTGGAGAAGCCTGCGTAGAGGTGAAGTCCGAGTTGAAATATCTCGGACTGATCCTCGACAGCCACTGGTGCTTCGATGCGCATCTCGACCGTCTCGTCCCCCGAGTCGAAAAGGCGGCGGCCTCTTTGGGCCGCCTGCTGCCCAACCTCGGGGGACCGGGAGATTTGGTGCGCCGCCTATACCTGGGCGTGGTGCGGTCTATGGCCTTATACGGTGCCCCAATGTGGGCGCCGTACGTGATGACCAGCCGGCGCAGCACGCTGTTGTTGCGCCGGCTGCAGAGGCGGATGGCCATCCGCCTCATAGGGGGTTACCGCACCACGTCTACCGTGGCGGCGCTTGCTCTGGCGGGAGAACTTCCCTTCGAGCTTCAGGCGGCGGTGCGCGCCTATGTTTATGGGCGCACAAGCATCGCCAGCCGTGCTCGAGGGGCCCCGCCGGAGCGAGAGACGGTCGAGGGCTTCGAGCTCCAGGCCCGGAGACTAGCGCTCGCCAGATGGCGTGCCGAGCTTTGCTCACACGCCGGCGAGCGCGTCCCCGGGGCTCTCCTGCCGCACTTCACCTCGTGGCGGGAGAGACGGCATGGCAGGCTCTCCTACCGAGCGACGCAGGTGTTCACCGGGCATGGCTGCTTCGGTGTCTACCTGTGTCGCATCGGGCGGGAAGCGACGACGGTGTGCCACCATTGTGGCGCGGAGGAAGACTCGGCGCAGCACACGCTGGAGGAATGTCCCGCCTTTACAGCGCTGCGCCGAGTCCTAAAACGAGAAGTCGGCCACGACCTCGCACTCTCCAGCCTAGTTGGGGCCATGCTGGAGGGCCCGGGGAAGTGGGCGGCAGCAATCTCTTTCTGCGGGGAGGTTATGTCGCGGAAGGAGGCTGCCGAGCGGGATCGGGAGCTTACAGATCCCGCCCGACGTGCCCGGGGACGGCGTGCGCGCCCACGCCAAGAAACCCCGGGCAGCTGAGAGTAGGCGGGCGGCGGGTGTACCAGAATATGCTGGTTTCATTGCCCGCCGCCCGCCAACAGACGTCCACTGTTGTGAGTGGGGGATGACGAGTCGCCTGAAGGAGGCGAAGGTTAACTGTGATCCTCCTCCAATATACTCGTCGTCCCCCCGGCGGCCGCTGTGATCAGGGCGGGGGCCCTGGTCACCTATCGCGCGGTCGCCGTGTCGGGGCGGTGCGGGGTGCGACCCCTCGGGCCGCCAAATTTAAATGGATTTAGGGGGGAGGATTATATCTCCCCCGGGACGCGGCCGGCTATCCTTACCATCCTGATGGCCGGCCAGGCGAGGGGGAGCCGCGGTAGTGTTCTTCAAGAGTTCCCGTGGCTCCCCCGTTGAATCGCCAGCGATCGGTCCTGCGTCCTCTGGTCGCCGTGGAGGTTTTAGTGGGTCGATCCCCACACTACCCTCGTCCCGCTCCCCCGGGCGGGGCGGGGGTGTCTGGCGAGCAGATTTCCTCCACGTAAAATAAAAAAAAAAAAAAAAAAAGGTTATGTCAAGGTTATGTCAAGGTTATGTCAAGGTTATGTCAAGGTTATGTCAAGGTTATGTCAAGGTTATGTCAAGGTTATGTCAAGGTTCCCCCCCGTGTCCGCTACCTTGTCGTGGTGGGGGGGCTTCGTGCCCTGATGATCCTCAAGGCTGTGCCGGCGGGGAATTTATTCCCTGGCAGGTTCTACCATGCCGGAGTGGCTTGAGGGGAGGGGCCAACTAAAGTCGGACACATACCGTAAACCTGTGGTCATGTTTTACAGGAACGGGGGTCTTGCCTTAACCGGCCGGGCCGCGAGGATGACAACCTCTCTAAAAAATCCCTAGCCCCAAGCAGTGTTGCGCGGTGAAGAGGGCGTAGCTGGAGTAAGCGCCAGCTATGTTTGGTGGGTGCACCAATCGTTAGCGGACAACCCCGGGGTACCTGGCGACCCCCCGGGCGTATTAGCCTTCCCCGGGTATGGCGGCTCTACCCGGGGTGACCTCCTTTCCGACCACACTCGTGGGATTAAGTATGGAGTCTACTTTTTCACAAACAACCGGGGAGGGGGGAAACGAGCGTGAGGTGGAGGTGCGCGGGCCTATCGTGCGCCTCAAAAGATGCACAGAGCCGGTGTCGCGGAGGCATTCGGCGACACGCGGCAAAAAGAGGACCGCAGCGGGCCTTGGTGAGTGCGATGAGGGGGAGGAGTCAGATTTCTCTGTCTCCTCCCACCACTCATCGCAGAGTGTCCCGGGCTCGTCGTCAGCGAGGAAAAGAGGACGGCCGCCGACGACCGGCGAATATGTTGGCCTCGCAGAGGCCAAACTTAGGCTGGCCGAGGCTTCGCAGCTGGAGGCCGAGGCAAGGGAGGTGGCGGCGATATTCGACCCGGGAGCCCCCGTGCCGAGACCATCGCGGTCGAGCGTCCCGCTCCCGGACGAGACGGATATAGCGGAAAATTTCCGCAACCGTCCAACGCGGGATGTCGCGGCCGCTATATTGGAGAGCCTGGATGAAGTGGCCAGGATCTCCGGCGTGTCAAAGGGGCTGAAGGGCAATTTGGCCCGCGCCCTAAGGGTGGCCGCCTTAAACGGCAGGGTGGGGGTGTCCGAGCTTGCGGTTAGGTCAGCTACCGACGCCACGCGTGCCCTGGAGGCAGAGAATGCCGTCCTCAGGGGGCAAATGACGGAGCTGCGGGCGGAGGTGGCTCGGCTCCGGCAGGTGGTGGAGGCGAGTACGGCTGCTGCCGCAATGCCTCCGCCGCCGCGCCCGGGAGAGGGCTCAGTATCGCCGCCGATCGTCGCCGCCCGGGACTGCCAACGCTCCGGGCAAGAAGAGTCCTCGCCCCCACATGCGACTGCGCCCGCAGATTTTCTGGCGCAGATAAGCGCCCTGATAGACGCCAAATTGGCGTCATTCAGGAGGGAGCTCGCGCCGCGAACGGACTCGGCCCTGCGATCGGTGGCACCTGGGCCGTCCGTCCCCTCACAGTCTTCGGACAGGGTGGGGCGGAAGACGAAGAAGAAGAAGAAAGGTGGGAAAGCTGGGGCGGCTATAGCGGCCCAGACGGAGCCCGCTCGACCGCGAGCAGAATCGGCGCTACCCTCTGCCGCGCCTCCGCCCCAGGAGGCGTGGTCCCAGGTGGTTGGCCGCAAGGCTAAAAAGGCGGCTGCCAAGGCCACTGCGGCGGCGAATAACAAAAAAGGACGGGTGGTCCCGGCGGCCCCCAGGAAGACACCCCTGCCTCCGCGACCGCCACGCACAGCAGCGGTTACCATAACGGTTCCGTCTGGCGTGGACATTACTTACGCGCAGGCGATGGCCACTGCCAGGTCCAAGGTTGACCTGGCAGAAATTGGCATCGCCTCGCTGAGGCCGCGAAGGGCGGTGACTGGGGGGTTAATTTTGGAGGTCCCTGGCACCGATGGGGCCGCCAAGGCCACCGTCCTCGCCACAAAAGTGGCGGAAGCGCTGGCAGGCACCGGCGTAAAGGTCGCGCGTCCGGTCAAAAAAGCTGACCTTAGGGTGCGCGGCCTGGTCGATTCGACCACGCCGGCGGAGGTCGCTGCGGCTGTTGCCCGCGTGGGCGGGTGCAGCGAGGGGGACATCAATACCGGCGAAATCCGGGCTTCCCCCTCGGGATTGGGCACCCTCTGGGTCCGATGTCCTGCCGCGGCCGCTCGCAAGGTTGCTGTCGCGGGCCGGATAACTGTCGGCTGGACCCAGGCAGCCGTGGAGGCCCTGAGTGCCCGGCCCCTGCAGTGTTACCGTTGCCTTGGTGTTGGCCACACCAGTCAGCGGTGCACTTCTGCCGAGGATAGGTCCAACTGCTGCTATAGATGCGGCAGTCGGGACCATAAGGTGGCAGCCTGTACGGCCACGCCCAATTGTCCGCTTTGTGCGGGCGCGGGCAAGCCGTCTGGTCACCGCCTCGGGAGCCGGGCATGTCCTGCCGGTGCGGGGCGAGGCAAGGGGGGCGGCCAAAGGTCGTCTGCCAGATTTAATAAAAAAGGGAAGGGAACCACGATGGCCAAGGCAGCGACCACCGTGGCCAGCAACGAAAAGGCGGCACCTCCTGATGCTACCGCCGCACCCGCGGGGGCGGATGGGACCAATAAAGTCCCAGACGCCACCGCATCCGCGGCCGTGACGGCGATGGACACGGCTGTGTAATGGGGCCCCCGGGCCCGATAATACAAGTTAACCTCAACTGCTCGGCCAGAGCGCAGGATCTCATGTTTCAATGCCTGGCCGAGCGGGGTGCCGGGTTGGCAGTCGTGGCGGAGCCGCACAGGGTCCCCAAACATCCACACTGGATGGGGGACTCGATTGGCTCCGCCGCGATTATTTGGGCTGGGAGGCCGGGGTCCCCGCCGTGCTCGCTTATCGAGCGCGGCCTGGGATACGTGGCCGTTGATTGGGGCGGCACCGCGGTTGTGGCGATATACGCACCTCCAAGGTGGTCCCTCGAAGAGTTTGAGCAGTATCTGGACGGGGTAGGGAGATGCGTCTCCCGCTGCCATCCCCGTCCGGTGCTGGTCCTGGGGGACTTTAATGCCAAGGCCACGGCTTGGGGTTCCCCCGGGACTGATTCGAGGGGCCGGGAGGTGCTGGATTGGGCGGCGGGACTGGAGCTCCGTCTTCTGAACACGGGCTCGGTCCATACGTGCGTGCGGCATAACGGGGGGTCCATCGTTGACCTTTCGTGGGCAACGCCCCCGGCCGCGCGCCGTATTACGGGGTGGAGGGTGGCGGAAGGGGTCGAGACGTTGTCTGACCACAGATACATAGTTCTCGACCTCTCCGGCGCCCCACCATCGACACCCCGTCGTCGCCCCGCCGATGAGGGTTCGCCTCAGCCGCGGTGGGCGCTGAAGCGCCTCGACCAGGACGCTCTGATGGCGGCAGCACACGTCGTGGCCTGGCCAGCAACACCGGCTGGGCCAGTCGACGGGAATGGGGAGGCCCAGTGGTTCCGGGGCGCAATGACGTCGATTTGCGACGTCGCCATGCCCCGGGCCAGGGTCTTCCCGAGGAAGGCGGTGTACTGGTGGTCGCGAGAAATAGCGGAATTACGCACCGAGTGCGTCCGCGCGCGACGCCAGTACGCTCGCGCCCGTCGACGACGACGTACGGACGACGTGCTGGCTGCCCAGCTGTATGGGAGATATCGGGAGAAGGTGGTCGCCCTGCAGCTGGCCATCAGGCGAGCGAAGGACCAGGCCTGGCGCGATCTCCTCGGCTCTCTGAACCGAGATCCGTGGGGGCGCCCATACAAGATGGCATTGGGACGATTACGTCCCTGGGCGCCCCCCGTGACGGAGAGCCTGGATCCGGGGCTGCTCGGGCGGGTCGTGGACGCTTTATTCCCCGTTAGCGGGGAGGCGTTCCGGCCCGTCCCTGAGCCAGAGGAACATGAGTGGTCCCCGGATCTTGAGGTCGCGCCGGAGGAGATGGCCGGGGTCGTCAAATGGCTCCGGGGCAAGAATACCGCTCCGGGGCCAGACGGTATCCCCGGCCGGGTCTGGTTGCTCGCCGCGAGCGTCCTGGGGGAGAGGCTGAGGAGCCTCTACTCTGGGCTCCTGAAGTCGGGGACGTTCCCCGACCTATGGAGAGAAAGTCGGATGGTCCTCTTGAGGAAGGATGGGAGGCCGGGGGATTCTCCCTCCGCGTTCCGGCCCATTTGTCTCCTGGATGAGGCGGGCAAGATCTTCGAGAAGATCATTGTTGCCCGCCTCTCCAGACACCTGTCCCGCGACGGCCCAGATCTGGCGGACTGCCAGTTTGGCTTCCGGGAGCGGCGATCGACGGTCGACGCTATCGACCGTCTCAAGTCCCTCTCGGACAATGCCGTGGCAAGGGGCGGGGTGTGCTTGGCGGTGTCCATTGACATCGTCAATGCGTTCAACACCCTGCCCTGGTCCGCCATTAGGGAGGCCCTCGTCGATCACCAGGTGCCTCCCTATCTGAGGCGGGTGATCGGGGCCTACCTGCGGGACAGGTGGGTTGAATACCCGGGCCGGTACGGGGTGATACGGAGGGAAGTGGACCGCGGGGTCCCGCAGGGGTCCGTTTTAGGACCGCTCCTGTGGGACCTGGGTTACAACGCGGTCCTGGAAAAGGCCTCCCTGCCCGACGGTGCCACCCTCGTCTGCTACGCGGACGACACGTTGGTGGTCGCCGTCGGGAGTACCTTCGAGAGGACCATCCGACGAGCAGAGGTTGCGGTGGCAGCCGTCGTCGCGAGGATCCGCGATCTGGGGCTGAAAATAGCCCCAGAGAAGGCCGAGGCTGTCTGGTTTCACGGACGGCCTCGGTCTCGGCCACCGGCCAGATCGTGGATCCGGGTTGGAGAAGCCTGCGTCGAGGTGAAGTCCGAGTTGAAATATCTCGGACTGATCCTCGACAGCCGCTGGAGCTTCGATGCGCATCTCGACCGTCTCGTCCCCCGAGTCGAAAAGGCGGCGGCCTCTTTGGGCCGCCTGCTGCCCAACCTCGGGGGACCGGGAGATTTGGTGCGCCGCCTATACCTGGGCGTGGTGCGGTCTATGGCCTTATACGGTGCCCCAATCTGGGCGCCGTACGTGATGACCAGCCGGCGCAACACGCTGTTGTTGCGCCGGCTGCAGAGGCGGATGGCCATCCGCCTCATAAGAGGTTACCGCACCACGTCTACCGTGGCGGCGCTTGCTCTGGCGGGAGAACTTCCCTTCGAGCTTCAGGCGGCGGTGCGCGCCTATGTTTATGGGCGCACAAGCATCGCCAGCCGTGCTCGAGGGGCCCCGCCGGAGCGAGAGACGGTCGAGGGCTTCGGGCTCCAGGCCCGGAGACTAGCGCTGGCCAGATGGCGTGCCGAGCTTTGCTCCCACGCCGGCGAGCGCGTCCCCGGGGCTCTCCTGCCGCACTTCACCTCGTGGCGGGAGAGACGGCATGGCAGGCTCTCCTACCGAGCGACGCAGGTGTTCACCGGGCATGGCTGCTTCGGTGTCTACCTGTGTCGCATCGGGCGGGAAGCGACGACGGTGTGCCACCATTGTGGCGCGGAGGAGGACTCGGCGCAGCACACGCTGGAGGAATGTCCCGCCTTTTCAGCGCTGCGCCGAGTCCTAAAACGAGAAGTCGGCCGCGACCTCGCACTCTCCAGCCTAGTTGGGGCCATGCTGGAGGGCCCGGGGAAGTGGGCGGCAGCAATCTCTTTCTGCGAGGAGGTTATGTCGCGGAAGGAGGCTGCCGAGCGGGATCGGGAGCTTACAGATCCCGCCCGACGTGCCCGGGGGCGGCGTGCGCGCCCACGCCGAGAAACCCCGGGCAGCTGAGAGTAGGCGGGCGGCGGGTGTACCAGTACATGCTGGTTTCATTGCCCGCCGCCCGCCAACAGAGGAGGACGTCCACTGTTGGGGATGGGGGATGACGAGTCGCCTGAAGGAGGCGAGGGTTAACTGTAATCCTCCTCCAATATACTCGTCGTCCCCCCGGCGTCCGCTGTGATCAGGGCGGGGGCCCTGGTCACCTATCGCGCGGTCGCCGTGTCGGGGCGGTGCGGGGTGCGACCCCTCGCGCCGCCGAATTTAAATGGATTTAGGGGGGAGGATTATATCTCCCCCGGGACGCGGCCGGCCATCCTTACCATTCTGATGGCCGGCCAGGCGAGGGGGAGCCGCGGTAGTGTTCTTCAAGAGTTCCCGTGGCTCCCCCGTTGAATCGCCAGCGATCGGTCCTGCGTCCTCAGGTCGCCGTGGAGGTTTTAGTGGGTCGATCCCCACACTACCCTCGTCCCGCTCCCCCGGGCGGGGCGGGGGTGTCTGGCGAGCAGATTTCCTCCACGTAAAATAAAAAAAAAAAAAAAAAAAAAAAAAAAGGTTATGTCAAGGTTATGTCAAGGTTATGTCAAGGTTATGTCAAGGTTATGTCAAGGTTATGTCAAGGTTATGTCAAGGTTTGCGGCTGTTGCCCGCGTGGGAGGGTGCAGCGAGGGGGACATCAATACCGGCGAAATCCGGTCTTCCCCCTCGGGATTGGGCACCCTCTGGGTCCGATGTCCTGCCGCGGCCGCCCGCAAGGTTGCTGTCGCGGGCCGGATAACTGTCGGCTGGACCCAGGCAGCCGTGGAGGCCCTGAGTGCCCGGCCTCTGCAGTGTTACCGTTGCCTTGGTGTTGGCCACACCAGTCAGCGGTGCACTTCTGCCGAGGATAGGTCCGACTGCTGCTATAGATGCGGCAGTCGGGACCATAAGGTGGCAGCCTGTACGGGCACGCCCAATTGTCGGCTTTGTGCGGGAGCGGGCAAGCCGTCTGGTCACCGCCTCGGCAGCCGGGCATGTCCTGCCAGTGCGGGGCGAGGCAAGGGAGGCGGCCAAAGGCCGTCTGCCAGATTGAATAAAAAAAGGAGGGAAACCACGATGGCCAAGGCAGCGACCACCGTGGCCAGCAACGGAAAGGCAGCATGGCCTGATGCTACCGCCGCGCCCGCTGGGGCGGATGGGGCCATTAAAGTCCCAGACGCCACCGCATCCGCGGCCGTGACGGCGATGGACACGGCTGTGTAATGGGGCCCCCGGGCCCGATAATACAAGTTAACCTCAACTGCTCGGCCAGAGCGCAGGATCTCCTGTTTCAATGCATGGCCGAGCGGGGTGCCGGGTTGGCAGTCGTGGCGGAGCCGCACAGGGTCCCCAAACATCCACACTGGATGGGGGACTCGATTGGCTCCGCCGCGATTATTTGGGCTGGGAGGCCGGGGTCCCCGCCGTGCTCGCTTATCGAGCGCGGCCTGGGATACGTGGCCGTTGATTGGGGCGGCACCGCGGTTGTGGCGATATACGCACCTCCAAGGTGGTCCCTCGAAGAGTTTGAGCAGTATCTGGACGGGGTAGGGAGATGCGTCTCCCGCTGCCATCCCCGTCCTGTGCTGGTCCTGGGGGACTTCAATGCCAAGGCCACGGCTTGGGGTTCCCCCGGGACTGACTCGAGGGGCCGGGAGGTGCTGGATTGGGCGGCGGGACTGGAGCTCCGTCTCCTGAACACGGGCTCGGTCCATACGTGCGTGCGGCATAACGGGGGGTCCATCGTTGACCTTTCGTGGGCAACGCCCCAGGCCGCGCGTCGTATTACGGGGTGGAGGGTGGCGGAAGGGGTCGAGACGTTGTCTGACCACAGATACATAGTTCTCGACCTCTCCGCCGCCCCACCATCGACACTCCGTCGTCGCCCCGCCGATGAAGGTTCGCCTCGACCGCGGTGGGCGCTGAAGCGCCTCGACCAGGACGCTCTGATGGCGGCGGCCCACGTCATGGCCTGGCCAGCAACACCGGCCGGGCCAGACGACGGGAATGGGGAGGCCCATTGGTTCCGTGGCGCAATGACGTCCATTTGCGACGTAGCCATGCCCCGGGCCAGGGTCTTCCCGAGGAAGGCGGTGTACTGGTGGTCGCGCGCGATAGCGGAGTTACGCACCGAGTGCGTCCGCGCGCGACGCCAGTACGCTCGCGCCCGTCGACGACGACGTACGGACGACGTTCTGGCTGCTCAGCTGTACGGGCGATATCGGGAGAAGGTGGTCGCCCTGCAGCTGGCCATCAGGCGAGCGAAGGACCAGGCCTGGCGCGATCTCCTCGGCTCTCTAAACCGAGATCCGTGGGGGCGCCCATACAAGATGGCATTGGGACGATTGCGTCCCTGGGCGCCCCCCGTGACGGAGAGCCTGGATCCGGGGCTGCTCGGGCGGGTCGTGGACGCTTTATTCCCCGTTAGCGGGGAGGCGTCCCGGCCCGTCCCTGAGCCAGAGGAACATGAGTGGTCCCCGGATCTTGAGGTCGCGCCGGAGGAGATGGCCGGGGTCGTCAAATGGCTCCGGGGCAAGAATACCGCCCCGGGGCCGGACGGTATCCCCGGTCGGGTGTGGTTGCTCGCCGCGAGCGTCCTGGGGGAGAGGCTGAGGAGCCTCTACTCTGGGCTCCTGAGGTCGGGGACGTTCCCCGACCTATGGAGAGAAAGTCGGATGGTCCTCTTGAGGAAGGATGGGAGGCCGGGGGATTCTCCCTCCGCGTACCGGCCCATTTGTCTCCTGGATGAGGCGGGCAAGATCTTCGAGAAGATCATTGTTGCCCGCCTCTCCAGACACCTGTCCCGCGACGGCCCCGATCTAGCGGACTGCCAGTTTGGCTTCCGGGAGGGGCGATCGACGGTCGACGCTATCGACCGTCTCAAGTCCCTCTCGGACAATGCCGTGGCAAGGGGCGGGGTGTGCTTGGCGGTGTCCATTGACATCGTCAATGCGTTCAACACCCTGCCCTGGTCCGCCATTAGGGAGGCACTCGTCGATCACCAGGTGCCTCCCTATCTGAGGCGGGTGATCGGGGCCTACCTGCGGGATAGGTGGGTCGAATACCCGGGCCGGTACGGGATGATACGGAGGGAAGTGGACCGCGGGGTCCCGCAGGGGTCCGTTTTAGGACCGCTCCTGTGGGACCTGGGTTACAACGCGGTCCTGGAGAAGGCCTCCCTGCCCGACGGTGCCACCCTCGTCTGCTACGCGGACGACACGTTGGTGGTCGCCGTCGGGAGTACCTTCGAGAGGACCATCCGACGAGCAGAGGTTGCGGTGGCAGCCGTCGTCGCGAGGATCCGCGATCTGGGGCTGAAAATAGCCCCGGAGAAGGCCGAGGCTGTCTGGTTCCACGGACGGCCTCGGTCTCGGCCACCGGCCAGATCGTGGATCCGGGTTGGAGAAGCCTGCGTAGAGGTGAAGTCCGAGTTGAAATATCTCGGACTGATCCTCGACAGCCGCTGGAGCTTCGATGCGCATCTCGACCGTCTCGTCCCCCGAGTCGAAAAGGCGGCGGCCTCTTTGGGCCGCCTGCTGCCCAACCTCGGGGGACCGGGAGATTTGGTGCCCCGCTTATACCTGGGCGTGGTGCGGTCTATGGCCTTATACGGTGCCCCAATATGGGCGCCGTACGTGATGACCAGCCGGCGCAACACGCTGTTGTTGCGCCGGCTGCAGAGGCGGATGGCCATCCGCCTCATAAGAGGTTACCGCACCACGTCTACCGTGGCGGCGCTTGCTCTGGCGGGAGAGCTTCCCTTCGAGCTTCAGGCGGCGGTGCGCGCCTATGTTTATGGGCGCACGAGCATCGCCAGCCGTGCTCGGGGGGCCCCGCCGGAGCGAGAGACGGTCGAGGGCTTCGAGCTCCAGGCCCGGAGACTAGCGCTCGCCAGATGGCGTGCCGAGCTTTGCTCCCACGCCGGCGAGCGCGTTCCCGGGGCTCTCCTGCCACACTTCACCTCGTGGCGGGAGAGACGGCATGGCAGGCTCTCCTACCGAGCGACGCAGGTGTTCACCGGGCATGGCTGCTTCGGTGTCTACCTGTGTCGCATCGGGCGGGAAGCGACGACGGTGTGCCACCACTGTGGCGCGGAGGAAGACTCGGCGCAGCACACGCTGGAGGAATGTCCCGCCTTTTCAGCGCTGCGCCGAGTCCTAAAACGAGAAGTCGGCCACGACCTCGCACTCTCCAGCCTAGTTGGGGCCATGCTGGAGGGCCCGGGGAAGTGGGCGGCAGCAATCTCTTTCTGCGAGGAGGTTATGTCGCGGAAGGAGGCTGCCGAGCGGGATCGGGAGCTTACAGATCCCGCCCGACGTGCCCGGGGACGGCGTGCGCGCCCACGCCGAGAAACCCCGGGCAGCTGAGAGTAGGCGGGCGGCGGGTGTACCAGTACATGCTGGTTTCATTGCCCGCCGCCCGCCAACAGAGGAGGACTTCCCCTGTTGTGAGTGGGGGATGGCGAGTCGCCTGAAGGAGGCGAGGGCTAATTGTGATCCTCCTCCAACATACTCGTCGTCCCCCCGGCGGCCGCTGTGATCAGGGCGGGGGCCCTGGTCACCTATCGCGCGGTCACCGTGTCGTGGCGGTGCGGGGTGCGACCCCTCGCGCCGCCGAATTTAAATGGATTTTAGGGGGGAGGATTTATTTTATTTCCCCCCGGGACGCGGCCGGGCATCGTTACCATCTTGATGGCCGGCCAGGCGAGGGGGAGCCGCGGTAGTGTTCTTCAAGAGTTCCCGTGGCTCCCCCGTTGAATCGCCAGCGATCGGTCCTGCGTCCTCAGGTCGCCGTGGAGGTTTTAGTGGGTCGATCCCCACACTACCCTCGTCCCGCTCCCCCGGGCGGGGCGGGGGTGTCTGGCGAGCAGATTTCCTCCACGTAAAATAAAAAAAAAAAAAAAAAAAGGTTATGTCAAGGTTATGTCAAGGTTCCCCCCCGTGTCCGCTACCTTGTCGTGGTGGGGGGGCTTCGTGCCCTAATGATCCTCAAGGCTGTGCCGGCGGGGAATTTATTCCCTGGCAGGTTCTACCATGCCGGAGTGGCTTGAGGTGAGGGGCCAACTAAAGTCGGACACATACCGTAAACCTGTGGTCATGTTTTACAGGAACGGGGGTCTTGCCTTAACCGGCCGGGCCGCGAGGATGACAACCTCTCTAAAAAATCCCTAGCCCCAAGCAGTGTTGCGCGGTGAAGAGGGCGTAGCTGGAGTAAGCGCCAGCTATGGTTGGTGGGTGCACCAATCGTTAGCGGACAACCCCGGGGTACCTGGCGACCCCCCGGGCGTATTAGCCTTCCCCGGGTATGGCGGCTCTACCCGGGGTGACCTCCTTTCCGACCACACTCGTGGGATTAAGTATGGAGTCTACTTTTTCACAAACAACCGGGGAGGGGGGAAACGAGCGTGAGGTGGAGGTGCGCGGGCCTATCGTGCGCCTCAAAAGATGCACAGAGCCGGTGTCGCGGAGGCATTCGGCGACACGCGGCAAAAAGAGGACCGCAGCGGGCCTTGGTGAGTGCGATGAGGGGGAGGAGTCAGATTTCTCTGTCTCCTCCCACCACTCATCGCAGAGTGTCCCGGGCTCGTCGTCAGCGAGGAAAAGAGGACGGCCGCCGACGACCGGCGAATATGTTGGCCTCGCAGAGGCCAAACTTAGGCTGGCCGAGGCTTCGCAGCTGGAGGCCGAGGCAAGGGAGGTGGCGGCGATATTCGACCCGGGTGCCCCCGTGCCGAGACCATCGCGGTCGAGCGTTCCGCTCCCGGACGAGACGGATATCGCGGAAAATTTCCGCAACCGTCCGACGCGGGATGTAGCGGCCGCTATATTGGAGAGCCTGGATGAGGTGGCCAGAATCTCCGGTGTGTCAAAGGGGCTGAAGGGCAACTTGGCCCGCGCCCTGAGGGTGGCCGCCTTAAACGGCAGGGTGGGGGTGTCCGAGCTGGCAGTGAGGTCAGCTACCGACGCCACGCGTGTCCTGGAGGCCGAAAATGCCGTCCTCAGGGGGCAAATGACGGAGCTGCAGGCGGAGGTGGCCCGGCTCCGGCAGGTGGTGGAGGCGAGAACGGCTGCTGCCGCAATGCCTCCGCCGCCGCGCCCGGGAGAGGGCTCAGTATCGGCGCCGATCGTCGGCGCCCGGGATTGCCATCGCTCCGGGCAAGAAAAGTCCTCGCCACCACCTGCGGCTGTGCCCGCAGATTTTCTGGCGCAAATAGGCGCCCTGATAGACGCCAAATTGGCGTCATTCAGGAGGGAGCTCGCGCCGCGAACGGACTCGGCCCTGCGATCGGTGGCCCCTGGGCCGTCCGTCCCCTCACAGTCTTCGGACAGGGTGCGGCGGAAGACGAAGCAGAATAAGAAAGTTGGGAAAGCTGGGGCGGCTATAGCGGCCCAGACGGAGCCCGCTCGACCGCGAGCAGAATCGGCGCTACCCTCTGCCGCGCCTCCGCCCCAGGAGGCGTGGTCCCAGGTGGTTGGCCGGAAGGCCAAAAAGGCGGCTGCCAAGGCCACTTCGGCCGCGAATAAAAAAGGACGGGTGGTCCCGGCGGCCCCCAGGAAGACACCCCTGCCTCCTCGACCGCCACGCACAGCAGCGGTTACCATAACGGTTCCGTCTGGCGTGGACATTACTTACGCGCAGGCGATGGCCACTGCCAGGTCCAAGGTGGACCTGGCAGAAATTGGCATCGCCTCGCTGAGGCCGCGAAGGGCGGTGACTGGGGGGTTAATTTTGGAAGTTCCTGGCACCGATGGGGCCGCCAAGGCCACCGTCCTCGCCACAAAAGTGGCGGTAGCGCTGGCAGGCACCGGCGTAAAGGTCGCGCGTCCGGTCAAAAAAGCTGACCTTAGGGTGCGCGGCCTGGTCGATTCGACCACGCCGGCGGAGGTCGCTGCGGCTGTTGCCCGCGTGGGCGGGTGCAGCGAGGGGGACATCAATACCGGCGAAATCCGGTCTTCCCCCTCGGGATTGGGCACCCTCTGGGTCCGATGTCCTGCCGCGGCCGCTCGCAAGGTTGCTGTCGCGGGCCGGATAACCGTCGGCTGGACCCATGCAGCCGTGGAGGCCCTGAGTGCCCGGCCTCTGCAGTGTTACCGTTGCCTTGATGTTGGCCACACCAGTCAGCGGTGCACTTCTGCCGAGGATAGGTCCGACTGCTGCTATAGATGCGGCAGTCGGGACCATAAGGTGGCAGCCTGTACGGCCACGCCCAATTGTCCGCTTTGTGCGGGCGCGGGCAGGCCTTCTGGTCACCGCCTCGGCGGCCGGGCGTGTCCTGTCAGTGCGAGGCGAGGCAAGGTAGGCGGCCAAAGGTCGTCTGCCAGATTCAATAAAAAAGGGAAGGAAACCACGATGGCCAAGGCAGCGACCACCGTGGCCAGCAACGAAAAGGCGGCACCGCCTGATGCTACCGCCGCACCCGTGGGGGCGAATGGGGCCACTAAAGTCCCTGACGCCACCGCATCCGCGGCCGTGACGGCGATGGACACGGCTGTGTAATGGGGCCCCCGGGCCCGATAATACAAGTTAACCTCAACTGCTCGGCCAGAGCGCAGGATCTCCTGTTTCAATGCCTGGCCGAGCGGGGTGCCGGGTTGGCAGTCGTGGCGGAGCCGCACAGGGTCCCCAAACATCCACACTGGATGGGGGACTCGATTGGCTCCGCCGCGATTATTTGGGCTGGGAGGTCGGGGTCCCCGCCGTGCTCGCTTATCGAGCGCGGCCTGGGATACGTGGCCGTTGATTGGGGCGGCACCGCGGTTGTGGCGATATACGCACCTCCAAGGTGGTCCCTCGAAGAGTTTGAGCAGTATCTGGACGGGGTAGGGAGATGCGTCTCCCGCTGCCATCCCCGTCCGGTGCTGGTCCTGGGGGACTTCAATGCCAAGGCCACGGCTTGGGGTTCCCCCGGGACTGATTCGAGGGGCCGGGAGGTGCTGGATTGGGCGGCGGGACTGGAGCTCCGTCTCCTGAACACGGGCTCGGTCCATACGTGCGTGCGGCATAACGGGGGGTCCATCGTTGACCTTTCGTGGGCAACGCCCCCGGCCGCGCGCCGTATTACGGGGTGGAGGGTGGCGGAAGAGGTCGAGACGTTGTCTGACCACAGATACATAGTTCTCGGCCTCTCCGCCGCCCCACCATCGACACCCCGACGTCGCCCCGCCGATGAGGGTTCGCCTCAGCCGCGGTGGGCGCTGAAGCGCCTCGACCAGGACGCTCTGATGGCGGCAGCACACGTCGTGGCCTGGCCAGCAACACCGGCCGGGCCAGTCGACGGGAATGGGGAGGCCCGTTGGTTCCGGGGCGCAATGACGTCGGTTTGCGACGTCGCCATGCCACGGGCCAGGGTCTTCCCGAGGAAGGCGGTGTACTGGTGGTCGCGTGCGATAGCTGAATTACGCACCGAGTGCGTCCGCGCGCGACGCCAGTACGCTCGCGCCCGTCGACGACGACGTACGGACGACGTGCTGGCTGCCCAGCTGTACGGGCGATATCGGGAGAAGGTGGTCGCCCTGCAGCTGGCCATCAGGCGAGCGAAGGACCAGGCCTGGCGCGATCTCCTCGGCTCTCTAAACCGAGATCCGTGGGGGCGCCCATACAAGATGGCATTGGGACGATTGCGTCCCTGGGCGCCCCCCGTGACGGAGAGCCTGGATCCGGGGCTGCTCGGGCGGGTCGTGGACGCTTTATTCCCCGTTAGCGAGGGGCCGTCCCGGCCCGTCCCTGAGCCAGAGGAACATGAGTGGTCCCCGGATCTTGAGGTCGCGCCGGAGGAGATGGCCGGGGTCGTCAAATGGCTCCGGGGCAAGAATACCGCCCCGGGGCCGGACGGTATCCCCGGCCGGGTCTGGTTGCTCGCCACGAGCGTCCTGGGCGAGAGGCTGAGGAGCCTCTACTCTGGGCTCCTGAGGTCGGGGACGTTCCCCGACCTATGGAGAGAAAGTCGGATGGTCCTCTTGAGGAAGGATGGGAGGCCGGGGGATTCTCCCTCCGCGTACCGGCCCATTTGTCTCCTGGATGAGGCGGGCAAGATCTTCGAGAAGATCATTGTTGCCCGCCTCTCCAGGCACCTGTCCCGCGACGGCCCAGATCTGGCGGACTGCCAGTTTGGCTTCCGGGAGGGGCGATCGACGGTCGACGCTATCGTCCGTCTCAAGTCCCTCTCGGACAATGCCGTGGCAAGGGGCGGGGTGTGCTTGGCGGTGTCCATTGACATCGTCAATGCGTTCAACACCCTGCCCTGGTCCGCCATTAGGGGGGCCCTCGTCGATCACCAGGTGCCTCCCTATCTGAGGCGGGTGATCGGGGCCTACCTGCGGGACAGGTGGGTCGAATACCCGGGCCGGTACGGGATGATACGGAGGGAAGTGGACCGCGGGGTCCCGCAGGGGTCTGTTTTAGGACCGCTCCTGTGGGACCTGGGTTACAACGCGGTCCTGGAAAAGGCCTCCCTGCCCGACGGTGCCACCCTCGTCTGCTACGCGGACGACACGTTGGTGGTCGCCGTCGGAAGTACCTTCGAGAGGACCATCCGACGAGCAGAGGTTGCGGTGGCAGCCGTCGTCGCGAGGATCCGCGATCTGGGGCTGAAAATAGCCCCGGAGAAGGCCGAGGCTGTCTGGTTCCACGGACGGCCTCGGTCTCGGCCACCGGCCAGATCGTGGATCCGGGTTGGAGAAGCCTGCGTCGAGGTGAAGTCCCAGTTGAAATATCTCGGACTGATCCTCGACAGCCGCTGGAGCTTCGATGCGCATCTCGACCGTCTCGTCCCCCGAGTCGAAAAGGCGGCGGCCTCTTCGGGCCGCCTGCTGCCCAACCTCGGGGGACCGGGAGATTTGGTGCGCCGCCTATACCTGGGCGTGGTGCGGTCTATGGCCTTATACGGTGCCCCAATCTGGGCGCCGTACGTGATGACCAGCCGGCGCAACACGCTGTTGTTGCGCCGGCTGCAGAGGCGGATGGCCATCCGCCTCATAAGAGGTTACCGCACCACGTCTACCGTGGCGGCGCTTGCTCTGGCGGGAGAACTTCCCTTCGAGCTTCAGGCGGCGGTGCGCGCCTATGTTTATGGGCGCACAAGCATCGCCAGCCGTGCTCGAGGGGCCCTGCCGGAGCGAGAGACGGTCGGGGGCTTCGAGCTCCAGGCCCGGCGACTAGCGCTCGCCAGATGGCGTGCCGAGCTTTGCTCCCACGCCGGCGAGCGCGTCCCCGGGGCTCTCCTGCCGCACTTCACCTCGTGGCGGGAGAGACGGCATGGCAGGCTCTCCTACCGAGCGACGCAGGTGTTCACCGGGCATGGCTGCTTCGGTGTCTACCTGTGTCGCATCGGGCGGGAAGCGACGACGGTGTGCCACCACTGTGGCGCGGAGGAAGACTCGGCGCAGCACACGCTGGAGGAATGTCCCGCCTTTTCAGCGCTGCGCCGAGTCCTAAAACGGGAAGTCGGCCACGACCTCGCACTCTCCAGCCTAGTTGGGGCCATGCTGGAGGGCCCGGGGAAGTGGGCGGCAGCAATCTCTTTCTGCGAGGAGGTTATGTCGCGGAAGGAGGCTGCCGAGCGGGATCGGGAGCTTACAGATCCCGCCCGACGTGCCCGGGGACGGCGTGCGCGCCCGCGCCGAGAAACCCCGGGCAGCTGAGAGTAGGCGGGCGGCGGGTGTACCAGAACATGCTGGTTTCATTGCCCGCCGCCCGCCAACAGAGGAGGACCTCCACTGTTGGGAGTGGGGGATGACGAGTCGTCTGAGGGAGGCGAGTGTTAACTGTGATCCTCCTCCGATATACTCGTCGTCCCCCCGGCGGCCGCTGTGATCAGGGCGGGGGCCCTGGTCACCTATCGCGCGGTCGCCGTGTCGGGGCGGTTCGGGGTGCGACCCCTCGCGCCGCCGAATTTAAATGGATTTTAGGGGGGAGGATTTATTTTATTTCCCCCCGGGACGCGGCCGGCCATCGTTACCATCTTGATGGCCGGCCAGGCGAGGGGGAGCCGCGGTAGTGTTCTTCAAGAGTTCCCGTGGCTCCCCCGTTGAATCGCCAGCGATCGGTTCTGCGTCCTCAGGTCGCCGTGGAGGTTTTAGTGGGTCAAACCCCACACTACCCTCGTCCCGCTCCCCCGGGCGGGGCGGGGGTGTCTGGAGAGCAGATTTCCCTCCACGTAAAATAAAAAAAAAAAAAAAAAGGTTATGTCAAGGTTCCCCCCCGTGTCCGCTACCTTGTCGTGGTGGGGGGGCTTCGTGCCCTAATGATCCTCAAGGCTGTGCCGGCGGGGAATTTATTCCCTGGCAGGTTCTACCATGCCGGAGTGGCTTGAGGTGAGGGGCCAACTAAAGTCGGACACATACCGTAAACCTGTGGTCATGTTTTACAGGAACGGGGGTCTTGCCTTAACCGGCCGGGCCGCGAGGATGACAACCTCTCTAAAAAATCCCTAGCCCCAAGCAGTGTTGCGCGGTGAAGAGGGCGTAGCTGGAGTAAGCGCCAGCTATGGTTGGTGGGTGCACCAATCGTTAGCGGTCAACCCCGGGGTACCTGGCGACCCCCCGGGCGTATTAGCCTTCCCCGGGTATGGCGGCTCTACCCGGGGTGACCTCCTTTCCGACCACACTCGTGGGATTAAGTATGGAGTCTACTTTTTCACAAACAACCGGGGAGGGGGGAAACGAGCGTGAGGTGGAGGTGCGCGGGCCTATCGTGCGCCTCAAAAGATGCACAGAGCCGGTGTCGCGGAGGCATTCGGCGACACGCGGCAAAAAGAGGACCGCAGCGGGCCTTGGTGAGTGCGATGAGGGGGAGGAGTCAGATTTCTCTGTCTCCTCCCACCACTCATCGCAGAGTGTCCCGGGCTCGTCGTCAGCGAGGAAAAGAGGACGGCCGCCGACGACCGGCGAATATGTTGGCCTCGCAGAGGCCAAACTTAGGCTGGCCGAGGCTTCGCAGCTGGAGGCCGAGGCAAGGGAGGTGGCGGCGATATTCGACCCGGGAGCCCCCGTGCCGAGACCATCGCGGTCGAGCGTCCCGCTCCCGGACGAGACGGACATAGCGGAAAATTTCCGCAACCGTCCAACGCGGGATGTCGCGGCCGCTATATTGGAGAGCCTGGATGAAGTGGCCAGGATCTCCGGCGTGTCAAAGGGGCTGAAGGGCAATTTGGCCCGCGCCCTAAGGGTGGCCGCCTTAAACGGCAGGGTGGGGGTGTCCGAGCTTGCGGTTAGGTCAGCTACCGACGCCACGCGTGCCCTGGAGGCAGAGAATGCCGTCCTCAGGGGGCAAATGACGGAGCTGCGGGCGGAGGTGGCTCGGCTCCGGCAGGTGGTGGAGGCGAGAACGGCTGCTGCCGCAATGCCTCCGCCGCCGCGCCCGGGAGAGGGCTCAGTATCGCCGCCGATCGTCGGCACCCGGGATTGCCATCGCTCCTGGCAAGAAAAGTCCTCGCCACCGCCTGCGGCTGCGCCCGCAGATTTTCTGGCGCAAATAGGCGCCCTGATAGACGCCAAATTGGCGTCATTCAGGAAGGAGCTCGCGCCGCGAACGGACTCGGCCCTGCGATCGGTGGCCCCTGGGCCGTCCGTCCCCTCACATTCTTCGGACAGTGTGGGGCGGAGGGCGAAGAAGAAGAAGAAAGGTGGGAAAGCTGGGGCGGCTAAAGCGGCCCAGACGGAGCCCGCTCGACCGCGAGCAGAATTGACCCCACCCTCCGCCGCGCCGCCACCCCAGGAGGCGTGGTCCCAGGTGGTTGGCCGGAAGGCCAAAAAGGCGGCTGCCAAGGCCACTGCGGCCGCGAATAAAAAAGGACGGGTGGTCCCGGCGGCCCCCAGGAAGACACCCCTGCCTCCTCGACCGCCACGCACAGCAGCGGTTACCATAACGGTTCCGTCTGGCGTGGACATTACTTACGCGCAGGCGATGGCCACTGCCAGGTCCAAGGTAGACCTGGCAGAAATTGGCATCGCCTCGCTGCGGCCGCGAAGGGCGGTGACTGGGGGGTTAATTTTGGAGGTCCCTGGCACCGATGGGGCCGCCAAGGCAACCGTCCTCGCCACAAAAGTGGCGGAAGCGCTGGCAGGCACCGGCGTAAAGGTCGCGCGTCCGGTCAAAAAAGCTGACCTTAGGGTGCGCGGCCTTGTCGATTCGACCACGCCGGCGGAGGTCGCTGCGGCTGTTGCCCGCGTGGGCGGGTGCAGCGAGGGGGACATCAATACCGGCGAAATCCGGTCTTCCCCCTCGGGATTGGGCACCCTCTGGGTCCGATGTCCTGCCGCGGCCGCTCGCAAGGTTGCTGTCGCGGGCCGGATAACCGTCGGCTGGACCCAGGCAGCCGTGGAGGCCCTGAGTGCCCGGCCTCTGCAGTGTTACCGTTGCCTTGGTGTTGGCCACACCAGTCAGCGGTGCACTTCTGCCGAGGATAGGTCCGACTGCTGCTATAGATGCGGCAGTCGGGACCATAAGGCGGCAGCCTGTACGGCCACGCCCAATTGTCCGCTTTGTGCGGGCGCGGGCAAGCCGTCTGGTCACCGCCTCGGCAGCCGGGCTTGCCCTGCCAGTGCGGGGCGGGGCAGGGGAGGCGGCCAACGGCCGTCTGCCAGGTATAATAAAAAGGGGAGGGAAACCACGATGGCCAGCAACGAAAAGGTAGCATCGCCTGATGCTACCGCCGCGCCCGCGTGGACGGATGGGGCCACTAAAGTCCCAGACGCCACCGCATGCGCGGCCGTGACGGCGATGGACACGGCTGTGTAATGGGGCCCCCGGGCCCGATAATACAAGTGAACCTCAACTGCTCGGCCAGAGCGCAGGATCTCCTGTTTCAATGCCTGGCCGAGCGGGGTGCCGGGTTGGCAGTCGTGGCGGAGCCGCACAAGGTCCCCAAACATCCACACTGGATGGGGGACTCGATTGGCTCCGCCGCGATTATTTGGGCTGGGAGGCCGGGGTCCCCGCCGTGCTCGGTTATCGAGCGCGGCCTGGGATACGTGGCCGTCGATTGGGGCGGCACCGCGGTTGTGGCGATATACGCACCTCCGAGGTGGTCCCTCGAAGAGTTTGAGCAGTATCTGGACGGGGTAGGGAGATGCGTCTCCCGCTGCCATCCCCGTCCGGTGCTGGTCCTGGGGGACTTCAATGCCAAGGCCACGGCTTGGGGTTCCCCCGGGACTGACTCGAGGGGCCGGGAGGTGCTGGATTGGGCGGCGGGACTGGAGCTCCGTCTCCTGAACACGGGCTCGGTCCATACGTGCGTGCGGCATAACGGGGGGTCCATCGTTGACCTTTCGTGGGCAACGCCCCCGGCCGCGCGCCGTATTACGGGGTGGAGGGTGGCGGAAGGGGTCGAGACGTTGTCTGACCACAGATACATAGTTCTCGACCTCTCCGCCGCCCCACCATCGACACCCCGTCGTCGCCCCGCCGATGAAGGTTCGCCTCAGCCGCGGTGGGCGCTGAAGCTCCTCGACCAGGACGCTCTGATGGCGGCAGCCCACGTCGTGGCCTGGCCAGCAACACCGGCCGGGCCAGTCGACGGGAATGGGGAGGCCCGTTGGTTCCGGGGCGCAATGACGTCGATTTGCGACGTCGCCATGCCCCGGGCCAGGGTCTTCCCGAGGAAGGCGGTGTACTGGTGGTCGCGCGAGATAGCGGAATTACGCACCGAGTGCGTTCGCGCGCGACGCCAGTACGCTCGCGCCCGTCGACGACGACGAACGGACGACGTGCTGGCTGCCCAGCTGTACGGGCTATATCGGGAGAAGGTGGTCGCCCTGCAGCTGGCCATCAGGCGAGCAAAGGACCAGGCCTGGCGCGATCTCCTCGGCTCTCTGAACCGAGATCCATGGGGGCGCCCATACAAGATGGCATTGGGACGATTGCGTCCCTGGGCGCCCCCCGTGACGGAGAGCCTGGATCCGGGGCTGCTCGGGCGGGTCGTGGACGCTTTATTCCCCGTTAGCGGGGAGGCGTCCCGGCCCGTCCCTGAGCCAGAGGAACATGAGTGGTCCCCGGATCTTGAGGTCGCGCCGGAGGAGATGGCCGGGGTCGTTAAATGGCTCCGGGGCAAGAATACCGCCCCGGGGCCTGACGGTATCCCCGGCCGGGTCTGGTTGCTCGCCACAAGCGTCCTCGGGGAGAGGCTGAGGAGTCTCTACTCTGGGCTCCTGAGGTCGGGGACGTTCCCCGACCTATGGAGAGAAAGTCGGATGGTCCTCTTGAGGAAGGATGGGAGGCCGGGGGATTCTCCCTCCGCGTACCGGCCCATTTGTCTCCTGGATGAGGCGGGCAAGATCTTCGAGAAGATCATTGTTGCCCGCCTCGCCAGACACCTGTCCCGCGACGGCCCCGATCTAGCGGACTGCCAGTTTGGCTTCCGGGAGGGGCGATCGACGGTCGACGCTATCGACCGTCTCAAGTCCCTCTCGGACAATGCCGTGGCAAGGGGCGGGGTGTGCTTGGCGGTGTCCATTGACATCGTCAATGCGTTCAACACCCTGCCCTGGTCCGCCATTAGGGAGGCCCTCGTCGATCACCAGGTGCCTCCCTATCTGAGGCGGGTGATCGGAGCCTACCTGCGGGACAGGTGGGTCGAATACCCGGGCCGGTGCGGGATGATACGGAGGGAAGTGGACCGCGGGGTCCCGCAGGGGTCCGTTTTAGGACCGCTCCTGTGGGACCTGGGTTACAACGCGGTCCTGGAGAAGGCCTCCCTGCCCGACGGTGCCACCCTCGTCTGCTACGCGGACGACACGTTGGTGGTCGCCGTCGGGAGTACCTTCGAGAGGACCATCCGACGAGCAGAGGTTGCGGTGGCAGCCGTCGTCGCGAGGATCCGCGATCTGGGGCTGAAAATAGCCCCGGAGAAGGCCGAGGCTGTCTGGTTTCACGGACGGCCTCGGTCTCGGCCACCGGCCAGATCGTGGATCCGGGTTGGAGAAGCCTGCGTCGAGGTGAAGTCCGAGTTGAAATATCTCGGACTGATCCTCGACAGCCGCTGGAGCTTCGATGCGCATCTCGACCGTCTCGTCCCCCGAGTCGAAAAGGCGGCGGTCTCTTTGGGCCGCCTGCTGCCCAACCTCGGGGGACCGGGAGATTTGGTGCGCCGCCTATACGTGGGCGTGGTGCGGTCTATGGCCTTATACGGTGCCCCAATATGGGCGCCGTACGTGATGACGAGCCGGCGCAACACGCTGTTGTTGCGCCGGCTGCACAGGCGGATGGCCATCCGCCTCATAAGAGGTTACCGCACCACGTCTACCGTGGCGGCGCTTGCTCTGGCGGGAGAACTTCCCTTCGAGCTTCAGGCGGCGGTGCGCGCCTATGTTTATAGGCGCACAAGCATCTCCAGCCGTGCTCGAGGGGCCCCGCCGGAGCGAGAGACGGTCGAGGGCTTCGAGCTCCAGGCCCGGCGACTAGCGCTCGCCAGATGGCGTGCCGAGCTTTGCTCCCACGCCGGCGAGCGCGTCCCCGGGGCTCTCCTGCCGCACTTCACCTCGTGGCGGGAGAGACGGCATGGCAGGCTCTCCTACCGAGCGACGCAGGTGTTCACCGGGCATGGCTGCTTCGGTGTCTACCTGTGTCGCATCGGGCGGGAAGCGACGACGGTGTGCCACCATTGTGGCGCGGAGGAAGACTCGGCGCAGCACACGCTGGAGGAATGTCCCGCCTTTTCAGCGCTGCGCCGAGTCCTAAAACGGGAAGTCGGTCACGACCTCGCACTCTCCAGCCTAGTTGGGGCCATGCTGGAGGGCCCGGGGAAGTGGGCGGCAGCAATCTCTTTCTGCGAGGAGGTTATGTCGCGGAAGGAGGCTGCCGAGCGGGATCGGGAGCTTACAGATCCCGCCCGACGTGCCCGGGGACGGCGTGCGCGCCCACGCCGAGAAACCCCGGGCAGCTGAGAGTAGACGGGCGGCGGGTGTACCAGAATATGCTGGTTTCATTGCCCGCCGCCCGCCAACAGAGGAGGACCTCCACTGTTGGGAGTGGGGGATGACGAGTCGCCTGAGGGAGGCGAGGGTTAACTTTGATCCCCCTCCAATATACTCGTCGTCCCCCCGGCGGCCGCTGTGTGATCAGGGCGGGGGCCCTGGTCACCTATCACGCGGTCGCCGTGTCGGGGCGGTGCGGGGTGCGACCCCTCGCGCCGCCGAATTTAAATGGATTCTAGGGGGGAGGATTTATTTCCCCCCGGGACGCGGCCGGCCATCGTTACCATCTTGATGGCCGGCCAGGCGAGGGGGAGCCGCGGTAGTGTTCTGCAAGAGTTCCCGTGGCTCCTCCGTTGAATCGCCAGCGATCGGTACTGCGTCCTCAGGTCGCCGTGGAGGTTTTAGTGGGTCAAACCCCACACTACCCTCGCCTCGCTCCCCCGGGCGGGGCGGGGGTGTCTGGCGAGCAGATTTCCTCCACGTAAAATAAAAAAAAAAAAAAAAAAAAAAAAAGGTTATGTCAAGGTTATGTCAAGGTTATGTCAAGGTTATGTCAAGGTTCACGACCTCGCACTCTCCAGCCTAGTTGGGGCCATGCTGGAGAGCCCGGGGAAGTGGGCGGCAGCAATCTCTTTCTGCGAGGAGGTTATGTCGCGGAAGGAGGCTGCCGAGCGGGATCGGGAGCTTACAGATCCCGCCCGACGTGCCCGGGGACGGCGTGCGCGCCCACGCCGAGAAACCCCGGGCAGCTGAGAGTAGGCGGGCGGCGGGTGTACCAGAATATGCTGGTTTCATTGCCCGCCGCCCGCCAACAGAGGAGGACGTCCACTGTTGGGAATGGGGGATGACGAGTCGCCTGAGGAGGCGTGGGTTAACTGTGATCCTCCTCCAATATACTCGTCGTCCCCCCGGCGGCCGCTGTGATCAGGGCGGGGGCCCTGGTCACCTGTCGCGCGGTCGCCGAGTCGGGGCGGTGCGGGGTGCGACCCCTCGCGCCGCCGAATTTAAATGGATTTTAGGGGGGAGGATTTATCTCCCCCCGGGACGCGGCCGGCCATCGTTACCATCTTGATGGCCGGCCAGGCGAGGGGGAGCCGCGGTAGTGTTCTTCAAGAGTTCCCGTGGCTCCCCCGCTGAATCGCCAGCGATCGGTCCTGCGTCCTCAGGTCGCCGTGGAGGTTTTAGTGGGTCAAACCCCACACTACCCTCGTCCCGCTCCCCCGGGCGGGGCGGGGGTGTCTGGAGAGCAGATTTCCTCCACGTAAAATAAAAAAAAAAAAAAAGGTTATGTCAAGGTTCCCCCCCGTGTCCGCTACCTTGTCGTGGTGGGGGGGCTTCGTGCCCTAATGATCCTCAAGGCTGTGCCGGCGGGGAATTTATTCCCTGGCAGGTTCTACCATGCCGGAGTGGCTTGAGGTGAGGGGCCAACTAAAGTCGGACACATACCGTAAACCTGTGGTCATGTTTTACAGGAACGGGAGTCTTGCCTTAACCGGCCGGGCCGCGAGGATGACAACCTCTCTAAAAAATCCCTAGCCCCAAGCAGTGTTGCGCGGTGACGAGGGTGTAGCTGGAGTAAGCGCCAGCTATGGTTGGTGGGTGCACCAATCTTTAGCGGACAACCCCGGTGTACCTGGCGACCCCCGGGTGTATTAGCCTTCCCCGGGTATGGCGGCTCTGCCCGGGGTGACCTTCTTTCCGACCACACTCGTGGGACCAATTATGGATTCTTTTTCACTAACAACCGGGGAGGGGGGAAACGAGCGTGAGGGGGAGGTGCGCGGGCCTATCGTGCGCCTCAAGAGATGTACAGAGCCGGTGTCGCGGAGGCATTCTGCAACACGCGGCAAAAAGAGGACCGCAGCGGGCCTTGGTGAGTGCGATGACGGGGAGGAGTCAGATTTCTCTGTCTCCTCCCACCACTCATCGCAGAGTGTCGCGGGCTCGTCGTCAGCGAGGAAAAGAGGACGGCCGCCGACGACCGGCGAATATGTTGGCCTCGCAGAGGCCAAACTTAGGCTGGCCGAGGCTTCGCAGCTGGAGGCCGAGGCAAGGGAGGTGGCGGCGATATTCGACCCGGGAGCCCCCGTGCCGAGACCATCGCGGTCGAGCGTCCCGCTCCCGGACGAGACGGATATAGCGGAAAATTACCGCAACCGTCCAACGCGGGATGTCGCGGCCGCTATATTGGAGAGCCTGGATGAAGTGGCCAGGATCTCCGGCGTGTCAAAGGGGCTGAAGGGCAATTTGGCCCGCGCCCTAAGGGTGGCCGCCTTAAACGGCAGGGTGGGGGTGTCCGAGCTTGCGGTTAGGTCAGCTACCGACGCCACGCGTGCCCTGGAGGCAGAGAATGCCGTCCTCAGGGGGCAAATGACGGAGCTGCGGGCGGAGGTGGCTCGGCTCCGGCAGGTGGTGGAGGCGAGTACGGCTGCTGCCGCAATGCCTCCGCCGCCGCGCCCGGGAGAGGGCTCAGTATCGCCGCCGATCGTCGCCGCCCGGGACTGCCAACGCTCCGGGCAAGAAAAGTCCCCGCCCCCACATGCGACTGCGCCCGCAGATTTTCTGGTGCAGATAAGCGCCCTGATAGACGCCAAATTGGCGTCATTCAGGAGGGAGCTCGCGCCGCGAACGGACTCGGCCCTGCGATCGGTGGCACCTGGGCCGTCCGTCCCCTCACAGTCTTCGGACAGGGTGGGGCGGAAGACGAAGAAGAAGAAGAAAGGTGGGAAAGCTGGGGCGGCTATAGCGGCCCAGACGGAGCCCGCTCGACCGCGAGCAGAATCGGCGCTACCCTCTGCCGCGCCTCCGCCCCAGGAGGCGTGGTCCCAGGTGGTTGGCCGCAAGGCTAAAAAGGCGGCTGCCAAGGCCACTGCGGCGGCGAATAATAAAAAAGGACGGGTGGTCCCGGCGGCCCCCAGGAAGACACCCCTGCCTCCGCGACCGCCACGCACAGCAGCGGTTACCATAACGGTTCCGTCTGGCGTGGACATTACTTACGCGCAGGCGATGGCCACTGCCAGGTCCAAGGTGGACCTGGCAGAAATTGGCATCGCCTCGCTGAGGCCGCGAAGGGCGGTGACTGGGGGGTTAATTTTGGAAGTCCCTGGCACCGATGGGGCCGCCAAGGCCACCGTCCTCGCCACAAAAGTGGCGGAAGCGCTGGCAGGCACCGGCGTAAAGGTCGCGCGTCCGGTCAAAAAAGCTGACCTTAGGGTGCGCGGCCTGGTCGATTCGACCACGCCGGCGGAGGTCGCTGCGGCTGTTGCCCGCGTGGGCGGGTGCAGCGAGGGGGACATCAATACCGGCGAAATCCGGTCTTCCCCCTCGGGATTGGGCACCCTCTGGGTCCGATGTCCTGCCGTGGCCGCTCGCAAGGTTGCTGTCGCGGGCCGGATAACCGTCGGCTGGACCCATGCAGCCGTGGAGGCCCTGAGTGCCCGGCCTCTGCAGTGTTACCGTTGCCTTGATGTTGGCCACACCAGTCAGCGGTGCACTTCTGCCGAGGATAGGTCCGACTGCTGCTATAGATGCGGCAGTCGGGACCATAAGGTGGCAGCCTGTACGGCCACGCCGAATTGTCCGCTTTGTGCGGGCGCGGGCAGGCCTTCTGGTCACCGCCTCGGCGGCCGGGCGTGTCCTGTCAGTGCGAGGCGAGGCAAGGTAGGCGGCCAAAGGTCGTCTGCCAGATTCAATAAAAAAGGGAAGGAAACCACGATGGCCAAGGCAGCGACCACCGTGGCCAGCAACGGAAAGGCAGCATCGCCTGATGCTACCGCCGCGCCCGCGGGGGCGGATGGGGCCACTAAAGTCCCAGACGCCACCGCAACCGCGGCCGTGACGGCGATGGACACGGCTGTGTAATGGGGCCCCCGGGCCCGATAATACAAGTTAACCTCAACTGCTCGGCCAGAGCGCAGGATCTCCTGTTTCAATGCCTGGCCGAGCGGGGTGCCGGGTTGGCAGTCGTGGCGGAGCCGCACAGGGTCCCCAAACATCCACACTGGATGGGGGACTCGATTGGCTCCGCCGCGATTATTTGGGCTGGGAGGTCGGGGTCCCCGCCGTGCTCGCTTATCGAGCGCGGCCTGGGATACGTGTCCGTTGATTGGGGCGGCACCGCGGTTGTGGCGATATACGCACCTCCAAGGTGGTCCCTCGAAGAGTTTGAGCAGTATCTGGACGGGGTAGGGAGATGCGTCTCCCGCTGCCATCCCCGTCCGGTGCTGGTCCTGGGGGACTTCAATGCCAAGGCCACGCCTTGGGGTTCCCCCGGGACTGATTCGAGGGGCCGGGAGGTGCTGGATTGGGCGGCGGGACTGGAGCTCCGTCTCCTGAACACGGGCTCGGTCCATACGTGCGTGCGGCATAACGGGGGGTCCATCGTTGACCTTTCGTGGGCAACGCCCCCGGCCGCGCGCCGTATTACGGGGTGGAGGGTGGCGGAGGGGGTCGAGACGTTGTCTGACCACAGATACATAGTTCTCGACCTCTCCTCCGCCCCACCATCGACACCCCGTCGTCGCACCGCCGATGAGGGTTCGCCTCAGCCGCGGTGGGCGCTGAAGCGCCTCGACCAGGACGCTCTGATGGCGGCAGCACACGTCGTGGCCTGGCCAGCAACACCGGCCGGGTCAGTCGACGGGAATGGGGAGGCCCATTGGTTCCGGGGCGCAATGACGTCGATTTGCGACGTCGCCATGCCCCGGGCCAGGGTCTTCCCGAGGAAGGCGGTGTACTGGTGGTCGCGCGCGATAGCGGAATTACGCACCGAGTGCGTCCGCGCGCGACGCCTGTACGCTCGCGCCCGTCGACGACGACGTACGGACGACGTGCTGGCTGCCCAGCTGTACGGGCGATATCGGGAGAAGGTGGTCGCCCTGCAGCTGGCCATCAGGCGAGCGAAGGACCAGGCCTGGCGCGATCTCCTCGGCTCTCTGAACCGAGATCCGTGGGGGCGCCCATACAAGATGGCATTGGGACGATTACGACCCTGGGCGCCACCCGTGACGGAGAGCCTGGATCCGGAGCTGCTCGGGCGGGTCGTGGACGCTTTATTCCCCGTTAACGGGGAGGTGTCCCGGCCCGTCCCTGAGCCAGAGGAACATGAGTGGTCCCCGGATCTTGAGGTCGCGCCGGAGGAGATGGCCGCGGTCGTCAAATGGCTCCGGGGCAAGAATACCGCCCCGGGACCGGACGGTATCCCCGGCCGGGTCTGGTTGCTCGCCGCGAGCGTCCTGGGGGAGAGGCTGAGGAGCCTCTACTCTGGGCTCCTGAGGTCGGGGACGTTCCCCGACCTATGGAGAGAAAGTCGGATGGTCCTCTTGAGGAAGGATGGGAGGCCGGGGGATTCTCCCTCCGCGTACCGGCCCATTTGTCTCCTGGATGAGGCGGGCAAGATCTTCGAGAAGATCATTGTTGCCCGCCTCTCCAGACACCTGTCCCGCGACGGCCCAGATCTGGCGGACTGCCAATTTGGCTTCCGGGAGGGGCGATCGACGGTCGACGCTATCAACCGTCTCAAGTCCCTGTCGGACAATGCCGTGGCAAGGGGCGGGGTGTGCTTGGCGGTGTCCATTGACATCGTCAATGCGTTCAACACCCTGCCCTGGTCCGCCATTAGGGAGGCCCTCGTCGATCACCAGGTGCCTCCCAATCTGAGGCGGGTGATCGGGGCCTACCTGCGGGACAGGTGGGTCGAATACCCGGGCCGGCACGGGATGATACGGAGGGAAGTGGACCGCGGGGTCCCGCAGGGGTCCGTTTTAGGACCGCTCCTGTGGGACCTTGGTTACAACGCGATCCTGGAGAAGGCCTCCCTGCCCGACGGTGCCACCCTCGTCTGCTACGCGGACGACACGTTGGTGGTCGCCGTTGGGAGTACCTTCGAGAGGACCATCCGACGAGCAGAGGTTGCGGTGGCAGCCGTCGTCGCGAGGATCCGCGATCTGGGGCTGAAAATAGCCCCGGAGAAGGCCGAGGCTGTCTGGTTTCACGGACGGCCTCGGTCTCGGCCACCGGCCAGATCGTGGATCCGGGTTGGAGAAGCCTGCGTCGAGGTGAAGTCCGAGTTGAAATATCTCGGACTGATCCTCGACAGCCGCTGGAGCTTCGATGCGCATCTCGACCGTCTCGTCCCCCGAGTCGAAAAGGCGGCTGCCTCTTTGGGCCGCCTGCTGCCCAACCTCGGGGGACCGGGAGATTTGGTGCGCCGCCTATACCTGGGCGTGGTGCGGTCTATGGCCTTATACGGTGCCCCAATATGGGCGCCGTACGTGATGACGAGCCGGCGCAACACGCTGTTGTTGCGCCGGCTGCAGAGGCGGATGGCCATCCGCCTCATAAGAGGTTACCGCACCACGTCAACCGTGGCGGCGCTTGCTCTGGCGGGAGAACTTCCCTTCGAGCTTCAGGCGGCGGTGCGCGCCTATGTTTATGGGCGCACAAGCATCGCCAGCCGTGCTCGAGGGGCCCCGCCGGAGCGAGAGACGGTCGAGGGCTTCGAGCTCCAGGCCCGGCGACTAGCGCTCGCCAGATGGCGTGCCGAGCTTTGCTCCCACGCCGGCGAGCGCGTCCCCGGGGCTCTCCTGCCGCACTTCACCTCGTGGCGGGAGAGACGGCATGGCAGGCTCTCCTACCGAGCGACGCAGGTATTCACCGGGCATGGCTGCTTCGGTGTCTACCTGTGTCGCATCGGGCGGGAAGCGACGACGGTGTGCCACCATTGTGGCGCGGAGGAA
This sequence comes from Megalopta genalis, assembly GCF_051020955.1. Classification (NCBI taxonomy): domain Eukaryota; kingdom Metazoa; phylum Arthropoda; class Insecta; order Hymenoptera; family Halictidae; genus Megalopta; species Megalopta genalis. Next base: position 164,266 of record NW_027476110.1, on the reverse strand, counting down.
GACTCGGCGCAGCACACGCTGGAGGAATGTCCCGCCTTTTCAGCGCTGCGCCGAGTCCTAAGACGAGAAGTCGGCCACGACCTCGCACTCTCCAGCCTAGTTGGGGCCATGCTGGAGGGCCCGGGGAAGTGGGCGGCAGCAATCTCTTTCTGCGAGGAGGTTATGTCGCGGAAGGAGGCTGCCGAGCGGGATCGGGAGCTTACAGATCCCGCCCGACGTGCCCGGGGACGGCGTGCGCGCCCACGCCGAGAAACCCCGGGCAGCTGAGAGTAGGCGGGCGGCGGGTGTACCAGAACATGCTGGTTTCATTGCCCGCCGCCCGCCAACAGAGGAGGACCTCCACTGTTGGGAGTGGGGGATGACGAGTCGCCTGAAGGAGGCGAGGGTTAACTGTAATCCTCCTCCAATATACTCGTCGTCCCCCCGGCGGCCGCTGTGATCAGGGCGGGGGCCCTGGTCACCTATCGCGCGGTCGCCGTGTCGGGGCGGTGCGGGGTGCGACCCCTCGCGCCGCCGAATTTAAATGGATTTTAGGGGGGAGGAGTTATTTTATTTCCCCCCGGGACGCGGCCGGCCATCGTTACCATCCTGATGGCCGGCCAGGCGAGGGGGGGCCGCGGTAGTGTTCTTCAAGAGTTCCCGTGGCTCCCCCGTTGAATCGCCAGCGATCGGTCCTGCGTCCTCAGGTCGCCGTGGAGGTTTTAGTGGGTCAAACCCCACACTACCCTCGTCCCGCACCCCCGGGCGGGGCGGGGGTGTCTGGCGAGCAGATTTCCTCCACGTAAAATAAAAAAAAAAAAAAAAAAAAAAAAAAAAAAAAAAAAGGTTATGTCAAGGTTATGTCAAGGTTCCCCCGGGACTGACTCGAGGGGCCAGGAGGTGCTTGATTGGGCGGCGGGACTGGAGCTCCGTCTCCTGAACACGGGCTCGGTCCATACGTGCGTGCGGCATAACGGGGGGTCCATCGTTGACCTTTCGTGGGCAACGCCCCCGGCCGCGCGCCGTATTACGGGGTGGAGGGTGGCGGAAGGGGTCGAGACGTTGTCTGACCACAGATACATAGTTCTCGATCTCTCCGCCGCCCCCCCATCGACACCCCGTCGTCGCCCCGCCGATGAAGGTTCGCCTCAGCCGCGGTGGGCGCTGAAGCGCCTCGACCAGGACGCTCTGATGGCGGCAGCACACGTCGTGGCCTGGCCAGCAACACCGGCCGGGCCAGTCGACGGGAATGGGGAGGCCCGTTGGTTCCGGGGCGCAATGACGTCGGTTTGCGACGTCGCCATGCCCCGGGCCAAGGTCTTCCCGAGGAAGGCGGTGTACTGGTGGTCGCGCGAAATAGCGGAATTACGCACCGAGTGCGTCCGCGCGCGACGCCAGTACGCTCGCGCCCGTCGACGACGACGTACGGACGACGTGCTGGCTGCCCAGCTGTATGGGAGATATCGGGAGAAGGTGGTCGCCCTGCAGCTGGCCATCAGGCGAGCGAAGGACCAGGCCTGGCGCGATCTCCTCGGCTCTCTGAACCGAGATCCGTGGGGGCGCCCATACAAGATGGCATTGGGACGATTACGTCCCTGGGCGCCCCCCGTGACGGAGATCCTGGATCCGGGGCTGCTCGGGCGGGTCGTGGGCGCTTTATTCCCCGTTAGCGAGGAGGCGTCCCGGCCCGTCCCTGAGCCAGAGGAACATGAGTGGTCCCCGGATCTTGAGGTCGCGCCGGCGGAGATGGCCGCGGTCGTCAAATGGCTCCGGGGCAAGAATACCGCCCCGGGGCCGGACGGTATCCCCGGCCGGGCCTGGTTGCTCGCCGCGAGCGTCCTGGGGGAGAGGCTGAGGAGCCTCTACTCTGGGCTCCTAAGGTCGGGGACGTTCCCCGACCTATGGAGAGAAAGTCGGATGGTCCTCTTGAGGAAGGATGGGAGGTCGGGGGATTCTCCCTCCGCGTACCGGCCCATTTGTCTCCTGGATGAGGCGGGCAAGATCTTCGAGAAGATCATTGTTGCCCGCCTCTCCAGACACCTGTCCCGCGACGGCCCAGATCTGGCGGACTGCCAGTTTGGCTTCCGGGAGGGGCGATCGACGGTCGACGCAATCGACCGCCTCAAGTCCCTCTCGGACAATGCCGTGGCAAGGGGCGGGGTGTGCTTGGCGGTGTCCATTGACATCGTCAATGCGTTCAACACCCTGCCCTGGTCCGCCATTAGGGAGGCCCTCGTCGATCACCAGGTGCCTCCCTATCTGAGGCGGGTGATCGGGGCCTACCTGCGGGACAGGTGGGTTGAATACCCGGGCCGGTGCGGGATGATACGGAGGGAAGTGGACCGCGGGGTCCCGCAGGGTTCCGTTTTAGGACCGCTCCTGTGGGACCTGGGTTACAACGCGGTCCTGGAGAAGGCCTCCCTGCCCGACGGTGCCACCCTCGTCTGCTACGCGGACGACACGTTGGTGGTCGCCGTCGGGAGTACCTTCGAGAGGACCATCCGACGAGCAGAGGTTGCGGTGGCAGCCGTCGTCGCGAGGATCCGCGATCTGGGGCTGAAAATAGCCCCGGAGAAGGCCGAGGCTGTCTGGTTTCACGGACGGCCTCGGTCTCGGCCACCGGCCAGATCGTGGATCCGGGTTGGAGAAGCCTGCGTCGAGGTGAAGTCCGAGTTGAAATATCTCGGACTGATCCTCGACAGCCACTGGTGCTTCGATGCGCATCTCGACCGTCTCGTCCCCCGAGTCGAAAAGGCGGCGGCCTCTTTGGGCCGCCTGCTGCCCAACCTCGGGGGACCGGGAGATTTGGTGCGCCGCCTATACCTGGGCGTGGTGCGGTCTATGGCCTTATACGGTGCCCCAATATGGGCGCCGTACGTGATGACCAGCCGGCGCAACACGCTGTTGTTGCGCCGGCTGCAGAGGCGGATGGCTATCCGCCTCATAAGAGGTTACCGCACCACGTCTACCGTGGCGGCGCTTGCTCTGGCGGGAGAACTTCCCTTCGAGCTTCAGGCGGCGGTGCGCGCCTATGTTTATAGGCGCACTAGCATCGCCAGCCGTGCTCGAGGGGCCCCGCCGGAGCGAGAGACGGTCGAGGGCTTCGGGCTCCAGGCCCGGCGACTAGCGCTCGCCAGATGGCGTTCCGAGCTTTGCTCCCACGCCGGCGAGCGCGTCCCCGGGGCTCTCCTGCCGCACTTCACCTCGTGGCGGGAGAGACGGCATGGCAGGCTCTCCTACCGAGCGACGCAGGTGTTCACCGGGCATGGCTGCTTCGGTGTCTACCTGTGTCGCATCGGGCGGGAAGCGACGACGGTGTGCCACCATTGTGGCGCGGAGGAAGACTCGGCGCAGCACACGCTGGAGGAATGTCCCGCCTTTTCAGCGCTGCGCCGAGTCCTAAAACGGGAAGTCGGTCACGACCTCGCACTCTCCAGCCTAGTTGGGGCCATGCTGGAGAGCCCGGGGAAGTGGGCGGCAGCAATCTCTTTCTGCGAGGAGGTTATGTCGCGGAAGGAGGCTGCCGAGCGGGATCGGGAGCTAACAGATCCCGCCCGACGTGCTCGGGGACGGCGTGCGCGCCCACGCCGAGAAACCCCGGGCAGCTGAGAGTAGGCGGGCGGCGGGAGTACCAGTACATGCTGGTTTCATTGCCCGCCGCCCGCCAACATAGGAGGACCTCCCCTGTTGTGAGTGGGGGATGGCGAGTCGCCTGAAGGAGGCGAGGGCTAATTGTGATCCTCCTCCAACATACTCGTCGTCCCCCCGGCGGCCGCTGTGATCAGGGCGGGGGCCCTGGTCACCTATCGTGCGGTCGCCGTGTCGGGGCGGTGCGGGGTGCGACCCCTCGCGCCGCCGAATTCAAATGGATTTTAGGGGGGAGGATTTATTTTATTTCCCCTCGGGACGCGGCCGGCCATCGTTACCATCTTGATGGCCGGCCAGGCGAGGGGGAGCCGCGGTAGTGTTCTTCAAGAGTTCCCGTGGCTCCCCCGTTGAATCGCCAGCGATCGGTCCTGCGTCCTCAGGTCGCCGTGGAGGTTTTAGTGGGTCAAACCCCACACTACCCTCGTCCCGCTCCCCCGGGCGGGGCGGGGGTGTCTGGCGAGCAGATTTCCTCCACGTAAAATAAAAAAAAAAAAAAAAAAGGTTATGTCAAGGTCCAGCTATGGTTGGTGGGTGCACCAATCGTTAGCGGACAACCCCGGGGTACCTGGCGACCCCCCGGGCGTATTAGCCTTCCCCGGGTATGGCGGCTCTACCCGGGGTGACCTCCTTTCCGACCACACTCGTGGGATTAAGTATGGAGTCTACTTTTTCACAAACAACCGGGGAGGGGGGAAACGAGCGTGAGGTGGAGGTGCGCGGGCCTATCGTGCGCCTCAAAAGATGCACAGAGCCGGTGTCGCGGAGGCATTCGGCGACACGCGGCAAAAAGAGGACCGCAGCGGGCCTTGGTGAGTGCGATGAGGGGGAGGAGTCAGATTTCTCTGTCTCCTCCCACCACTCATCGCAGAGTGTCCCGGGCTCGTCGTCAGCGAGGAAAAGAGGACGGCCGCCGACGACCGGCGAATATGTTGGCCTCGCAGAGGCCAAACTTAGGCTGGCCGAGGCTTCGCAGCTGGAGGCCGAGGCAAGGGAGGTGGCGGCGATATTCGACCCGGGAGCCCCCGTGCCGAGACCATCGCGGTCGAGCGTCCCGCTCCCGGACGAGACGGATATAGCGGAAAATTTCCGCAACCGTCCAACGCGGGATGTCGCGGCCGCTATATTGGAGAGCCTGGATGAAGTGGCCAGGATCTCCGGCGTGTCAAAGGGGCTGAAGGGCAATTTGGCCCGCGCCCTAAGGGTGGCCGCCTTAAACGGCAGGGTGGGGGTGTCCGAGCTTGCGGTTAGGTCGGCTACCGACGCCACGCGTGCCCTGGAGGCAGAGAATGCCGTCCTCAGGGGGCAAATGACGGAGCTGCGGGCGGAGGTGGCTCGGCTCCGGCAGGTGGTGGAGGCGAGTACGGCTGCTGCCGCAATGCCTCCGCCGCCGCGCCCGGGAGGGGGCTCAGTATCGCCGCCGATCGTCGCCGCCCGGGACTGCCAACGCTCCGGGCAAGAAAAGTCCTCGCCCCCACATGCGACTGCGCCCGCAGATTTTCTGGCGCAGATAAGCGCCCTGATAGACGCCAAATTGGCGTCATTCAGGAGGGAGCTCGCGCCGCGAACGGACTCGGCCCTGCGATCGGTGGCACCTGGGCCGTCCGTCCCCTCACAGTCTTCGGACAGGGTGGGGCGGAAGTCGAAGAAGAAGAAGAAAGGTGGGAAAGCTGGGGCGGCTATAGCGGCCCAGACGGAGCCCGCTCGACCGCGAGCAGAATCGGCGCTACCATCTGCCGCGCCTCCGCCCCAGGAGGCGTGGTCCCAGGTGGTTGGCCGCAAGGCTAAAAAGGCGGCTGCCAAGGCCACTGCGGCCGCGAATAAAAAAGGACGGGTGGTCCCGGCGGCCCCCAGGAAGACACCCCTGCCTCCGCGACCGCCACGCACAGCAGCGGTTACCATAACGGTTCCGTCTGGCGTGGACATTACTTACGCGCAGGCGATGGCCACTGCCAGGTCCAAGGTGGACCTGGCAGAAATTGGCATCGCCTCGCTGAGGCCGCGAAGGGCGGTGACTGGGGGGTTAATTTTGGAAGTCCCTGGCACCGATGGGGCCGCCAAGGCCACCGTCCTCGCCACAAAAGTGGCGGAAGCGCTGGCAGGCACCGGCGTAAAGGTCGCGCGTCCGGTCAAAAAAGCTGACCTTAGGGTGCGCGGCCTGGTCGATTCGACCACGCCGGCGGAGGTCGCTGCGGCTGTTGCCCGCGTGGGCGGGTGCAGCGAGGGGGACATCAATACCGGCGAAATCCGGTCTTCCCCCTCGGGATTGGGCACCCTCTGGGTCCGATGTCCTGCCGCGGCCGCTCGCAAGGTTGCTGTCGCGGGCCGGATAACCGTCGGCTGGACCCATGCAGTCGTGGAGGCCCTGAGTGCCCGGCCTCTGCAGTGTTACCGTTGCCTTGATGTTGGCCACACCAGTCAGCGGTGCACTTCTGCCGAGGATAGGTCCGACTGCTGCTATAGATGCGGCAGTCGGGACCATAAGGTGGCAGCCTGTACGGCCACGCCCAATTGTCCGCTTTGTGCGGGCGCGGGCAGGCCTTCTGGTCACCGCCTCGGCGGCCGGGCGTGTCCTGTCAGTGCGAGGCGAGGCAAGGTAGGCGGCCAAAGGTCGTCTGCCAGATTCAATAAAAAAGGGAAGGAAACCACGATGGCCAAGGCAGCGACCACCGTGGCCAGCAACGAAAAGGCGGCACCGCCTGATGCTACCGCCGCACCCGCGGGGGCGAATGGGGCCACTAAAGTCCCTGACGCCACCGCATCCGCGGCCGTGACGGCGATGGACACGGCTGTGTAATGGGGCCCCCGGGCCCGATAATACAAGTGAACCTCAACTGCTCGGCCAGAGCGCAGGATCTCCTGTTTCAATGCCTGGCCGAGCGGGGTGCCGGGTTGGCAGTCGTGGCGGAGCCGCACAGGGTCCCCAAACATCCACACTGGATGGGGGACTCGATTGGCTCCGCCGCGATTATTTGGGCTGGGAGGCCGGGGTCCCCGCCGTGCTCGGTTATCGAGCGCGGCCTGGGATACGTGGCCGTTGATTGGGGCGGAACCGCGGTTGTGGCGATATACGCACCTCCAAGGTGGTCCCTCGAAGAGTTTGAGCAGTATCTGGACGGGGTAGGGAGATGCGTCTCCCGCTGCCATCCCCGTCCGGTGCTGGTCCTGGGGGACTTCAATGCCAAGGCCACGGCTTGGGGTTCCCCCGGGACTGACTCGAGGGGCCGGGAGGTGCTGGATTGGGCGGCGGGACTGGAGCTCCGTCTCCTGAACACGGGCTCGGTCCATACGTGCGTGCGGCATAACGGGGGGTCCATCGTTGACCTTTCGTGGGCAACGCCCCCGGCCGCGCGCCGTATTACGGGGTGGAGGGTGGCGGAAGGGGTCGAGACGTTGTCTGACCACAGATACATAATTCTCGACCTCTCCGCCGCCCCACCATCGACACCCCGTCGTCGCCCCGCTGATGAAGGATCGCCTCAACCGCGGTGGGCGCTGAAGCGCCTCGACCAGGACGCTCTGATGGCGGCAGCCCACGTCGTGGCCTGGCCAGCAACACCGGCCGGGCCAGTCGACGGGAATGGGGAGGCCCGTTGGTTCCGGGGCGCAATGACGTCGGTTTGCGACGTCGCCATGCCCCGGGCCAGGGTCTTCCCGAGGAAGGCTGTGTACTGGTGGTCGCGTGCGATAGCTGAATTACGCACCGAGTGCGTCCGCGCGCGACGCCAGTACGCTCGCGCCCGTCGACGACGACGTACGGACGACGTGCTGGCTGCCCAGCTGTACGGGCGATATCGGGAGAAGGTGGTCGCCCTGCAGCTGGCCATCAGGCGAGCGAAGGACCAGGCCTGGCGCGATCTCCTCGGCTCTCTAAACCGAGATCCGTGGGGGCGCCCATACAAGATGGCATTGGGACGATTGCGTCCCTGGGCGCCCCCCGTGACGGAGAGCCTGGATCCGGGGCTGCTCGGGCGGGTCGTGGACGCTTTATTCCCCGTTAGCGAGGGGCCGTCCCGGCCCGTCCCTGAGCCAGAGGAACATGAGTGGTCCCCGGATCTTGAGGTCGCGCCGGAGGAGATGGCCGGGGTCGTCAAATGGCTCCGGGGCAAGAATACCGCCCCGGGGCCGGACGGTATCCCCGGCCGGGTCTGGTTGCTCGCCACGAGCGTCCTGGGGGAGAGGCTGAGGAGCCTCTACTCTGGGCTCCTGAGGTCGGGGACGTTCCCCGACCTATGGAGAGAAAGTCGGATGGTCCTCTTGAGGAAGGAAGGGAGGCCGGGGGATTCTCCCTCCGCGTACCGGCCCATTTGTCTCCTGGATGAGGCGGGCAAGATCTTCGAGAAGATCATTGTTGCCCGCCTCTCCAGGCACCTGTCCCGCGACGGCCCAGATCTGGCGGACTGCCAGTTTGGCTTCCAGGAGGGGCGATCGACGGTCGACGCTATCGTCCGTCTCAAGTCCCTCTCGGACAATGCCGTGGCAAGGGGCGGGGTGTGCTTGGCGGTGTCCATTGACATCGTCAATGCGTTCAACACCCTGCCCTGGTCCGCCATTAGGGGGGCCCTCGTCGATCACCAGGTGCCTCCCTATCTGAGGCGGGTGATCGGGGCCTACCTGCGGGACAGGTGGGTCGAATACCCGGGCCGGTACGGGATGATACGGAGGGAAGTGGACCGCGGGGTCCCGCAGGGGTCCGTTTTAGGACCGCTCCTGTGGGACCTGGGTTACAACGCGGTCCTGGAGAAGGCCTCCCTGCCCGACGGTGCCACCCTCGTCTGCTACGCGGACGACACGTTGGTGGTCGCCGTTGGGAGTACCTTCGAGAGGACCATCCGACGAGCAGAGGTTGCGGTGGCAGCCGTCGTCGCGAGGATCCGCGATCTGGGGCTGAAAATAGCCCCGGAGAAGGCCGAGGCTGTCTGGTTTCACGGACGGCCTCGGTCTCGGCCACCGGCCAGATCGTGGATCCGGGTTGGAGAAGCCTGCGTCGAGGTGAAGTCCGAATTGAAATATCTCGGACTGATCCTCGACAGCCGCTGGAGCTTCGGTGCGCATCTCGACCGTCTCGTCCCCCGAGTCGAAAATGTGGCGGCCTCTTTGGGCCGCCTGCTGCCCAACCTCGGGGGACCGGGAGATTTGGTGCGCCGCCTATACCTGGGCGTGGTGCGGTCTATAGCCTTATACGGTGCCCCAATCTGGGCGCCGTACGTGATGACCAGCCGGCGCAACACGCTGTTGTTGCGCCGGCTGCAGAGACGGATGGCCATCCGCCTCATAAGAGGTTACCGCACCACGTCTACCGTGGCGGCGCTTGCTCTGGCGGGAGAACTTCCCTTCGAGCTTCAAGCGGCGGTGCGCGCCTATGTTTATGGGCGCACAAGCATCGCCAGGCGTGCTCGAGGGGCCCCGCCGGAGCGCGAGACGGGCGAGGGCTTCGAGCTCCAGGCCCGGAGACTAGCGCTCGCCAGATGGCGTGCCGAGCTTTGCTCCCACGCCGGCGAGCGCGTCCCCGGGGCTCTCCTGCCGCACTTCACCTCGTGGCGGGAGAGACGGCATGGCAGGCTCTCCTACCGAGCGACGCAGGTGTTCACCGGGCATGGCTGCTTCGGTGTCTACCTGTGTCGCATCGGGCGGGAAGCGACGACGGTGTGCCACCACTGTGGCGCGGAGGAAGACTCGGCGCAGCACACGCTGGAGGAATGTCCCGCCTTTTCAGCGCTGCGCCGAGTCCTAAAACGAGAAGTCGGCCACGACCTCGCACTCTCCAGCCTAGTTGGGGCCATGCTGGAGGGCCCGGGGAAGTGGGCGGCAGCAATCTCTTTCTGCGAGGAGGTTATGTCGCGGAAGGAGGCTGCCGAGCGGGATCGGGAGCTTACAGATCCCGCCCGACGTGCTCGGGGACGGCGTGCGCGCCCACGCCGAGAAACCCCGGGCAGCTGAGAGTAGGCGGGCGGCGGGTGTACCAGAACATGCTGGTTTCATTGCCCGCCGCCCGCCAACAGAGGAGGACGTCCACTGTTGGTAGTGGGGGATGACGAGTCGCCTGAAGGAGGCGAGGGTTAACTGTAATCCTCCTCCAATATACTCGTCGTCCCCCCCGGCGTCCGCTGTGATCAGGGCGGGGGCCCTGGTCACCTATCGCGCGGTCGCCGTGTCGGGGCGGTGGGGGGTGCGACCCCTCGCGCCGCCGAATTTAGATGGATTTTAGGGGGGAGGATTTATTTTATTTCCCCCCGGGACGCGGCCGGCCATCGTTACCATCTTGATGGCCGGCCAGGCGAGGGGGAGCCGCGGTAGTGTTCTTCAAGAGTTCCCGTGGCTCCCCCGTTGAATCGCCAGAGATCGGTCCTGCGTCCTCAGGTCGCCGTGGAGGTTTTAGTGGGTCGATCCCCACACTACCCTCGTCCCGCTCCCCCGGGTGGGGCGGGGGTGTCTGGCTAGCAGATTTCCTCCACGTAAAATAAAAAAAAAAAAAAAAAAAAAGGTTATGTCAAGGTGCTCCGGCAGGTGGTGGAGGCGAGTACGGCTGCTGCCGCAATGCCTCCGCCGCCGCGCCCGGGAGGGGGCTCAGTATCGCCGCCGATCGTCGCCGCCCGGGACTGCCAACGCTCCGGGCAAGAAAAGTCCTCGCCCCCACATGCGACTGCGCCCGCAGATTTTCTGGCGCAGATAAGCGCCCTGATAGACGCCAAATTGGCGTCATTCAGGAGGGAGCTCGCGCCGCGAACGGACTCGGCCCTGCGATCGGTGGCACCTGGGCCGTCCGTCCCCTCACAGTCTTCGGACAGGGTGGGGCGGATGACGAAGAAGAAGAAGAAAGGTGGGAAAGCTGGGGCGGCTATAGCTGCCCAGACGGAGCCCGCTCGACCGCGAGCAGAATCGGCGCTACACTCTGCCGCGCCTCCGCCCCAGGAGGCGTGGTCCCAGGTGGTTGGCCGCAAGGCTAAAAAGGCGGCTGCCAAGGCCACTGCGGCGGCGAATAACAAAAAAGGACGGGTGGTCCCGGCGGCCCCCAGGAAGACACCCCTGCCTCCGCGACCGCCACGCACAGCAGCGGTTACCATAACGGTTCCGTCTGGCGTGGACATTACTTACGCGCAGGCGATGGCCACTGCCAGGTCCAAGGTGGACCTGGCAGAAATTGGCATCGCCTCGCTGAGGCCGCGAAGGGCGGTGACTGGGGGGTTAATTTTGGAAGTCCCTGGCACCGATGGGGCCGCCAAGGCCACCGTCCTCGCCACAAAAGTGGCGGAAGCGCTGGCAGGCACCGGCGTAAAGGTCGCGCGTCCGGTCAAAAAAGCTGACCTTAGGGTGCGCGGCCTGGTCGATTCGACCACGCCGGCGGAGGTCGCTGCGGCTGTTGCCCGCGTGGGCGGGTGCAGCGAGGGGGACATCAATACCGGCGAAATCCGGTCTTCCCCCTCGGGATTGGGCACCCTCTGGGTCCGATGTCCTGCCGCGGCCGCTCGCAAGGTTGCTGTCGCGGGCCGGATAACCGTCGGCTGGACCCATGCAGTCGTGGAGGCCCTGAGTGCCCGGCCTCTGCAGTGTTACCGTTGCCTTGATGTTGGCCACACCAGTCAGCGGTGCACTTCTGCCGAGGATAGGTCCGACTGCTGCTATAGATGCGGCATTCGGGACCATAAGGTGGCAGCCTGTACGGCCACGCCCAATTGTCCGCTTTGTGCGGGCGCGGGCAGGCCTTCTGGTCACCGCCTCGGCGGCCGGGCGTGTCCTGTCAGTGCGAGGCGAGGCAAGGTAGGCGGCCAAAGGTCGTCTGCCAGATTCAATAAAAAAGGGAAGGAAACCACGATGGCCAAGGCAGCGACCACCGTGGCCAGCAACGAAAAGGCGGCACCGCCTGATGCTACCGCCGCGCCCGCGTGGGCCGATGGGGCCACTAAAGTCCCAGACGCCACCGCATCCGCGGCCGTGACGGCGATGGACACGGCTGTGTAATGGGGCCCCCGGGCCCGATAATACAAGTTAACCTCAACTGCTCGGCCAGAGCGCAGGATCTCCTGTTTCAATGCCTGGCCGAGCGGGGTGCCGGGTTGGCAGTCGTGGCGGAGCCGCACAGGGTCCCCAAACATCCACACTGGATGGGGGACTCGATTGGCTCTGCCGCGATTATTTGGGCTGGGAGGTCGGGGTCCCCGCCGTGCCCGCTTATCGAGCGCGGCCTGGGATACGTGGCCGTTGATTGGGGCGGCACCGCGGTTGTGGCGGTATACGCACCTCCAAGGTGGTCCCTCGAAGAGTTTGAGCAGTATCTGGACGGGGTAGGGAGATGCGTCTCCCGCTGCCATCCCCGTCCGGTGCTGGTCCTGGGGGACTTTAATGCCAAGGCCACGGCTTGGGGTTCCCCCGGGACTGATTCGAGGGGCCGGGAGGTGCTGGATTGGGCGGCGGGACTGGAGCTCCGTCTCCTGAACACGGGCTCGGTCCATACGTGCGTGCGGCATAACGGGGGGTCCATCGTTGACCTTTCGTGGGCAACGCCCCAGGCCGCGCGCCGTATTACGGGGTGGAGGGTGGCGGAAGGGGTCGAGACGTTGTCTGACCACAGATACATAGTTCTCGACCTCTCCGCCGCCCCACCATCGACACCCCGTCGTCGCCCCGCCGATGAAGGTTCGCCTCGACCGCGGTGGGCGCTGAAGCGCCTCGACCAGGACGCTCTGATGGCGGCGGCCCACGTCGTGGCCTGGCCAGCAACACCGGCCGGGCCAGTCGACGGGAATGGGGAGGCCCATTGGTTCCGTGGCGCAATGACGTCCATTTGCGACGTAGCCATGCCCCGGGCCAGGGTCTTCCCGAGGAAGGCGGTGTACTGGTGGTCGCGCGCGATAGCGGAGTTACGCCCCGAGTGCGTCCGCGCGCGACGCCAGTACGCTCGCGCCCGTCGACGACGACGTACGGACGACGTTCTGGCTGCCCAGCTGTACGGGCGATATCGGGAGAAGGTGGTCGCCCTGCAGCTGGCCATCAGGCGAGCGAAGGACCAGGCATGGCGCGATCTCCTCGGCTCTCTGAACCGAGATCCGTGGGGGCGCCCATACAAGATGGCATTGGGACGATTGCGTCCCTGGGCGCCCCCCGTGACGGAGAGCCTGGATCCGGGGCTGCTCGGGCGGGTCGTGGACGCTTTATTCCCCGTTAGCGGGGAGGCGTCCCGGCCTGTCCCTGAGCCAGAGGAACATGAGTGGTCCCCGGATCTTGAGGTCGCGCCGGAGGAGATGGCCGCGGTCGTCAAATGGCTCCGGGGCAAGAATACCGCCCCGGGGCCGGACGGTATCCCCGGCCGGGTCTGGCTGCTCGCCGCGAGCGTCCTGGGCGAGAGGCTGAGGAGCCTCTACTCTGGGCTCCTGAGGTCGGGGACGTTCCCCGACCTATGGAGAGAAAGTCGGATGGTCCTCTTGAGGAAGGATGGGAGGCCGGGGGATTCTCCCTCCGCGTACCGGCCCATTTGTCTCCTGGATGAGGCGGGCAAGATCTTCGAGAAGATCATTGTTGCCCGCCTCTCCAGGCACCTGTCCCGCGACGGCCCCGATCTGGCGGACTGCCAGTTTGGCTTCCGGGAGGGGCGATCGACGGTCGACGCTATCGACCGTCTCAAGTCCCTCTCGGACAATGCCGTGGCAAGGGGCGGGGTGTGCTTGGCGGTGTCCATTGACATCGTCAATGCGTTCAACACCCTGCCCTGGTCCGCCATTAGGGAGGCCCTCGTCGATCACCAGGTGCCTCCCTATCTGAGGCGGGTGATCGGGGCCTACCTGCGGGACAGGTGGGTTGAATACCCGGGCCGGTGCGGGATGATACGGAGGGAAGTGGACCGCGGGGTCCCGCAGGGGTCCGTTTTAGGACCGCTCCTGTGGGACCTAGGTTACAACGCGGTCCTGGAAAAGGCCTCCCTGCCCGACGGTGCCACCCTCGTCTGCTACGCGGACGACACGTTGGTGGTCGCCGTCGGGAGTACCTTCGAGAGGACCATCCGTCGAGCAGAGGTTGCGGTGGCAGCCGTCGTCGCGAGGATCCGCGATCTGGGGCTGAAAATAGCCCCGGAGAAGGCCGGGGCTGTCTGGTTTCACGGACGGCCTCGGTCTCGGCCACCGGCCAGATCGTGGATCCGGGTTGGAGAAGCCTGCGTCGAGGTGAAGTCCGAGTTGAAATATCTCGGACTGATCCTCGACAGCCACTGGTGCTTCGATGCGCATCTCGACCGTCTCGTCCCCCGAGTCGAAAAGGCGGCGGCCTCTTTGGGCCGCCTGCTGCCCAACCTCGGGGGACCGGGAGATTTGGTGCGCCGCCTATACCTGGGCGTGGTGCGGTCTATGGCCTTATACGGTGCCCCAATATGGGCGCCGTACGTGATGACCAGCCGGCGCAACACGCTATTGTTGCGCCGGCTGCAGAGGCGGATCGCCATCCGCCTCATAAGAGGTTACCGCACCACGTCTACCGTGGCGGCGCTTGCTCTGGCGGGAGAACTTCCCTTCGAGCTTCAGGCGGCGGTGCGCGCCTATGTTTATGGGCGCACAAGCATCGCCAGCCGTGCTCGAGGGGCCCCGCCGGAGCGAGAGACGGTCGAGGGCTTCGAGCTCCAGGCCCGGAGACTAGCGCTCGCCAGATGGCGTGCCGAGCTTTGCTCCCACGCCGGCGAGCGCGTCCCCGGGGCTCTCCTGCCGCACTTCACCTCGTGGCGGGAGAGACGGCATGGCAGGCTCTCCTACCGAGCGACGCAGGTGTTCACCGGGCATGGCTGCTTCGGTGTCTACCTGTGTCGCATCGGGCGGGAAGCGACGACGGTGTGCCACCACTGTGGCGCGGAGGAAGACTCGGCGCAGCACACGCTGGAGGAATGTCCCGCCTTTTCAGCGCTGCGCCGAGTCCTAAAACGGGAAGTCGGCCACGACCTCGCACTCTCCAGCCTAGTTGGGGCCATGCTGGAGGGCCCGGGGAAGTGGGCGGCAGCAATCTCTTTCTGCGAGGAGGTTATGTCGCGGAAGGAGGCTGCCGAGCGGGATCGGGAGCTTACAGATCCCGCCCGACGTGCCCGGGGACGGCGTGCGCGCCCACGCCGAGAAACCCCGGGCAGCTGAGAGTAGGCGGGCGGCAGGTGTACCAGAATATGCTGGTTTCATTGCCCGCCGCCCGCCAACAGAGGAGGACCTCCACTGTTGGGAGTGGGGGATGACGAGTCGCCTGAAGGAGGCGAGGGTTAACTGTAATCCTCCTCCAATATACTCGTCGTCCCCCCAGCGGCCGATGTGATCAGGGCGGGGGCCCTGGTCACCTATCGCGCGGTCGCCGTGTCGGGGCGGTGCGGGGTGCGACCCCTCGCGCCGCCAAATTTAAATGGATTTTAGGGGGGAGGATTTATTTTATTTCCCCCCGGGACGCGGCCGGCCATCGTTACCATCTTGATGGCCGGCCAGGCGAGGGGGAGCCGCGGTAGTGTTCTTCAAGAGTTCCCGTGGCTCCCCCGTTGAATCGCCAGCGATCGGTCCTGCGTCCTCAGGTCGCCGTGGAGGTTTTAGTGGGTCAATCCCCACACTACCTTCGTCCCGCTCCCCCGGGCGGGGCGGGGGTGTCTGGCGAGCAGATTTCCTCCACGTAAAATAAAAAAAAAAAAAAAAAAAAAAAAAAAAAAGGTTATGTCAAGGTTATGTCAAGGTTATGTCAAGGTTATGTCAAGGTTATGTCAAGGTTATGTCAAGGTTATGTCAAGGTGGTGCTTGATTCCCCCCCGTGTCCGCTACCTTGTCGTGGTGGGGGGGCTTCGTGCCCTAATGATCCTCAAGGCTGTGCTGGCGGGGAATTTATTCCCTGGCAGGTTCTACCATGCCGGAGTGGCTTGAGGTGAGGGGCCAACTAAAGTCGGACACATACCGTAAACCTGTGGTCATGTTTTACAGGAACGGGGGTCTTGCCTTAACCGGCCGGGCCGCGAGGATGACAACCTCTCTAAAAAATCCCTAGCCCCAAGCAGTGTTGCGCGGTGAAGAGGGCGTAGCTGGAGTAAGCGCCAGCTATGGTTGGTGGGTGCACCAATCGTTAGCGGACAACCCCGGGGTACCTGGCGACCCCCCGGGCGTATTAGCCTTCCCCGGGTATGGCGGCTCTACCCGGGGTGACCTCCTTTCCGACCACACTCGTGGGATTAAGTATGGAGTCTACTTTTTCACAAACAACCGGGGAGGGGGGAAACGAGCGTGAGGTGGAGGTGCGCGGGCCTATCGTGCGCCTCAAAAGATGCACAGAGCCGGTGTCGCGGAGGCATTCGGCGACACGCGGCAAAAAGAGGACCGCAGCGGGCCTTGGTGAGTGCGATGAGGGGGAGGAGTCAGATTTCTCTGTCTCCTCCCACCACTCATCGCAGAGTGTCCCGGGCTCGTCGTCAGCGAGGAAAAGAGGACGGCCGCCGACGACCGGCGAATATGTTGGCCTCGCAGAGGCCAAACTTAGGCTGGCCGAGGCTTCGCAGCTGGAGGCCGAGGCAAGGGAGGTGGCGGCGATATTCGACCCGGGTGCCCCCGTGCCGAGACCATCGCGGTCGAGCGTCCCGCTCCCGGACGAGACGGATATAGCGGAAAATTTCCGCAACCGTCCAACGCGGGATGTCGCGGCCGCTATATTGGAGAGCCTGGATGAAGTGGCCAGGATCTCCGGCGTGTCAAAGGGGCTGAAGGGCAATTTGGCCCGCGCCCTAAGGGTGGCCGCCTTAAACGGCAGGGTGGGGGTGTCCGAGCTTGCGGTTAGGTCAGCTACCGACGCCACGCGTGCCCTGGAGGCAGAGAATGCCGTCCTCAGGGGGCAAATGACGGAGCTGCGGGCGGAGGTGGATCGGCTCCGGCAGGTGGTGGAGGCGAGTACGGCTGCTGCCGCAATGCCTCCGCCGCCGCGCCCGGGAGAGGGCTCAGTATCGCCGCCGATCGTCGCCGCCCGGGACTGCCAACGCTCCGGGCAAGAAAAGTCCTCGCCCCCACATGCGACTGCGCCCGCAGATTTTCTGGCGCAGATAAGCGCCCTGATAGACGCCAAATTGGCGTCATTCAGGAGGGAGCTCGCGCCGCGAACGGACTCGGCCCTGCGATCGGTGGCACCTGGGCCGTCCGTCCCCTCACAGTTTTCGGACAGGGTGGGGCGGAAGACGAAGAAGAAGAAGAAAGGTGGGAAAGCTGGGGCGGCTATAGCGGCCCAGACGGAGCCCGCTCGACCGCGAGCAGAATCGGCGCTACCCTCTGCCGCGCCTCCGCCCCAGGAGGCGTGGTCCCAGGTGGTTGGCCGCAAGGCTAAAAAGGCGGCTGCCAAGGCCACTGCGGCGGCGAATAATAAAAAAGGACGGGTGGTCCCGGCGGCCCCCAGGAAGACACCCCTGCCTCCGCGACCGCCACGCACAGCAGCGGTTACCATAACGGTTCCGTCTGGCGTGGACATTACTTACGCGCAGGCGATGGCCACTGCCAGGTCCAAGGTGGACCTGGCAGAAATTGGCATCGCCTCGCTGAGGCCGCGAAGGGCGGTGACTGGGGGGTTAATTTTGGAAGTCCCTGGCACCGATGGGGCCGCCAAGGCCACCGTCCTCGCCAGAAAAGTGGCGGAAGCGCTGGCAGGCACCGGCGTAAAGGTCGCGCGTCCGGTCAAAAAAGCTGACCTTAGGGTGCGCGGCCTGGTCGATTCGACCACGCCGGCGGAGGTCGCTGCGGCTGTTGCCCGCGTGGGCGGGTGCAGCGAGGGGGACATCAATACCGGCGAAATCCGGTCTTCCCCCTCGGGATTGGGCACCCTCTGGGTCCGATGTCCTGCCGCGGCCGCTCGCAAGGTTGCTGTCGCGGGCCGGATAACCGTCGGCTGGACCCATGCAGCCGTGGAGGCCCTGAGTGCCCGGCCTCTGCAGTGTTACCGTTGCCTTGATGTTGGCCACACCAGTCAGCGGTGCACTTCTGCCGAGGATAGGTCCGACTGCTGCTATAGATGCGGCAGTCGGGACCATAAGGTGGCAGCCTGTACGGCCACGCCCAATTGTCCGCTTTGTGCGGGCGCGGGCAGGCCTTCTGGTCACCGCCTCGGCGGCCGGGCGTGTCCTGTCAGTGCGAGGCGAGGCAAGGTAGGCGGCCAAAGGTCGTCTGCCAGATTCAATAAAAAAGGGAAGGAAACCACGATGGCCAAGGCAGCGACCACCGTGGCCAGCAACGAAAAGGCGGCACCGCCTGATGCTACCGCCGCACCCGCGGGGGCGAATGGGGCCACTATAGTCCCAGATGCCACCGCATCCGCGGCCGTGACGGCGATGGACACGGCTGTGTAATGGGGCCCCCGGGCCCGATAATACAAGTTAACCTCAACTGCTCGGCCGGAGCGCAGGATCTCCTGTTTCAATGCCTGGCCGAGCGGGGTGCCGGGTTGGCAGTCGTGGCGGAGCCGCACAGGGTCCCCAAACATCCACACTGGATGGGGGACTCGATTGGCTCCGCCGCGATTATTTGGGCTGGGAGGCCGGGGTCCCCGCCGTGCTCGCTTATCGAGCGCGGCCTGGGATACGTGGCCGTCGATTGGGGCGGCACCGCGGTTGTGGCGATATACGCACCTCCAAGGTGGTCCCTCGAAGAGTTTGAGCAGTATCTGGACGGGGTAGGGAGATGCGTCTCCCGCTGCCATCCCCGTCCGGTGCTGGTCCTGGGGGACTTTAATGCCAAGGCCACGGCTTGGGGTTCCCCCGGGACTGATTCGAGGGGCCGGGAGGTGCTGGATTGGGCGGCGGGACTGGAGCTCCGTCTCCTGAACACGGGCTCGGTCCATACGTGCGTGCGGCATAACGGGGGGTCCATCGTTGACCTTTCGTGGGCAACGCCCCAGGCCGCGCGCCGTATTACGGGGTGGAGGGTGGCGGAAGGGGTCGAGACGTTGTCTGACCACAGATACATAGTTCTCGACCTCTCCGCCGCCCCACCATCGACACTCCGTCGTCGCCCCACCGATGAAGGTTCGCCTCGACCGCGGTGGGCGCTGAAGCGCCTCGACCAGGACGCTCTGATGGCGGCGGCCCACGTCGTGGCCTGGCCAGCAACACCGGCCGGGCCAGTCGACGGGAATGGGGAGGCCCATTGGTTCCGTGGCGCAATGACGTCGGTTTGCGACGTCGCCATGCCCCGGGCCAGGGTCTTCCCGAGGAAGGCTGTGTACTGGTGGTCGCGTGCGATAGCTGAATTACGCACCGAGTGCGTCCGCGCGCGACGCCAGTACGCTCGCGCCCGTCGACGACGACGTACGGACGACGTGCTGGCTGCCCAGCTGTACGGGCGATATCGGGAGAAGGTGGTCGCCCTGCAGCTGGCCATCAGGCGAGCGAAGGACCAGGCCTGGCGCGATCTCCTCGGCTCTCTAAACCGAGATCCGTGGGGGCGCCCATACAAGATGGCATTGGGACGATTGCGTCCCTGGGCGCCCCCCGTGACGGAGAGCCTGGATCCGGGGCTGCTCGGGCGGGTCGTGGACGCTTTATTCCCCGTTAGCGAGGGGCCGTCCCGGCCCGTCCCTGAGCCAGAGGAACATGAGTGGTCCCCGGATCTTGAGGTCGCGCCGGAGGAGATGGCCGGGGTCGTCAAATGGCTCCGGGGCAAGAATACCGCCCCGGGGCCGGACGGTATCCCCGGCCGGGTCTGGTTGCTCGCCACGAGCGTCCTGGGGGAGAGGCTGAGGAGCCTCTACTCTGGGCTCCTGAGGTCGGGGACGTTCCCCGACCTATGGAGAGAAAGTCGGATGGTCCTCTTGAGGAAGGATGGGAGGCCGGGGGATTCTCCCTCCGCGTACCGGCCCATTTGTCTCCTGGATGAGGCGGGCAAGATCTTCGAGAAGATCATTGTTGCCCGCCTCTCCAGGCACCTGTCCCGCGACGGCCCAGATCTGGCGGACTGCCAGTTTGGCTTCCGGGAGGGGCGATCGACGGTCGACGCTATCGTCCGTCTCAAGTCCCTCTCGGACAATGCCGTGGCAAGGGGCGGGGTGTGCTTGGCGGTGTCCATTGACATCGTCAATGCGTTCAACACCCTGCCCTGGTCCGCCATTAGGGGGGCCCTCGTCGATCACCAGGTGCCTCCCTATCTGAGGCGGGTGATCGGGGCCTACCTGCGGGACAGGTGGGTCGAATACCCGGGCCGGTACGGGATGATACGGAGGGAAGTGGACCGCGGGGTCCCGCAGGGGTCTGTTTTAGGACCGCTCCTGTGGGACCTGGGTTACAACGCGGTCCTGGAGAAGGCCTCCCTGCCCGACGGTGCCACCCTCGTCTGCTACGCGGACGACACGTTGGTGGTCGCCGTCGGAAGTACCTTCGAGAGGACCATCCGACGAGCAGAGGTTGCGGTGGCAGCCGTCGTCGCGAGGATCCGCGATCTGGGGCTGAAAATAGCCCCGGAGAAGGCCGAGGCTGTCTGGTTCCACGGACGGCCTCGGTCTCGGCCACCGGCCAGATCGTGGATCCGGGTTGGAGAAGCCTGCGTCGAGGTGAAGTCCCAGTTGAAATATCTCGGACTGATCCTCGACAGCCGCTGGGACTTCGATGCGCATCTCGACCGTCTCGTCCCCCGAGTCGAAAAGGCGGCGGCCTCTTTGGGCCGCCTGCTGCCCAACCTCGGGGGACCGGGTGATTTGGTGCGCCGCCTATACCTGGGCGTGGTGCGGTCTATGGCCTTATACGGTGCCCCAATATGGGCGCCGTACGTGATGACCAGCCGGCGCAACACGCTGTTCTTGCGCCGGCTGCAGAGGCGGATGGCCATCCGCCTCATAAGAGGTTACCGCACCACGTCTACCGTGGCGGCGCTTGCTCTGGCGGGAGAACTTCCCTTCGAGCTTCAGGCGGCGGTGCGCGCCTATGTTTATGGGCGCACAAGCATCGCCAGCCGTGCTCGAGGGGCCCCGCCGGAGCGAGAGACGGTCGAGGGCTTCGAGCTCCAGGCCCGGAGACTAGCGCTCGCCAGATGGCGTGCCGAGCTTTGCTCCCACGCCGGCGAGCGCGTCCCCGGGGCTCTCCTGCCACACTTCACCTCGTGGCGGGAGAGACGGCATGGCAGGCTCTCCTACCGAGCGACGCAGGTGTTCACCGGGCATGGCTGCTTCGGTGTCTACCTGTGTCGCATCGGGCGGGAAGCGACGACGGTGTGCCACCACTGTGGCGCGGAGGAAGACTCGGCGCAGCACACGCTGGAGGAATGTCCCGCCTTTTCAGCGCTGCGCCGAGTCCTGAAGCGAGAAGTCGGCCACGACCTCGCACTCTCCAGCCTAGTTGGGGCCATGCTGGAGGGCCCGGGGAAGTGGGCGGCAGCAATCTCTTTCTGCGAGGAGGTTATGTCGCGGAAGGAGGCTGCCGAGCGGGATCGGGAGCTTACAGATCCCGCCCGACGTGCCCGGGGACGGCGTGCGCGCCCACGCCGAGAAACCCCGGTCAGCTGAGAGTAGGCGGGCGGCGGGTGTACCAGTACATGCTGGTTTCATTGCCCGCCGCCCGCCAACAGAGGAGGACCTCCCCTGTTGTGAGTGGGGGATGGCGAGTCGCCTGAGGGAGGCGAGGGCTAATTGTGATCCTCCTCCAACATACTCGTCGTCCCCCCGGCGGCCGCTGTGATCAGGGCGGGGGCCCTGGTCACCTATCGCGCGGTCGCCGTGTCGGGGCGGTGCGGGGTGCGACCCCTCGCGCCGCCGAATTTAAATGGATTTTAGGGGGGAGGATTTATCTCCCCCCGGGACGCGGCCGGCCATCGTTACCATCTTGATGGCCGGCCAGGCGAGGGGGAGCCGCGGTAGTGTTCTTCAAGAGTTCCCGTGGCTCCCCCATTGAATCGCCAGCGATCGGTCCTGCGTCCTCAGGTCGCCGTGGAGGTTTTAGTGGGTCAAACCCCACACTACCCTCGTCCCGCTCCCCCGGGCGTGGCGTGGGTGTCTGGCGAGCAGATTTCCTCCACGTAAAATAAAAAAAAAAAAAAAAAAAGGTGGTGCTTGATTCCCCCCCGTGTCCGCTACCTTGTCGTGGTGGGGGGGCTTCGTGCCCTAATGATCCTCAAGGCTGTGCCGGCGGGGAATTTATTCCCTGGCAGGTTCTACCATGCCGGAGTGGCTTGAGGTGAGGGGCCAACTAAAGTCGGACACATACCGTAAACCTGTGGTCATGTTTTACAGGAACGGGGGTCTTGCCTTAACCGGCCGGGCCGCGAGGATGACAACCTCTCTAAAAAATCCCTAGCCCCAAGCAGTGTTGCGCGGTGAAGAGGGCGTAGCTGGAGTAAGCGCCAGCTATGGTTGGTGGGTGCACCAATCGTTAGCGGACAACCCCGGGGTACCTGGCGACCCCCCGGGCGTATTAGCCTTCCCCGGGTATGGCGGCTCTACCCGGGGTGACCTCCTTTCCGACCACACTCGTGGGATTAAGTATGGAGTCTACTTTTTCACAAACAACCGGGGAGGGGGGAAACGAGCGTGAGGTGGAGGTGCGCGGGCCTATCGTGCGCCTCAAAAGATGCACAGAGCCGGTGTCGCGGAGGCATTCGGCGACACGCGGCAAAAAGAGGACCGCAGCGGGCCTTGGTGAGTGCGATGAGGGGGAGGAGTCAGATTTCTCTGTCTCCTCAAACCACTCATCGCAGAGTGTCCCGGGCTCGTCGTCAGCGAGGAAAAGAGGACGGCCGCCGACGACCGGCGAATATGTTGGCCTCGCAGAGGCCAAACTTAGGCTGGCCGAGGCTTCGCAGCTGGAGGCCGAGGCAAGGGAGGTGGCGGCGATATTCGACCCGGGAGCCCCCGTGCCGAGACCATCACGGTCGAGCGTCCCGCTCCCGGACGAGACGGATATAGCGGAAAATTTCCGCAACCGTCCAACGCGGGATGTCGCGGCCGCTATATTGGAGAGCCTGGATGAAGTGGCCAGGATCTCCGGCGTGTCAAAGGGGCTGAAGGGCAATTTGGCCCGCGCCCTAAGGGTGGCCGCCTTAAACGGCAGGGTGGGGGTGTCCGAGCTTGCGGTTAGGTCAGCTACCGACGCCACGCGTGCCCTGGAGGCAGAGAATGCCGTCCTCAGGGGGCAAATGACGGAGCTGCGGGCGGAGGTGGCTCGGCTCCGGCAGGTGGTGGAGGCGAGTACGGCTGCTGCCGCAATGCCTCCGCCGCCGCGCCCGGGAGAGGGCTCAGTATCGCCGCCGATCGTCGCCGCCCGGGACTGCCAACGCTCCGGGCAAGAAAAGTCCTCGCCCCCACATGCGACTGCGCCCGCAGATTTTCTGGCGCAGATAAGCGCCCTGATAGACGCCAAATTGGCGTCATTCAGGAGGGAGCTCGCGCCGCGAACGGACTCGGCCCTGCGATCGGTGGCCCCTGGCCCGTCCGTCCCCTCACAGTCTTCGGACAGGGTGGGGCGGAAGGCGAAGAAGAAGAAGAAAGGTGGGAAAGCTGGGGCGGCTAAAGCGGCCCAGACGGAGCCCGCTCGACCGCGAGCAGAATCGGGGCTACCCTCTGCCGCGCCTCCGCCCCAGGAGGCGTGGTCCCAGGTGGTTGGCCGCAAGGCTAAAAAGGCGGCTGCCAAGGCCACTGCGGCGGCGAATAATAAAAAAGGACGGGTGGTCCCGGCGGCCCCGAGGAAGACACCCCTGCCTCCGCGACCGCCACGCACAGCAGCGGTTACCATAACGGTTCCGTCTGGCGTGGACATTACTTACGCGCAGGCGATGGCCACTGCCAGGTCCAAGGTGGACCTGGCAGAAATTGGCATCGCCTCGCTGAGGCCGCGAAGGGCGGTGACTGGGGGGTTAATTTTGGAAGTCCCTGGCACCGATGGGGCCGCCAAGGCCACCGTCCTCGCCACAAAAGTGGCGGAAGCGCTGGCGGGCACCGGCGTAAAGGTCGCGCGTCCGGTCAAAAAAGCTGACCTTAGGGTGCGTGGCCTGGTCGATTCGACCACGCCGGCGGAGGTCGCTGCGGCTGTTGCCCGCGTGGGCGGGTGCAGCGAGGGGGACATCAATACCGGCGAAATCCGGTCTTCCCCCTCGGAATTGGGCACCCTCTGGGTCCGATGTCCTGCCGCGGCCGCTCGCAAGGTTGCTGTCGCGGGCCGGATAACCGTCGGCTGGACCCATGCAGCCGTGGAGGCCCTGAGTGCCCGGCCTCTGCAGTGTTACCGTTGCCTTGATGTTGGCCACACCAGTCAGCGGTGCACTTCTGCCGAGGATAGGTCCGACTGCTGCTATAGATGCGGCAGTCGGGACCATAAGGTGGCAGCCTGTACGGCCACGCCCAATTGTCCGCTTTGTGCGGGCGCGGGCAGGCCTTCTGGTCACCGCCTCGGCGGCCGGGCGTGTCCTGTCAGTGCGAGGCGAGGCAAGGTAGGCGGCCAAAGGTCGTCTGCCAGATTCAATAAAAAAGGGAAGGAAACCACGATGGCCAAGGCAGCGACCACCGTGGCCAGCAACGAAAAGGCGGCACCGCCTGATGCTACCGCCGCACCCGCGGGGGCGAATGGGGCCACTAAAGTCCCTGACGCCACCGCATCCGCGGCCGTGACGGCGATGGACACGGCTGTGTAATGGGGCCCCCGGGCCCGATAATACAAGTTAACCTCAACTGCTCGGCCAGAGCGCAGGATCTCCTGTTTCAATGCCTGGCCGAGCGGGGTGCCGGGTTGGCAGTCGTGGCGGAGCCGCACAGGGTCCCCAAACATCCACACTGGATGGGGGACTCGATTGGCTCCGCCGCGATTATTTGGGCTGGGAGGCCGGGGTCCCCGCCGTGCTCGCTTATCGAGCGCGGCCTGGGATACGTGGCCGTCGATTGGGGCGGCACCGCGATTGTGGCGATATACGCACCTCCAAGGTGGTCCCTCGAAGAGTTTGAGCAGTATCTGGACGGGGTAGGGAGATGCGTCTCCCGCTGCCATCCCCGTCCGGTGCTGGTCCTGGGGGACTTTAATGCCAAGGCCACGGCTTGGGGTTCCCCCGGGACTGATTCGAGGGGCCGGGAGGTGCTGGATTGGGCGGCGGGACTGGAGCTCCGTCTCCTGAACACGGGCTCGGTCCATACGTGCGTGCGGCATAACGGGGGGTCCATCGTTGACCTTTCGTGGGCAACGCCCCAGGCCGCGCGCCGTATTACGGGGTGGAGGGTGGCGGAAGGGGTCGAGACGTTGTCTGACCACAGATACATAGTTCTCGACCTCTCCGCCGCCCCACCATCGACACTCCGTCGTCGCCCCGCCGATGAAGGTTCGCCTCGACCGCGGTGGGCGCTGAAGCGCCTCGACCAGGACGCTCTGATGGCGGCGGCCCACGTCGTGGCCTGGCCAGCAACACCGGCCGGGCCAGTCGACGGGAATGGGGAGGCCCATTGGTTCCGTGGCGCAATGACGTCCATTTGCGACGTAGCCATGCCCCGGGCCAGGGTCTTCCCGAGGAAGGCGGTGTACTGGTGGTCGCGCGAAATAGCGGAATTACGCACCGAGTGCGTCCGCGCGCGACGCCAGTACGCTCGCGCCCGTCGACGACGTCGTACGGACGACGTGCTGGCTGCCCAACTGTACGGGCGATATCGGGAGAAGGTGGTCGCCCTGCAGCTGGCCATCAGGCGAGCGAAGGACCAGGCCTGGCGCGATCTCCTCGGCTCTCTGAACCGAGATCCGTGGGGGCGCCCATACAAGATGGCATTGGAGCGATTACGTCCCTGGGCGCCACCCGTGACGGAGAGCCTGGATCCGGAGCTGCTCGGGCGGGTCGTGGACGCTTTATTCCCCGTTAGCGGGGAGGTGTCCCGGCCCGTCCCTGAGCCAGAGGAACATGAGTGGTCCCCGGATCTTGAGGTCGCGCCGGAGGAGATGGCCGGGGTCGTCAAACGGCTCCGGGGCAAGAATACCGCCCCGGGGCCGGACGGTATCCCCGGCCGGGTCTGGTTGCTCGCCGCGAGCGTCCTGGGGGAGAGGCTGAGGAGCCTCTACTCTGGGCTCCTGAGGTCGGGGACGTTCCCCGACCTATGGAGAGAAAGTCGGATGGTCCTCTTGAGGAAGGATGGGAGGCCGGGGGATTCTCCCTCCGCGTACCGGCCCATTTGTCTCCTGGATGAGGCGGGCAAGATCTTCGAGAAGATCATTGTTGCCCGCCTCTCCAGACACCTGTCCCGCGACGGCCCCGATCTGGCGGACTGCCAGTTTGGCTTCCGGGAGGGGCGATCGACGGTCGACGCTATCGAGCGTCTCAAGTCCCTCTCGGACAATGCCGTGGCAAGGGGCGGGGTGTGCTTGGCGGTGTCCATTGACATCGTCAATGCGTTCAACACCCTGCCCTGGTCCGCCATTAGGGAGGCCCTCGTCGATCACCGGGTGCCTCCCTATCTGAGGCGGGTGATCGGAGCCTACCTGCGGGACAGGTGGGTCGAATACCCGGGCCGGTACGGGATGATACGGAGGGAAGTGGACCGCGGGGTCCCGCAGGGGTCCGTTTTAGGACCGCTCCTGTGGGACCTGGGTTACAACGCGGTCCTGGAAAAGGCCTCCCTGCCCGACGGTGCCACCCTCGTCTGCTACGCGGACGACACGTTGGTGGTCGCCGTCGGGAGTACCTTCGAGAGGACCATCCGACGAGCAGAGGTTGCGGTGGCAGCCGTCGTCGCGAGGATCCGCGATCTGGGGCTGGAAATAGCCCCGGAGAAGGCCGAGGCTGTCTGGTTTCACGGACGGCCTCGGTCTCGGCCACCGGCCAGATCGTGGATCCGGGTTGGAGAAGCCTGCGTCGAGGTGAAGTCCGAGTTGAAATATCTCGGACTGATCCTCGACAGCCGCTGGAGCTTCGATGCGCATCTCGACCGTCTCGTCCCCCGAGTCGAAAAGGCGGCGGCCTCTTTGGGCCGCCTGCTGCCCAACCTCGGGGGACCGGGAGATTTGGTGCGCCGCCTATACCTGGGCGTGGTGCGGTCTATGGCCTTATACGGTGCCCCAATATGGGCGCCGTACGTGATGACCAGCCGGCGCAACACGCTGTTCTTGCGCCGGCTGCAGAGGCGGATGGCCATCCGCCTCATAAGAGGTTACCGCACCACGTCTACCGTGGCGGCGCTTGCTCTGGCGGGAGAACTTCCCTTCGAGCTTCAGGCGGCGGTGCGCGCCTATGTTTATGGGCGCACAAGCATCGCCAGCCGTGCTCGAGGGGCCCCGCCGGAGCGAGAGACGGTCGAGGGCTTCGAGCTCCAGGCCCGGCGACTAGCGCTCGCCAGATGGCGTGCCGAGCTTTGCTCCCACGCCGGCGAGCGCGTCCCCGGGGCTCTCCTGCCGCACTTCACCTCGTGGCGGGAGAGACGGCATGGCAGGCTCTCCTACCGAGCGACGCAGGTGTTCACCGGGCATGGCTGCTTCGGTGTCTACCTGTGTCGCATCGGGCGGGAAGCGACGACGGTGTGCCACCATTGTGGCGCGGAGGAAGACTCGGCGCAGCACACGCTGGAGGAATGTCCCGCCTTTTCAGCGCTGCGCCGAGTCCTAAAACGGGAAGTCGGCCGCGACCTCGCACTCTCCAGCCTAGTTGGGGCCATGCTGGAGAGTCCGGGGAAGTGGGCGGCAGCAATCTCTTTCTGCGAGGAAGTTATGTCGCGGAAGGAGGCTGCCGAGCGGGATCGGGAGCTAACCGATCCCGCCCGACGTGCCCGGGGACGGCGAGCGCGCCCACGCCGAGAAACCCCGGGCAGCTGAGAGTAGGCGGGCGGCGGGTGTACCGGAACATGCTGGTTTCATTGCCCGCCGCCCGCCAACAGAGGAGGACCTCCACTGTTGGGAGTGGGGGATGACGAGTCGCCTGATGGAGGGGAGGGTTAACTGTGATCCTCCTCCAATATACTCGTCGTCCCCCCGGCGGCCGCTGTGATCATGGCGGGGGCCCTGGTCACCTATCGCGCGGTCGCCGTGTCGGGGCGGTGCGGGGTGCGACCCCTCGCGCCGCCGAATTTAAATGGATTTTGGGGGGGAGGATTTATTTTATTTCCCCCCGGGACGCGGCCGGCCATCGTTACCACCTTGATGGCCGGCCAGGCGAGGGGGAGCCGCGGTAGTGTTCTTCAAGAGTTCCCGTGGCTCCCCCGTTGAATCGCCAGCGATCGGTGTAGCGTCCTCAGGTCGCCGTGGAGGTTTTAGTGGGTCGAACCCCACACTACCCTCGTCCCGCTCCCCCGGGCGGGGCGGGGGTGTCTGGCGAGCAGATTTCCTCCACGTAAAATTAAAAAAAAAAAAAAAAGGTGGTGCTTGATTGGGTGGTGCTTGATTGGGCGGCGGGACTGGAGCTCCGTCTCCTGAACACGGGCTCGGTCCATACGTGCGTGCGGCATAACGGGGGGTCCATCGTTGACCTTTCGTGGGCAACGCCCCCGGCCGCGCGCCGTATTACGGGGTGGAGGGTGGCGGAAGGGGTCGAGACGTTGTCTGACCACAGATACATAGTTCTCGGCCTCTCCGCCGCCCCACCGTCGACACTCCGTCGTCGCCCCGCCGATGAAGGTTCGCCTCAACCGCGGTGGGCGCTGAAGCGCCTCGACCAGGACGCTCTGATGGCGGCAGCCCACGTCGTGGCCTGGCCAGCAACACCGACCGGGCCAGTCGACGGGAATGGGGAGGCCCATTGGTTCCGGGGCGCAATGACGTCGGTTTGCGACGTCGCCATGCCACGGGCCAGGGTCTTCCGGAGGAAGGCGGTGTACTGGTGGTCGCGCGAAATAGCGGAATTACGCACCGAGTGCGTCCGCGCGCGACGCCAGTACGCTCGCGCCCGTCGACGACGACGTACGGACGACGTGCTGGCTGCCCAGCTGTACGGGCGATATCGGGAGAAGGTGGTCGCCCTGCAGCTGGCCATCAGGCGAGCGAAGGACCAGGCCTGGCGCGATCTCCTCGGCTCTCTGAACCGAGATCCGTGGGGGCGCCCATACAAGATGGCATTGGGACGATTACGTCCCTGGGCGCCCCCCGTGACGGAGAGCCTGGATCCGGGGCTGCTCGGGCGGGTCGTGGACGCTTTATTCCCCGTTAGCGGGGAGGCGTTCCGGCCCGTCCCTGAGCCAGAGGAACATGAGTGGTCCCCGGATCTTGAGGTCGCGCCGGAGGAGATGGCCGGGGTCGTCAAATGGCTCCGGGGCAAGAATACCGCTCCGGGGCCGGACGGTATCCCCGGCCGGGTCTGGTTGCTCGCCGCGAGCGTCCTGGGGGAGAGGCTGAGGAGCCTCTACTCTGGGCTCCTGAGGTCGGGGACGTTCCCCGACCTATGGAGAGAAAGTCGGATGGTCCTCTTGAGGAAGGATGGGAGGCCGGGGGATTCTCCCTCCGCGTACCGGCCCATTTGTCTCCTGGATGAGGCGGGCAAGATCTTCGAGAAGATCATTGTTGCCCGCCTCTCCAGACACCTGTCCCGCGACGGCCCCGATCTAGCGGACTGCCAGTTTGGCTTCCGGGAGGGGCGATCGACGGTCGACGCTATCGAGCGTCTCAAGTCCCTCTCGGACAATGCCGTGGCAAGGGGCGGGGTGTGCTTGGGGGTGTCCATTGACATCGTCAATGCGTTCAACACCCTGCCCTGGTCCGCCATTAGGGAGGCCCTCGTCGATCACCAGGTGCCTCCCTATCTGAGGCGGGTGATCGGGGCCTACCTGCGGGATAGGTGGGTCGAATACCCGGGCCGGTACGGGATGATACGGAGGGAAGTGGACCGCGGGGTCCCGCAGGGGTCCGTTTTAGGACCGCTCCTGTGGGACCTGGGTTACAACGCGGTCCTGGAGAAGGCCACCCTGCCCGACGGTGCCACCCTCGTCTGCTACGCGGACGACACGTTGGTGGTCGCCGTCGGGAGTACCTTCGAGAGGACCATCCGACGAGCAGAGGTTGCGGTGGCAGCCGTCGTCGCGAGGATCCGCGATCTGGGGCTGAAAATAGCCCCGGAGAAGGCCGAGGCTGTCTGGTTCCACGGACGGCCTCGGTCTCGGCCACCGGCCAGATCGTGGATCCGGGTTGGAGAAGCCTGCGTCGAGGTGAAGTCCGAGTTGAAATATCTCGGACTGATACTCGACAGCCGCTGGAGCTTCGATGCGCATCTCGACCGTCTCGTCCCCCGAGTCGAAAAGGCGGCGGCCTCTTTGGGCCGCCTGCTGCCCAACCTCGGGGGACCGGGAGATTTGGTGCGCCGCCTATACCTGGGCGTGGTGCGGTCTATGGCCTTATACGGTGCCCCAATCTGGGCGCCGTACGTGATGACCAGCCGGCGCAACACGCTGTTGTTGCGCCGGCTGCAGAGGCGGATGGCCATCCGCCTCATAAGAGGTTACCGCACCACGTCTACCGTGGCGGCGCTTGCTCTGGCGGGAGAACTTCCCTTCGAGCTTCAAGCGGCGGTGCGCGCCTATGTTTATAGGCGCACTTGCATCGCCAGCCGTGCTCGAGGGGCCCCGCCGGAGCGAGAGACGGTCGAGGGCTTCGAGCTCCAGGCCCGGCGAC
The DNA here is from genome assembly GCF_051020955.1 of Megalopta genalis. Lineage (NCBI taxonomy): Eukaryota > Metazoa > Arthropoda > Insecta > Hymenoptera > Halictidae > Megalopta > Megalopta genalis. The sequence continues at coordinate 134,148 of NW_027476110.1, read as the reverse complement.
TAGCGCTCGCCAGATGGCGTGCCGAGCTTTGCTCCCACGCCGGCGAGCGCGTCCCCGGGGCTCTCCTGCCGCACTTCACCTCGTGGCGGGAGAGACGGCATGGCAGGCTCTCCTACCGAGCGACGCAGGTGTTCACCGGGCATGGCTGCTTTGGTGTCTACCTGTGTCGCATCGGGCGGGAAGCGACGACGGTGTGCCACCATTGTGGCGCGGAGGAAGACTCGGCGCAGCACACGCTGGAGGAATGTCCCGCCTTTTCAGCGCTGCGCCGAGTCCTAAAACGAGAAGTCGGCCACGACCTCGCACTCTCCAGCCTAGTTGGGGCGATGCTGGAGGGCCCGGGGAAGTGGGCGGCAGCAATCTCTTTCTGCGAGGAGGTTATGTCGCGGAAGGAGGCTGCCGAGCGGGATCGGGAGCTTACAGATCCCGCCCGACGTGCCCGGGGACGGCGTGCGCGCCCACGCCGAGAAACCCCGGGCAGCTGAGAGTAGGCGGGCGGCGGGTGTACCAGAACATGCTGGTTTCATTGCCCGCCGCCCGCCAACAGAGGAGGACGTCCACTGTTGGGAGTGGGGGACGACGAGTCGCCTGAAGGAGGCGAGGTTTAACTGTAATCCTCCTCCAATATACTCGTCGTCCCCCCGGCGGCCGCTGTGATCAGGGCGGGGGCCCTGGTCACCTATCGCGCGGTCGCCGTGTCGGGGCGGTGCGGGGTGCGACCCCTCGCGCCGCCGAAATTAAATGGATTTTAGGGGGGAGGATTTATTTCCCCCCCGGGACGCGGCCGGCCATCGTTACCATCTTGATGGCCGGCCAGGCGAGGGGGAGCCGCGGTAGTGTTCTTCAAGAGTTCCCGTGGCTCCCCCGTTGAATCGCCAGCGATCGGTCCTGCGTCCTCAGGTCGCCGTGGAGGTTTTAGTGGGTCAAACCCCACACTACCCTCGTCTCGCTCCCCCGGGCGGGGCGGGGGTGTCTGGCGAGCAGATTTCCTCCACGTAAAATAAAAAAAAAAAAAAAAAAAATAAAAAAAAAAAAAATAAAAAAAAAAAAAAAAAGGTTATGTCAAGGTTATGTCAAGGTCCAGGGTCTTCCCGAGGAAGGCGGTGTACTGGTGGTCGCGCGAGATAGCGGAATTACGCACCGAGTGCGTTCGCGCGCGACGCCAGTACGCTCGCGCCCGTCGACGACGACGAACGGACGACGTGCTGGCTGCCCAGCTGTACGGGCTATATCGGGAGAAGGTGGTCGCCCTGCAGCTGGCCATCAGGCGAGCAAAGGACCAGGCCTGGCGCGATCTCCTCGGCTCTCTGAACCGAGATCCGTGGGGGCGCCCATACAAGATGGCATTGGGACGATTACGTCCCTGGGCGCCCCCCGTGACGGAGAGCCTGGATCCGGGACTGCTCGGGCGGGTCGTGGACGCTTTATTCCCCGTTAGCGGGGAGGCGTCCCGGCCCGTCCCTGAGCCAGAGGAACATGAGTGGTCCCCGGATCTTGAGGTCGCGCCGGAGGAGATGGCCGGGGTCGTCAAATGGCTCCGGGGCAAGAATACCGCCCCGGGGCCGGACGGTATCCCCGGCCGGGTCTGGTTGCTCGCCGCGAGCGTCCTGGGGGAGAGGCTGAGGAGCCTCTACTCTAGGCTCCTGAGGTCGGGGACGTTCCCCGACCTATGGAGAGAAAGTCGGATGGTCCTCTTGAGGAAGGATGGGAGGCCGGGTGATTCTCCCTCCGCGTACCGGCCCATTTGTCTCCTGGATGAGGCGGGCAAGATCTTCGAGAAGATCATTGTTGCCCGCCTCTCCAGACACCTGTCCCGCGACGGCCCCGATCTAGCGGACTGCCAGTTTGGCTTCCGGGAGGGGCGATCGACGGTCAACGCTATCGACCGTCTCAAGTCCCTCTCGGACAATGCCGTGGCAAGGGGCGGGGTGTGCTTGGCGGTGTCCATTGACATCGTCAATGCGTTCAACACCCTGCCCTGGTCCGCCATTAGGGAGGCCCTCGTCGATCACCAGGTGCCTCCCTATCTGAGGCGGGTGATCGGAGCCTACCTGCGGGACAGGTGGGTCGAATACCCGGGCCGGTACGGGATGATACGGAGGGAGGTGGACCGCGGGGTCCCGCAGGGGTCCGTTTTAGGACCGCTCCTGTGGGACCTGGGTTACAACGCGGTCCTGGAAAAGGCCTCCCTACCCGACGGTGCCACCCTCGTCTGCTACGCGGACGACACGTTGGTGGTCGCCGTCGGGAGTACCTTCGAGAGGACCATCCGACGAGCAGAGGTTGCGGTGGCAGCCGTCGTCGCGAGGATCCGCGATCTGGGGCTGAAAATAGCCCCGGAGAAGGCCGAGGCTGTCTGGTTTCATGGACGGCCTCGGTCTCGGCCACCGGCCAGATCGTGGATCCGGGTTGGAGAAGCCTGCGTCGAGGTGAAGTCCGAGTTGAAATATCTCGGACTGATCCTCGACAGCCGCTGGAGCTTCGATGCGCATCTCGACCGTCTCGTCCCCCGAGTCGAAAAGGCGGCTGTCTCTTTGGGCCGCCTGCTGCCCAACCTCGGGGGACCGGGAGATTTGGTGCGCCGCCTATACCTGGGCGTGGTGCGGTCTATGGCCTTATACGGTGCCCCAATATGGGCGCCGTACGTGATGACCAGCCGGCGCAACACGCTGTTGTTGCGCCGGCTGCAGAGGCGGATGGCCATCCGCCTCATAAGAGGTTACCGCACCACGTCTACCGTGGCGGCGCTTGCTCTGGCGGGAGAACTTCCCTTCGAGCTTCAAGCGGCGGTGCGCGCCTATGTTTATAGGCGCACTTGCATCGCCAGCCGTGCTCGAGGGGCCCCGCCGGAGCGAGAGACGGTCGAGGGCTTCGAGCTCCAGGCCCGGCGACTAGCGCTCGCCAGATGGCGTGCCGAGCTTTGCTCCCACGCCGGCGAGCGCGTCCCCGGGGCTCTCCTGCCGCACTTCACCTCGTGGCGGGAGAGACGGCATGGCAGGCTCTCCTACCGAGCGACGCAGGTGTTCACCGGGCATGGCTGCTTTGGTGTCTACCTGTGTCGCATCGGGCGGGAAGCGACGACGGTGTGCCACCATTGTGGCGCGGAGGAAGACTCGGCGCAGCACACGCTGGAGGAATGTCCCGCCTTTTCAGCGCTGCGCCGAGTCCTAAAACGAGAAGTCGGCCACGACCTCGCACTCTCCAGCCTAGTTGGGGCGATGCTGGAGGGCCCGGGGAAGTGGGCGGCAGCAATCTCTTTCTGCGAGGAGGTTATGTCGCGGAAGGAGGCTGCCGAGCGGGATCGGGAGCTTACAGATCCCGCCCGACGTGCCCGGGGACGGCGTGCGCGCCCACGCCGAGAAACCCCGGGCAGCTGAGAGTAGGCGGGCGGCGGGTGTACCAGAACATGCTGGTTTCATTGCCCGCCGCCCGCCAACAGAGGAGGACCTCCACTGTTGGGAGTGGGGGATGACGAGTCGCCTGAGGGAGGCGAGGTTTAACTGTGATCCTCCTCCAATATACTCGTCGTCCCCCCGGCGGCCGCAGTGATCAGGGCGGGGGCCCTGGTCACCTATCGCGCGGTCGCCGTGTCGGGGCGGTGCGGGGTGCGACCCCTCGCGCCGCCGAATTTAAATGGATTTTAGGGGGGAGGATTTATTTTATTTCCCCCCGGGACGCGGCCGGCCATCGTTACCATCTTGATGGCCGGCCAGGCGAGGGGGAGCCGCGGTAGTGTTCTTCAAGAGTTCCCGTGGCTCCCCCGTTGAATCGCCAGCGATCGGTCCTGCGTCCTCAGGTCGCCGTGGAGGTTTTAGTGGGTCAAACCCCACACTACCCTCGTCCCGCACCCCCGGGCGGGGCGGGGGTGTCTGGCGAGCAGATTTCCTCCACGTAAAATAAAAAAAAAAAAAAAAAAAAAAAAAAAAAAAAAGGTTATGTCAAGGTTATGTCAAGGTTATGTCAAGGTTATGTCAAGGTTATGTCAAGGTTATGTCAAGGTTATGTCAAGGTTATGTCAAGGTTATGTCAAGGTTATGTCAAGGTTATGTCAAGGTTATGTCAAGGTTATGTCAAGGTTATGTCAAGGTTATGTCAAGGTTATGTCAAGGTTATGTCAAGGTTATGTCAAGGTTATGTCAAGGTTATGTCAAGGTTATGTCAAGGTTATGTCAAGGTTATGTCAAGGTTATGTCAAGGTTATGTCAAGGTTATGTCAAGGTTATGTCAAGGTTATGTCAAGGTTATGTCAAGGTTATGTCAAGGTTATGTCAAGGTTATGTCAAGGTTATGTCAAGGTTATGTCAAGGTTATGTCAAGGTTATGTCAAGGTTATGTCAAGGTTATGTCGGTCGGATAAGGGACTGTCATGCGTAACTAAGGCCTTCTGGCCATAGCCTCTGCAGTCCAAGTCTTCCCCACCTTCACGTGGTACCGGCTGTTCTCGCCGAAGGGGTTCAGGCTCTCGAATGACGCAGCAACAGTGGTAGCTGTCGACGGGCACAACCACTCACTTTCATATACACACACGTTTCTACGCGTGCTTCCGGGCACCCTTTGTCTCGGGGAGAGTGTAAGAGAGGCCTTCCCCTTTTTCCGGGGAGCCAGTGGATGAATTGAGTAACTCTATAAACGGGTTCACTCGTGAATGAAGGGGGCCTACCTATAAACGGGAATGCCCTGGCGGGTTATGAATGGTCCGGGTACCTGGTCAATAGGTACACCGGAATATGAATGAGTCTCCGAGTTCGAGGGGTCGCTGTCTGGGAGTACGGTGCAGTGATCGTCGGGGGTGGGAATGATCGGGGGTCCTGAGGGGACTTCCTCGTGTCCGTGTGCGCCCCCTATCTGGAGGGTACAGCGGTTAACACCGGTGGGCACTGCCGGGCCGCCATTAGTAGGGGGGCCCGAACCCAGCCCAGCCAGTTGGGAGGCAGCCCTGCACAGTGGTAGGGCGATTACGCTAAATCCCGCTTCTCGTAGTAGTGCCGAGTGGCGTCCGGACGGGTACCCTGCTGCGGGGAGCGGGGGGGGAACCGACGAGGCCACCGGATTGTAGGGACGCTCGGACATCGGGGGGGTCCAGGACGGGCTGCCGGTGCCCCTTCTCCCGGCGATCCTCCTGGCCACGCTAAACATTTACACTTTCTTGCACACTTTGTACTGTCCCTTCTGTGTTTTTATTTTTTACACAAAATGAACCACGTCAAAACTAAGCAGGTATCTACAGTGCCGCCTGCATCTCTCGGCCGTGCCGAGATAAGGGTGTGTCCCGGCACCCGCAACTCCTCCAAGTCGGTAGGCAACCAGGCCGACTTGGAAGTGACGGCTACTGGAAGCCAACGAGGCCAACGCCGCGACGCCGAGCAGGAGGGTTCTCCTTTCCTGCCCAGGAAAAGCCTGGCACGATCTCCGCCGTCGGGATCCCGCGATCCTGTTCGCGAGACCGGAGACGAGAGTCCCCGGACGGAGGCCGTTACGGCATCTTCTCCGGCTCCCAACCCCTCCTCTCCTCCCTTCTTCTCCCCCCTCCCCCCTTCCTCCCTCTTTACCTTCCCTTCTTCCCCCACCCTTGGCTCCGGAAAGGGGTCAGCGGGGAGGGGGAAGATCAAGAGGAAGAGGACCGCTTTTTCGTCGCCCGAAGAAGCATACGAATGCACGTCGGACGAATCGACGTCGGCCAGTGGTTTTGTGAGTCCCCTGCCTTGCTTGGAGACTCAAGTTAAGAAGGCGGTTGCCGGTACGCGAGCCCTCGCCAAAAAGCTAGGCGCCTCAGCCGAGCAAGAGGAGGGCACGCGTAAGCTATTTAACACCATTATCAGGAGTCTCAACGAGGTGCAACATGCGGTCAAGGCTATGAGGAGGAACGAGCGTGCCCCTTCAACCTTAACTCCAGCCCACCGCCCTCCAACACGGAGCTCCCCAGCTCCGGACGCGAAGCCTGGGGGTCGCGGGGTCAATACGGGCACGCAGACCGAGCCTGCGACGGAGAGGATGGACACCGAGTGCATCGCCCCGCCGAGGACCAGGTCTTGTGGCACTCAGACCTGCGACCCGCAGGAGGTGGACGACCACGACGTAGCGGACTGGACGCGCGGGGCCAGGGACTGGCCATCTCTCCGAGCACTGGTGGACAGGAGGTGGGCGGAATCGTCGTTCGTGAACACGACAATTGTCGAGGGTAACCCCCTCGTTGGCTGTCCGGACGACGATCTGGCGTGCTTCGCCCCAGCTGACCTCGAGGTGGGAACGGGCCCTGCCCGCTTTCTTCTAGACCGGATACCGGGGGTTGCTGACCTGAGGACGGACCCTCCATCGGTTGGTGAGTCCACATTTCTCACCCTTAGGACATCCATTCCGCGCCGCGATGCCCCCCCCAGAATCCGCGAGAAAAGAATATTTGTCGCGGCTGACAGGGTAACCGGGTCCAGCACCTTCGCGGCGGAAAACGCGTACAGGGCACTCGCGCACTTAAGGGAGTTGGGAGTCAAGATGGCATGCAAGTGCATAGCCATTGCCTCCCACCCCGACATTCCTTCGGAACCTTTCCGAAAGATGCTGGAGGCGGTTTTTTCGGGAACCGGGGTTGCAATTAAGATCTGGGGGATCCCAGCCGGCCAAATGCGTCGCCCCCCCGAGCAGCCCTCCGACACGGTACTGGTGAGGGGCGAGAACCTCACGTACGCTCAGATGCTTCGGGCCGTAAAGGATAAGGTCGACATCGACGGCGCGGGGATTCTCGTCTCCGACGTCAGGACCAGCAGGGATGGACATATGCTCATTCAAGTGAGGGGCGACGGGGCGAAGGCCAGGGCCCTCAGCTCCCTTGTCAACGAAAAAGTACAAGGGCTTAGGGCGTCGGTCGGGGTGGGAAGGGGTCCTCTCCGCACCTTGCACCTCCGCCGTGTCGAAGGCGACGCGACCGTCGACGACATAAAGGCGGCTATTCACGGGAGGCTGCCCGAATTTCCATCTGACAGCTACAAGATACGCGCTCTCCGGCCGGCGTTTGCTGGGAGGCAGAATGCATCTATTCTGGCTCCCGCGTCGGTGGCGGCGCGTATCCTCGCCCTCAGCCCGCTACGCGTGGGCTGGAGCTGCTGTCTGGTAACTGAGCGCGAGGAAATCCTCCAGTGCTTCAGGTGCCGGGGATACGGACATCGGGCCGCTGACTGTAAAGGGCCAGACCGTACAAAGGTCTGCCGCAAATGCGGCGCTGATGATCACCGGGCGGGCGAGTGTAAGGGGCGCGAGAGGTGCGTGGTCTGCGACCAGGACGGGCACCGGGACGGGGGTCTCAGATGTCCTGCATACCGCAGGGCCCTTGAAGAGGCCAGGAGCAAGGGGGGGAAGCCTCCTTCTAACGAACGACGTCCAAGAATAACGCCGCGAGCGCGAGCCTCTCCCCCTTCGGTTGAAAAGGGGATTAGCTCGTCCGCGGTGCGCAATCATAATACAACACCTGAGCAGTCTGCTCGTCGGGATGAAGCAGGCATTAGTTCTGGGGGCGGTGGTACGCGCGCGGGTGGATGTCCGCAGCCTGCACCGCGCGGTGCATCGGCCGGGGGGGTACCCCCTGTGCCAAGTAGCGCGTCGCCAACGCGCAGCGATGTCTGCGCAGACCAGTGCGCAGACTCGGCCCTTCGCCGCGAGCCGTGCCGGAAAGAGCCGAAGCTCAGGCTGAAGAGAGCGCCGGCCCAGGGACGCGCGGGGGGAGACGGGCTGACGAGTCCGAATGACGTCGTCTTGCGTCCGCGCAGCACGGAACGCGCAGGCGGCGGCGCAGGCGCGGCCGAGCTGGGCGAAATTACACGACAGGAGCCGAGCGGCTCAACAAGCACTGCGGAGCAGGGACGTGCGGAGAGGGACGGTCCTCTCCGTCAAAATATAGAAAGTAAGGCTGACGTCACGTAACGTCTGTTTCGATACGCGACTGACACGCACGGTTTTTTGTGCAAGAGTTTTTGTGCGAGGTACATTTCTTGTCGGCCTACTTCTTAAACTTTTTCTTTTTCTTACAGTTCTTTTCTTTTGTTATAACGTTAGCTTATCGGTCGTTAACCGATAAGTTTTGAAATTTGATTTAATTAATTTTATTAGTGAAGTGCAGTGTGTGGGTGCAACGGCAACGCCGAGCTTAACATTGCTGTACGGAATCCACTGTTTGGTTCATCGGAATACCTTCGCTTCGTTTTTAGCAGAGCGCAAACGTCTCGCCGACGGTAAATCCCATATTTACTCTCAATTTTCGAATTTCACGAGACGTTATACTAGTGCGGCGCAATGGCTAATATGGCCAGTTTACAGAGCATCCGGCTGGGGGGTCTCAATGTTCTCCAGATAAACCTGCATAGGTGTCGGCTAGCCCACGATTTACTGCAGCAGGCTGTGCGTGAGCTCGAGGTCGACGTTGTCCTCGTGTCGGAGCCCTGGACCGTTCCAGGTGACTGGCACAGGGATGAAACCGGAAAGGCGGCCGTCTGGGTCGCGGGGAGGGGCGCTGCGGGGGCGGGGGTTAGGCCTGTAGGGGCCGTTCGGGGGGCGGTGGCGGTCAGCGTGGGTGACCTCACCCTCGTTGGCTGCTATTTCTCCCCGAATATTCCTCTCTCTGAATTCGGTGCCCTTCTCTGTGATCTTGAGGCCCTAATTGGAAATATCCCTTTGGGTCAGATTGCAGTGGGCGGGGACTTCAACGCGAAGTCCCCGGCCTGGGGATCGGTCTGCTCCGATGCAAGGGGGCACGCCGTCCTCGAGCTCATAAATAAGATGGGCCTCGTCCCGGTAAAGAGTACCGGGTCTTTCACTTTTGAGAGGGGGAGCCAGCGCTCCCTCATCGATTTTATGTTCTGTGGCGGCGGCGCCTATGCCAGGTTGATGGAGAGCAGGATCCTCGACATTGAGACCGCCTCCGACCACCGGTACATTCTACACAAGTTTGGTGGGTGCGCGGCCGGGCGGGGACCGCATCTCGGCCCACCGCGCCGGAGCATCGACACCAGGAAATTCTTGGAATTATATTGCAGGTATGCGCATGAAGCTAACCCTCTCAGTATTGTTACTGTTGAGGACGTGGACGCGTACATAGACATGATTGTCGACCTGGCCGGACGAGCGTCTCGCACCCTCCACCCCGGGCTGCGCGATAAGCGTCCCGTGTGGTGGTGGAGTAGCGAGATCGCGACGGCCAGGAAAATGGTTTGCAAGGCCAGGCGAAGCCTGCAGAGGGCCAGGCGCGGTCGGGACGCCGGGGCCCTGGAAGTTCGTATCTCGGCGTATAAAGTCCTTAAAAAGGACCTGGCACGCTCTATAGCGATTGCCAAGTCCGCCGCGTGGAAAAAGTTCACCGATAGCGTGGAGGCTGATGTGTGGGGCCGGCCGTACCTGTGGGTCAGCGGCAGGGTCAAGGGACGCTCTCCGCCAGCATCCCTTAGTGCCGGCGAGGTTGCGGACGTCGTCCGCAAGCTTTTTGTAACGGAGCCTCCTAGTGGGGCTCCCTTCCCTCGAATTGAGGAGTTTATATCAGAGTGCTCTGCCTCTTCTAGGCAGTTTTTTACAGAGGACGAGGTCGAGGCGGCCATCAAAAAGGTCAAGAGGAAGGCGGCCGGCGTCGACGGCATAGCGTCCTCCGTGGTCTGGGCTCTTGGGAGAGAGGCACTCAGTCACGTCGCCCACCTTTTCAACACATGCCTCGAATTGGGATATTTCCCGGAGGCGTGGAAGGTGGGCCGGCTGGTGTTGATCCCTAAGAAGCCTGGACCCGGGGGCGTGGTGTCGTGGCGCCCGCTTTGCCTTCTCTCGAACTTCTCCAAGGCGTTTGAGTATTGTCTCAAGGAGCGCCTGGTGTCCGTGGTGGCCTTCGCAAGCAATCAATTTGGCTTTGTCAAGCGCAAAAGCACGGTCGATGCCATGTGTCGCCTCATCGACACATGGGATGCTGCCAAGCGTACAGGATTGCATTGCGTAATGGTTGCCTTGGACGTCAGGAATGCCTTTAACACCGTAAGGTGGGACGGTATTTTGGGCGCCTTGGCGGGGAAAGGGGTCTCGGCTCCGCTGTTGCGCGTGCTGAGTAGCTATCTCAGTGGGCGCGTGGTGGAGGCGACGACCCCGTCCGGACCTGAGCGTTTTCCAGTTCATGCCGGGGTGCCTCAGGGCTCCGTTCTCGGCCCCTGGTTCTGGAACGCCCAATACGATGGCCTCCTCGAGATGCCTCTTCCCAGGCACTGTAGTCTAATAGGATTTGCGGACGACGTCGCCCTGCTCGTCGGCGCGCGCAGTGCCGATCGCGTGGTTGCGTTGGCCGAGCAAACGCTCGCCCGCATCCGCGCGTGGTTCGGGGACAACCATCTAGAGCTGGCGGAGGAGAAGACCGAGGTCCTGCACCTGACCAGCAGGAAGGCTCCGGGGCCCCTCCAGCTGGCCCTCGGTTCGGCGTCCCTTCGAGGCGGCGGATGCGTGCGCTACCTTGGACTGCTGATCGAGGGAAATCAGTGTTTTCGTGCACATGTCAGGCGAAGCTGCGAGAAGGCAGCCAAGTACGCGGGCCTGCTAGCCCGAATCCTTCCCAATATCCGGGGCGGGGGCTACTGGGCTCGGCTGCTCTATTATAGGGTGGTCGAGTCGGTGGTCCTCTACGCGGCCCCTGCCTGGGCGCACGTGGCGTCGAGGTGCGGCAACGATAAGGCCATTAACGCGGTCCAGCGTTCGATCCTGGCCCGAGTGGCCAGGTCGTACAGGACCGTGTCCCTCGACGCCGTTTGTGTTCTGGCGGGCGTGCCGCCCCTGGTGTTGGTGGCGGAGGAAAGGCTTCGCATTTTTCGCAGGCTGTCCACCCTCGACCGGGGCTCGGAGGGCTTCGAGTCGGAGGCTGGGCGGGTTAAGGCTGAGGAAAGGCTTGTCACGTTACAGCGTTGGCAAGACAGATGGGATGCTGCAAAGCATGGACGCTGGACCCACCGCTTGATTCCCGTTATCAGCGAGTGGGTCCAGTGGGGCCCTAAAATTCTCAGTTTTCACCTGACCCAGTTTATCACCGGGCACGGATGCTTCTCTGAGTATCAGTCGAGGATGGGCTTTTTGTCGAGTGATCTCTGCCTGGCATGTGGGCGTGGGCCTGATGGCCCCGTTCATGCGTTCTTGGAGTGCGGGCGTTTTGCTGCCGAGAGGGGCGCCGCCGAGGGTTCGATGGGAACAGCTATCGGCCTCGACAATTTTATGGCGCTTCTAAAAAACGACACCACCAGGACAATTCTCGTTCGCTACATCACCGGTGTTGCCAAGCAACGAGAAGAGCTTGACCGGATAGAAAAGCGACGGCACCGCAGGATGCGAGGCACCTCCAGCTGAACTGGTTGTGTCAATAGTCTAGACGTTCACTATTTATTTATTTAATTATTTATTTAATTATTTATTCTTTATACTTTTTTTTTTTTTTTTTTTTTTTTTTTTTTTTTTTTTTCACTTTCTATTTATGTACTTATTTATTTTCTATTTTATGTCCCTTATATTTATAGATGTTTGTCCTAGACTTCGGTTCCCCTAGGTTTGTCTAGGTGCTCCATGTCTATTTTTTTTTCTTGTCTCTAGGATTTTTAGCATAGGCTTACCGTGGCCTTTGTCAAACGGTCATGACAGACGATCCAGACACCCACCGTGCAGGAATCCCGAGAGGGGACGCCGCGGTGGGTGTTCTGCGCAAAGGCTGAAGCCTGAGGAGGGGTTTAGTGGGTATACCAGGCATTGCACCTTTTTCGCCAGGGAGTCCCACACTCCCGCCCACCAACATCCAGGGGCGGCGTGCGCAAAGCATTCCCCTCCTCCTGAAAAAAAAAAAAAAAAAAAAAAAAATGTCAAGGTTATGTCAAGGTTATGTCAAGGTTATGTCAAGGTTATGTCAAGGTTATGTCAAGGTTATGTCAAGGTTATGTCCCCCTATGTGGTCGCCACCTTGTCGTGGTATAGGGGCTTAAGTAACTGTGATGAAGACTGGAGCGATGCCGGCGGGAACTTCGGTTCCTGGCAGGGCCTCCCTTGCCGGTAAGGTCCAGTCGGAGCGGTGAAAACTAAGCGCGGCCAACACACATAAACTAACATGGAGATGTCTAAAACGACTTATTCATTTACTGCTCAGGGGGCTTCGGAACCCCCAGAGCCCGTTGTGGACGGGTGTGGGCGAGCAGGCCCCGCGCAACGGTCATCCGACGACTGCTCATCGGGTAGGGTGGAACCCCTGGCTCTCCCGATTGAAACAACTACAGGGAAGAAACATGGGATGGACACAAAGAGTGCCTGCCCCAAGGAACAGACAGTCAGCAGAGACGCCCGAGTGAATCTTACCAGGATTGACTTGGAGACCATCGCTTCGGTGAGAAGCAACGAGGGACACAAGCCACCAGGGAGACCAGGATGTGGGGATTCCGGAGTGGCCACCGTCCTTCCTGCAAACAAACCCGACGGCGTCGGAGAAGCACGGCGCACCGCTGGGAAGAAGGTGAGCCACGGAGAAGGGGAGAAGGCGGAATTCAAACCCCCCTACCCTCCCACCAAGAGAATTCCAAGGACTTCGCCGTCCGACACGCGACAGCGCTCGTTGTCGCTGACGGATATTGCGCGGACGACGGGGAAGTACGAAGAGGATGGGACCCCTCGGTGCACTGAACACGAGCCGACACGGGTACAAAAGAGGAAAAGGCTGGTTAACTTGTCGGACCACAGTGAAGAAGAAAACTCTGACACAGCCTGTGCACCGAACGACCTGATGCGGGGCATTACAGACCAACTCAGGAAACTGATATCCTGCACCAGAGCAGTACAGGCGTACTGCAGATCACAACCTGGTATTGACCCGAGTTTATCGCAGCTGGTTGCCTCGCTGGTGAGCGAAACCAACTCGCTGAAAAGGACCACGAAGGAGGCCATCACCGGAGGGACTCACAAACATCGTAAAGGGAACGATAGCACAATCGATGTCCTCCAAACCACCGAATATCTGACGCGTAAAACGCATAAAACGCTCAGAACAATGGGGACGCAAACCGCGGACCCGGAGGCAGTGGACCCTGGGGAGGTCACAAGATATGCGCAGAGGGAATTAAGCTCGGAAGAGCTCCGAGAGGTCACGAGTCGTAGTTGGGCCGCCGACGCCTACACTATCACCAGGACCGCTGAAGCCGACACCCCACCGAGGGACGCCAGTGGTGTGGCGTGCTTCGCCCCGGCGGACCTACAACCCGCCGATGGGGGGGCACGCGAAATCCTGAACAGAGTGACGTGCCTGGAAGACATTCTGGTGCAGGAGACCCGCAGGGGAGAGGTGGCTTACCTGCAAACCACCACCACGATTCCGGACAGGAGAGGAGGCAACACCACTCCAAAGACCAGGAAGAAGACCCTTTACTTCCTAATACACAAGGACGACGCTAAGGGCGAGGTGAATGAGCACACCGTCTATCAGTGCGTCAGAAGCCTGGCGCAGCTAACCGCGAACTCCTCGATGACGGGGGACATTGCGCTGGTCTGCCCCAGTGGGACTAGCATGGACAACGTCAGGAAGATAGTAGAGCTGGCAGCCCCTCTGAGCAAGACGACGTTCTGCCTTTATCCTAACAAGGGAGGATCGGCGGAGAAGAGGGCAAGAGGTTCTGACGGCGGCCATAAACCGGCAAAAGAGACGGTGACCATATCCGGCAATGGTCAGACATACGCGGATATACTACGCGCAGTCAAGAAGAACGTGGACGTGGGCCGAGAGGATATAAGCATAGCTGCCGTCAGAGCAAATAAAAAAGGAGACCTCGTGATATCGGTCAGGGGTAACAGAGGCAAAGCAACTGGCTTCACTGCACTAGTGAACCAGAAGATTCCAGATGTCAGGGCGAAGGTGTCGACCCGGAACACCAAGGCACTACACCTCAAGGGACTGGATGGGGATGCCACCCGTGAAGATATCCTAGGGACACTCGCTAAAGTAATAGGGACCAAAATGGACGCGCAGGAACTGCAAGTGAAGGCCCTAAGGCCGGGGCATGCAGGGAGCCAGAACGCCACAATAATAACCACAGCCGAGATCGCCAAAAGGCTACTGGAAGTAAAGCGCTTCAGGGTAGGGTGGGGTCACTGCCGTGTGGTGGAACGCGTTGAGGTAACCCAATGTTTCAGGTGCCGTGAATTCGGACACCGCAGCACGACGTGCAGCAACGAGGACCGATCGAAGTGCTGTCACAGATGCGGAGAACGTGGCCATGAGAGAAAAGGCTGCACCAAGGAGGAGAAATGCGTGATCTGCGGCACGCTAGGTCATACAGCAGGGGGGCGAAACTGCCCAGCATACAGCAGGGCACTAGCGGAGGCACGGGAGAAACACAAAAAGGCCAAAGGAACCAAGGAGCAACCGCCTACTGACGGTGCCAGGAAGAACACCAGGAAACCAAAGGCGGCAAAGGCGAATAGTGGGAATAAAACAGTGGACCCGAGGAGCGGAGGAAAGAATGGCGGCGGACGAGACTCGGATGCAACAAGAGCTAACGAGAGCGATCCGCCGACAACCCGCATGGAAATAGACCAGGACCCCGTGCCGACTGCAGCTAATCCGGACCATGGGATAAACAGGAAAGCTGGGGGAAGGGTAACGCTGATCGCCAAAAGCGTCGCAGAAATGTATGAGGGAGGTTCTCCCGGGACACGAACAACCTCTGGAGGGGAAGATCTGACCACAGAGCCAAGAGAAACCAGGACAACAACGACGACAGGGAGTAGAGCCTCCCTGCAAGCGCCTCAGGACACCACCACGCAACAACAACACTACAATAACAACAACAATAACTAGCACAATCAATGACAAACACACACACACAAACACATCCCCGTACAAACCCAAAAGGCAGGAAGAAGGGAAAGGATGACCATCTAAGTATCCTGCAGATAAATTTAAATCACTGCAGGCTGGCTCATGACCTGCTACAGCAAAATGCCGTCGACTGGGGCGTGGATGTGGTAATCATATCCGAGCCCTGGAAGGTTCTGAGTGATTGGTTCGGGGCAAGCGACGACAGGGCGGCCATATGGGTCACGGAAAGGGCTACCAGGAGGACGGCCCCGATCCAGAAACTAGCCGGAACGGATGGATGCGTGGCGGTTCAGCTTGGTGACATCACAGTAGTGAGCTGCTATTACTCGCCAAACGTGCGACTGGCCGAGTTCGAGGCTCGCCTGCAGCATCTGGAGGGCTTGCTGGGTACCTTGGACCACAACCGGGTTATCGTAGCGGGTGACTTCAATGCGAAGTCGCCGGCATGGGGGTCGGCGGAGACGGACACGCGAGGCGTGTCCACCCTCGAGATGGCCAATCGGGCTCGAATCAGCCCGGTCATCAGCAAGGGGGGGAGCACGTTTGAGAGGAACGGACGGCACTCGGTGATTGACGCCATGTTCTGTGGAAAGGCGGTGCTCCGGAAGCATATATGTAGCAACATCATTGACACAGAAAGTGCCTCGGACCACCGATATATAAGGCATGAGTTCGCCGAGGACGCCGCTCGATACGGAGGGGCGCCCAGGCCGGTAGCGGTCAACGTGGACAAGTTCCTTGCCCTCTACAAAGCGGCTGCGAGGCTGGCCTCGCCGTTCCTTATCGAGACGGCGGCGGACATAGATGGCTACATACAGCTGATGACAGTACTCGTGAGGGAGGCGTCCCGCCCCCAGCTGCGTTCTGAACACAGAAAACCCAGATGGTGGTGGTCACCTGAGGTCGAGGCGGCTAGGATAGCGGTGGTCAAAAGCAGGAGAAGGCTCCAGAGAGCAAGAAAAAAGGGCACCGCATCCCGGATTGAGCTTGCAGGGGCCATCTACTTGGCACACAAGAAAGAACTGAAATGGACTATTCAAGACTCCAAGAATGCATGTTGGAGGAGGTTCATCCGGGGAATAGACACGGACGCCTGGGGGAAACCCTACAAATGGGTGGTGAGAAATATAAAGGGGAGGCCTCCCCCGGCCGCACTGGGCCGCGGGGAACAGCGGGCGTTAGTGGAGAGGCTGTTCACCGTCGCCCCTCCGCCACTCGACCGGGACGTCGCCGATGCTGCGCCCCGACTGACCGCTCGGGGAGGGCTCACTGAGGAGAGGAATGATCCCCCGTTCACGGAGGACGATGTCCGCGCGGCACTGAGAAGACTCAGGAAGCGGGCCTTGGGGCCTGATGGAATGCCTCTGCCGGTTGTACGGTCGCTGGCGGGATATGCGGCGGGACATATCGCGCACCTATTTACGAGGTGCTTGGCGATCGGATACTTCCCCCGTGATTGGAAGGTAGGCAGGCTTGTTCTGATACCAAAGGCGGGCCCGGACGGCCGGCCTGCCTGGCGACCGCTTTGCATACTCTCTAACCTTGCAAAGGCTTTTGAGTATTGCATAAAGCAGAGGATCGCATCCACTATCTCCTTCTCCAACAACCAATACGGGTTCACGAGGGGGAGAAGTACAGTGGATGCAGTTAGCCGCGTGGTTGAACTCTGGGACACGGCGAAGAAAAGGAAGAGGCACTGTTTCCTGATAACATTGGACGTCAAGAACGCGTTCAACGCGGCAAGATGGGAAAACATCCTGGAGGCCCTCCGAGGGAGGAACATCACCCCCCGCCTCCTTGACCTGATGAGCAGCTACCTCCGCAGGCGCTGCATTCTGACATGGACGGGCGGGGTTGCGGAGCGGATACCCGTCTATGCGGGGGTGCCCCAGGGATCGGTTCTGGGCCCTCTACTTTGGAACGTCCAGTATGACGAACTGCTGGACATGGAACTGCCGCGGGACTGCTGTCTCCTGGGCTACGCCGATGACGCCGCCCTGATCGTGACGGCCGGGGACATGGAGGCGGCTAAGAACAAGGCCACCACGGCCCTGAAAGATATCAGGACCTGGTTCGACCGCAACCACCTGGAGCTTGCGGAGAACAAGTGCGAGGTCCTCCACCTCACGAGCAGGAAAGCCAGACAGCAAATCTCGGTGAGGATTGGTGACGCCCCCCTCAGGGCATGCGCGGCAACGCGTTACCTTGGGGTTGTGGTTGAAGGCAACCAGTGTTACCGGGCCCACATTCGCAGCGCCTGCGAGAAGGCCGCGAGGTATGCCGGCATGCTGGGAAGGATCATGCCCAACCTGGACGGGGGAGGCTACGGGGCCCGAACATTGTACTACCGCGTGGTGGAGTCGGTGGTCATGTATGCAGCCCCGATCTGGGCCCCGGCCGTCCGCATGGGAAATAACAGGAGGCTACTCAACACCGCACAAAGGGCGATACTTACGCGAGTTATCAGGGCGTATCGCACCACCGCTCTGGACGCTCTGTGCGTCCTGTCGGGGTTCCCCCCCTTCGAGCTGGTGGCGGCGGAGAGGAGGCGCGTCCACACGAGATTGGCGGGTCTGGTAAGGGACTCGCCGGAGTATGGACAACTGACTCTGCGGGTCAAGAGAGAGGAGCGAGGCAGGACGCTGACCGAGTGGCAGAGGAGATGGGACGCAGCCACCGGTGGACGCTGGACGCACGGGATCATTCCAAAGATCTCGGATTGGATAGAGTGGGGCCCTGCGCTGCTGGACTTCCGCATGACACAGGTGCTGTCCGGGCACGGATGCTTCTCGAGCTTCCTCGCGCGCATCGGGAAGTTGGAAGATCCAACGTGCCTGCTGTGCCGGGGAGCTGAGGACACTGTAGAACATGCCCTGATGGCGTGTCCGGCTCACGATAGTGAGCGCTCCGCCCTGGTCGGAGAGATCGGGGCCTTCTCGATAGACCAGATACAGAGGATTTTGAAGGCTGACGAGGACAGGATACTGTTTAAGGGATACGTCGAGGACTGTCTCAAGAAGAGGGAAGCTGCCGTCAACAATGTCCAAAGGAGGAAGAAGGCCAAGCCGCAAGGCAAAGACAAGTAGGTCGGTCTAAAAAACCGTAATTCCAGCCGCCCCCCTCACGAAGCAATGCTGAAAGGCGGATTCCATTGAGGGGGGCTCCTACAACTTGGCTGAAGGGAGGTTAGGTTTTAGTGGGTAAGCCGATTGCACCACCCTCGGCCAGTCCCACACTACCATGGTTATGGTGTGCGTAATGCATTTCCCCCTCCACTGGAAAAAAAAAAAAAAAAAAAAAAAAAAAAAAAAAAAAAAAAAAAAAATGTCAAGGTTATGTCAAGGTTATGTCAAGGTTATGTCAAGGTTATGTCAAGGTTATGTCAAGGTTCCCCCCCATGTCCGCTACCTTGTCGTGGTGGGGGGGCTTCGTGCCCTAATGATCCTCAAGGCTGTGCCGGCGGGGAATTTATTCCCTGGCAGGTTCTACCATGCCGGAGTGGCTTGAGGTGAGGGGCCAACTAAAGTCGGACACATACCGTAAACCTGTGGTCATGTTTTACAGGAACGGGGGTCTTGCCTTAACCGGCCGGGCCGCGAGGATGACAACCTCTCTAAAAAATCCCTAGCCCCAAGCAGTGTTGCGCGGTGAAGAGGGCGTAGCTGGAGTAAGCGCCAGCTATGGTTGGTGGGTGCACCAATCTTTAGCGGACAACCCCGGGGTACCTGGCGACCCCCGGGTGTATTAGCCTTCCCCGGGTATGGCGGCTCTGCCCGGGGTGACCTTCTTTCCGACCACACTCGTGGGACCAATTATGGATTCTTCTATACAAATAACCGGGGTGGGGGGAAACGAGCGTGAGGGTGAGGTGCGCGGGCCTATCGTGCGCCTCAAAAGATGCACAGAGCCGGTGTCGCGGAGGCATTCGGCGACACGCGGCAAAAAGAGAACCGCAGCGGGCCTTGGTGAGTGCGATGAGGGGGAGGAGTCAGATTTCTCTGTCTCCTCAAACCACTCATCGCAGAGTGTCCCGGGCTCGTCGTCAGCGAGGAAAAGAGGACGGCCGCCGACGACCGGCGAATATGTTGGCCTCGCAGAGGCCAAACTTAGGCTGGCCGAGGCTTCGCAGCTGGAGGCCGAGGCAAGGGAGGTGGCGGCGATATTCGACCCGGGTGCCCCCGTGCCGAGACCATCGCGGTCGAGCGTCCCGCTCCCGGACGAGACGGATATCGCGGAAAATTTCCGCAACCGTCCGACGCGGGATGTCGCGGCCGCTATATTGGAGAGCCTGGATGAGGTGGCCAGGATCTCCGGCGTTTCGAAGGGGCTGAAGGGCAACTTGGCCCGCGCCCTGAGGGTGGCCGCTTTAAACGGCAGGGTAGGGGTGTCCGAGCTTGCGGTTAGGTCAGCTACCGACGCCACGCGTGCCCTGGAGGCCGAGAATGCCGTCCTCAGGGGGCAAATGACGGAGCTGCGGGCGGAGGTGGCCCGGCTCCGGCAGGTGGTGGAGGCGAGGACGGCTGCTGCCGCAATGCCACCGCCGCCGCGCCCGGGAGAGGGATCAGTATCGCCGCCGATCGTCGGCGCCCGGGATTGCCATCGCTCCGGGCAAGAAAAGTCCTCGCCACCACCTGCGGCAGCGCCTGCAGATTTTCTGGCGCAAATAGGCGCCCTGATAGACGCCAAATTGGCGTCATTCAGGAGGGAGCTCGCGCCGCGAACGGACTCGGCCCTGCGATCGGTGGCCCCTGGGCCGTCCGTCCCCTCACAGTCTTCGGACAGGGTGCGGCGGAAGACGAAGAAGAAGAAGAAGGGTGGGAAAGCTGGGGCGGCTATAGCGGCCCAGACGGAGCCCGCTCGACCGCGAGCAGAATCGGCGCTACCCTCTGCCGCGCCTCCGCCCCAGGAGGCGTGGTCCCAGGTGGTTGGCCGGAAGGCTAAAAAGGCGGCTGCCAAGGCCACTGCGGCGTCGAATAATAAAAAAGGACGGGTGGTCCCGGCGGCCCCCAGGAAGACACCCCTGCCTCCTCGACCGCCACGCACAGCAGCGGTTACCATAACGGTTCCGTCTGGCGTGGACATTACTTACGCGCAGGCGATGGCCACTGCCAGGTCCAAGGTGGACCTGGCAGAAATTGGCATCGCCTCGCTGAGGCCGCGAAGGGCGGTGACTGGGGGGTTAATTTTGGAGGTCCCTGGCACCGACGGTGCCTCCAAGGCCACCGTCCTCGCCACAAAAGTGGCGGAAGCGCTGGCAGGCACCGGCGTAAAGGTCGCGCGTCCGGTCAAAAAAGCTGACCTTAGGGTGCGCGGCCTGGTCGATTCGACTACGCCGGCGGAGGTCGCTGCGGCTGTTGCCCGCGTGGGAGGGTGTAGCGAGGGGGACATCAATACCGGCGAAATCCGGTCTTCCCCCTCGGGATTGGGCACCCTCTGGGTCCGATGTCCTGCCGCGGCCGCCCGCAAGGTTGCTGTCGCGGGCCGGATAACTGTCGGCTGGACCCAGGCAGCCGTGGAGGCCCTGAGTGCCCGGCCTCTGCAGTGTTACCGTTGCCTTGGTGTTGGCCACACCAGTCAGCGGTGCACTTCTGCCGAGGATAGGTCCGACTGCTGCTATAGATGCGGCAGTCGGGACCATAAGGTGGCAGCCTGTACGGGCACGCCCAATTGTCCGCTTTGTGCGGGAGCGGGCAAGCCGTCTGGTCACCGCCTCGGCAGCCGGGCATGTCCTGCCAGTGCGGGGCGAGGCAAGGGAGGCGGCCAAAGGCCGTCTGCCAGATTGAATAAAAAAAGGAGGGAAACCACGATGGCCAAGGCAGCGACCACCGTGGCCAGCAACGGAAAGGCAGCATCGCCTGATGCTACCGCCGCGCCCGCTGGGGCGGATGGGGCCATTAAAGTCCCAGACGCCACCGCATCCGCGGCCGTGACGGCGATGGACACGGCTGTGTAATGGGGCCCCCGGGCCCGATAATACAAGTTAACCTCAACTGCTCGGCCAGAGCGCAGGATCTCCTGTTTCAATGCATGGCCGAGCGGGGTGCCGGGTTGGCAGTCGTGGCGGAGCCGCACAGGGTCCCCAAACATCCACACTGGATGGGGGACACGATTGGCTCCGCCGCGATTATTTGGGCTGGGAGGCCGGGGTCCCCGTCGTGCTCGCTTATCGAGCGCGGCCTGGGATACGTGGCCGTTGATTGGGGCGGCACCGCGGTTGTGGCGATATACGCACCTCCAAGGTGGTCCCTCGAAGAGTTTGAGCAGTATCTGGACGGGGTAGGGAGATGCGTCTCCCGCTGCCATCCCCGTCCTGTGCTGGTCCTGGGGGACTTCAATGCCAAGGCCACGGCTTGGGGTTCCCCCGGGACTGACTCGAGGGGCCGGGAGGTGCTGGATTGGGCGGCGGGACTGGAGCTCCGTCTCCTGAACACGGGCTCGGTCCATACGTGCGTGCGGCATAACGGGGGGTCCATCGTTGACCTTTCGTGGGCAACGCCCCAGGCCGCGCGACGTATTACGGGGTGGAGGGTGGCGGAAGGGGTCGAGACGTTGTCTGACCACAGATACATAGTTCTCGACCTCTCCGCCGCCCCACCATCGACACTCCGTCGTCGCCCCGCCGATGAAGTTTCGCCTCGACCGCGGTGGGCGCTGAAGCGCCTCGACCAGGACGCTCTGATGGCGGCGGCCCACGTCATGGCCTGGCCAGCAACACCGGCCGGGCCAGTCGACGGGAATGGGGAGGCCCATTGGTTCCGTGGCGCAATGACGTCCATTTGCGACGTAGCCATGCCCCGGGCCAGGGTCTTCCCGAGGAAGGCGGTGTACTGGTGGTCGCGCGCGATAGCGGAATTACGCACCGAGTGCGTCCGCGCGCGACGCCAGTACGCTCGCGCCCGTCGACGACGACGTACGGACGACGTGCTGGCTGCCCAGCTGTACGGGCGATATCGGGAGAAGGTGGTCGCCCTGCAGCTGGCCATCAGGCGAGCGAGGGACCAGGCCTGGCGCGATCTCCTCGGCTCTCTGAACCGAGATCCGTGGGGGCGCCCATACAAGATGGCTTTGGGACGATTGCGTCCCTGGGCGCCCCCCGTGACGGAGAGCCTGGATCCGGGGCTGCTCGGGCGGGTCGTTGACGCTTTATTCCCCGTTAGCGGGGAGGCGTCCCGGCCCGTCCCTGAGCCAGAGGAACATGAGTGGTCCCCGGATCTTGAGGTCGCGCCGGAGGAGATGGCCGCGGTCGTCAAATGGCTCCGGGGCAAGAATACCGCCCCGGGGCCGGACGGTATCCCCGGCCGGGTCTGGTTACTCGCCGCGAGCGTCCTGGGGGAGAGGCTGAGGAGCCTCTACTCTGGGCTCCTGAGGTCGGGGACGTTCCCCGACCTATGGAGAGAAAGTCGGATGGTCCTCTTGAGGAAGGATGGGAGGCCGGGGGATTCTCCCTCCGCGTACCGGCCCATTTGTCTCCTGGATGAGGCGGGCAAGATCTTCGAGAAGATCATTGTTGCCCGCCTCTCCAGACACCTGTCCCGCGACGGCCCCGATCTGGCGGACTGCCAGTTTGGCTTCCGGGAGGGGCGATCGACGGTCGACGCAATCGACCGTCTCAAGTCCCTCTCGGACAATGCCGTGGCAAGGGGCGGGGTGTGCTTGGCGGTGTCCATTGACATCGTCAATGCGTTCAACACCCTGCCCTGGACCGCCATCAGGGAGGCCCTCGTCGATCACCAGGTGCCTCCCTATCTGAGGCGGGTGATCGGGGCCTACCTGCGGGACAGGTGGGTCGAATACCCGGGCCGGTACGGGATGATACGGAGGGAAGTGGACCGCGGGGTCCCGCAGGGGTCCGTTTTAGGACCGCTCCTGTGGGACCTGGGTTACAACGCGGTCCTGGAAAAGGCCTCCCTGCCCGACGGTGCCACCCTCGTCTGCTACGCGGACGACACGTTGGTGGTCGCCGTCGGGAGTACCTTCGAGAGGACCATCCGACGAGCAGAGGTTGCGGTGGCAGCCGTCGTCGCGAGGATCCGCGGTCTGGGGCTGAAAATAGCCCCGGAGAAGGCCGAGGCTGTCTGGTTCCACGGACGGCCTCGGTCTCGGCCACCGGCCAGATCGTGGATCCGGGTTGGAGAAGCCTGCGTCGAGGTGAAGTCCGAGTTGAAATATCTCGGACTGATCCTCGACAGCCGCTGGAGCTTCGATGCGCATCTCGACCGTCTCGTCCCCCGAGTCGAAAAGGCGGCGGCCTCTTTGGGCCGCCTGCTGCCCAACCTCGGGGGACCGGGAGATTTGGTGCGCCGCCTATACCTGGGCGTGGTGCGGTCTATGGCCTTATACGGTGCCCCAATATGGGCGCCGTACGTGATGTCCAGTCGATGCAACACGCTGTTGTTGCGCCGGCTGCAGAGGCGGATGGCCATCCGCCTCATAAGAGGTTACCGCACCGCGTCTACCGTGGCGGCGCTTGCTCTGGCGGGAGAACTTCCCTTCGAGCTTCAGGCGGCGTTGCGCGCCTATGTTTATAGGCGCACAAGCATCGCCAGCCGTGCTCGAGGGGCCCCGCCGGAGCGAGAGACGGTCGAGGGCTTCGAGCTCCAGGCCCGGCGACTAGCGCTCGCCAGATGGCGTGCCGAGCTTTGCTCCCACGCCGGCGAGCGCGTTCCCGGGGCTCTCCTGCCGCACTTCACCTCGTGGCGGGAGAGACGGCATGGCAGGCTCTCCTACCGAGCGACGCAGGTGTTCACCGGGCATGGCTGCTTCGGTGTCTACCTGTGTCGCATCGGGCGGGAAGCGACGACGGTGTGCCACCATTGTGGCGCGGAGGAAGACTCGGCGCAGCACACGCTGGAGGAATGTCCCGCCTTTTCAGCGCTGCGTCGAGTCCTAAAACGGGAAGTCGGTCGCGACCTTGCACTCTCCAGCCTAGTTGGGGCCATGCTGGAGGGCCCGGGGAAGTGGGCGGCAGCAATCTCTTTCTGCGAGGAGGTTATGTCGCGGAAGGAGGCTGCCGAGCGGGATCGGGAGCTTACAGATCCCGCCCGACGTGCCCGGGGACGGCGTGCGCGCCCACGCCGAGAAACCCCGGGCAGCTGAGAGTAGGCGGGCGGCGGGTGTACCAGAACATGCTGGTTTCATTGCCCGCCGCCCGCCAACAGAGGAGGACGTCCACTGTTGGGAGTGGGGGATGATGAGTCGCCTGAGGGAGGCGAGGTTTAACTGTGATCCTCCTCCAGTATACTCGTCGTCCCCCCGGCGGCCGCTGTGATCAGGGCGGGGGCCCTGGTCACGTATCGCGCGGTCGCCGTGTCGGGGCGGTGCGGGGTGCGACCCCTCGCGCCGCCGAATTTAAATGGATTTAGGGGGGAGGATTATATCTCCCCCGGGACGCGGCCGGCCATCCTTACCATCCTGATGGCCGGCCAGGCGAGGGGGAGCCGCGGTAGTGTTCTTCAAGAGTTCCCGTGGCTCCCCCGTTGAATCGCCAGCGATCGGTCCTGCGTCCTCAGGTCGCCGTGGAGGTTTTAGTGGGTCAAACCCCACACTACCCTCGTCCCGCTCCCCCGGGCGGGGCGAGGGTGTCTGGCGAGCAGATTTCCTCCACGTAAAATAAAAAAAAAAAAAAAAAAAAAAAAAAAAAAGGTTATGTCAAGGTTATGTCAAGGTTATGTCAAGGTTATGTCAAGGTTCCGCGACGGCCCAGATCTGGCGGACTGCCAGTTTGGCTTCCGGGAGGGGCGATCGACGGTCGACGCTATCGTCCGTCTCAAGTCCCTCTCGGACAATGCCGTGGCAAGGGGCGGGGTGTGCTTGGCGGTGTCCATTGACATCGTCAATGCGTTCAACACCCTGCCCTGGTCCGCCATTAGGGGGGCCCTCGTCGATCACCAGGTGCCTCCCTATCTGAGGCGGGTGATCGGGGCCTACCTGCGGGACAGGTGGGTCGAATACCCGGGCCGGTACGGGATGATACGGAGGGAAGTGGACCGCGGGGTCCCGCAGGGGTCTGTTTTAGGACCGCTCCTGTGGGACCTGGGTTACAACGCGGTCCTGGAAAAGGCCTCCCTGCCCGACGGTGCCACCCTCGTCTGCTACGCGGACGACACGTTGGTGGTCGCCGTCGGAAGTACCTTCGAGAGGACCATCCAACGAGCAGAGGTTGCGGTGGCAGCCGTCGTCGCGAGGATCCGCGATCTGGGGCTGAAAATAGCCCCGGGGAAGGCCGAGGCTGTCTGGTTCCACGGACGGCCTCGGTCTCGGCCACCGGCCAGATCGTGGATCCGGGTTGGAGAAGCCTGCGTCGAGGTGAAGTCCCAGTTGAAATATCTCGGACTGATCCTCGACAGCCGCTGGAGCTTCGATGCGCATCTCGACCGTCTCGTCCCCCGAGTCGAAAAGGCGGCGGCCTCTTTGGGCCGCCTGCTGCCCAACCTCGGGGGACCGGGAGATTTGGTGCGCCGCCTATACCTGGGCGTGGTGCGGTCTATGGCCTTATACGGTGCCCCAATATGGGCGCCGTACGTGATGACCAGCCGGCGCAACACGCTGTTGTTGCGCCGGCTGCAGAGGCGGATGGCCATCCGCCTCATAAGAGGTTACCGCACCTCGTCTACCGTGGCGGCGCTTGCTCTGGCGGGAGAACTTCCCTTCGAGCTTCAGGCGGCGGTGCGCGCCTATGTTTATAGGCGCACAAGCATCGCCAGCCGTGCTCGAGGGGCCCCGCCGGAGCGTGAGACGGTCGAGGGCTTCGAGCTCCAGGCCCGGCGACTAGCGCTCGCCAGATGGCGTGCCGAGCTTTGCTCCCACGCCGGCGAGCGCGTCCCCGGGGCTCTCCTGCCGCACTTCACCTCGTGGCGGGAGAGACGGCATGGCAGGCTCTCCTACCGAGCGACGCAGGTGTTCACCGGGCATGGCTGCTTCGGTGTCTACCTGTGTCGCATCGGGCGGGAAGCGACGACGGTGTGCCACCACTGTGGCGCGGAGGAAGACTCGGCGCAGCACACGCTGGAGGAATGTCCCGCCTTTTCAGCGCTGCGCCGAGTCCTAAAACGGGAAGTCGGTCACGACCTCGCACTCTCCAGCCTAGTTGGGGCCATGCTGGAGAGCCCGGGGAAGTGGGCGGCAGCAATCTCTTTCTGCGAGGAGGTTATGTCGCGGAAGGAGGCTGCCGAGCGGGATCGGGAGCTAACCGATCCCGCCCGACGTGCCCGGGGACGGCGTGCGCGCCCACGCCGAGAAACCCCGAGCAGCTGAGAGTAGGCGGGCGGCGGGTGTACCAGTACATGCTGGTTTCATTGCCCGCCGCCCGCCAACAGAGGAGGACGTCCACTGTTGGGAGTGGGGGATGACGAGTCGCCTGAAGGAGGCGAGGTTTAACTGTGATCCTCCTCCAATATACTCGTCGTCCCCCCGGCGGCCGCTGTGATCAGGGCGGGGGCCCTGGTCTCCTATCGCGCGGTCGCCGTGTCGGGGCGGTGCGGGGTGCGACCCCTCGCGCCGCCAAATTTAATTGGATTTTAGGGGGGAGGATTTATTTTATTTCCCCCCGGGACGCGGCCGGCCATCGTTACCATCCTGATGGCCGGCCAGGCGAGGGGGAGCCGCGGTAGTGTTCTTCAAGAGTTCCCGTGGCTCCCCCGTTGAATCGCCAGCGATCGGTCCTGCGTCCTCAGGTCGCCGTGGAGGTTTTAGTGGGTCAATCCCCACACTACCCTCGTCTCGCTCCCCCGGGCGGGGGGGGGGTGTCTGGCGAGCAGATTTCCTCCACGTAAAATAAAAAAAAAAAAAAAGGTTATGTCAAGGTTGGGCGGGTGCAGCGAGGGGGACATCAATACCGGCGAAATCCGGTCTTCCCCCTCGGGATTGGGCACCCTCTGGGTCCGATGTCCTGCCGCGGCCGCTCGCAAGGTTGCTGTCGCGGGCCGGATAACTGTCGGCTGGACCCAGGCAGCCGTGGAGGCCCTGAGTGCCCGGCCTCTGCAGTGTTACCGTTGCCTTGGTGTTGGCCACACCAGTCAGCGGTGCACTTCTGCCGAGGATAGGTCCGACTGCTGCTATAGATGCGGCAGTCGGGACCATAAGGTGGCAGCCTGTAGGGCCACGCCCAATTGCCCGCTTTGTGCGGGCGCGGGCAAGCCTTCTGGTCACCGCCTCGGCAGCCGGGCTTGTCCTGCCAGTGCGGGGCGGGGCAGTGGAGGCGGCCAAAGGCCGTCTGCCAGATTGAATAAAAAGGGGAGGGAAACCACGATGGCCAAGGCAGCGACCACCGTGGCCAGCAACGAAAAGGTAGCATCGCCTGATGCTACCGCCGCGCCCGCGTGGGCGGATGGGGCCACTAAAGTCCCAGACGCCACCGCATCCGCGGCCGTGACGGCGATGGACACGGCTGTGTAATGGGGCCCCCGGGCCCGATAATACAAGTTAACCTCAACTGCTCGGCCAGAGCGCAGGATCTCCTGTTTCAATGCCTGGCCGAGCGGGGTGCCGGGTTGGCAGTCGTGGCGGAGCCGCACAGGGTCCCCAAACATCCACACTGGGCGGGGGACTCGATTGGCTCCGCCGCGATTATTTGGGCTGGGAGGCCGGGGTCCCCGCCGTGCTCGGTTATCGAGCGTGGCCTGGGATACGTGGCCGTTGATTGGGGCGGCACCGCGGTTGTGGCGATATACGCACCTCCAAGTTGGTCCCTCGAAGAGTTTGAGCAGTATCTGGACGGGGTAGGGAGATGCGTCTCCCGCTGCCATCCCCGTCCGGTGCTGGTCCTGGGGGACTTTAATGCCAAGGCCACGGCTTGGGGTTCCCCCGGGACTGATTCGAGGGGCCGGGAGGTGCTGGATTGGGCGGCGGGACTGGAGCTCCGTCTCCTGAACACGGGCTCGGTCCATACGTGCGTGCGGCATAACGGGGGGTCCATCGTTGACCTTTCGTGGGCAACGCACCCGGCCGCGCGCCGTATTACGGGGTGGAGGGTGGCGGAAGGGGTCGAGACGTTGTCTGACCACAGATACATAGTTCTCGACCTCTCCGCCGCCCCACCATCGACACCCCGTCGTCGCCCCGCCGATGAAGGTTCGCCTCAGCCGCGGTGGGCGCTGAAGCGCCTCGACCAGGACGCTCTGATGGCGGCAGCCCACGTCGTGTCCTGGCCAGCAACACCGGCCGGGCCAGTCGACGGGAATGGGGAGGCCCGTTGGTTCCGGGGCGCAATGACATCGGTTTGCGACGTCGCCATGCCCCGGGCCAGGATCTTCCCGAGGAAGGCGGTGTACTGGTGGTCGCGCGAGATAGCGGAATTACGCACCGTGTGCGTTCGCGCGCGACGCCAGTACGCTCGCGCCCGTCGACGACGACGAACGGACGACGTGCTGGCTGCCCAGCTGTACGGGCTATATCGGGAGAAGGTGGTCGCCCTGCAGCTGGCCATCAGGCGAGCGAAGGACCAGGCCTGGCGCGATCTCCTCGGCTCTCTGAACCGAGATCCGTGGGGGCGCCCATACAAGATGGCTTTGGGACGATTGCGTCCCTGGGCGCCCCCCGTGACGGAGAGCCTGGATCCGGGGCTGCTCGGGCGGGTCGTGGACGCTTTATTCCCCGTTAGCGGGGAGGCGTCCCGGCCCGTCCCTGAGCCAGAGGAACATGAGTGGTCCCCGGATCTTGAGGTCGCGCCGGAGGAGATGGCCGGGGTCGTCAAATGGCTCCGGGGCAAGAATACCGCCCCGGGGCCGGACGGTATCCCCGGCCGGGTCTGGTTGCTCGCCGCGAGCGTCCTGGGGGAGAGGCTGAGGAGCCTCTACTCTGGGCTCCTGAGGTCGGGGACGTTCCCCGACCTATGGAGAGAAAGTCGGATGGTCCTCTTGAGGAAGGATGGGAGGCCGGGGGATTCTCCCTCCGCGTACCGGCCCATTTGTCTCCTGGATGAGGCGGGCAAGATCTTCGAGAAGATCATTGTTGCCCGCCTCTCCAGACACCTGTCCCGCGACGGCCCTGATCTGGCGGACTGCCAGTTTGGCTTCCGGGAGGGGCGATCGACGGTCGACGCTATCGACCGTCTCAAGTCCCTCTCGGACAATGCCGTGGCAAGGGGCGGTGTGTGCTTGGCGGTGTCCATTGACATCGTCAATGCGTTCAACACCCTGCCCTGGTCCGCCGTTAGGGAGGCCCTCGTCGATCACCAGGTGCCTCCCTATCTAAGGCGGGTGATCGGAGCCTACCTGCGGGACAGGTGGGTTGAATACCCGGGCCGGTACGGGATGATACGGAGGGAAGTGTACCGCGGGGTCCCGCAGGGGTCCGTTTTAGGACCGCTCCTGTGGGACCTGGGTTACAACGCGGTCCTGGAAAAGGCCTCCCTGCCCGACGGTGCCACCCTCGTCTGCTACGCGGACGACACGTTGGTGGTCGCCGTCGGGAGTACCTTCGAGAGGACCATCCGTCGAGCAGAGGTTGCGGTGGCAGCCGTCGTCGCGAGGATCCGCGATCTGGGGCTGGAAATAGCCCCGGAGAAGGCCGAGGCTGTCTGGTTTCACGGACAGCCTCGGTCTCGGCCGCCGGCCAGATCGTGGATCCGGGTTGGAGAAGCCTGCGTCGAGGTGAAGTCCGAGCTGAAATATCTCGGACTGATCCTCGACAGCCACTGGTGCTTCGATGCGCATCTCGACCGTCTCGTCCCCCGAGTCGAAAAGGCGGCGGCCTCTTTGGGCCGCCTGCTGCCCAACCTCGGGGGACCGGGAGATTTGGTGCGCCGCCTATACCTGGGCGTGGTGCGGTCTATGGCCTTATACGGTGCCCCAATCTGGGCGCCGTACGTGATGACCAGCCGGCGCAACACGCTGTTGTTGCGCCGGCTGCAGAGGCGGATGGCCATCCGCCTCATAAGAGGTTACCGCACCACGTCTACCGTGGCGGCGCTTGCTCTGGCGGGAGAACTTCCCTTCGAGCTTCAGGCGGCGGTGCGCGCCTATGTTTATAGGCGCACTAGCATCGCCAGCCGTGCTCGAGGGGCCCCGCCGGAGCGAGAGACGGTCGAGGGCTTCGAGCTCCAGGCCCGGCGACTAGCGCTCGCCAGATGGCGTGCCGAGCTTTGCTCCCACGCCGGCGAGCGCGTCCCCGGGGCTCTCCTGCCGCACTTCACCTCGTGGCGGGAGAGACGGCATGGCAGGCTCTCCTACCGAGCGACGCAGGTGTTCACCGGGCATGGCTGCTTCGGTGTCTACCTGTGTCGCATCGGGCGGGAAGCGACGACGGTGTGCCACCATTGTGGCGCGGAGGAAGACTCGGCGCAGCACACGCTGGAGGAATGTCCCGCCTTTTCAGCGCTGCGCCGAGTCCTAAAACGAGAAGTCGGCCACGACCTCGCACTCTCCAGCCTAGTTGGGGCCATGCTGGAGGGCCCGGGGAAGTGGGCGGCAGCAATCTCTTTCTGCGAGGAGGTTATGTCGCGGAAGGAGGCTGCCGAGCGGGATCGGGAGCTTACAGATCCCGCCCGACGTGCCCGGGGACGGCGTGCGCGCCCACGCCGAGAAACCCCGGGCAGCTGAGAGTAGGCGGGCGGCGGGTGTACCAGAACATGCTGTTTTCATTGCCCGCCGCCCGCCAACAGAGGAGGACCTCCACTGTTGGGAGTGGGGGATGACGAGTCGCCTGAAGGAGGCGAGGAATAACTGTGATCCTCCTCCAATATACTCGTCGTCCCCCCGGCGGCCGCTGTGATCAGGGCGGGGGCCCTGGTCACCTATCGCGCGGTCGCCGTGTCGGGGCAGTGCGGGGTGCGACCCCTCGCGCCGCCGAATTTAAATGGATTTTAGGGGGGAGGATTTATCTCCCCCCGGGACGCGGCCGGCCATCGTTACCATCTTGATGGCCGGCCAGGCGAGGGGGAGCCGCGGTAGTGTTCTTCAAGAGTTCCCGTGGCTCCCCCGTTGAAACGCCAGCGATCGGTCCTGCGTCCTGAGGTCGCCGTGGAGGTTTTAGTGGGTCAATCCCCACACTACCCTCGTCCCGCTCCCCCGGGCGGGGCGGGGGTGTCTGGCGAGCAGATAAAGGTTATGTCAAGGTTATGTCAAGGTTATGTCAAGGTTATGTCAAGGTTATGTCAAGGTTATGTCAAGGTTATGTCAAGGTTATGTCAAGGTTATGTCAAGGTTATGTCAAGGTTATGTCAAGGTTATGTCAAGGTTATGTCAAGGTTATGTCAAGGTTATGTCAAGGTTATGTCAAGGTTATGTCAAGGTTATGTCAAGGTTATGTCAAGGTTATGTCAAGGTTATGTCAAGGTTATGTCAAGGTTATGTCAAGGTTATGTCAAGGTTATGTCAAGGTTATGTCAAGGTTATGTCAAGGTTATGTCAAGGTTATGTCGGTCGGATAAGGGACTGTCATGCGTAACTAAGGTCTTTTGGCCATAGCCTCTGCAGTTCAAGTCTTCCCCACCTTCACGTGGTACCGGCTGTTCTCGCCGAAGGGGTTCAGGCTCTCGAATGACGCAGCAATAGTGGTAGCTGTCGACGGGCACAACCACTCACTTTCATATACACACACTTTTCTACGCGTGCTTCCGGGCACCCTTTGTCTCGGGGAGAGTGTAAGAGAGGCCTTCCCCTTTTTCCGGGGAGCCAGTGGATGAATTGAGTAACCCTATAAACGGGTTCACTCGTGAATGAAGGGGGCCTACCTATAAACGGGAATGCCCTGGCGGGTTATGAATGGTCCGGGTACCTGGTCAATAGGTACACCGGAATATGAATGAGTCTCCGAGTTCGAGGGGTCGCTGTCTGGGAGTACGGTGCAGTGATCGTCGGGGGAGGGAATGATCGGGGGTCCTGAGGGGACTTCCTCGTGTCCGTGTGCGCCCCCTATCTGGAGGGTACAGCGGTTAACACCGGTGGGCACTGCCGGGCCGCCATTAGTAGGGGGGCCCGAACCCAGCCCAGCCAGTTGGGAGGCAGCCCTGCACAGTGGTAGGGC
Source organism: Megalopta genalis (assembly GCF_051020955.1). Classification (NCBI taxonomy): domain Eukaryota; kingdom Metazoa; phylum Arthropoda; class Insecta; order Hymenoptera; family Halictidae; genus Megalopta; species Megalopta genalis. The sequence continues at coordinate 102,344 of NW_027476110.1, read as the reverse complement.
GATTACGCTAAATCCCGCTTCTCGTAGTAGTGCCGAGTGGCGTCCGGACGGGTACCCTGCTGCGGGGAGCGGGGGGGGAACCGACGAGGCCACCGGATTGTAGGGACGCTCGGACATCGGGGGGGTCCAGGACGGGCTGCCGGTGCCCCTTCTCCCGGCGATCCTCCTGACCATATCACACACCTACACTCTCTTACACTGTTTTTGTCCCCTCTTTGTTTAATTCTTTTTTTAAAAATGAATAAAGATATTGAAAATAAGCAGGTTTTTACAGTGCCGCCTGCGTCCCTCGGTTTATCCGAGGTAAGGGTGCTTCCCGGCACCCGCAATTCCGCCAAGTCGGTAGGCAACCAGGCCGACTTGGACGTGCTGGCTACTGGAAGTCAGCGCTTCGACCTCGTGCAGGAGGGCTCGCCCTTCCTGCCGAGGAAGAGTCTGGCACGGTCTCCGCCGTCGGGATCTCGCGATCCTGCACGTGAGGCCGTGGACCAGGAGAATCCCCGGACGGCGGCCGTTACGGCCTCCTCTCCGGTGCCCAATCCCCCCTCCCCTCCCTTCTTCTCCCCTCTCCCTCCTTCCTCTCTATTTTCCTTTCCCCCTTCACCTACCCTCGGCTCTGCCAAGGGTTCGGGGGGTGGTAAGAGTAAAAGCAAGACGAAGAGAAAGAGGACCGCGTTTTCGTCTCCCGAGGAAGCGATTGGCGGTTCCTCGGACGAGTCTGCCACGACGAGCGGCTGCGTGAGCCCCCTGCCTGGCCTGGAAACGCAGGTAAAAAAGGCGGTTGCGGGCACACGAGCGCTCTGCAAGAGGCTATGCGCCTCCACGGAAATGGAGGAAGACACGAGGAAATTGTTCAACTCAATCATAAGAAGCCTCAACGAAGTGCAACACGCGGTCAAGGCTATGAGGAGGAACGAGCGTGCCCCTTCAACCTTAACTCCAGCCCACCGCCCTCCAACACGGAGCTCCCCAGCTCCGGACGCGAAGTCTGGAGGTCGCGGGGTTAATACGGGCACGCAGACCGAGCCTGCGACGGAGAGGATGGACACCGAGTGCATCGCCCCGCCGAGGACCAGGTCTTGTGGCACTCAGACCTGCGACCCGCAGGAGGTGGACGATCATGACGTTGCGGACTGGACGCGCGGGGCCAGGGACTGGCCATCTCTCCGAGCACTGGTGGACAGGAGGTGGGCGGAATCGTCGTTCGTGAACACGACAATTGTCGAGGGTAACCCCCTCGTTAGCTGTCCGGACGACGATCTGGCGTGCTTCGCCCCAGCTGACCTCGAGGTGGGAACGGGCCCTGCCCGCTTCCTTCTAGACCGGATACCGGGGGTTGCTGACCTGAGGACGGACCCTCCATCGGTTGGTGAGTCCACATTTCTCACCCTCAGGACATCCATTCCGCGCCGCGATGCCCCCCCCAGAATCCGCGAGAAAAGAATATTTTTCGCGGCTGACAGGGCAACCGGGTCCAGCACCTTCGCGGCCGAAAACGCGTACAGGGCACTCGCGCACTTAAGGGAGTTGGGAGTCAAGATGGCATGCAAGTGCATAGCCATTGCCTCCCACCCCGACATTCCTTCGGAGCCTTTCCGAAAGATGCTCGAGGCGGTTTTTTCGGGAACCGGGGTTGCTATTAAGATCTGGGGGATCCCAGCCGGCCAAATGCGTCGCCCCCCCGAGCAGCCCTCCGACACGGTACTGGTGAGGGGCGAGAACCTCACGTACGCGCAGATGCTTCGGGCCGTAAAGGATAAGGTCGACATCGACGGCGCGGGGATTCTCGTCTCCGACGTCAGGACCAGCAGGGATGGACATATGCTCATACAAGTGAGGGGCGACGGGGCGAAGGCCAGGGCCCTCAGCTCCCTGGTTAACGAAAAGGTACAAGGGCTTAGGGCGTCGGTCGGGGTGGGAAGGGGCCCTCTCCGCACCTTGCACCTCCGCCGTGTCGAAGGCGACGCGACCGTCGACGACATAAAGGCGGCTATTCACAGGAGGCTGCCCGAATTTCCATCTGACAGCTACAAGGTGCGCGCTCTCCGGCCGGCGTTTGCTGGGAGGCAGAATGCATCTATTCTGGCTCCCGCGTCGGTGGCGGCGCGTATCCTCGCCCTCAGCCCGCTACGCGTGGGCTGGAGCTGCTGTCTGGTAACTGAGCGCGAGGAAATCCTCCAGTGCTTCAGGTGCCGGGGATACGGACATCGGGCCGCTGATTGTAAAGGGCCAGACCGTACAAAGGTCTGCCGCAAATGCGGCGCTGATGATCACCGGGCGGGCGAGTGTAAGGGGCGCGAGAGGTGCGTGGTCTGCGATCAGGACGGGCATCGGGACGGGGGTCTCAGATGTCCTGCCTACCGCAGGGCCCTTGAAGAGGCTAGGAGCAAGGGGGGGAAGCCTCCTTCTAACGAACGACGTCCAAAAATAACGCCGCGAGCGCGAGCCTCTCCCCCGTCGGTTGAAAAGGTGATTAGCTCGTCCGCGGTGCGTAATCAAAATATAACATCTGAGCAGTCTGCTCGTCGGGATGAAGCAGGCAGTAGTTCTGGGGGCGGTGGTACGCGCGCGGGTGGATGTCCGCAGCCTGCACCGCGCGGTGCATCGGCCGGGGGGGTACCCCCTGTGCCAAGTAGCGCGTCGCCAACGCGCAGCGATGTCTGCGCAGACCAGGGCGCAGACTCGGCCTGTCGCCGCGAACCGTGCCGGAAAGAGCCGAAGCTCAGGCTGAAGAGAGCGCCGGCCCAGGGACGCGCGGGGAGAGACGGGCTGACGAGTCCGAATGACGTCGTCTTGCGTCCGCGCAGCACGGAACGCGCAGGCGGCGGCGCAGGCGCGGCCGAGCTGGGCGAAATTACACGACAGGGGCCGAGCGGCTCAACAAGCACTGCGGAGCAGGGACGTGCGGAGAGGGACGGTCCTCTCCGTCAAAATATAGAAAATAAGGCTGACGTCACGTAACGTCTGTTTCGATACGCGACTGACACGCACGGTTTTTTGTGCAAGAGTTTTTGTGCGAGGTATATTTCTTGTCGGCCTACTTCTAAAACTTTTTCTTTTCTTACAGTTCTTTTCTTTTGTTATAACGTTAGCTTATCGGCCGTTAACCGATAAGTTTTGAAATTTAATTTATTTAATTTTATTAGTGAAGTGCAGTGTGTGGGTGCAACGGCAACGCCGAGCTTAACATTGCTGCACGGAATTTACTGTTTGGTTCACCGGAATACCTTCGCTTCGATTTTAGCAGAGCGCAAACGTCTCGCCGACGGTAAATCCCATATTTACTCTCAATTTTCGATTTTCACGAGACGTTATACTAGTGCGGCGCAATGGCTAATATGGCCAGTTTACAGAGTATCCGGCTGGGGGGTCTCAATGTTCTCCAGATAAACCTGCATAGGTGTCGGCTAGCCCACGATTTACTGCAGCAGGCTGTGCGTGAGCTCGAGGTCGACGTTGTCCTCGTGTCGGAGCCCTGGACCGTTCCAGGTGACTGGCACAGGGATGAAACCGGAAAGGCGGCCGTCTGGGTCGCGGGGAGGGGCGCTGCGGGGGCGGGGGTTAGGCCTGTAGGGGCCGTTCGGGGGGCGGTGGCGGTCAGCGTGGGTGACCTCACCCTCGTTGGCTGCTATTTCTCCCCGAATATTCCTCTCTCTGAATTCGGTGCCCTTCTCTGTGATCTTGAGGCCCTAATTGGAAATATCCCTCTGGGTCAGATTGCAGTGGGCGGGGACTTCAACGCGAAGTCCCCGGCCTGGGGATCGGTCTGCTCCGATGCAAGGGGGCACGCCGTCCTCGAGCTCATAAATAAGATGGGCCTCGTCCCGGTAAAGAGTACCGGGTCTTTCACTTTTGAGAGGGGGAGCCAGCGCTCCCTCATCGATTTTATGTTCTGTGGCGGCGGCGCCTATGCCAGGTTGATGGAGAGCAGGATCCTCGACATTGAGACTGCCTCCGACCACCGGTACATTCTACACAAGTTTGGTGGGTGCGCGGCCGGGCGGGGACCGCATCTCGGCCCACCGCGCCGGAGCATCGACACCAGGAAATTCTTGGAATTATATTGCAGGTATGCGCATGAAGCTAACCCTCTCAGTATTGTTACTGTTGAGGACGTGGACGCGTACATAGACATGATTGTCGACCTGGCCGGACGAGCGTCTCGCACCCTCCACCCCGGGCTGCGCGATAAGCGTCCCGTGTGGTGGTGGAGTAGCGAGATCGCGACGGCCAGGAAAATGGTTTGCAAGGCCAGGCGAAGCCTGCAGAGGGCCAGGCGCGGTCGGGACGCCGGGGCCCTGGAAGTTCGTATCTCGGCGTATAAAGTCCTTAAAAAGGACCTGGCACGCTCTATAGCGACTGCCAAGTCCGCCGCGTGGAAAAAGTTTACTGATAGCGTGGAGGCTGATGTGTGGGGCCGGCCGTACCTGTGGGTCAGCGGCAGGGTCAAGGGACGCTCTCCGCCAGCATCCCTTAGTGCCGGCGAGGTGGCGGACGTCGTCCGCAAGCTTTTTGTAACGGAGCCTCCTAGTGGGGCTCCTTTCCCTCGAATTGAGGAGTTTATATCAGAGTGCCCTGCCTCTTCTAGGCAGTTTTTTACAGAGGACGAGGTCGAGGCGGCCATCAAAAAGGTCAAGAGGAAGGCGGCCGGCGTCGACGGCATAGCGTCCTCCGTGGTCTGGGCTCTTGGGAGAGAGGCGCTCAGCCACGTCGCCCACCTTTTCAACACATGCCTCGAATTGGGATATTTCCCGGAGGCGTGGAAGGTGGGCCGGCTGGTGTTGATCCCTAAGAAGCCTGGACCCGGGGGCGTGGTGTCGTGGCGCCCGCTTTGCCTTCTCTCGAACTTCTCCAAGGCGTTTGAGTATTGTCTCAAGGAGCGCCTGGCGTCCGTTGTGGCCTTCGCAAGCAATCAATTTGGCTTTGTCAAGCGCAAAAGCACGGTCGATGCCATGTGTCGCCTCATCGACACATGGGACGCTGCCAAGCGTACAGGATTGCATTGCGTAATGGTTGCCTTGGACGTCAGGAATGCCTTTAACACCGTAAGGTGGGACGGTGTTTTGGGCGCCTTGGCGGGGAAAGGGGTCTCGGCTCCGCTGTTGCGCGTGCTGAGTAGCTATCTCAGTGGGCGCGTGGTGGAGGCGACGACCCCGTCCGGACCTGAGCGTTTTCCAGTTCATGCCGGGGTGCCTCAGGGCTCCGTTCTCGGCCCCTGGTTCTGGAACGCCCAATACGATGGCCTCCTCGAGATGTCTCTTCCCAGGCACTGTAGTCTAATAGGATTTGCGGACGACGTCGCCCTGCTCGTCGGCGCGCGCAGTGCCGACCGCGTGGTTGCGTTGGCCGAGCAAACGCTCGCCCGCATCCGCGCGTGGTTCGGGGACAACCATCTAGAGCTGGCGGAGGAGAAGACCGAGGTCCTGCACCTGACCAGCAGGAAGGCTCCGGGGCCCCTCCAGCTGGCCCTCGGTTCGGCGTCCCTTCGAGGCGGCGGATGCGTGCGCTACCTCGGACTGCTGATCGAGGGAAATCAGTGTTTTCGTGCACATGTCAGGCGAAGCTGCGAGAAGGCAGCCAAGTACGCGGGCCTGCTAGCCCGAATCCTTCCCAATATCCGGGGCGGGGGCTACTGGGCTCGGCTGCTCTATTATAGGGTGGTCGAGTCGGTGGTCCTCTACGCGGCCCCTGCTTGGGCGCACGTGGCGTCGAGGTGCGGCAACGATAAGGCCATTAACGCGGTCCAGCGTTCGATCCTGGCCCGAGTGGCCAGGTCGTACAGGACCGTGTCCCTCGACGCCGTTTGTGTTCTGGCGGGCGTGCCGCCTCTGGTGTTGGTGGCGGAGGAAAGGCTTCGCATTTTTCGCAGGCTGTCCACCCTCGACCGGGGCTCGGAGGGCTTCGTGTCGGAGGCTGGGCGGGTTAAGGCTGAGGAAAGGCTTGTCACGCTACAGCGTTGGCAAGACAGATGGGACGCTGCAAAGCATGGACGCTGGACCCACCGCTTGATTCCCGTTATCAGCGAGTGGGTCCAGTGGGGCCCTAAAATTCTCAGTTTTCACCTGACCCAGTTTATCACCGGGCACGGATGCTTCTCTGAGTATCAGTCGAGGATGGGCTTTTTGTCGAGTGATCTCTGCCTGGCATGTGGGCGCGGGCCTGATGGCCCCGTTCATGCGTTCTTGGAGTGCGGGCGTTTTGCTGCCGAGAGGGGCGCCGCCGAGGGTTCGATGGGTACAGCTATCAGCCTCGGCAATTTTATGGCGCTTTTAAAAAACGACACCACCAGGACAATTCTCGTTCGCTACATCACCGGTGTTGCCAAGCAACGAGAAGAGCTTGATCGGACAGAAAAGCGACGGCACTGTAGGACGCGAGGCACCTCCAGTTGATCTGGTTGGGTCAATAGTCTAGGCGTTCACTATTTATTTATTTATTATTTATTCTTTTTTTCACTTTTATTTATGTACTTATTTATTTTCTATTTTATGTCACTTATTTATAGATGTTTGTTCTAGACTTCGGTTCCCCTAGGTTTGTCTAGGTGCTCCATGGCTATTTTTTCTTGTCTTTAGGATTTTCTAGCATAGGCTTACCGTGGCCTTTGTCAAACGGTCATGACAGACGATCCAGACACCCACCGTGCAGGAATCCCGAGAGGGGACGCCGCGGTGGGTGTTCTGCGCAAAGGCTGAAGCCTGAGGAGGGGTTTAGTGGGTATACCAGGCATTGCACCTTTTTCGCCAGGGAGTCCCACACTCCCGCCCACCAACATCCAGGGGCGGCGTGCGCAAAGCATTCCCCTCCTCCTGAAAAAAAAAAAAAAAAAAAAAAAAAAAAAAAAAAATGTCAAGGTTATGTCAAGGTTATGTCAAGGTTATGTCAAGGTTATGTCAAGGTTATGTCAAGGTTATGTCAAGGTACCCCCCCGTGTCCGCTACCTTGTCGTGGTGGGGGGGCTTCGTGCCCTAATGATCCTCAGGGCTGTGCCGGCGGGGACTTTATTCCCTGGCAGGTTCTACCATGCCGGAGTGGCTTGAGGTGAGGGGCCAACTAAAGTCGGACACATACCGTAAACCTGTGGTCATGTTTTACAGGAACGGGGGTCTTGCCTTAACCGGCCGGGCAGCGAGGATGACAACCTCTCTAAAAAATCCCTAGCCCCAAACAGTGTTGCGCGGTGATGAGGGTGTAGCTGGAGTAAGCGCCAGCTATGGTTGGTGGGTGCACCAATCTTTAGCGGACAACCCCGGGGTACCTGGCGACCCCCGGGTGTATTAGCCTTCCCCGGGTATGGCGGCTCTGCCCGGGGTGACCTTCTTTCCGACCACACTCGTGGGACCAATTATGGATTCTTTTAAACAAATAACCGGGGAGGGGGGAAACGAGCGTGAGGTGGAGGTGCGCGGGCCTATCGTGCGCCTCCAAAGATGTACAGAGCCGGTGTCGCGCAGGCATTCTGCAACACGCGGCAAAAAGAGGACCGCAGCGGGCCTTGGTGAGTGCGATGAGGGGGAGGAGTCAGATTTCTCTGTCTCCTCAAACCACTCATCGCAGAGTGTCCCGGGCTCGTCGTTAGCGAGGAAAAGAGGACGGCCGCCGACGACCGGCGAATATGTTGGCCTCGCAGAGGCCAAACTTAGGCTGGCCGAGGCTTCGCAGCTGGAGGCCGAGGCAAGGGAGGTGGCGGCGATATTCGACCCGGGAGCCCCCGTGCCGAGACCATCGCGGTCGAGCGTCCCGCTCCCGGACGAGACGGATATAGCGGAAAATTTCCGCAACCGTCCAACGCGGGATGTCGCGGTCGCTATATTGGAGAGCCTGGATGAAGTGGCCAGGATCTCCGGCGTGTCAAAGGGGCTGAAGGGCAATTTGGCCCGCGCCCTAAGGGTGGCCGCCTTAAACGGCAGGGTGGGGGTGTCCGAGCTTGCGGTTAGGTCAGCTACCGACGCCACGCGTGCCCTGGAGGCAGAGAATGCCGTCCTCAGGGGGCAAATGACGGAGCTGCGGGCGGAGGTGGCTCGGCTCCGGCAGGTGGTGGAGGCGAGTACGGCTGCTGCCGCAATGCCTCCGCCGCCGCGCCCGGGAGAGGGCTCAGTATCGCCGCCGATCGTCGCCGCCCGGGACTGCCAACGCTCCGGGCAAGAAAAGTCCTCGCCCCCACATGCGACTGCGCCCGCAGATTTTCTGGCGCAGATAAGCGCCCTGATAGACGCCAAATTGGCGTCATTCAGGAGGGAGCTCGCGCCGCGAACGGACTCGGCCCTGCGATCGGTGGCACCTGGGCCGTCCGTCCCCTCACAGTCTTCGGACAGGGTGGGGCGGAAGACGAAGAAGAAGAAGAAAGGTGGGAAAGCTGGGGCGGCTATAGCGGCCCAGACGGAGCCCGCTCGACCGCGAGCAGAATCGGCGCTACCCTCTGCCGCGCCTCCGCCCCAGGAGGCGTGGTCCCAGGTGGTTGGCCGCAAGGCTAAAAAGGCGGCTGCCAAGGCCACTGCGGCGGCGAATAATAAAAAAGGACGGGTGGTCCCGGCGGCCCCCAGGAAGACACCCCTGCCTCCGCGACCGCCACGCACAGCAGCGGTTACCATAACGGTTCCGTCTGGCGTGGACATTACTTACGCGCAGGCGATGGCCACTGCCAGGTCCAAGGTGGACCTGGCAGAAATTGGCATCGCCTCGCTGAGGCCGCGAAGGGCGGTGACTGGGGGGTTAATTTTGGAAGTCCCTGGCACCGATGGGGCCGCCAAGGCCACCGTCCTCGCCACAAAAGTGGCGGAAGCGCTGGCAGGCACCGGCGTAAAGGTCGCGCGTCCGGTCAAAAAAGCTGACCTTAGGGTGCGCGGCCTGGTCGATTCGACCACGCCGGCGGAGGTCGCTGCGGCTGTTGCCCGCGTGGGCGGGTGCAGCGAGGGGGACATCAATACCGGCGAAATCCGGTCTTCCCCCTCGGGATTGGGCACCCTCTGGGTCCGATGTCCTGCCGCGGCCGCTCGCAAGGTTGCTGTCGCGGGCCGGATAACCGTCGGCTGGACCCAGGCAGCCGTGGAGGCCCTGAGTGCCCGGCCTCTGCAGTGTTACCGCTGTCTTGGTGTTGGCCACACCAGTCAGCGGTGCACTTCTGCCGAGGATAGGTCCGACTGCTGCTATAGATGCGGCAGTCGGGACCATAAGGCGGCAGCCTGTACGGCCACGCCCAATTGCCCGCTTTGTGCGGGCGCGAGCAAGCCGTCTGGTCACCGCCTCGGCAGCCGGGCATGTCCTGCCAGTGTGAGGCGAGGCAAGGTGGGCGGCCAAAGGCCGTCTGCCAGACTTAATAAAAAAGGGAAGGTAACCACGATGGCCAAGGCAGCGACCACCGTGGCCAGCAACGGAAAGGCAGCATCGCCTGATGCTACCGCCTCGCCCGCGGGGGCGGATGGGGCCATTAAAGTCCCAGACGCCACCGCATCCGCGGCCGTGACGGCGATGGACACGGCTGTGTAATGGGGCCCCCGGGCCCGATAATACAAGTTAACCTCAACTGCTCGGCCAGAGCGCAGGATCTCCTGTTTCAATGCATGGCCGAGCGGGGTGCCGGGTTGGCAGTCGTGGCGGAGCCGCACAGGGTCCCCAAACATCCACACTGGGCGGGGGACTCGATTGGCACCGCCGCGATTATTTGGGCTGGGAGGCCGGGGTCCCCGCCGTGCTCGGTTATTGAGCGCGGCCTGGGATACGTGGCCGTTGATTGGGGCGGCACCGCGGTTGTGGCGATATACGCACCTCCAAGGTGGTCCCTCGAAGAGTTTGAGCAGTATCTGGACGGGGTAGGGAGATGCGTCTCCCGCTGCCATCCCCGTCCTGTGCTGGTCCTGGGGGACTTCAATGCCAAGGCCACGGCTTGGGGTTCCCCCGGGACTGACTCGAGGGGCCGGGAGGTGCTGGATTGGGCGGCGGGACTGGAGCTCCGTCTCCTGAACACGGGCTCGGTCCATACGTGCGTGCGGCATAACGGGGGGTCCATCGTTGACCTTTCGTGGGCAACGCCCCAGGCCGCGCGCCGTATTACGGGGTGGAGGGTGGCGGAGGGTGTCGACACGTTGTCTGACCACAGATACATAGTTCTCGGCCTCTCCGCCGCCCCACCATCGACACCCCGTCGTCGCACCGCCGATGAGGGTTCGCCTCGACCGCGGTGGGCGCTGAAGCGCCTCGACCAGGACGCTCTGATGGCGGCAGCCCACGTCATGGCCTGGCCAGCAACACCGGCCGGGCCAGTCGACGGGAATGGGGAGGCCCATTGGTTCCGGGGCGCAATGACGTCGATTTGCGACGTCGCCATGCCCCGGGCCAGGGTCTTCCCGAGGAAGGCGGTGTACTGGTGGTCGCGCGAAATAGCGGAATTACGCACCGAGTGCGTCCGCGCGCGACGCCAGTACGCTCGCGCCCGTCGACGACGACGTACGGACGACGTGCTGGCTGCCCAGCTGTATGGGAGATATCGGGAGAAGGTGGTCGCCCTGCAGCTGGCCATCAGGCGAGCGAAGGACCAGGCCTGGCGCGATCTCCTCGGCTCTCTGAACCGAGATCCGTGGAGGCGCCCATACAAGATGGCTTTGGGACGATTGCGTCCCTGGGCGCCCCCCGTGACGGAGAGCCTGGATCCGGGGCTGCTCGGGCGGGTCGTGGACGCTTTATTCCCCGTTAGCGGGGAGGCGTCCCGGCCCGTCCCTGAGCCAGAGGAACATGAGTGGTCCCCGGATTTTGAGGTCGCGCCGGAGGAGATGGCCGGGGTCGTCAAATGGCTCCGGGGCAAGAATACCGCCCCGGGGCCGGACGGAATCCCCGGCCGGGTCTGGTTGCTCGCCGCGAGCGTCCTGGGAGAGAGGCTGAGGAGCCTCTACTCTGGGCTCCTGAGGTCGGGGACGTTCCCCGACCTATGGAGAGAAAGTCGGATGGTCCTCTTGAGGAAGGATGGGAGGCCGGGGGATTCTCCCTCCGCGTACCGGCCCATTTGTCTCCTGGATGAGGCGGGCAAGATCTTCGAGAAGATCATTGTTGCCCGCCTCTCCAGACACCTGTCCCGCGACGGCCCAGATCTGGCGGACTGCCAGTTTGGCTTCCGGGAGGGGCGATCGACGGTCGACGCTATCGACCGTCTCAAGTCCCTCTCGGACAATGCCGTGGCAAGGGGCGGGGTGTGCTTGGCGGTGTCCATTGACATCGTCAATGCGTTCAACACCCTGCCCTGGTCCGCCATTAGGGGGGCCCTCGTCGATCACCAGGTGCCTCCCTATCTGAGGCGGGTGATCGGGGCCTACCTGCGGGACAGGTGGGTCGAATACCCGGGCCGGTACGGGATGATACGGAGGGAAGTGGACCGCGGGGTCCCGCAGGGGTCCGTTTTAGGACCGCTCCTGTGGGACCTGGGTTACAACGCGGTCCTGGAAAAGGCCTCCCTGCCCGACGGTGCCACACTCGTCTGCTACGCGGACGACACGTTGGTGGTCGCCGTCGGGAGTACCTTCGAGAGGACCATCCGACGAGTAGAGGTTGCGGTGGCAGCCGTCGTCGCGAGGATCCGCGATCTGGGGCTGAAAATAGCCCCGGAGAAGGCCGAGGCTGTCTGGTTTCACGGACGGCCTCGGTCTCGGCCACCGGCCAGATCGTGGATCCGGGTTGGAGAAGCCTGCGTCGAGGTGAAGTCCGAGTTGAAATATCTCGGACTGATCCTCGACAGCCGCTGGAGCTTCGATGCGCATCTCGACCGTCTCGTCCCCCGAGTCGAGAAGGCGGCGGCCTCTTTGGGCCGCCTGCTGCCCAACCTCGGGGGACCGGGAGATTTGGTGCGCCGCCTATACCTGGGCGTGGTGCGGTCTATGGCCTTATACGGTGCCCCAATATGGGCGCCGTACGTGATGACCAGCCGGCGAAACACGCTGTTGTTGCGCCGGCTGCAGAGGCGGATGGTCATCCGCCTCATAAGAGGATACCGCACCACGTCTACCGTGGCGGCGCTTGCTCTGGCGGGAGAACTTCCCTTCGAGCTTCAGGCGGCGGTGCGCGCCTGTGTTTACAGGCGCACTAGCATCGCCAGCCGTGCTCGGGGGTCCCCGCCGGAGCGAGAGACGGTCGAGGGCTTCGAGCTCCAGGCCCGGAGACTAGCGCTCGCCAGATGGCGTGCCGAGCTTTGCTCCCACGCCGGCGAGCGCGTCCCCGGGGCTCTCCTGCCGCACTTCACCTCGTGGCGGGAGAGACGGCATGGCAGGCTCTCCTACCGAGCGACGCAGGTGTTCACCGGGCATGGCTGCTTCGGTGTCTACCTGTGTCGCATCGGGCGGGAAGCGACGACGGTGTGCCACCATTGTGGCGCGGAGGAAGACTCGGCGCAGCACACGCTGGAGGAATGTCCCGCCTTTTCAGCGCTGCGCCGAGTCCTAAAACGAGAAGTCGGCCACGACCTCGCACTCTCCAGCCTAGTTGGGGCCATGCTGGAGGGCCCGGGGAAGTGGGCGGCAGCAATCTCTTTCTGCGAGGAGGTTATGTCGCGGAAGGAGGCTGCCGAGCGGGATCGGGAGCTTACAGATCCCGCCCGACGTGCCCGGGGACGGCGCGCGCGCCCACGCCGAGAAACCCCGGGCAGCTGAGAGTAGGCGGGCGGCGGGTGTACCAGAATACGCTGGTTTCATTGCCCGCCGCCCGCCAACAGAGGAGGACCTCCACTGTTGGGAGTGGGGGATGACGAGTCGTCTGAGGGAGGCGAGTGTTAACTGTGATCCTCCTCCAATATACTCGTCGTCCCCCCGGCGGCCGCTGTGATCAGGGCGGGGGCCCTGGTCACCTATCGCGCGGTCGCCGTGTCGGGGCGGTGCGGGTTGCGACCCCTCGCGCCGCCGAATTTAAATGGATTTTAGGGGGGAGGATTTATCTCCCCCCGGGACGCGGCCGGCCATCGTTACCACCTTGATGGCCGGCCAGGCGAGGGGGAGCCGCGGTAGTGTTCTTCAAGAGTTCCCGTGGCTCCCCCGTTGAATCGCCAGCGATCGGTCCTGCGTCCTCAGGTCGCCGTGGAGGTTTTAGTGGGTCAAACCCCACACTACCCTCGTCCCGCTCCCCCGGGCGGGGCGGGGGTGTCTGGCGAGCAGATTTCCTCCACGTAAAATAAAAAAAAAAAAAAAAAAAAAAAGGTTATGTCAAGGTAGGCCAAAAAGGCGGCTGCCAAGGCTACTGCGGCCGCGAATAAAAAAGGACGGGTGGTCCCGGCGGCCCCCCAGGAAGACACGCCTGCCTCCTCGACCGCCACGCACAGCAGCGGTTACCATAACGGTTCCGTCTGGCGTGGACATTACTTACGCGCAGGCGATGGCCACTGCCAGGTCCAAGGTGGACCTGGCAGAAATTGGCATCGCCTCGCTGAGGCCGCGAAGGGCGGTGACTGGGGGGTTAGTTTTGGAGGTCCCTGGCACCGATGGGGCCGCCAAGGCCACCGTCCTCGCCACAAAAGTGGCGGAAGCGCTGGCAGGCACCGGCGTAAAGGTCGCGCGTCCGGTCAAAAAAGCTGACCTTAGGGTGCGCGGCCTGGTCGATTCGACCACGCCGGCGGAGGTCGCTGCGGCTGTTGCCCGCGTGGGCGGGTGCAGCGAGGGGGACATCAATACCGGCGAAATTCGGTCCTCCCCCTCGGGATTGGGCACCCTCTGGCTCCAATGTCCTGCCGCGGCCGCTCGCAAGGTTGCTGTCGCGGGCCGGATAACTGTCGGCTGGACCCAGGCAGCCGTGGAGGCCCTGAGTGCCCGGCCTCTGCAGTGTTACCGTTGCCTTGGTGTTGGCCACACCAGTCAGCGGTGCACTTCTGCCGAGGATAGGTCCGACTGCTGCTATAGATGCGGCAGTCGGGACCATAAGGTGGCAGCCTGTACGGCCACGCCCAATTGTCCGCTTTGTGCGGGCGCGGGCAAGCCGTCTGGTCACCGCCTCGGCAGCCGGGCATGTCCTGCCAGTGTGAGGCGAGGCAAGGTAGGCGGCCAAAGGCCGTCTGCCAGACTTTATAAGAAAGGGAAGGTAACCACGATGGCCAAGGCAGCGACCACCGTGGCCAGCAACGGAAAGGCAGCATCGCCTGATGCTGCCGCCGCGCCCGCGGGGGCGGATGGGGCCATTAAAGTCCCAGACGCCACCGCATCCGCGGCCGTGACGGCGATGGACACGGCTGTGTAATGGGGCCCCCGGGCCCGATAATACAAGTTAACCTCAACTGCTCGGCCAGAGCGCAGGATCTCCTGTTTCAATGCATGGCCGAGCGGGGTGCCGGGTTGGCAGTTGTGGCGGAGCCGCACAGGGTCCCCAAACATCCACACTGGATGGGGGACTCGATTGGCTCCGCCGCGATTATTTGGGCTGGCAGGCCGGGGTCCCCGCCGTGCTCGCTTATCGAGCGCGGCCTGGGATACGTGGCCGTTGATTGGGGCGGCACCGCGGTTGTGGCGATATACGCACCTCCAAGGTGGTCCCTCGAGGAGTTTGAGCAGTATCTGGACGGGGTAGGGAGATGCGTCTCCCGCTGCGAACCCCGTCCGGTGCTGGTCCTGGGGGACTTCAATGCCAAGGCCACGGCTTGGGGTTCCCCCGGGACTGACTCGAGGGGCCGGGAGGTTCTGGATTGGGCGGCGGGACTGGAGCTCCGTCTCCTGAACACGGGCTCGGTCCACACGTGCGTGCGGCATAACGGGGGGTCCATCGTTGACCTTTCGTGGGCAACGCCACCGGCCGCGCGCCGTATTACGGGGTGGAGGGTGGCGGAAGGGGTCGAGACGTTGTCTGACCATAGATACATAGTTCTCGACCTCTCCGCCGCCCCACCATCGACACCCCGTCGTCGCCCCGCCGATGACGGTTCGCCTCAGCCGCGGTGGGCGCTGAAGCGCCTCGACCAGGACGCTCTGATGGCGGCAGCCCACGTCGTGGCCTGGCCAGCAACACCGACCGGGCCAGTCGACGGGAATGGGGAGGCCCATTGGTTCCGGTGCGCAATGACGTCGGTTTGCGACGTCGCCATGCCACGGGCCAGGGTCTTCCCGAGGAAGGCGGTGTACTGGTGGTCGCGCGAGATAGCGGAATTACGCACCGAGTGCGTTCGCGCGCGACGCCAGTACGCTCGCGCCCGTCGACGACGACGAACGGACGACGTGCTGGCTGCCCAGCTGTACGGGCTATATCGGGAGAAGGTGGTCGCCCTGCAGCTGGCCATCAGGCGAGCGAAGGACCAGGCCTGGCGCGATCTCCTCGGCTCTCTGAACCGAGATCCGTGGGGGCGCCCATACAAGATGGCATTGGGACGATTGCGTCCCTGGGCGCCCCCCGTGACGGAGAGCCTGGATCCGGGGCTGCTCGGGCGGGTCGTGGACGCTTTATTCCCCGTTAGCGGGGAGGCGTCCCGGCCCGTCCCTGAGCCAGAGGAACATGAGAGGTCCCCGGCTCTTGAGGTCGCGCCGGAGGAGATGGCCGGGGTCGTCAAATGGCTCCGGGGCAAGAATACCGCCCCGGGGCCGGACGGTATCCCCGGCCGGGTCTGGTTGCTCGCCGCGAGCGTCCTGGGGGAGAGGCTGAGGAGCCTCTACTCTGGGCTCCTGAGGTCGGGGACGTTCCCCGACCTATGGAGAGAAAGTCGGATGGTCCTCTTGAGGAAGGATGGGAGGCCGGTGGATTCTCCCTCCGCGTACCGGCCCATTTGTCTCCTGGATGAGGCGGGCAAGATCTTCGAGAAGATCATTGTTGCCCGCCTCTCCAGACACCTGTCCCGCGACGGCCCAGATCTGGCGGACTGCCAGTTTGGCTTCCGGGAGGGGCGATCGACGGTCGACGCAATCGACCGCCTCAAGTCCCTCTCGGACAATGCCGTGGCAAGGGGCGGGGTGTGCTTGGCGGTGTCCATTGACATCGTCAATGCGTTCAACACCCTGCCCTGGTCCGCCATCAGGGAGGCCCTCGTCGATCACCAGGTGCCTCCCTATCTGAGGCGGGTGATTGGGGCCTACCTGCGGGACAGGTGGGTTGAATACCCGGGCCGGTGCGGGATGATAAGGAGGGAAGTGGACCGCGGGGTCCCACAGGGGTCCGTTTTAGGACCGCTCCTGTGGGACCTGGGTTACAACGCGGTCCTGGAAAAAGGCCTCCCTGCCCGACGGTGCCACTCTCGTCTGCTACGCGGACGACACGTTGGTGGTCGCCGTCGGGAGTACCTTCGCGAGGACCATCCGACGAGCAGAGGTTGCGGTGGCAGCCGTCGTCGCGAGGATCCGCGATCTGGGGCTGAAAATAGCCCCGGAGAAGGCCGAGGCTGTCTGGTTTCACGGACGGCCTCGGTCTCGGCCACCGGCCAGATCGTGGATCCGGGTTGGAGAAGCCTGCGTCGAGGTGAAGTCCGAGTTGAAATATCTCGGACTGATCCTCGACAGCCGCTGGAGCTTCGATGCGCATCTCGACCGTCTCGTCCCCCGAGTCGAAAAGGCGGCGGCCTCTTTGGGCCGCCTGCTGCCCAACCTCGGGGGACCGGGAGATTTGGTGCGCCGCCTATACCTGGGCGTGGTGCGGTCTATGGCCTTATACGGTGCCCCAATCTGGGCGCCGTACGTGATGACCAGCCGGCGCAACACGCTGTTGTTGCGCCGGCTGCAGAGGCGGATGGCCATCCGCCTCATAAGAGGTTACCGCACCACGTCTACCGTGGCGGCGCTTGCTCTGGCGGGAGAACTTCCCTTCGAGCTTCAGGCGGCGGTGCGCGCCTATGTTTATGGGCGCACAAGCATCGCCAGCCGTGCTCGGGGGGCCCCGCCGGAGCGAGAGACGGTCGGGGGCTTCGAGCTCCAGGCCCGGAGACTAGCGCTCGCCAGATGGCGTGCCGAGATGTGCTCCCACGCCGGCGAGCGCGTTCCCGGGGCTCTCCTGCCGCATTTCACCTCGTGGCGGGAGAGACGGCATGGCAGGCTCTCCTACCGAGCGACGCAGGTGTTCACCGGGCATGGCTGCTTCGGTGTCTACCTGTGTCGCATCGGGCGGGAAGCGACGACGGTGTGCCACCATTGTGGCGCGGAGGAGGACTCGGCGCAGCACACGCTGGAGGAATGTCCCGCCTTTTCAGCGCTGCGCCGAGTCCTAAAACGAGAAGTCGGCCACGACCTCGCACTCTCCAGCCTAGTTGGGGCCATGCTGGAGGGCCCGGGGAAGTGGGCGGCAGCAATCTCTTTCTGCGAGGAGGTTATGTCGCGGAAGGAGGCTGCCGAGCGGGATCGGGAGCTTACAGATCCCGCCCGACGTGCCCGGGGACGGCGGACGCGCCCACGCCGAGAAACCTCGGGCAGCTGAGAGTAGGCGGGCGGCGGGGGTACCAGTACATGCTGGTTTCATTGCCCGCCGCCCGCCAACAGAGGAGGACCTCCCCTGTTGTGAGTGGGGGATGACGAGTCGCCTGAAGGGGGCGAGGGCTAATTGTGATCCTCCTCCAATATACTCGTCGTCCCCCCGGCGGCCGCTGTGATCAGGGCGGGGGCCCTGGTCACCTATCGCGCGGTCGCCGTGCTGGGGCGGTGCGGGGTGCGACCCCTCGCGCCGCCGAATTTAAATGGATTTTAGGGGGGAGGATTTATTTTATTTCCCCCCGGGACGCGGCCGGCCATCGTTACCATCTTGATGGCCGGCCAGGCGAGGGGGAGCCGCGGTAGTGTTCTTCAAGAGTTCCCGTGGCTCCCCCGTTGAATCGCCAGCGATCGGTCCTGCGTCCTCAGGTCGCCGTGGAGGTTTTAGTGGGTCGATCCCCACACTACCCTCGTCCCGCTCCCCCGGGCGGGGCGGGGGTGTCTGGCGAGCAGATTTCCTCCACGTAAAATAAAAAAAAAAAAAAAAAAAAAAAAAAAGGTTATGTCAAGGTTATGTCAAGGTTCCCCCCCGTGTCCGCTACCTTGTCGTGGTGGGGGGGCTTCGTGCCCTAATGATCCTCAAGGCTGTGCCGGCGGGGAATTTATTCCCTGGCAGGTTCTACCATGCCGGAGTGGCTTGAGGTGAGGGGCCAACTAAAGTCGGACACATACCGTAAACCTGTGGTCATGTTTTACAGGAACGGGGGTCTTGCCTTAACCGGCCGGGCCGCGAGGATGACAACCTCTCTAAAAAATCCCTAGCCCCAAGCAGTGTTGCGCGGTGAAGAGGGCGTAGCTGGAGTAAGCGCCAGCTATGGTTGGTGGGTGCACCAATCGTTAGCGGACAACCCCGGGGTACCTGGCGACCCCCCGGGCGTATTAGCCTTCCCCGGGTATGGCGGCTCTACCCGGGGTGACCTCCTTTCCGACCACACTCGTGGGATTAAGTATGGAGTCTACTTTTTCACAAACAACCGGGGAGGGGGGAAACGAGCGTGTGGGGGAGGTGCGCGGGCCTATCGTGCGCCTCAAAAGATGCACAGAGCCGGTGTCGCGGAGGCATTCGGCGACACGCGGCAAAAAGAGGACCGCAGCGGGCCTTGGTGAGTGCGATGAGGGGGAGGAGTCAGATTTCTCTGTCTCCTCCCACCACTCATCGCAGAGTGTCCCGGGCTCGTCGTCAGCGAGGAAAAGAGGACGGCCGCCGACGACCGGCGAATATGTTGGCCTCGCAGAGGCCAAACTTAGGCTGGCCGAGGCTTCGCAGCTGGAGGCCGAGGCAAGGGAGGTGGCGGCGATATTCGACCCGGGAGCCCCCGTGCCGAGACCATCGCGGTCGAGCGTCCCGCTCCCGGACGAGACGGATATAGCGGAACATTTCCGCAACCGTCCAACGCGGGATGTCGCGGCCGCTATATTGGAGAGCCTGGATGAAGTGGCCAGGATCTCCGGCGTGTCAAAGGGGCTGAAGGGCAATTTGGCCCGCGCCCTAAGGGTGGCCGCCTTAAACGGCAGGGTGGGGGTGTCCGAGCTTGCGGTTAGGTCAGCTACCGACGCCACGCGTGCCCTGGAGGCAGAGAATGCCGTCCTCAGGGGGCAAATGACGGAGCTGCGGGCGGAGGTGGCTCGGCTCCGGCAGGTGGTGGAGGCGAGTGCGGCTGCTGCCGCAATGCCTCCGCCGCCGCGCCCGGGAGAGGGCTCAGTATCGCCGCCGATCGTCGCCGCCCGGGACTGCCAACGCTCCGGGCAAGAAAAGTCCTCGCCCCCACATGCGACTGCGCCCGCAGATTTTCTGGCGCAGATAAGCGCCCTGATAGACGCCAAATTGGCGTCATTCAGGAGGGAGCTCGCGCCGCGAACGGACTCGGCCCTGCGATCGGTGGCACCTGGGCCGTCCGTCCCCTCACAGTCTTCGGACAGGGTGGGGCGGAAGACGAAGAAGAAGAAGAAAGGTGGGAAAGCTGGGGCGGCTATAGCGGCCCAGACGGAGCCCGCTCGACCGCGAGCAGAATCGGCACTACCCTCTGCCGCGCCTCCGCCCCAGGAGGCGTGGTCCCAGGTGGTTGGCCGCAAGGCTAAAAAGGCGGCTGCCAAGGCCACTGCGGCGGCGAATAATAAAAAAGGACGGGTGGTCCCGGCGGCCCCCAGGAAGACACCCCTGCCTCCGCGACCGCCACGCACAGCAGCGGTTACCATAACGGTTCCGTCTGGCGTGGACATTACTTACGCGCAGGCGATGGCCACTGCCAGGTCCAAGGTGGACCTGGCAGAAATTGGCATCGCCTCGCTGAGGCCGCGAAGGGCGGTGACTGGGGGGTTAATTTTGGAAGTCCCTGGCACCGATGGGGCCGCCAAGGCCACCGTCCTCGCCACAAAAGTGGCGGAAGCGCTGGCAGGCACCGGCGTAAAGGTCGCGCGTCCGGTCAAAAAAGCTGACCTTAGGGTGCGCGGCCTGGTCGATTCGACCACGCCGGCGGAGGTCGCTGCGGCTGTTGCCCGCGTGGGCGGGTGCAGCGAGGGGGACATCAATACCGGCGAAATCCGGTCTTCCCCCTCGGGATTGGGCACCCTCTGGGTCCGATGTCCTGCCGCGGCCGCTCGCAGGGTTGCTGTCGCGGGCCGGATAACCGTCGGCTGGACCCATGCAGCCGTGGAGGCCCTGAGTGCCCGGCCTCTGCAGTGTTACCGTTGCCTTGATGTTGGCCACACCAGTCAGCGGTGCACTTCTGCCGAGGATAGGTCCGACTGCTGCTATAGATGCGGCAGTCGGGACCATAAGGTGGCAGCCTGTACGGCCACGCCCAATTGTCCGCTTTGTGCGGGCGCGGGTAGGCCTTCTGGTCACCGCCTCGGCGGCCGGGCGTGTCCTGTCAGTGCGAGGCGAGGCAAGGTAGGCGGCCAAAGGTCGTCTGCCAGATTCAATAAAAAAGGGAAGGAAACCACGATGGCCAAGGCAGCGACCACCGTGGCCAGCAACGAAAATGTAGCATCGCCTGATGCTACCGCCGCACCCGCGGGGGCGAATGGGGCCACTAAATTCCCAGACGCCACCGCATCCGCGGCCGTGACGGCGATGGACACGGCTGTGTAATGGGGCCCCCGGGCCCGATAATACAAGTTAACCTCAACTGCTCGGCCAGAGCGCAGGATCTCCTGTTTCAATGCCTGGCCGAGCGGGGTGCCGGGTTGGCAGTCGTGGCGGAGCCGCACAGGGTCCCCAAACATCCACACTGGATGGGGGACTCGATTGGCTCCGCCGCGATTATTTGGGCTGGGAGGCCGGGGTCCTCGCCGTGCTCGCTTATCGAGCGCGGCCTGGGATACGTGGCCGTCGATTGGGGCGGCACTGCGGTTGTGGCGATGTACGCACCTCCGAGGTGGTCCCTCGAAGAGTTTGAGCAGTATCTGGACGGGGTAGGGAGATGCGTCTCCCGCTGCCATCCCCGTCCGGTGCTGGTCCTGGGGGACTTCAATGCCAAGGCCACGGCTTGGGGTTCCCCCGGGACTGACTCGAGGGGCTGGGAGGTGCTTGATTGGGCGGCGGGACTGGAGCTCCGTCTCCTGAACACGGGCTCGGTCCACACGTGCGTGCGGCATAACGGGGGGTCCATCGTTGACCTTTCGTGGGCAACGCCCGCGGCCGCGCGCCGTATTACGGGGTGGAGGGTGGCGGAAGGGGTCGAGACGTTGTCTGACCACAGATACATAGTTCTCGACCTCTCCGCCGCCCCACCGTCGACACCCCGTCGTCGTCCCGCCGATGAGGGTTCGCCTCAACCGCGGTGGGCGCTGAAGCGCCTCGACCAGGACGCTCTGATGGCGGCGGCCCGCGTCGTGGCCTGGCCAGCAACACCGGCCGGGCCAGTCGACGGGAATGGGGAGGCCCATTGGTTCCGTGGCGCAATGACGTCCATTTGCGACGTAGCCATGCCCCGGGCCAGGGTCTTCCCGAGGAGGGCGGTGTACTGGTGGTCGCGCGCGATAGCGGAATTACGCACTGAGTGCGTCCGCGCGCGGCGCCAGTACGCTCGCGCTCGTCGACGACGACGTACGGACGACGTGCTGGCTGCCCAGCTGTATGGGCGATATCGGGAGAAGGTGGTCGCCCTGCAGCTGGCCATCAGGCGAGCGAAGGACCAGGCCTGGCGCGATCTCCTCGGCTCTCTGAACCGAGATCCGTGGGGGCGCCCATACAAGATGGCTTTGGGACGATTGCGTCCCTGGGCGCCCCCCGTGACGGAGGGCCTGGATCCGGGGCTGCTCGGGCGGGTCGTGGGCGCTTTATTCCCCGTTAGCGGGGAGGCGTCCCGGCCCGTCCCTGAGCCTGAGGAACATGAGTGGTCCCCGGATCTTGAGGTCGCGCCGGAGGAGATGGCCGCGGTCGTCAAATGGCTCCGGGGCAAGAATACCGCCCCGGGGCCGGACGGTATCCCCGGCCGGGTCTGGTTGCTCGCCGCGAGCGTCCTGGGGGAGAGGCTGAGGAGCCTCTACTCTGGGCTCCTGAGGTCGGGGACGTTCCCCGACCTATGGAGAGAAAGTCGGATGGTCCTCTTGAGGAAGGATGGGAGGCCGGGGGATTCTCCCTCCGCGTACCGGCCCATTTGTCTCCTGGATGAGGCGGGCAAGATCTTCGAGAAGATCATTGTTGCCCGCCTCTCCAGACACCTGTCCCGCGACGGCCCAGATCTGGCGGACTGCCAGTTTGGCTTCCGGGAGGGGCGATCGACGGTCGACGCTATCGACCGTCTCAAGTCCCTCTCGGACAATGCCGTGGCAAGGGGCGGGGTGTGCTTGGCGGTGTCCATTGACATCGTCAATGCGTTCAACACCCTGCCCTGGTCCGCCATAAGGGAGGCCCTCGTCGATCACCAGGTGCCTCCCTATCTGAGGCGGGTGATCGGGGCCTACCTGCGGGACAGGTGGGTCGAATACCCGGGCCGGTACGGGATGATACGGAGGGAAGTGGACCGCGGGGTCCCGCAGGGGTCCGTTTTAGGACCGCTCCTGTGGGACCTGGGTTACAACGCGGTCCTGGAAAAGGCCTCCCTGCCCGACGGTGCCACCCTCGTCTGCTACGCGGACGACACGTTGGTGGTCGCCGTCGGGAGTACCTTCGAGAGGACCATCCGACGAGCAGAGGTTGCGGTGGCAGCCGTCGTCGCGAGGATCCGCGATCTGGGGCTGGAAATAGCCCCGGAGAAGGCCGAGGCTGTCTGGTTCCACGGACGGCCTCGGTCTCGGCCACCGGCCGGATCGTGGATCCGGGTTGGAGAAGCCTGCGTAGAGGTGAAGTCCGAGTTGAAATATCTCGGACTGATCCTCGACAGCCGCTGGAGCTTCGGTGCGCATCTCGACCGTCTCGTCCCCCGAGTCGAAAAGGCGGCGGCCTCTTTGGGCCGCCTACTGCCCAACCTCGGGGGACCGGGAGATTTGGTGCGCCGCCTATACCTGGGCGTGGTGCGGTCTATGGCCTTATACGGTGCCCCAATATGGGCGCCGTTCGTGATGACCAGCCGGCGCAACACGCTGTTGTTGCGCCGGCTGCATAGGCGGATGGCCATCCGCCTCATAAGAGGTTACCGCACCGCGTCTACCGTGGCGGCGCTTGCTCTGGCGGGAGAACTTCCCTTCGAGCTTCAAGCGGCGGTGCGCGCCTATGTTTATAGGCGCACTAGCATCGCCAGCCGTGCTCGAGGGGCCCCGCCGGAGCGAGAGACGGTCGAGGGCTTCGATCTCCAGGCCCGGCGACTAGCGCTCGCCAGATGGCGTGCCGAGCTTTGCTCCCACGCCGGCGAGCGCGTCCCCGGGGCTCTCCTGCCGCACTTCACCTCGTGGCGGGAGAGACGGCATGGCAGGCTCTCCTACCGAGCGACGCAGGTGTTCACCGGGCATGGCTGCTTCGGTGTCTACCTGTGTCGCATCGGGCGGGAAGCGACGACGGTGTGCCACCATTGTGGCGCGGAGGAAGACTCGGCGCAGCACACGCTGGAGGAATGTCCCGCCTTTTCAGCGCTGCGCCGAGTCCTAAAACGGGAAGTCGGTCACGACCTCGCACTCTCCAGCCTAGTTGGGGCCATGCTGGAGAGCCCGGGGAAGTGGGCGGCAGCAATCTCTTTCTGCGAGGAGGTTATGTCGCGGAAGGAGGCTGCCGAGCGGGATCGGGAGCTAACAGATCCCGCCCGACGTGCTCGGGGACGGCGTGCGCGCCCACGCCGAGAAACCCCGGGCAGCTGAGAGTAGGCGGGCGGCGGGTGTACCAGTACATGCTGGTTTCATTGCCCGCCGCCCGCCAACATAGGAGGACCTCCCCTGTTGTGAGTGGGGGATGGCGAGTCGCCTGAAGGAGGCGAGGGCTAATTGTGATCCCCCTCCAACATACTCGTCGTCCCCCCGGCGGCCGCTGTGATCAGGGCGGGGGCCCTGGTCACCTATCGTGCGGTCGCCGTGTCGGGGCGGTGCGGGGTGCGACCCCTCGCGCCGCCGAATTCAAATGGATTTTTGGGGGGAGGATTTATTTTATTTCCCCTCGGGACGCGGCCGGCCATCGTTACCATCTTGATGGCCGGCCAGGCGAGGGGGAGCCGCGGTAGTGTTCTTCAAGAGTTCCCGTGGCTCCCCCGTTGAATCGCCAGCGATCGGTCCTGCGTCCTCAGGTCGCCGTGGAGGTTTTAGTGGGTCAAACCCCACACTACCCTCGTCCCGCTCCCCCGGGCGGGGCGGGGGTGTCTGGCGAGCAGATTTCCTCCACGTAAAATAAAAAAAAAAAAGGTTATGTCAAGGTTATGTCAAGGTTATGTCAAGGTTATGTCAAGGTTATGTCAAGGTTATGTCAAGGTTATGTCAAGGTTATATCAAGGTGACCAGGACGCTCTGATGGCCGCAGCACACGTCGTGGCCTGGCCAGCAACACCGGCCGGGACAGTCGACGGGAATGGGGAGGCCCATTGGTTCCGTGGCGCAATGACGTCCATTTGCGACGTAGCCATGCCCCGGGCCAGGGTCTTCCCAAGGAAGGCGGTGTACTGGTGGTCGCGCGCGATAGCGGAGTTACGCACCGAGTGCGTCCGCGCGCGACGCCAGTACGCTCGCGCCCGTCGACGACGACGTACGGACGACGTTCTGGCTGCCCAGCTGTACGGGCGATATCGGGAGAAGGTGGTCGCCCTGCAGCTGGCCATCAGGCGAGCGAAGGACCAGGCCTGGCGCGATCTCCTCGGCTCTCTAAACCGAGATCCGTGGGGGCGCCCATACAAGATGGCATTGGGACGATTGCGTCCCTGGGCGCCCCCCGTGACGGAGAGCCTGGATCCGGGGCTGCTCGGGCGGGTCGTGGACGCTTTATTCCCCGTTAGCGGGGAGGCGTCCCGGCCTGTCCCTGAGCCAGAGGAACATGAGTGGTCCCCGGATCTTGAGGTCGCGCCGGAGGAGATGGCCGGGGTCGTCAAATGGCTCCGGGGCAAGAATACCGCCCCGGGGCCGGACGGTATCCCCGGCCGCGTCTGGTTGCTCGCCACGAGCGTCCTGGGGGAGAGGCTGAGGAGCCTCTACTCTGGGCTTCTGAGGTTGGGAACGTTCCCCGACCTATGGAGAGAAAGTCGGATGGTCCTCTTGAGGAAGGATGGGAGGCCGGGGGATTCTCCCTCCGCGTACCGGCCCATTTGTCTCCTGGATGAGGCGGGCAAGATCTTCGAGAAGATCATTGTTGCCCGCCTCTCCAGACACCTGTCCCGCGACGGCCCCGATCTGGCGGACTGCCAGTTTGGCTTCCGGGAGGGGCGATCGACGGTCGACGCTATCGACCGTCTCAAGTCCCTCTCGGACAATGCCGTGGCAAGGGGCGGGGTGTGCTTGGCGGTGTCCATTGACATCGTCAATGCGTTCAACACCCTGCCCTGGTCCGCCATTAGGGAGGCCCTCGTCGATCACCAGGTGCCTCCCTATCTAAGGCGGGTGATCGGAGCCTACCTGCGGGACAGGTGGGTTGAATACCCGGGCCGGTACGGGATGATACGGAGGGAAGTGGACCGCGGGGTCCCGCAGGGGTCCGTTTTAGGACCGCTCCTGTGGGACCTTGGTTACAACGCGGTCCTGGAAAAGGCCTCCCTGCCCGACGGTGCCACTCTCGTCTGCTACGCGGACGACACGTTGGTGGTCGCCGTCGGGAGTACCTTCGAGAGGACCATCCGACGAGCAGAGGTTGCGGTGGCAGCCGTCGTCGCGAGGATCCGCGATCTGGGGCTGCAAATAGCCCCGGAGAAGGCCCAGGCTGTCTGGTTTCACGGACGGCCTCGGTCTCGGCCACCGGCCAGATCGTGGATCCGGGTTGGAGAAGCCTGCGTCGAGGTGAAGTCCGAGTTGAAATATCTCGGACTGATCCTCGACAGCCGCTGGAGCTTCGATGTGCATCTCGACCGTCTCGTCCCCCGAGTCGAAAAGGCGGCGGCCTCTTTGGGCCGCCTGATGCCCAACCTCGGGGGACCGGGAGATTTGGTGCGCCGCCTATACCTGGGCGTGGTGCGGTCTATGGCCTTATACGGTGCCCCAATATGGGCGCCGTACGTGATGACCAGCCGGCGCAACACGCTGTTGTTGCGCCGGCTGCAGAGGCGGATGACCATCCGCCTCATAAGAGGTTACCGCACCACGTCTACCGTGGCGGCGCTTGCTCTGGCGGGTGAACTTCCCTTCGAGCTTCAGGCGGCGGTGCGCGCCTATGTTTACAGGCGCACTAGCATCGCCAGCCGTGCTCGAGGGGCCCCGCCGGAGCGAGAGACGGTCGAGGGCTTCGAGCTCCAGGCCCGGCGACTAGCGCTCGCCAGATGGCGTGCCGAGCTTTGCTCCCACGCCGGCGAGCGCGTCCCCGGGGCTCTCCTGCCGCACTTCACCTCGTGGCGGGAGAGACGGCATGGCAGGCTCTCCTACCGAGCGACGCAGGTGTTCACCGGGCATGGCTGCTTCGGTGTCTACCTGTGTCGCATCGGGCGGGAAGCGACGACGGTGTGCCACCACTGTGGCGCGGAGGAAGACTCGGCGCAGCACACGCTGGAGGAATGTCCCGCCTTTTCAGCGCTGCGCCGAGTCCTAAAACGGGAAGTCGGCCACGACCTCGCACTCTCCAGCCTAGTTGGGGCCATGCTGGAGGGCCCGGGGAAGTGGGCGGCAGCAATCTCTTTCTGCGAGGAGGTTATGTCGCGGAAGGAGGCTGCCGAGCGGGATCGGGAGCTTACAGATCCCGCCCGACGTGCCCGGGGACGGCGTGCGCGCCCGCGCCGAGAAACCCCGGGCAGCTGAGAGTAGGCGGGCGGCGGGTGTACCAGAACATGCTGGTTTCATTGCCCGCCGCCCGCCAACAGAGGAGGACCTCCACTGTTGGGAGTGGGGGATGACGAGTCGTCTGAGGGAGGCGAGTGTTAACTGTGATCCTCCTCCGATATACTCGTCGTCCCCCCGGCGGCCGCTGTGATCAGGGCGGGGGCCCTGGTCACCTATCGCGCGGTCGCCGTGTCGGGGCGGTTCGGGGTGCGACCCCTCGCGCCGCCGAATTTAAATGGATTTTAGGGGGGAGGATTTATTTTATTTCCCCCCGGGACGCGGCCGGCCATCGTTACCATCTTGATGGCCGGCCAGGCGAGGGGGAGCCGCGGTAGTGTTCTTCAAGAGTTCCCGTGGCTCCCCCGTTGAATCGCCAGCGATCGGTTCTGCGTCCTCAGGTCGCCGTGGAGGTTTTAGTGGGTCAAACCCCACACTACCCTCGTCCCGCTCCCCCGGGCGGGGCGGGGGTGTCTGGCGAGCAGATTTCCTCCACGTAAAATAAAAAAAAAAAAAAAAAGGTTATGTCAAGGTTCCCCCCCGTGTCCGCTACCTTGTCGTGGTGGGGGGGCTTCGTGCCCTAATGATCCTCAAGGCTGTGCTGGCGGGGAATTTATTCCCTGGCAGGTTCTACCATGCCGGAGTGGCTTGAGGTGAGGGGCCAACTAAAGTCGGACACATACCGTAAACCTGTGGTCATGTTTTACAGGAACGGGGGTCTTGCCTTAACCGGCCGGGCCGCGAGGATGACAACCTCTCTAAAAAATCCCTAGCCCCAAGCAGTGTTGCGCGGTGAAGAGGGCGTAGCTGGAGTAAGCGCCAGCTATGGTTGGTGGGTGCACCAATCGTTAGCGGACAACCCCGGGGTACCTGGCGACCCCCCGGGCGTATTAGCCTTCCCCGGGTATGGCGGCTCTACCCGGGGTGACCTCCTTTCCGACCACACTCGTGGGACCAATTATGGATTCTTTTTCACAAACAACCGGGGAGGGGGGAAACGAGCGTGAGGTGGAGGTGCGCGGGCCTATCGTGCGCCTCCAAAGATGTACAGAGCCGGTGTCGCGGAGGCATTCTGCAACACGCGGCAAAAAGAGGACCGCAGCGGGCCTTGGTGAGTGCGATGACGGGGAGGAGTCAGATTTCTCTGTCTCCTCCCACCACTCATCGCAGAGTGTCCCGGGCTCTTCGTCGGCGAGGAAGAGAGGACGGCCGCCGACGACCGGCGAATATGTTGGCCTCGCAGAGGCCAAACTTAGGCTGGCCGAGGCTTCGCAGCTGGAGGCCGAGGCAAGGGAGGTGGCGGCGATATTCGACCCGGGTGCCCCCGTGCCGAGACCATCGCGGTCGAGCGTCCCGCTCCCGGACGAGACGGATATCGCGGAAAATTTCCGCAACCGTCCGACGCGGGATGTCGCGGCCGCTATATTGGAGAGCCTGGATGAGGTGGCCAGGATCTCCGGCGTTTCGAAGGGGCTGAAGGGCAACTTGGCCCGCGCCCTGAGGGTGGCCGCTTTAAACGGCAGGGTGGGGGTGTCCGAGCTTGCGGTTAGGTCAGCAACCGACTCCACGCGTGTCCTGGAGGCCGAGAATGCCGTCCTCAGGGGGCAAATGACGGAGCTGCAGGCGGAGGTGGCCCGGCTCCGGCAGGTGGTGGAGGCGAGAACGGCTGCTGCTGCAATGCCTCCGCCGCCACGCCCGGGAGAGGGCTCAGTATCGCCGCCGATCGTCGGCGCCCGGGATTGCCATCGCTCCGGGCAAGAAAAGTCCTCGCCACCACCTGCGGCTGCGCCCGCAGACTTTCTGGCGCAAATAGGCGCCCTGATAGACGCCAAATTGGCGTCATTCAGGAGGGAGCTCGCGCCGCGAACGGACTCGGCCCTGCGATCGGTGGCCCCTGGGCCGTCCGTCCCCACACAGTCTTCGGACAGGGTGGGGCGGAGGGCGAAGAAGAAGAAGAAAGGTGGGAAATCTGGGGCGGCTATAGCGGCCCAGACGGAGCCCGCTCGACCGCGAGCAGAATCGGCGCTACCCTCTGCCGCGCCACCACCCCAGGAGGCGTGGTCCCAGGTGGTTGGCCGGAAGGCCAAAAAGGCGGCTGCCAAGGCTACTGCGGCCGCGAATAAAAAAGGACGGGTGGTCCCGGCGGCCCCCAGGAAGACACGCCTGCCTCCTCGACCGCCACGCACAGCAGCGGTTACCATAACGGTTCCGTCTGGCGTGGACATTACTTACGCGCAGGCGATGGCCACTGCCAGGTCCAAGGTGGACCTGGCAGAAATTGGCATCGCCTCGCTGAGGCCGCGAAGGGCGGTGACTGGGGGGTTAGTTTTGGAGGTCCCTGGCACCGATGGGGCCGCCAAGGCCACCGTCCTCGCCACAAAAGTGGCGGAAGCGCTGGCAGGCACCGGCGTAAAGGTCGCGCGTCCGGTCAAAAAAGCTGACCTTAGGGTGCGCGGCCTGGTCGATTCGACCACGCCGGCGGAGGTCGCTGCGGCTGTTGCCCGCGTGGGCGGGTGCAGCGAGGGGGACATCAATACCGGCGAAATTCGGTCCTCCCCCTCGGGATTGGGCACCCTCTGGCTCCAATGTCCTGCCGCGGCCGCTCGCAAGGTTGCTGTCGCGGGCCGGATAACTGTCGGCTGGACCCAGGCAGCCGTGGAGGCCCTGAGTGCCCGGCCTCTGCAGTGTTACCGTTGCCTTGGTGTTGGCCACACCAGTCAGCGGTGCACTTCTGCCGAGGATAGGTCCGACTGCTGCTATAGATGCGGCAGTCGGGACCATAAGGTGGCAGCCTGTACGGCCACGCCCAATTGTCCGCTTTGTGCGGGCGCGGGCAAGCCGTCTGGTCACCGCCTCGGCAGCCGGGCATGTCCTGCCAGTGTGAGGCGAGGCAAGGTAGGCGGCCAAAGGCCGTCTGCCAGACTTTATAAGAAAGGGAAGGTAACCACGATGGCCAAGGCAGCGACCACCGTGGCCAGCAACGGAAAGGCAGCATCGCCTGATGCTGCCGCCGCGCCCGCGGGGGCGGATGGGGCCATTAAAGTCCCAGACGCCACCGCATCCGCGGCCGTGACGGCGATGGACACGGCTGTGTAATGGGGCCCCCGGGCCCGATAATACAAGTTAACCTCAACTGCTCGGCCAGAGCGCAGGATCTCCTGTTTCAATGCATGGCCGAGCGGGGTGCCGGGTTGGCAGTTGTGGCGGAGCCGCACAGGGTCCCCAAACATCCACACTGGATGGGGGACTCGATTGGCTCCGCCGCGATTATTTGGGCTGGCAGGCCGGGGTCCCCGCCGTGCTCGCTTATCGAGCGCGGCCTGGGATACGTGGCCGTTGATTGGGGCGGCACCGCGGTTGTGGCGATATACGCACCTCCAAGGTGGTCCCTCGAGGAGTTTGAGCAGTATCTGGACGGGGTAGGGAGATGCGTCTCCCGCTGCGAACCCCGTCCGGTGCTGGTCCTGGGGGACTTCAATGCCAAGGCCACGGCTTGGGGTTCCCCCGGGACTGACTCGAGGGGCCGGGAGGTTCTGGATTGGGCGGCGGGACTGGAGCTCCGTCTCCTGAACACGGGCTCGGTCCATACGTGCGTGCGGCATAACGGGGGGTCCATCGTTGACCTTTCGTGGGCAACGCCACCGGCCGCGCGCCGTATTACGGGGTGGAGGGTGGCGGAAGGGGTCGAGACGTTGTCTGACCATAGATACATAGTTCTCGACCTCTCCGCCGCCCCACCATCGACACCCCGTCGTCGCCCCGCCGATGACGGTTCGCCTCAGCCGCGGTGGGCGCTGAAGCGCCTCGACCAGGACGCTCTGATGGCGGCAGCCCACGTCGTGGCCTGGCCAGCAACACCGACCGGGCCAGTCGACGGGAATGGGGAGGCCCATTGGTTCCGGTGCGCAATGACGTCGGTTTGCGACGTCGCCATGCCACGGGCCAGGGTCTTCCCGAGGAAGGCGGTGTACTGGTGGTCGCGCGAGATAGCGGAATTACGCACCGAGTGCGTTCGCGCGCGACGCCAGTACGCTCGCGCCCGTCGACGACGACGAACGGACGACGTGCTGGCTGCCCAGCTGTACGGGCTATATCGGGAGAAGGTGGTCGCCCTGCAGCTGGCCATCAGGCGAGCGAAGGACCAGGCCTGGCGCGATCTCCTCGGCTCTCTGAACCGAGATCCGTGGGGGCGCCCATACAAGATGGCATTGGGACGATTGCGTCCCTGGGCGCCCCCCGTGACGGAGAGCCTGGATCCGGGGCTGCTCGGGCGGGTCGTGGACGCTTTATTCCCCGTTAGCGGGGAGGCGTCCCGGCCCGTCCCTGAGCCAGAGGAACATGAGAGGTCCCCGGCTCTTGAGGTCGCGCCGGAGGAGATGGCCGGGGTCGTCAAATGGCTCCGGGGCAAGAATACCGCCCCGGGGCCGGACGGTATCCCCGGCCGGGTCTGGTTGCTCGCCGCGAGCGTCCTGGGGGAGAGGCTGAGGAGCCTCTACTCTGGGCTCCTGAGGTCGGGGACGTTCCCCGACCTATGGAGAGAAAGTCGGATGGTCCTCTTGAGGAAGGATGGGAGGCCGGTGGATTCTCCCTCCGCGTACCGGCCCATTTGTCTCCTGGATGAGGCGGGCAAGATCTTCGAGAAGATCATTGTTGCCCGCCTCTCCAGACACCTGTCCCGCGACGGCCCAGATCTGGCGGACTGCCAGTTTGGCTTCCGGGAGGGGCGATCGACGGTCGACGCAATCGACCGCCTCAAGTCCCTCTCGGACAATGCCGTGGCAAGGGGCGGGGTGTGCTTGGCGGTGTCCATTGACATCGTCAATGCGTTCAACACCCTGCCCTGGTCCGCCATCAGGGAGGCCCTCGTCGATCACCAGGTGCCTCCCTATCTGAGGCGGGTGATTGGGGCCTACCTGCGGGACAGGTGGGTTGAATACCCGGGCCGGTGCGGGATGATAAGGAGGGAAGTGGACCGCGGGGTCCCACAGGGGTCCGTTTTAGGACCGCTCCTGTGGGACCTGGGTTACAACGCGGTCCTGGAAAAGGCCTCCCTGCCCGACGGTGCCACTCTCGTCTGCTACGCGGACGACACGTTGGTGGTCGCCGTCGGGAGTACCTTCGCGAGGACCATCCGACGAGCAGAGGTTGCGGTGGCAGCCGTCGTCGCGAGGATCCGCGATCTGGGGCTGAAAATAGCCCCGGAGAAGGCCGAGGCTGTCTGGTTTCACGGACGGCCTCGGTCTCGGCCACCGGCCAGATCGTGGATCCGGGTTGGAGAAGCCTGCGTCGAGGTGAAGTCCGAGTTGAAATATCTCGGACTGATCCTCGACAGCCGCTGGAGCTTCGATGCGCATCTCGACCGTCTCGTCCCCCGAGTCGAAAAGGCGGCGGCCTCTTTGGGCCGCCTGCTGCCCAACCTCGGGGGACCGGGAGATTTGGTGCGCCGCCTATACCTGGGCGTGGTGCGGTCTATGGCCTTATACGGTGCCCCAATCTGGGCGCCGTACGTGATGACCAGCCGGCGCAACACGCTGTTGTTGCGCCGGCTGCAGAGGCGGATGGCCATCCGCCTCATAAGAGGTTACCGCACCACGTCTACCGTGGCGGCGCTTGCTCTGGCGGGAGAACTTCCCTTCGAGCTTCAGGCGGCGGTGCGCGCCTATGTTTATGGGCGCACAAGCATCGCCAGCCGTGCTCGGGGGGCCCCGCCGGAGCGAGAGACGGTCGGGGGCTTCGAGCTCCAGGCCCGGAGACTAGCGCTCGCCAGATGGCGTGCCGAGATGTGCTCCCACGCCGGCGAGCGCGTTCCCGGGGCTCTCCTGCCGCATTTCACCTCGTGGCGGGAGAGACGGCATGGCAGGCTCTCCTACCGAGCGACGCAGGTGTTCACCGGGCATGGCTGCTTCGGTGTCTACCTGTGTCGCATCGGGCGGGAAGCGACGACGGTGTGCCACCATTGTGGCGCGGAGGAGGACTCGGCGCAGCACACGCTGGAGGAATGTCCCGCCTTTTCAGCGCTGCGCCGAGTCCTAAAACGAGAAGTCGGCCACGACCTCGCACTCTCCAGCCTAGTTGGGGCCATGCTGGAGGGCCCGGGGAAGTGGGCGGCAGCAATCTCTTTCTGCGAGGAGGTTATGTCGCGGAAGGAGGCTGCCGAGCGGGATCGGGAGCTTACAGATCCCGCCCGACGTGCCCGGGGACGGCGGACGCGCCCACGCCGAGAAACCTCGGGCAGCTGAGAGTAGGCGGGCGGCGGGGGTACCAGTACATGCTGGTTTCATTGCCCGCCGCCCGCCAACAGAGGAGGACCTCCCCTGTTGTGAGTGGGGGATGACGAGTCGCCTGAAGGGGGCGAGGGCTAATTGTGATCCTCCTCCAATATACTCGTCGTCCCCCCGGCGGCCGCTGTGATCAGGGCGGGGGCCCTGGTCACCTATCGCGCGGTCGCCGTGCTGGGGCGGTGCGGGGTGCGACCCCTCGCGCCGCCGAATTTAAATGGATTTTAGGGGGGAGGATTTATTTTATTTCCCCCCGGGACGCGGCCGGCCATCGTTACCATCTTGATGGCCGGCCAGGCGAGGGGGAGCCGCGGTAGTGTTCTTCAAGAGTTCCCGTGGCTCCCCCGTTGAATCGCCAGCGATCGGTCCTGCGTCCTCAGGTCGCCGTGGAGGTTTTAGTGGGTCGATCCCCACACTACCCTCGTCCCGCTCCCCCGGGCGGGGCGTGGGTGTCTGGCGAGCAGATTTCCTCCACGTAAAATAAAAAAAAAAAAAAAAAAGGTTATGTCAAGGTTATGTCAAGGTTATGTCAAGGTTATGTCAAGGTTATGTCAAGGTTATGTCAAGGTTATGTCAAGGTTATGTCAAGGTTATGTCAAGGTTATGTCAAGGTTATGTCAAGGTTATGTCAAGGTTATGTCAAGGTTATGTCAAGGTTATGTCAAGGTTATGTCAAGGTTATGTCAAGGTTATGTCAAGGTTATGTCAAGGTTATGTCAAGGTTATGTCAAGGTTATGTCAAGGTTATGTCAAGGTTATGTCAAGGTTATGTCAAGGTTATGTCAAGGTTATGTCAAGGTTATGTCAAGGTTATGTCAAGGTTATGTCAAGGTTATGTCAAGGTTATGTCAAGGTTATGTCAAGGTTATGTCAAGGTTATGTCAAGGTTATGTCAAGGTTATGTCAAGGTTATGTCAAGGTTATGTCAAGGTTATGTCAAGGTTATGTCAAGGTTATGTCAAGGTTATGTCAAGGTTATGTCAAGGTTATGTCAAGGTTATGTCAAGGTTATGTCAAGGTTATGTCAAGGTTATGTCAAGGTTATGTCAAGGTTATGTCAAGGTTATGTCAAGGTTATGTCAAGGTTATGTCAAGGTTATGTCAAGGTTATGTCAAGGTTATGTCAAGGTTATGTCAAGGTTATGTCAAGGTTATGTCAAGGTTATGTCAAGGTTATGTCAAGGTTATGTCAAGGTTATGTCAAGGTTATGTCAAGGTTATGTCAAGGTTATGTCAAGGTTATGTCAAGGTTATGTCAAGGTTATGTCAAGGTTATGTCAAGGTTATGTCAAGGTTATGTCAAGGTTATGTCAAGGTTATGTCAAGGTTATGTCAAGGTTATGTCAAGGTTATGTCAAGGTTATGTCAAGGTTATGTCAAGGTTATGTCAAGGTTATGTCAAGGTTATGTCAAGGTTATGTCAAGGTTATGTCAAGGTTATGTCAAGGTTATGTCAAGGTTATGTCAAGGTTATGTCAAGGTTATGTCAAGGTTATGTCAAGGTTATGTCAAGGTTATGTCAAGGTTATGTCAAGGTTATGTCAAGGTTATGTCAAGGTTATGTCAAGGTTATGTCAAGGTTATGTCAAGGTTATGTCAAGGTTATGTCAAGGTTATGTCAAGGTTATGTCAAGGTTATGTCAAGGTTATGTCAAGGTTATGTCAAGGTTATGTCAAGGTTATGTCAAGGTTATGTCAAGGTTATGTCAAGGTTATGTCAAGGTTATGTCAAGGTTATGTCAAGGTTATGTCAAGGTTATGTCAAGGTTATGTCAAGGTTATGTCAAGGTTATGTCAAGGTTATGTCAAGGTTATGTCAAGGTTATGTCAAGGTTATGTCAAGGTTATGTCAAGGTTATGTCAAGGTTATGTCAGGTCGGATAAGGGACTGTCATGCGTAACTAAGGTCTTTTGGCCATAGCCTCTGCAGTTCAAGTCTTCCCCACCTTCACGTGGTACCGGCTGTTCTCGCCGAAGGGGTTCAGGCTCTCGAATGACGCAGCAACAGTGGTAGCTGTCGACGGGCACAACCACTCACTTTTATATACACACACTTTTCTACGCGTGCTTCCGGGCACCCTTTGTCTCGGGGAGAGTGTAAGAGAGGCCTTCCCCTTTTTCCGGGGAGCCAGTGGATGAATTGAGTAACCCTATAAACGGGTTCACTCGTGAATGAAGGGGGCCTACCTATAAACGGGAATGCCCTGGCGGGTTATGAATGGTCCGGGTACCTGGTCAATAGGTACACCGGAATATGAATGAGTCTCCGAGTTCGAGGGGTCGCTGTCTGGGAGTACGGTGCAGTGATCGTCGGGGGAGGGAATGATCGGGGGTCCTGAGGGGACTTCCTCGTGTCCGTGTGCGCCCCCTATCTGGAGGGTACAGCGGTTAAAACCGGTGGGCACTGCCGGGCCGCCATTAGTAGGGGGGCCCGAACCCAGCCCAGCCAGTTGGGAGGCAGCCCTGCACAGTGGTAGGGCGAATACGCTAAATCCCGCTTCTCGTAGTAGTGCCGAGTGGCGTCCGGACGGGTACCCTGCTGCGGGGAGCGGGGGGGGAACCGACGAGGCCACCGGATTGTAGGGACGCTCGGACATCGGGGGGGTCCAGGACGGGCTGCCGGTGCCCCTTCTCCCGGCGATCCTCCTGACCATATTACACACCTACACTCTCTTACACTGTTTTTGTCCCCTTTTTGTTTAATTCTTTTTTTTTCAAAAATGAACAAAGATATTGAAAATAAGCAGGCTTTTACAGTGCCGCCTGCGTCCCTCGGTTTATCCGAGGTAAGGGTGCTTCCCGGCACCCGCAATTCCGCCAAGTCGGTAGGCAACCAGGCCGACTTGGACGTGCTGGCTACTGGAAGTCAGCGCCTCGATCTCGCGCAGGAGGGCTCGCCCTTTCTGCCGAGAAAGAGTTTGGCACGGTCTCCGCCGTCAGGATCTCGTGATCCTGCACGTGAGGCCGAGGACCGTGAGAATCCCCGGACGGCGGCCGTTACGGCCTCCTCTCCGGTGCCCAATCCCCCCTCCCCTCCCTTCTTCTCCCCTCTCCCTCCTTCCTCCCTCTTTACCTTCCCTTCTTCCCCCACCCTTGGCTCCGGAAAGGGGTCAGCGGGGAGGGGGAAGATCAAGAGGAAGAGGACCGCTTTTTCGTCGCCCGAAGAAGCACACGAATGCACGTCGGACGAATCGACGTCGGCCAG
The DNA here is from genome assembly GCF_051020955.1 of Megalopta genalis. Classification (NCBI taxonomy): domain Eukaryota; kingdom Metazoa; phylum Arthropoda; class Insecta; order Hymenoptera; family Halictidae; genus Megalopta; species Megalopta genalis. Next base: position 66,159 of record NW_027476110.1, on the reverse strand, counting down.
TGGTTATGTGAGTCCCCTGCCTTGCTTGGAGACTCAAGTTAAGAAGGCGGTTGCCGGTACGCGAGCCCTCTCCAAAAAGCTAGGCGCCTCAGCTGAGCAAGAGGAGGGCACGCGTAAGCTATTTAACACCATTATCAGGAGTCTCAACGAGGTGCAACATGCGGTCAAGGCTATGAGGAGGAACGAGCGTGCCCCTTCAACCTTGACTCCAGCCCACCGCCCTCCAACACGGAGCTCCCCAGCTCCGGACGCGAAGCCTGGAGGTCGCGGGGTCAATACGGGCACGCAGACCGAGCCTGCGACGGAGAGGATGGACACCGAGTGCATCGCCCCGCCGAGGACCAGGTCTTGTGGCACTCAGACCTGCGACCCGCAGGAGGTGGACGATCATGACGTTGCGGACTGGACGCGCGGGGCCAGGGACTGGCCATCTCTCCGAGCACTGGTGGACAGGAGGTGGGCGGAATCGTCGTTCGTGAACACGACGATTGTCGAGGGTAACCCCCTCGTTAGCTGTCCGGACGACGATCTGGCGTGCTTCGCCCCAGCTGACCTCGAGGTGGGAACGGGCCCTGCCCGCTTCCTTCTAGACCGGATACCGGGGGTTGCTGACCTGAGGACGGACCCTCCATCGGTTGGTGAGTCCACATTTCTCACCCTCAGGACATCCATTCCGCGCCGCGATGCCCCCCCCAGAATCCGCGAGAAAAGAATATTTTTCGCGGCTGACAGGGCAACCGGGTCCAGCACCTTCGCGGCGGAAAACGCGTACAGGGCACTCGCGCACTTAAGGGAACTGGGAGTCAAGATGGCATGCAAGTGCATAGCCATTGCCTCCCACCCCGACATTCCTTCGGAGCCTTTCCGAAAGATGCTCGAGGCGGTTTTTTCGGGAACCGGGGTTGCAATTAAGATCTGGGGGATCCCAGCCGGCCAAATGCGTCGCCCCCCCGAGCAGCCCTCCGACACGGTACTGGTGAGGGGCGAGAACCTCACGTACGCTCAGATGCTTCGGGCCGTAAAGGATAAGGTCGACATCGACGGCGCGGGGATTCTCGTCTCCGACGTCAGGACCAGCAGGGAGGGACATATGCTCATACAAGTGAGGGGCGACGGGGCGAAGGCCAGGGCCCTCAGCTCCCTGGTTAACGAAAAGGTACAAGGGCTTAGGGCGTCGGTCGGGGTGGGAAGGGGCCCTCTCCGCACCTTGCACCTCCGCCGTGTCGAAGGCGACGCGACCGTCGACGACATAAAGGCGGCTATTCACAGGAGGCTGCCCGAATTTCCATCTGACAGCTACAAGATACGCGCTCTCCGGCCGGCGTTTGCTGGGAGGCAGAATGCATCTATTCTGGCTCCCGCGTCGGTGGCGGCGCGTATCCTCGCCCTCAGCCCGCTACGCGTGGGCTGGAGCTGCTGTCTGGTAACTGAGCGCGAGGAAATCCTCCAGTGCTTCAGGTGCCGGGGATACGGACATCGGGCCGCTGATTGTAAAGGGCCAGACCGTACAAAGGTCTGCCGCAAATGCGGCGCTGATGATCACCGGGCGGGCGAGTGTAGGGGGCGCGAGAGGTGCGTGGTCTGCGACCAGGACGGGCACCGGGACGGGGGTCTCAGATGTCCTGCCTACCGCAGGGCCCTTGAAGAGGCCAGGAGCAAGGGGGGGAAGCCTCCTTCTATCGAACGACGTCCAAAAATAACGCCGCGAGCGCGAGCCTCTCCCCCTTCGGTTGAAAAGGGGATTGGCTCGTCCGCGGTGCGTAATCATAATATAACACCTGAGCAGTCTGCTCGTCGGAATGAAGCAGGCATTAGTTCTGGGGGCGGTGGTACGCGCGCGGGTGGATGTCCGCAGCCTGCACCGCGCGGTGCACCGGCCGGGGGGGTACCCCCTGTGCCAAGTAGCGCGTCGCCAACGCGCAGCAATGTCTGCGCAGACCAAGGCGCAGACTCGGCCCTTCGCCGCGAGCCGTGCCGGAAAGAGCCGAAGCTCAGGCTGAAGAGAGCGCCGGCCCAGGGACGCGCGGGGGGAGACGGGCTGACGAGTCCGAATGACGTCGTCTTGCGTCCGCGCAGCACGGAACGCGCAGGCGGCGGCGCAGGCGCGGCCGAGCTGGGCGAAATTACACGACAGGTGCCGAGCGGCTCAACAAGCACTGCGGAGCAGGGACGTGCGGAGAGGGACGGTCCTCTCCGTCAAAATATAGAAAATAAGGCTGACGTCACGTAACGTCTGTTTCGATACGCGACTGACACGCACGGTTTTTGTGCAAGAGTTTTTGTGCGAGGTATATTTCTTGTCGGCCTACTTCTAAAACTTTTTCTTTTCTTACAGTTCTTTTTTTTTTTTTGTATAACGTTAGCTTATCGGTCGTTAACCGATAAGTTTTGAAATTTTAATTTAATTAATTTTATTAGTGAAGTGCAGTGTGTGGGTGCAACGGCAACGCCGAGCTTAACATTGCTGCACGGAATTTACTGTTTGGTCCACCAGAATACCTTCGCTTCAATTCTAGCAGAGCGCAAACGTCTCGCCGACGGTAAATCCCATAATTACTCTCAATTTTCAATTTTCACGAGACGTTATACTAGTGCGGCGCAATGGCTAATATGGCAAGTTTACAGAGTATCCGGCTGGGGGGTCTCAATGTTCTCCAGATCAACTTGCATAGGTGTCGGCTAGCCCACGACCTGCTCCAGCAGGCCGTGCACGAGCTCGAGGTCGACGTTGTCCTCGTGTCGGAGCCCTGGACCGTTCCAGGTGACTGGCACAGGGACGAAACCGGAAAGGCGGCTGTCTGGGTCACGGGGAGGGGCGCCGCGGGGGCGGGAGCTAGGTATGTTGGTGCCGTTCGGGGGGCGGTGGCGGTCGGCGTGGGTGATCTCACCCTCGTTGGCTGTTATTTCTCCCCGAATATCCCGCTCACCGAATTCGGTGTCCTTCTCGGTGGGCTTGAGGCCCTAATTGGAAAAGTTCCTTTGGGCCAGATTGCAGTGGGCGGGGACTTCAACGCGAAGTCCCCGGCCTGGGGATCGGTCTGCTCTGATGCAAGGGGGCATGCCGTCCTCGAGCTTGTTAATAGGATTGGACTCGTCCCGGTGAGAAGCGCCGGGGCGTTTACGTTTGAGCGGGGGAGCCAACGCTCCCTTATAGATTTTATGCTTTGTGGCGGGGGCGCCTATGCAAGGTTGACGGAGAGCAGAATTCTCGACGTTGAGACTGCCTCCGATCATCGGTACATTTTACACAAGTTTGTAGACTGCGCTGCCGGGCGGGGACCGTTCAGTGGCCCTCCGCGCCGGAGCGTAGATATTAAACGTTTCATAAAAGAGTATCACAAGTTTGCGCATGAAGCTAACCCTCTCAGTATTGTTACTGTTGAGGACGTGGACGCGTACATAGACATGATTGTCGACCTGGCCGGACGAGCGTCTCGCACCCTCCACCCCGGGCTGCGCGATAAGCGTCCCGTGTGGTGGTGGAGTAGCGAGATCGCGACGGCCAGGAAAATGGTTTGCAAGGCCAGGCGAAGCCTGCAGAGGGCCAGGCGCGGTCGGGACGCCGGGGCCCTGGAAGTTCGTATCTCGGCGTATAAAGTCCTTAAAAAGGACCTGGCACGCTCTATAGCGATTGCCAAGTCCGCCGCGTGGAAAAAGTTTACTGATAGCGTGGAGGCTGATGTGTGGGGCCGGCCGTACCTGTGGGTCAGCGGCAGGGTCAAGGGACGCTCTCCGCCAGCATCCCTTAGTGCCGGCGAGGTGGCGGACGTCGTCCGCAAGCTTTTTGTAACGGAGCCTCCTAGTGGGGCTCCTTTCCCTCGAATTGAGGAGTTTATATCAGAGTGCCCTGCCTCTTCTAGGCAGTTTTTTACAGAGGACGAGGTCGAGGCGGCCATAAAAAAGGTCAAGAGGAAGGCGGCCGGCGTCGGCGGCATAGCGTCCTCCGTGGTCTGGGCTCTTGGGAGAGAGGCGCTCAGCCACGTCGCCCACCTTTTCAACACATGCCTCGAATTGGGATATTTCCCGGAGGCGTGGAAGGTGGGCCGGCTGGTGTTGATCCCTAAGAAGCCTGGACCCGGGGGCGTGGTGTCGTGGCGCCCGCTTTGCCTTCTCTCGAACTTCTCCAAGGCGTTTGAGTATTGTCTCAAGGAGCGCCTGGCGTCCGTGGTGGCCTTCGCAAGCAATCAATTTGGCTTTGTCAAGCGCAAAAGCACGGTCGATGCCATGCGTCGCCTCATCGACACATGGGACGCTGCCAAGCGTACAGGATTGCATTGTGTAATGGTTGCCTTGGACGTCAGGAATGCCTTTAACACCGTAAGGTGGGACGGTATTTTGGGCGCCTTGGCGGGGAAAGGGGTCTCGGCTCCGCTGTTGCGCGTGCTGAGTAGCTATCTCAGTGGGCGCGTGGTGGAGGCGACGACCCCGTCCGGACCTGAGCGTTTTCCAGTTCATGCCGGGGTGCCTCAGGGCTCCGTTCTCGGCCCCTGGTTCTGGAACGCCCAATACGATGGCCTCCTCGAGATGCCTCTTCCCAGGCACTGTAGTCTAATAGGATTTGCAGACGACGTCGCCCTGCTCGTCGGCGCGCGCAGTGCCGATCGCGTGGTTGCGTTGGCCGAGCAAACGCTCGCCCGCATCCGCGCGTGGTTCAGGGACAACCATCTAGAGCTGGCGGAGGAGAAGACCGAGGTCCTGCACCTGACCAGCAGGAAGGCTCCGGGGCCCCTCCAGCTGGCCCTCGGTTCGGCGTCCCTTCGAGGCGGCGGATGCGTGCGCTACCTTGGACTGCTGATCGAGGGAAATCAGTGTTTTCGTGCACATGTCAGGCGAAGCTGCGAGAAGGCAGCCAAGTACGCGGGCCTGCTAGCCCGAATCCTTCCCAATATCCGGGGCGGGGGCTACTGGGCTCGGCTGCTCTATTATAGGGTGGTCGAGTCGGTGGTCCTCTACGCGGCCCCTGCCTGGGCGCACGTGGCGTCGAGGTGCGGCAACGATAAGGCCATTAACGCGGTCCAGCGTTCGATCCTGGCCCGAGTGGCCAGGTCGTACAGGACCGTGTCCCTCGACGCCGTTTGTGTTCTGGCGGGCGTGCCGCCCCTGGTGTTGGTGGCGGAGGAAAGGCTTCGCATTTTTCGCAGGCTGTCCACCCTCGACCGGGGCTCGGAGGGCTTCGTGTTGGAGGCTGGGCGGGTTAAGGCTGAGGAAAGGCTTGTCACGTTACAGCGTTGGCAAGACAGATGGGATGCTGCAAAGCATGGACGCTGGACCCACCGCTTGATTCCCGTTATCAGCGAGTGGGTCCAGTGGGGCCCTAAAATTCTCAGTTTTCACCTGACCCAGTTTATCACCGGGCACGGATGCTTCTCTGAGTATCAGTCGAGGATGGGCTTTTTGTCGAGTGATCTCTGCCTGGCATGTGGGCGTGGGCCTGATGGCCCCGTTCATGCGTTCTTGGAGTGCGGGCGTTTTGCTGCCGAGAGGGGCGCCGCCGAGGGTTCGATGGGAACAGCTATCGGCCTCGACAATTTTATGGCGCTTCTAAAAAACGACACCACCAGGACAATTCTCGTTCGCTACATCACCGGTGTTGCCAAGCAACGAGAAGAGCTTGACCGGATAGAAAAGCGACGGCACCGCAGGATGCGAGGCACCTCCAGCTGATCTGGTTGTGTCAATAGTCTAGACGTTCACTATTTATTTATTTAATTATTTATTTAATTATTTATTCTTTATACTTTTTTTTTTTTTTCACTTTCTATTTATGTACTTATTTATTTTCTATTTTATGTCCCTTATATTTATAGATGTTTGTCCTAGACTTCGGTTCCCCTAGGTTTGTCTAGGTGCTCCATGTCTATTTTTTCTTGTCTCTAGGATTTTTAGCATAGGCTTACCGTGGCCTTTGTCAAACGGTCAAGACAGATGATCCAGACACCCACCGTGCAGGAATCCCGAGAGGGGACGCCGCGGTGGGTGTTCTGCGCAAAGGCTGAAGCCTGAGGAGGGGTTTAGTGGGTATACCAGGCATTGCACCTTTTTCGCCAGGGAGTCCCACACTCCCGCCCACCAACATCCAGGGGCGGCGTGCGCAAAGCATTCCCCTCCTCCTGAAAAAAAAAAAAAAAAAAAAAAAAAAAAAAAAAAAAAAAAATGTCAAGGTTATGTCAAGGTTATGTCAAGGTTATGTCAAGGTTATGTCAAGGTTATGTCAAGGTTATGTCAAGGTTATGTCAAGGTTTACGTGATGACCAGCCGGCGCAACACGCTGTTGTTGCGCCGGCTGCAGAGGCGGATGGCCATCCGCCTCATAAGAGGTTACCGCACCACGTCTACCGTGGCGGCGCTTGCTCTGGCGGGAGAACTTCCCTTCGAGCTTCAGGCGGCGGTGCGCGCCTATGTTTATGGGCGCACAAGCATCGCCAGCCGTGCTCGAGGGGCCCCGCCGGAGCGAGAGACGGTCGGGGGCTTCGAGCTCCAGGCCCGGAGACTAGCGCTCGTCAGATGGCGTACCGAGCTTTGCTCCCACGCCGGCGAGCGCGTCCCCGGGGCTCTCCTGCCGCACTTCACCTCGTGGCGGGAGAGACGGCATGGCAGGCTCTCCTACCGAGCGACGCAGGTGTTCACCGGGCATGGCTGCTTCGGTGTCTACCTGTGTCGCGTCGGGCGGGAAGCGACGACGGTGTGCCACCATTGTGGCGCGGAGGAAGACTCGGCGCAGCACACGCTGGAGGAATGTCCCGCCTTTTCAGCGCTGCGCCGAGTCCTAAAACGGGAAGTCGGTCACGACCTCGCACTCTCCAGCCTAGTTGGGGCCATGCTGGAGGGCCCGGGGAAGTGGGCGGCAGCAATCTCTTTCTGCGAGGAGGTTATGTCGCGGAAGGAGGCTGCCGAGCGGGATCGGGAGCTTACAGATCCCGCCCGACGTGCCCGGGGACGGCGTGCGCGCACACGCCGAGAAACCCCGGGCAGCTGAGAGTAGGCGGGCGGCGGGTGTACCAGAACATGCTGGTTTCATTGCCCGCCGCCCGCCAACAGAGGAGGACCTCCACTGTTGGGAGTTGGGGATGACGAGTCGCCTGAAGGAGGCGAGGGTTAACTGTGATCCTCCTCCAATATACTCGTCGTCCCCCCGGCGGCCGCTGTGATCAGGGCGGGGGCCCTGGTCACCTATTGCGCGGTCGCCGTGTCGGGGCGGTGCGGGTTGCGACCCCTCGCGCCGCCGCATTTAAATGGATTTTAGGGGGGAGCATTTATTTTATTTCCCCCCGGGACGCGGCCGGCCATCGCTACCATCTTGATGGCCGGCCAGGCGAGGGGGAGCCGCGGTAGTGTTCTTCAAGAGTTCCCGTGGCTCCCCCGTAGAATCGCCAGCGATCGGTCCTGCGTCCTCAGGTCGCCGTGGAGGTTTTAGTGGGTCAATCCCCACACTACCCTCGTCCCGCTCCCCCGGGTGGGGCGGGTGTGTCTGGCGAGCAGATTTCCTCCACGTAAAATAAAAAAAAAAAAGGTTATGTCAAGGTTATGTCAAGGTTATGTCAAGGTTATGTCAAGGTTATGTCAAGGTTATGTCAAGGTTATGTCAAGGTTATGTCAAGGTTATGTCAAGGTTATGTCAAGGTTATGTCAAGGTTATGTCAAGGTTATGTCAAGGTTATGTCAAGGTTATGTCAAGGTTATGTCAAGGTTATGTCAAGGTTATGTCAAGGTTATGTCAAGGTTATGTCAAGGTTATGTCAAGGTTATGTCAAGGTTATGTCAAGGTTATGTCAAGGTTATGTCAAGGTTATGTCAAGGTTATGTCAAGGTTATGTCAAGGTTATGTCAAGGTTATTTCAAGGTTATGTCAAGGTTATGTCAAGGTTATGTCAAGGTTATGTCAAGGTTATGTCAAGGTTATGTCAAGGTTATGTCAAGGTTATGTGAAGGTTATGTCAAGGTTATGTCAAGGTTATGTCAAGGTTATGTCAAGGTTATGTCAAGGTCCCGGGTGATTCTCCCTCCGCGTACCGGCCCATTTGTCTCCTGGATGAGGCGGGCAAGATCTTCGAGAAGATCATTGTTGCCCGCCTCTCCAGACACCTGTCCCGCGACGGCCCAGATCTGGCGGACTGCCAGTTTGGCTTCCGGGAGGGGCGATCGACGGTCGACGCAATCGACCGCCTCAAGTCCCTCTCGGACAATGCCGTGGCAAGGGGCGGGGTGTGCTTGGCGGTGTCCATTGACATCGTCAATGCGTTCAACACCCTGCCCTGGTCCGCCATTAGGGAGGCCCTCGTCGATCACCAGGTGCCTCCCTATCTGAGGCGGGTGATCGGGGCCTACCTGCGGGACAGGTGGGTTGAATACCCGGGCCGGTGCGGGATGATACGGAGGGAAGTGGACCGCGGGGTCCCGCAGGGGTCCGTTTTAGGACCGCTCCTGTGGGACCTCGGTTACAACGCGGTCCTGGAGAAGGCCTCCCTGCCCGACGGTGCCACCCTCGTCTGCTACGCGGACGACACGTTGGTGGTCGCTGTCGGGAGTACCTTCGAGAGGACCATCCGACGAGCAGAGGTTGCGGTGGCAGCCGTCGTCGCGAGGATCCGCGATCTGGGGCTGAAAATAGCCCCGGAGAAGGCCGAGGCTGTCTGGTTCCACGGACGGCCTCGGTCTCGGCCACCGGCCAGATCGTGGATCCGGGTTGGAGAAGCCTGCGTCGAGGTGAAGTCCGAGTTGAAATATCTCGGACTGATACTCGACAGCCGCTGGAGCTTCGATGCGCATCTCGACCGTCTCGTCCCCCGAGTCGAAAAGGCGGCGGCCTCTTTGGGCCGCCTGCTGCCCAACCTCGGGGGACCGGGAGATTTGGTGCGCCGCCTATACCTGGGCGTGGTGCGGTCTATGGCCTTATACGGTGCCCCAATATGGGCGCCGTACGTGATGACCAGCCGGCGCAACACGCTGTTGTTGCGCCGGCTGCAGAGGCGGATGGCCATCCGCCTTATAAGAGGTTACCGCACCGCGTCTACCGTGGCGGCGCTTGCTCTGGCGGGAGAACTTCCCTTCGAGCTTCAAGCGGCGGTGCGCGCCTATGTTTATGGGCGCACAAGCATCGCCAGCCGTGCTCGAGGGGCCCCGCCGGAGCGAGAGATGGTCGAGGGCTTCGAGCTCCAGGCCCGGCGACTAGCGCTCGCCAGATGGCGTGCCGAGCTTTGCTCCCACGCCGGCGAGCGCGTCCCCGGGGCTCTCCTGCCGCACTTCACCTCGTGGCGGGAGAGACGGCATGGCAGGCTCTCCTACCGTGCGACGCAGGTGTTCACCGGGCATGGCTGCTTCGGTGTCTACCTGTGTCGCATCGGGCGGGAAGCGACGACGGTGTGCCACCATTGTGGCGCGGAGGAAGACTCGGCGCAGCACACGCTGGAGGAATGTCCCGCCTTTTCAGCGCTGCGCCGAGTCCTAAAACGAGAAGTCGGCCACGACCTCGCACTCTCCAGCCTAGTTGGGGCCATGCTGGAGAGCCCGGGGAAGTGGGCGGCAGCAATCTCTTTCTGCGAGGAGGTTATGTCGCGGAAGGAGGCTGCCGAGCGGGATCGGGAGCTTACAGATCCCGCCCGACGTGCCCGGGGACGGCGTGCGCGCCCACGCCGAGAAACCCCGGGCAGCTGAGAGTAGGCGGGCGGCGGGTGTACCAGTACATGCTGGTTTCATTGCCCGCCGCCCGCCAACAGAGGAGGACCTCCCCTGTTGTGAGTGGGGGATGACGAGTCGCCTGAAGGAGGCGAGGGATAATTGTGATCCTCCTCCAATATACTCGCCGTCCCCCCGGCGGCCGCTGTGATCAGGGCGGGGGCCCTGGTCACCTATCGCGCGGTCGCCGTGTCGGGGCGGTGCGGGGTGCGACCCCTCGCGCCGCCGAATTTAAATGGATTTTAGGGGGGAGGATTTATTTTATTTCCCCCCGGGACGCGGCCGGCCATCGTTACCATCCTGATGGCCGGCCAGGCGAGAGGGAGCCGCGGTAGTGTTCTTCAAGAGTTCCCGAGGCTCCCCCGTTGAATCGCCAGCGATCGGTCCTGCGTCCTCAGGTCGCCGTGGAGGTTTTAGTGGGTCAAACCCCACACTACCCTCGTCCCGCTCCCCCGGGCGGGGCGGGGGTGTCTGGCGAGCAGATTTCCTCCACGTAAAATAAAAAAAAAAAAAAAAAAAAGGTTATGTCAAGGTTATGTCAAGGTTATGTCAAGGTTATGTCAAGGTTATGTCAAGGTTATGTCAAGGTTATGTCAAGGTTATGTCAAGGTTCCAGGGTCTTCCCGAGGAAGGCGGTGTACTGGTGGTCGCGCGCGATAGCGGAGTTACGCACCGAGTGCGTCCGCGCGCGACGCCAGTACGCTCGCGCCCGTCGACGACGACGTACGGACGACGTTCTGGCTGCCCAGCTGTACGGGCGATATCGGGAGAAGGTGGTCGCCCTGCAGCTGGCCATCAGGCGAGCGAAGGACCAGGCCTGGCGCGATCTCCTCGGCTCTCTAAACCGAGATCCGTGGGGGCGCCCATACAAGATGGCATTGGGACGATTGCGTCCCTGGGCGCCCCCCGTGACGGAGAGCCTGGATCCGGGGCTGCTCGGGCGGGTCGTGGACGCTTTATTCCCCGTTAGCGGGGAGGCGTCCCGGCCTGTCCCTGAGCCAGAGGAACATGAGTGGTCCCCGGATCTTGAGGTCGCGCCGGAGGAGATGGCCGGGGTCGTCAAATGGCTCCGGGGCAAGAATACCGCCCCGGGGCCGGACGGTATCCCCGGCCGGGTCTGGCTGCTCGCCGCGAGCGTCCTGGGCGAGAGGCTGAGGAGCCTCTACTCTGGGCTCCTGAGGTCGGGGACGTTCCCCGACCTATGGAGAGAAAATCGGATGGTCCTCCTGAGGAAGGATGGGAGGCCGGGGGATTCTCCCTCCGCGTACCGGCCCATTTGTCTCCTGGATGAGGCGGGCAAGATCTTCGAGAAGATCATTGTTGCCCGCCTCTCCAGACACCTGTCCCGCGACGGCCCAGATCTGGCGGACTGCCAGTTTGGCTTCCGGGAGGGGCGATCGACGGTCGACGCAATCGACCGTCTCAAGTCCCTCTCGGACAATGCCGTGGCAAGGGGCGGGGTGTGCTTGGCGGTGTCCATTGACATCGTCAATGCGTTCAACACCCTGCCCTGGTCCGCCATTAGGGAGGCCCTCGTCGATCACCAGGTGCCTCCCTATCTGAGGCGGGTGATCGGGGCCTACCTGCGGGACAGGTGGGTTGAATACCCGGGCCGGTGCGGGATGATACGGAGGGAAGTGGACCGCGGGGTCCCGCAGGGGTCCGTTTTAGGACCGCTCCTGTGGGACCTAGGTTACAACGCGGTCCTGGAAGAGGCCTCCCTGCCCGACGGTGCCACCCTCGTCTGCTACGCGGACGACACGTTGGTGGTCGCCGTCGGGAGTACCTTCGAGAGGACCATCCGTCGAGCAGAGGTTGCGGTGGCAGCCGTCGTCGCGAGGATCCGCGATCTGGGGCTGAAAATAGCCCCGGAGAAGGCCGAGGCTGTCTGGTTCCACGGACGGCCTCGGTCTCGGCCGCCGGCCAGATCGTGGGTCCGGGTTGGAGAAGCCTGCGTCGAGGTGAAGTCCGAGTTGAAATATCTCGGACTGATCCTCGACAGCCGCTGGAGCTTCGATGCGCATCTCGACCGTCTCGTCCCCCGAGTCGAAAAGGCGGCGGCCTCTTTGGGCCGCCTGCTGCCCAACCTCGGGGGACCGGGAGATTTGGTGCGCCGCCTATACCTGGGCGTGGTGCGGTCTATGGCCTTATACGGTGCCCCAATATGGGCGCCGTACGTGATGACCAGCCGGCGCAGCACGCTGTTGTTGCGCCGGCTGCAGAGGCGGATGGCCATCCGCCTCATAAGAGGTTACCGCACCACGTCTACCGTGGCGGCGCTTGCTCTGGCGGGAGAACTTCCCATCGAGCTTCAGGCGGCGGTGCGCGCCTATGTTTATGGGCGCACAAGCATCGCCAGCCGTGCTCGAGGGGCCCCGCCGGAGCGAGAGACGGTCGAGGGCTTCGAGCTCCAGGCCCGGAGACTAGCGCTCGCCAGATGGCGTGCCGAGCTTTGCTCCCACGCCGGCGAGCGCGTCCCCGGGGCTCTCCTGCCGCACTTCACCTCGTGGCGGGAGAGACGGCATGGCAGGCTCTCCTACCGAGCGACGCAGGTGTTCACCGGGCATGGCTGCTTCGGTGTCTACCTGTGTCGCATCGGGCGGGAAGCGACGACGGTGTGCCACCATTGTGGCGCGGAGGAAGACTCGGCGCAGCACACGCTGGAGGAATGTCCCGCCTTTTCAGCGCTGCGCCGAGTCCTAAAACGGGAAGTCGGTCACGACCTCGCACTCTCCAGCCTGGTTGGGGCCATGCTGGAGAGCCCGCGGAAGTGGGCGGCAGCAATCTCTTTCTGCGAGGATGTTATGTCGCGGAAGGAGGCTGCCGAGCGGGATCGGGAGCTTACAGATCCCGCCCGACGTGCCCGGGGACGGCGTGCGCGCCCACGCCGAGAAACCCCGGGCAGCTGAGAGTAGGCGGGCGGCGGGTGTACCAGAACATGCTGGTTTCATTGCCCGCCGCCCGCCAACAGAGGAGGACCTCCACTGTTGGGAGTGGGGGATGACGAGTCGCCTGATGGAGGGGAGGGTTAACTGTGATCCTCCTCCAATATACTCGTCGTCCCCCCGGCGGCCGCTGTGATCATGGCGGGGGCCCTGGTCACCTATCGCGCGGTCGCCGTGTCGGGGCGGTGCGGGGTGCGACCCCTCGCGCCGCCGAATTTAAATGGATTTTAGGGGGGAGGATTTATTTTATTTCCCCCCGGGACGCGGCCCGCCATCGTTACCATCCTGATGGCCGGCCAGGCGAGGGGGAGCCGCGGTAGTGTTCTTCAAGAGTTCCCGTGGCTCCCCCGTTGAATCGCCAGCGATCGGTCCTGCGTCCTCAGGTCGCCGTGGAGGTTTTAGTGGGTCAATCCCCACACTACCCTCGTCCCGCACCCCCGGGCGGGGCGGGGGTGTCTGGCGAGCAGATTTCCTCCACGTAAAAATAAAAAAAAAAAAAAAAAAAAAAAAAAAAAGGTTATGTCGGTCGGATAAGGGACTGTCATGCGTAACTAAGGCCTTCTGGCCATAGCCTCTGCAGTCCAAGTCTTCCCCACCTTCACGTGGTACCGGCTGTTCTCGCCGAAGGGGTTCAGGCTCTCGAATGACGCAGCAACAGTGGTAGCTGTCGACGGGCACAACCACTCACTTTCATATACACACACGTTTCTACGCGTGCTTCCGGGCACCCTTTGTCTCGGGGAGAGTGTAAGAGAGGCCTTCCCCTTTTTCCGGGGAGCCAGTGGATGAATTGAGTAACTCTATAAACGGGTTCACTCGTGAATGAAGGGGGCCTACCTATAAACGGGAATGCCCTGGCGGGTTATGAATGGTCCGGGTACCTGGTCAATAGGTACACCGGAATATGAATGAGTCTCCGAGTTCGAGGGGTCGCTGTCTGGGAGTACGGTGCAGTGATCGTCGGGGGTGGGAATGATCGGGGGTCCTGAGGGGACTTCCTCGTGTCCGTGTGCGCCCCCTATCTGGAGGGTACAGCGGTTAACACCGGTGGGCACTGCCGGGCCGCCATTAGTAGGGGGGCCCGAACCCAGCCCAGCCAGTTGGGAGGCAGCCCTGCACAGTGGTAGGGCGATTACGCTAAATCCCGCTTCTCGTAGTAGTGCCGAGTGGCGTCCGGACGAGTACCCTGCTGCGGGGAGCGGGGGGGGAACCGACGAGGCCACCGGATTGTAGGGACGCTCGGACATCGGGGGGGTCCAGGACGGGCTGCCGGTGCCCCTTCTCCCGGCGATCCTCCTGGCCACGCTAAACATTTACACTTTCTTGCACACTTTGTACTGTCCCTTCTGTGTTTTTATTTTTTTACACAAAATGAACCACGACAAAACTAAGCAGGTATCTACAGTGCCGCCTGCATCTCTCGGCCGTGCCGAGATAAGGGTGTGTCCCGGCACCCGCAACTCCTCCAAGTCGGTAGGCAACCAGGCCGACTTGGAAGTGACGGCTACTGGAAGCCAACGAGGCCAACGCCGCGACGCCGAGCAGGAGGGTTCTCCTTTCCTGCCCAGGAAAAGCCTGGCACGATCTCCGCCGTCGGGATCCCGCGATCCTGTTCGCGAGACCGGAGACGAGAGTCCCCGGACGGAGGCCGTTACGGCATCTTCTCCGGCTCCCAACCCCTCCTCTCCTCCCTTCTTCTCCCCCCTCCCCCCTTCCTCCCTCTTTACCTTCCCTTCTTCCCCCACCCTTGGCTCCGGAAAGGGGTCAGCGGGGAGGGGGAAGATCAAGAGGAAGAGGACCGCTTTTTCGTCGCCCGAAGAAGCATACGAATGCACGTCGGACGAATCGACGTCGGCCAGTGGTTTTGTGAGTCCCCTGCCTTGCTTGGAGACTCAAGTTAAGAAGGCGGTTGCCGGTACGCGAGCCCTCGCCAAAAAGCTAGGCGCCTCAGCCGAGCAAGAGGAGGGCACGCGTAAGCTATTTAACACCATTATCAGGAGTCTCAACGAGGTGCAACATGCGGTCAAGGCTATGAGGAGGAACGAGCGTGCCCCTTCAACCTTAACTCCAGCCCACCGCCCTCCAACACGGAGCTCCCCAGCTCCGGACGCGAAGCCTGGAGGTCGCGGGGTCAATACGGGCACGCAGACCGAGCCTGCGACGGAGAGGATGGACACCGAGTGCATCGCCCCGCCGAGGACCAGGTCTTGTGGCACTCAGACCTGCGACCCGCAGGAGGTGGACGACCACGACGTAGCGGACTGGACGCGCGGGGCCAGGGACTGGCCATCTCTCCGAGCACTGGTGGACAGGAGGTGGGCGGAATCGTCGTTCGTGAACACGACAATTGTCGAGGGTAACCCCCTCGTTGGCTGTCCGGACGACGATCTGGCGTGCTTCGCCCCAGCTGACCTCGAGGTGGGAACGGGCCCTGCCCGCTTTCTTCTAGACCGGATACCGGGGGTTGCTGACCTGAGGACGGACCCTCCATCGGTTGGTGAGTCCACATTTCTCACCCTTAGGACATCCATTCCGCGCCGCGATGCCCCCCCCAGAATCCGCGAGAAAAGAATATTTGTCGCGGCTGACAGGGTAACCGGGTCCAGCACCTTCGCGGCGGAAAACGCGTACAGGGCACTCGCGCACTTAAGGGAGTTGGGAGTCAAGATGGCATGCAAGTGCATAGCCATTGCCTCCCACCCCGACATTCCTTCGGAACCTTTCCGAAAGATGCTGGAGGCGGTTTTTTCGGGAACCGGGGTTGCAATTAAGATCTGGGGGATCCCAGCCGGCCAAATGCGTCGCCCCCCCGAGCAGCCCTCCGACACGGTACTGGTGAGGGGCGAGAACCTCACGTACGCTCAGATGCTTCGGGCCGTAAAGGATAAGGTCGACATCGACGGCGCGGGGATTCTCGTCTCCGACGTCAGGACCAGCAGGGATGGACATATGCTCATTCAAGTGAGGGGCGACGGGGCGAAGGCCAGGGCCCTCAGCTCCCTTGTCAACGAAAAAGTACAAGGGCTTAGGGCGTCGGTCGGGGTGGGAAGGGGTCCTCTCCGCACCTTGCACCTCCGCCGTGTCGAAGGCGACGCGACCGTCGACGACATAAAGGCGGCTATTCACGGGAGGCTGCCCGAATTTCCATCTGACAGCTACAAGATACGCGCTCTCCGGCCGGCGTTTGCTGGGAGGCAGAATGCATCTATTCTGGCTCCCGCGTCGGTGGCGGCGCGTATCCTCGCCCTCAGCCCGCTACGCGTGGGCTGGAGCTGCTGTCTGGTAACTGAGCGCGAGGAAATCCTCCAGTGCTTCAGGTGCCGGGGATACGGACATCGGGCCGCTGACTGTAAAGGGCCAGACCGTACAAAGGTCTGCCGCAAATGCGGCGCTGATGATCACCGGGCGGGCGAGTGTAAGGGGCGCGAGAGGTGCGTGGTCTGCGACCAGGACGGGCACCGGGACGGGGGTCTCAGATGTCCTGCATACCGCAGGGCCCTTGAAGAGGCCAGGAGCAAGGGGGGGAAGCCTCCTTCTAACGAACGACGTCCAAGAATAACGCCGCGAGCGCGAGCCTCTCCCCCTTCGGTTGAAAAGGGGATTAGCTCGTCCGCGGTGCGCAATCATAATACAACACCTGAGCAGTCTGCTCGTCGGGATGAAGCAGGCATTAGTTCTGGGGGCGGTGGTACGCGCGCGGGTGGATGTCCGCAGCCTGCACCGCGCGGTGCATCGGCCGGGGGGGTACCCCCTGTGCCAAGTAGCGCGTCGCCAACGCGCAGCGATGTCTGCGCAGACCAGTGCGCAGACTCGGCCCTTCGCCGCGAGCCGTGCCGGAAAGAGCCGAAGCTCAGGCTGAAGAGAGCGCCGGCCCAGGGACGCGCGGGGGGAGACGGGCTGACGAGTCCGAATGACGTCGTCTTGCGTCCGCGCAACACGGAACGCGCAGGCGGCGGCGCAGGCGCGGCCGAGCTGGGCGAAATTACACGACAGGAGCCGAGCGGCTCAACAAGCACTGCGGAGCAGGGACGTGCGGAGAGGGACGGTCCTCTCCGTCAAAATATAGAAAGTAAGGCTGACGTCACGTAACGTCTGTTTCGATACGCGACTGACACGCACGGTTTTTTTGTGCAAGAGTTTTTGTGCGAGGTACATTTCTTGTCGGCCTACTTCTTAAACTTTTTCTTTTTCTTACAGTTCTTTTCTTTTGTTATAACGTTAGCTTATCGGTCGTTAACCGATAAGTTTTGAAATTTAATTTAATTAATTTTATTAGTGAAGTGCAGTGTGTGGGTGCAACGGCAACGCCGAGCTTAACATTGCTGTACGGAATCCACTGTTTGGTTCATCGGAATACCTTCGCTTCGTTTTTAGCAGAGCGCAAACGTCTCGCCGACGGTAAATCCCATATTTACTCTCAATTTTCGAATTTCACGAGACGTTATACTAGTGCGGCGCAATGGCTAATATGGCCAGTTTACAGAGCATCCGGCTGGGGGGTCTCAATGTTCTCCAGATAAACCTGCATAGGTGTCGGCTAGCCCACGATTTACTGCAGCAGGCTGTGCGTGAGCTCGAGGTCGACGTTGTCCTCGTGTCGGAGCCCTGGACCGTTCCAGGTGACTGGCACAGGGATGAAACCGGAAAGGCGGCCGTCTGGGTCGCGGGGAGGGGCGCTGCGGGGGCGGGGGTTAGGCCTGTAGGGGCCGTTCGGGGGGCGGTGGCGGTCAGCGTGGGTGACCTCACCCTCGTTGGCTGCTATTTCTCCCCGAATATTCCTCTCTCTGAATTCGGTGCCCTTCTCTGTGATCTTGAGGCCCTAATTGGAAATATCCCTTTGGGTCAGATTGCAGTGGGCGGGGACTTCAACGCGAAGTCCCCGGCCTGGGGATCGGTCTGCTCCGATGCAAGGGGGCACGCCGTCCTCGAGCTCATAAATAAGATGGGCCTCGTCCCGGTAAAGAGTACCGGGTCTTTCACTTTTGAGAGGGGGAGCCAGCGCTCCCTCATCGATTTTATGTTCTGTGGCGGCGGCGCCTATGCCAGGTTGATGGAGAGCAGGATCCTCGACATTGAGACTGCCTCCGACCACCGGTACATTCTACACAAGTTTGGTGGGTGCGCGGCCGGGCGGGGACCGCATCTCGGCCCACCGCGCCGGAGCATCGACACCAGGAAATTCTTGGAATTATATTGCAGGTATGCGCATGAAGCTAACCCTCTCAGTATTGTTACTGTTGAGGACGTGGACGCGTACATAGACATGATTGTCGACCTGGCCGGACGAGCGTCTCGCACCCTCCACCCCGGGCTGCGCGATAAGCGTCCCGTGTGGTGGTGGAGTAGCGAGATCGCGACGGCCAGGAAAATGGTTTGCAAGGCCAGGCGAAGCCTGCAGAGGGCCAGGCGCGGTCGGGACGCCGGGGCCCTGGAAGTTCGTATCTCGGCGTATAAAGTCCTTAAAAAGGACCTGGCACGCTCTATAGCGATTGCCAAGTCCGCCGCGTGGAAAAAGTTCACCGATAGCGTGGAGGCTGATGTGTGGGGCCGGCCGTACCTGTGGGTCAGCGGCAGGGTCAAGGGACGCTCTCCGCCAGCATCCCTTAGTGCCGGCGAGGTTGCGGACGTCGTCCGCAAGCTTTTTGTAACGGAGCCTCCTAGTGGGGCTCCCTTCCCTCGAATTGAGGAGTTTATATCAGAGTGCTCTGCCTCTTCTAGGCAGTTTTTTACAGAGGACGAGGTCGAGGCGGCCATCAAAAAGGTCAAGAGGAAGGCGGCCGGAGTCGACGGCATAGCGTCCTCCGTGGTCTGGGCTCTTGGGAGAGAGGCACTCAGTCACGTCGCCCACCTTTTCAACACATGCCTCGAATTGGGATATTTCCCGGAGGCGTGGAAGGTGGGCCGGCTGGTGTTGATCCCTAAGAAGCCTGGACCCGGGGGCGTGGTGTCGTGGCGCCCGCTTTGCCTTCTCTCGAACTTCTCCAAGGCGTTTGAGTATTGTCTCAAGGAGCGCCTGGTGTCCGTGGTGGCCTTCGCAAGCAATCAATTTGGCTTTGTCAAGCGCAAAAGCACGGTCGATGCCATGTGTCGCCTCATCGACACATGGGATGCTGCCAAGCGTACAGGATTGCATTGCGTAATGGTTGCCTTGGACGTCAGGAATGCCTTTAACACCGTAAGGTGGGACGGTATTTTGGGCGCCTTGGCGGGGAAAGGGGTCTCGGCTCCGCTGTTGCGCGTGCTGAGTAGCTATCTCAGTGGGCGCGTGGTGGAGGCGACGACCCCGTCCGGACCTGAGCGTTTTCCAGTTCATGCCGGGGTGCCTCAGGGCTCCGTTCTCGGCCCCTGGTTCTGGAACGCCCAATACGATGGCCTCCTCGAGATGCCTCTTCCCAGGCACTGTAGTCTAATAGGATTTGCGGACGACGTCGCCCTGCTCGTCGGCGCGCGCAGTGCCGATCGCGTGGTTGCGTTGGCCGAGCAAACGCTCGCCCGCATCCGCGCGTGGTTCAGGGACAACCATCTAGAGCTGGCGGAGGAGAAGACCGAGGTCCTGCACCTGACCAGCAGGAAGGCTCCGGGGCCCCTCCAGCTGGCCCTCGGTTCGGCGTCCCTTCGAGGCGGCGGATGCGTGCGCTACCTTGGACTGCTGATCGAGGGAAATCAGTGTTTTCGTGCACATGTCAGGCGAAGCTGCGAGAAGGCAGCCAAGTACGCGGGCCTGCTAGCCCGAATCCTTCCCAATATCCGGGGCGGGGGCTACTGGGCTCGGCTGCTCTATTATAGGGTGGTCGAGTCGGTGGTCCTCTACGCGGCCCCTGCCTGGGCGCACGTGGCGTCGAGGTGCGGCAACGATAAGGCCATTAACGCGGTCCAGCGTTCGATCCTGGCCCGAGTGGCCAGGTCGTACAGGACCGTGTCCCTCGACGCCGTTTGTGTTCTGGCGGGCGTGCCGCCTCTGGTGTTGGTGGCGGAGGAAAGGCTTCGCATTTTTCGCAGGCTGTCCACCCTCGACCGGGGCTCGGAGGGCTTCGTGTCGGAGGCTGGGCGGGTTAAGGCTGAGGAAAGGCTTGTCACGTTACAGCGTTGGCAAGACAGATGGGATGCTGCAAAGCATGGACGCTGGACCCACCGCTTGATTCCCGTTATCAGCGAGTGGGTCCAGTGGGGCCCTAAAATTCTCAGTTTTCACCTGACCCAGTTTATCACCGGGCACGGATGCTTCTCTGAGTATCAGTCGAGGATGGGCTTTTTGTCGAGTGATCTCTGCCTGGCATGTGGGCGTGGGCCTGATGGCCCCGTTCATGCGTTCTTGGAGTGCGGGCGTTTTGCTGCCGAGAGGGGCGCCGCCGAGGGTTCGATGGGAACAGCTATCGGCCTCGACAATTTTATGGCGCTTCTAAAAAACGACACCACCAGGACAATTCTCGTTCGCTACATCACCGGTGTTGCCAAGCAACGAGAAGAGCTTGACCGGATAGAAAAGCGACGGCACCGCAGGATGCGAGGCACCTCCAGCTGATCTGGTTGTGTCAATAGTCTAGACGTTCACTATTTATTTATTTAATTATTTATTTAATTATTTATTCTTTATACTTTTTTTTTTTTCACTTTCTATTTATGTACTTATTTATTTTCTATTTTATGTCCCTTATATTTATAGAGGTTTGTCCTAGACTTCGGTTCCCCTAGGTTTGTCTAGGTGCTCCATGGCTATTTTTTCTTGTCTCTAGGATTTTTAGCATAGGCTTACCGTGGCCTTTGTCAAACGGTCAAGACAGATGATCCAGACACCCACCGTGCAGGAATCCCGAGAGGGGACGCCGCGGTGGGTGTTCTGCGCAAAGGCTGAAGCCTGAGGAGGGGTTTAGTGGGTATACCAGGCATTGCACCTTTTTCGCCAGGGAGTCCCACACTCCCGCCCACCAACATCCAGGGGCGGCGTGCGCAAAGCATTCCCCTCCTCCTGAAAAAAAAAAAAAAAAAAAAAAAAAAAAATGTCAAGGTTATGTCAAGGTTATGTCAAGGTTATGTCAAGGTTATGTCAAGGTTATGTCAAGGTTATGTCAAGGTTTCCGCCATTAGGGAGGCCCTCGTCGATCACCAGGTGCCTCCCTATCTGAGGCGGGTGATCGGGGCCTACCTGCGGGACAGGTGGGTTGAATACCCGGGCCGGTGCGGGATGATACGGAGGGAAGTGGACCGCGGGGTCCCGCAGGGGTCCGTTTTAGGACCGCTCCTGTGGGACCTAGGTTACAACGCGGTCCTGGAAAAGGCCTCCCTGCCCGACGGTGCCACCCTCGTCTGCTACGCGGACGACACGTTGGTGGTCGCCGTCGGGAGTACCTTCGAGAGGACCATCCGTCGAGCAGAGGTTGCGGTGGCAGCCGTCGTCGCGAGGATCCACGATCTGGGGCTGAAAATAGCCCCGGAGAAGGCCGAGGCTGTCTGGTTTCACGGACGGCCTCGGTCTCGGCCACCGGCCAGATCGTGGATCCGGGTTGGAGAAGCCTGCGTCGAGGTGAAGTCCGAGTTGAAATATCTCGGACTGATCCTCGACAGCCACTGGTGCTTCGATGCGCATCTCGACCGTCTCGTCCCCCGAGTCGAAAAGGCGTCGGCCTCTTTGGGCCGCCTGCTGCCCAACCTCGGGGGACCGGGAGATTTGGTGCGCCGCCTATACCTGGGCGTGGTGCGGTCTATGGCCTTATACGGTGCCCCAATATGGGCGCCGTACGTGATGACCAGCCGGCGCAACACGCTATTGTTGCGCCGGCTGCAGAGGCGGATGGCCATCCGCCTCATAAGAGGTTACCGCACCACGTCTACCGTGGCGGCGCTTGCTCTGGCGGGAGAACTTCCCTTCGAGCTTCAGGCGGCGGCGCGCGCCTATGTTTATGGGCGCACAAGCATCGCCAGCCGTGCTCGAGGGGCCCCGCCGGAGCTAGAGACGGTCCAGGGCTTCGAGCTCCAGGCCCGGAGACTAGCGCTCGCCAGATGGCGTGCCGAGCTTTGCTCCCACGCCGGCGAGCGCGTCCCCGGGGCTCTCCTGCCGCACTTCACCTCGTGGCGGGAGAGACGGCATGGCAGGCTCTCCTACCGAGCGACGCAGGTGTTCACCGGGCATGGCTGCTTCGGTGTCTACCTGTGTCGCATCGGGCGGGAAGCGACGACGGTGTGCCACCATTGTGGCGCGGAGGAAGACTCGGCGCAGCACACGCTGGAGGAATGTCCCGCCTTTTCAGCGCTGCGCCGAGTCCTAAAACGGGAAGTCGGTCACGACCTCGCACTCTCCAGCCTAGTTGGGGCCATGCTGGAGAGCCCGGGGAAGTGGGCGGCAGCAATCTCTTTCTGCGAGGATGTTATGTCGCGGAAGGAGGCTGCCGAGTGGGATCGGGAGCTTACAGATCCCGCCCGACGTGCCCGGGGACGGCGTGCGCGCCCACGCCGAGAAACCCCGGGCAGCTGAGAGTAGGCGGGCGGCGGGTGTACCAGAACATGCTGGTTTCATTGCCCGCCGCCCGCCAACAGAGGAGGACCTCCACTGTTGGGAGTGGGGGATGACGAGTCGCCTGATGGAGGGGAGGGTTAACTGTGATCCTCCTCCAATATACTCGTCGTCCCCCCGGCGGCCGCTGTGATCATGGCGGGGGCCCTGGTCACCTATCGCGCGGTCGCCGTGTCGGGGCGGTGCGGGGTGCGACCCCTCGCGCCGCCGAATTTAAATGGATTTTGGGGGGGAGGATTTATTTTATTTCCCCCCGGGACGCGGCCGGCCATCGTTACCACCTTGATGGCCGGCCAGGCGAGGGGGAGCCGCGGTAGTGTTCTTCAAGAGTTCCCGTGGCTCCCCCGTTGAATCGCCAGCGATCGGTGTAGCGTCCTCAGGTCGCCGTGGAGGTTTTAGTGGGTCGAACCCCACACTACCCTCGTCCCGCTCCCCCGGGCGGGGCGGGGGTGTCTGGCGAGCAGATTTCCTCCACGTAAAATTAAAAAAAAAAAAAAAAGGTTATGTCAAGGTTATGTCAAGGTTACCGGCCCATTCCCCCCCGTGTCCGCTACCTTGTCGTGGTGGGGGGGCTTCGTGCCCTAATGATCCTCAAGGCTGTGCCGGCGGGGAATTTATTCCCTGGCAGGTTCTACCATGCCGGAGTGGCTTGAGGTGAGGGGCCAACTAAAGTCGGACACATACCGTAAACCTGTGGTCATGTTTTACAGGAACGGGGGTCTTGCCTTAACCGGCCGGGCCGCGAGGATGACAACCTCTCTAAAAAATCCCTAGCCCCAAGCAGTGTTGCGCGGTGATGAGGGTGTAGCTGGAGTAAGCGCCAGCTATGGTTGGTGGGTGCACCAATCTTTAGCGGACAACCCCGGGGTACCTGGCGACCCCCGGGTGTATTAGCCTTCCCCGGGTATGGCGGCTCTGCCCGGGGTGACCTTCTTTCCGACCACACTCGTGGGACCAATTATGGATTCTTTTTCACAAACAACCGGGGAGGGGGGAAACGAGCGTGAGGGGGAGGTGCGCGGGCCTATCGTGCGCCTCAAAAGATGTACTGTGCCGGTGTCGCGGAGACATTCGGCAACACGCGGCAGAAAGAGGACCGCAGCGGGCCTTGGTGAGTGCGATGAGGGGGAGGAGTCAGATTTCTCTGTCTCCTCAAACCACTCATCGCAGAGTGTCCCGGGCTCGTCGTCAGCGAGGAAGAGAGGACGGCCGCCGACGACCGGCGAATATGTTGGCCTCGCAGAGGCCAAACTTAGACTGGCCGAGGCTTCGCAGCTGGAGGCCGAGGCAAGGGAGGTGGCGGCGATATTCGACCCGGGTGCCCCCGTGCCGAGACCATCGCGGTCGAGCGTCCCGCTCCCGGACGAGACGGATATCGCGGAAAATTTCCGCAACCGTCCGACGCGGGATGTCGCGGCCGCTATATTGGAGAGCCTGGATGAGGTGGCCAGGATCTCCGGCGTGTCAAAGGGGCTGAAGGGCAATCTGGCCCGCGCCCTGAGAGTGGCTGCCTTAAACGGCAGGGTAGGGGTGTCGGAGCTGGCAGTGAGGTCAGCTACCGACGCCACGCGTGTCCTGGAGGCCGAAAATGCCGTCCTCAGGGGGCAAATGACGGAGCTGCAGGCGGAGGTGGCCCGGCTCCGGCAGGTGGTGGAGGCGAGAACGGCTGCTGCCGCAATGCCTCCGCCACGGCGCCCGGGAGAGGGCTCAGTATCGCCGCCGATCGTCGGCGCCCGGGATTGCCATCGCTCCGGGCAAGAAAAGTCCTCGCCACCACCTGTGGCTGCGCCCGCAGATTTTCTGGCGCAAATAGGCGCCCTGATAGACGCCAAATTGGCGTCATTCAGGAAGGAGAACGCGCCGCGAACGGACTCGGCCCTACGATCGGTGGCCCCTGGGCCGTCCGTCCCCTCACAGTCTTCGGACAGGGTGGGGCGGAGGGCGAAGAAGAAAAAGAAAGGTGGGAAATCTGGGGCGGCTAAAGCGGTCCAGACGGAGACCGCTCGACCTCGAGCAGAATTGGCCCCACCCTCCGCCGCGCCTCCACCCCAGGAGGCGTGGTCTCAGGTGGTTGGCCGGAAGGCCAAAAAGGCGGCTGCCAAGGCCACTGCGGCCGCGAATAAAAGAGGACGGGTGGTCCCGGTGACCCCCAGGAAGACACCCCTGCCTCCACGTCCGCCACGCACAGCAGCGGTTACCATAACGGTTCCGTCTGGCGTGGACATTACTTACGCGCAGGCGATGACCACTGCCAGGTCCAAGGTGGACCTGGCAGAAATTGGCATCGCCTCGCTGAGGCCGCGAAGGGCGGTGACTGGGGGTTTAATATTGGAGGTCCCTGGCACCGATGGGGCCGCCAAGGCCACCGTCCTCGCCACAAAAGTGGCGGAAGCGCTGGCAGGCACCGGCGTAAAGGTCGCGCGTCCGGTCAAAAAAGCTGACCTCAGGGTGCGCGGCCTGGTCGATTCGACCACGCCGGCGGAGGTCGCTGCGGCTGTTGCCCGCGTGGGCGGGTGCAGCGAGGGGGACATCAATACCGGCGAAATCCGGGCTTCCCCCTCGGGATTGGGCACCCTCTGGGTCCGATGTCCTGCCGCGGCCGCTCGCAAGGTTGCTGTCGCGGGCCGGATAACTGTCGGCTGGACCCAGGCAGCCGTGGAGGCCCTGAGTGCCCGGCCTCTGCAGTGTTACCGTTGCCTTGGTGTTGGCCACACCAGTCAGCGGTGCACTTCTGCCGAGGATAGGTCCGACTGCTGCTATAGATGCGGCAGTCGGGACCATAAGGTGGCAGCCTGTACGGCCACGCCCAATTGTCCGCTTTGTGCGGGCGCGGGCAAGCCGTCTGGTCACCGCCTCGGCAGCCGGGCATGTCCTGCCAGTGTGAGGCGAGGCAAGGTAGGCGGCCAAAGGCCGTCTGCCAGGCTTAATAAAAGAGGGAAGGTAACCACGATGGCCAAGGCAGCGACCACCGTGGCCAGCAACGAAAAGGCAGCATGGCCTGATGCTACCGCCGCGCCCGCTGGGGCGGATGGGGCCATTAAAGTCCCAGACGCCACCGCATCCGCGGCCGTGACGGCGATGGACACGGCTGTGTAATGGGGCCCCCGGGCCCGATAATACAAGTTAACCTCAACTGCTCGGCCAGAGCGCAGGATCTCCTGTTTCAATGCATGGCCGAGCGGGGTGCCGGGTTGGCAGTCGTGGCGGAGCCGCACAGGGTCCCCAAACATCCACACTGGATGGGGGACTCGATTGGCTCCGCCGCGATTATTTGGGCTGGGAGGCCGGGGTCCCCGCCGTGCTCGCTTATCGAGCGCGGCCTGGGATACGTGGCCGTTGATTGGGGCGGCACCGCGGTTGTGGCGATATACGCACCTCCAAGGTGGTCCCTCGAAGAGTTTGAGCAGTATCTGGACGGGGTAGGGAGATGCGTCTCCCGCTGCCATCCCCGTCCTGTGCTGGTCCTGGGGGACTTCAATGCCAAGGCCACGGCTTGGGGTTCCCCCGGGACTGACTCGAGGGGCCGGGAGGTGCTGGATTGGGCGGCGGGACTGGAGCTCCGTCTCCTGAACACGGGCTCGGTCCATACGTGCGTGCGGCATAACGGGGGGTCCATCGTTGACCTTTCGTGGGCAACGCCCCAGGCCGCGCGTCGTATTACGGGGTGGAGGGTGGCGGAAGGGGTCGAGACGTTGTCTGACCACAGATACATAGTTCTCGACCTCTCCGCCGCCCCACCATCGACACTCCGTCGTCGCCCCGCCGATGAAGGTTCGCCTCGACCGCGGTGGGCGCTGAAGCGCCTCGACCAGGACGCTCTGATGGCGGCGGCCCACGTCATGGCCTGGCCAGCAACACCGGCCGGGCCAGTCGACGGGAATGGGGAGGCCCATTGGTTCCGTGGCGCAATGACGTCGATTTGCGACGTAGCCATGCCCCGGGCCAGGGTCTTCCCGAGGAAGGCGGTGTACTGGTGGTCGCGCGCGATGGCGGAGTTACGCACCGAGTGCGTCCGCGCGCGACGCCAGTACGCTCGCGCCCGTCGACGACGACGTACGGACGACGTTCTGGCTGCTCAGCTGTACGGGCGATATCGGGAGAAGGTGGTCGCCCTGCAGCTGGCCATCAGGCGAGCGAAGGACCAGGCCTGGCGCGATCTCCTCGGCTCTCTAAACCGAGATCCGTGGGGGCGCCCATACAAGATGGCATTGGGACGATTGCGTCCCTGGGCGCCCCCCGTGACGGAGAGCCTGGATCCGGGGCTGCTCGGGCGGGTCGTGGACGCTTTATTCCCCGTTAGCGGGGAGGCGTCCCGGCCCGTCCCTGAGCCAGAGGAACATGAGTGGTCCCCGGATCTTGAGGTCGCGCCGGAGGAGATGGCCGGGGTCGTCAAATGGCTCCGGGGCAAGAATACCGCCCCGGGGCCGGACGGTATCCCCGGTCGGGTGTGGTTGCTCGCCGCGAGCGTCCTGGGGGAGAGGCTGAGGAGCCTCTACTCTGGGCTCCTGAGGTCGGGGACGTTCCCCGACCTATGGAGAGAAAGTCGGATGGTCCTCTTGAGGAAGGATGGGAGGCCGGGGGATTCTCCCTCCGCGTACCGGCCCATTTGTCTCCTGGATGAGGCGGGCAGGATCTTCGAGAAGATCATTGTTGCCCGCCTCTCCAGACACCTGTCCCGCGACGGCCCCGATCTAGCGGACTGCCAGTTTGGCTTCCGGGAGGGGCGATCGACGGTCAACGCTATCGACCGTCTCAAGTCCCTCTCGGACAATGCCGTGGCAAGGGGCGGGGTGTGCTTGGCGGTGTCCATTGACATCGTCAATGCGTTCAACACCCTGCCCTGGTCCGCCATTAGGGAGGCCCTCGTCGATCACCAGGTGCCTGCCTATCTGAGGCGGGTGATCGGAGCCTACCTGCGGGACAGGTGGGTCGAATACCCGGGCCGGTACGGGATGATACGGAGGGAGGTGGACCGCGGGGTCCCGCAGGGGTCCGTTTTAGGACCGCTCCTGTGGGACCTGGGTTACAACGCGGTCCTGGAAAAGGCCTCCCTACCCGACGGTGCCACCCTCGTCTGCTACGCGGACGACACGTTGGTGGTCGCCGTCGGGAGTACCTTCGAGAGGACCATCCGACGAGCAGAGGTTGCGGTGGCAGCCGTCGTCGCGAGGATCCGCGATCTGGGGCTGAAAATAGCCCCGGAGAAGGCCGAGGCTGTCTGGTTTCATGGACGGCCTCGGTCTCGGCCACCGGCCAGATCGTGGATCCGGGTTGGAGAAGCCTGCGTCGAGGTGAAGTCCGAGTTGAAATATCTCGGACTGACCCTCGACAGCCGCTGGAGCTTCGATGCGCATCTCGACCGTCTCGTCCCCCGAGTCGAAAAGGCGGCTGTCTCTTTGGGCCGCCTGCTGCCCAACCTCGGGGGACCGGGAGATTTGGTGCGCCGCCTATACCTGGGCGTGGTGCGGTCTATGGCCTTATACGGTGCCCCAATATGGGCGCCGTACGTGATGACCAGCCGGCGCAACACGCTGTTGTTGCGCCGGCTGCAGAGGCGGATGGCCATCCGCCTCATAAGAGGTTACCGCACCACGTCAACCGTGGCGGCGCTTGCTCTGGCGGGAGAACTTCCCTTCGAGCTTCAGGCGGCGGTGCGCGCCTATGTTTATGGGCGCACAAGCATCGCCAGCCGTGCTCGAGGAGCCCCGCCGGAGCGAGAGGCGGTCGAGGGCTTCGAGCTCCAGGCCCGGAGACTAGCGCTCGCAAGATGGCGTGCCGAGCTTTGCTCCCACGCCGGCGAGCGCGTCCCCGGGGCTCTCCTGCCGCACTTCACCTCGTGGCGGGAGAGACGGCATGGCAGGCTCTCCTACCGAGCGACGCAGGTGTTCACCGGGCATGGCTGCTTCGGTGTCTACCTGTGTCGCATCGGGCGGGAAGCGACGACGGTGTGCCACCATTGTGGCGCGGAGGAAGACTCGGCGCAGCACACGCTGGAGGAATGTCCCGCCTTTTCAGCGCTGCGCCGAGTCCTAAAACGAGTAGTCGGCCACGACCTCGCACTCTCCAGCCTAGTTGGGGCCATGCTGGAGGGCCCGGGGAAGTGGGCGGCAGCAATCTCTTTCTGCGAGGAGGTTATGTCGCGGAAGGAGGCTGCCGAGCGGGATCGGGAGCTTACAGATCCCGCCCGACGTGCCCGGGGACGGCGTGCGCGCCCACGCCGAGAAACCCCGGGCAGCTGAGAGTAGGCGGGCGGCGGGTGTACCAGAACATGCTGGTTTCATTGCCCGCCGCCCGCCAACAGAGGAGGACCTCCACTGTTGGGAGTGGGGGATGACGAGTCGCCAGAAGGAGGCGAGGGTTAACTGTAATCCTCCTCCAATATACTCGTCGTCCCCCCGGCGGCCGCTGTGATCAGGGCGGGGGCCCTGGTCACCTATCGCGCGGTCGCCGTGTCGGGGCGGTGCGGGGTGCGGCCCCTCGCGCCGCCGAATTTAAATGGATTTTAGGGGGGAGGATTTATTTTATTTCCCCCCGGGACGCGGCCGGCCATCGTTACCATCCTGATGGCCGGCCAGGCGAGGGGGGGCCGCGGTAGTGTTCTTCAAGAGTTCCCGTGGCTCCCCCGTTGAATCGCCAGCGATCGGTCCTGCGTCCTCAGGTCGCCGTGGAGGTTTTAGTGGGTCAAACCCCACACTACCCTCGTCCCGCACCCCCGGGCGGGGCGGGGGTGTCTGGCGAGCAGATTTCCTCCACGTAAAATAAAAAAAAAAAAAAAAAAGGTTATGTCAAGGTTATGTCAAGGTTACCGGCGTAAAGGTCGCGCGTCCGGTCAAAAAAGCTGACCTTAGGGTGCGCGGCCTGGTCGATTCGACCACGCCGGCGGAGGTCGCTGCGGCTGTTGCCCGCGTGGGCGGGTGCAGCGAGGGGGACATCAATACCGGCGAAATCCGGGCTTCCCCCTCGGGATTGGGCACCCTCTGGGTCCGATGTCCTGCCGCGGCCGCTCGCAAGGTTGCTGTCGCGGGCCGGATAACCGTCGGCTGGACCCAGGCAGCCGTGGAGGCCCTGAGTGCCCGGCCTCTGCAGTGTTACCGTTGCCTTGGTGTTGGCCACACCAGTCAGCGGTGCACTTCTGCCGAGGATAGGTCCGACTGCTGCTATAGATGCGGCAGTCGGGACCATAAGGCGGCAGCCTGTACGGCCACGCCCAATTGTCCGCTTTGTGCGGGCGCGGGCAAGCCGTCTGGTCACCGCCTCGGCAGCCGGGCTTGCCCTGCCAGTGCGGGGCGGGGCAGGGGAGGCGGCCAACGGCCGTCTGCCAGGTATAATAAAAAGGGGAGGGAAACCACGATGGCCAAGGCAGCGACCACCGTGGCCAGCAACGAAAAGGTAGCATCGCCTGATGCTACCGCCGCGCCCGCGTGGGCGGATGGGGCCACTAAAGTCCCAGACGCCACCGCATGCGCGGCCGTGACGGCGATGGACACGGCTGTGTAATGGGGCCCCCGGGCCCGATAATACAAGTGAACCTCAACTGCTCGGCCAGAGCGCAGGATCTCCTGTTTCAATGCCTGGCCGAGCGGGGTGCCGGGTTGGCAGTCGTGGCGGAGCCGCACAAGGTCCCCAAACATCCACACTGGATGGGGGACTCGATTGGCTCCGCCGCGATTATTTGGGCTGGGAGGTCGGGGTCCCCGCCGTGCTCGCTTATCGAGCGCGGCCTGGGATACGTGGCCGTTGATTGGGGCGGCACCGCGGTTGTGGCGATATACGCACCTCCAAGGTGGTCCCTCGAAGAGTTTGAGCAGTATCTGGACGGGGTAGGGAGATGCGTCTCCCGCTGCCATCCCCGTCCGGTGCTGGTCCTGGGGGACTTCAATGCCAAGGCCACGGCTTGGGGTTCCCCCGGGACTGACTCGAGGGGCCGGGAGGTGCTGGATTGGGCGGCGGGACTGGAGCTCCGTCTCCTGAATACGGGCTCGGTCCATACGTGCGTGCGGCATAACGGGGGGTCCATCGTTGACCTTTCGTGGGCAACGCCCCCGGCCGCGCGCCGTATTACGGGATGGAGGGTGGCGGAAGGGGTCGAGACGTTGTCTGACCACAGATACATAGTTCTCGGCCTCTCCGCCGCCCCACCATCGACACCCCGACGTCGCCCCGCCGATGAGGGTTCGCCTCAGCCGCGGTGGGCGCTGAAGCGCCTCGACCAGGACGCTCTGATGGCGGCAGCACACGTCGTGGCCTGGCCAGCAACACCGGTCGGGCCAGTCGACGGGAATGGGGAGGCCCATTGGTTCCGGGGCGCAATGACGTCGGTTTGCGACGTCGCCATGCCACGGGCCAGGGTCTTCCCGAGGAAGGCGGTGTACTGGTGGTCGCGCGAGATAGCGGAATTACGCACCGAGTGCGTTCGCGCGCGACGCCAGTACGCTCGCGCCCGTCGACGACGACGAACGGACGACGTGCTGGCTGCCCAGCTGTACGGGCTATATCGGGAGAAGGTGGTCGCCCTGCAGCTGGCCATCAGGCGAGCGAAGGACCAGGCCTGGCGCGATCTCCTCTGCTCTCTGAACCGAGATCCGTGGGGGCGCCCATACAAGATGGCATTGGGACGATTACGTCCCTGGGCGCCCCCCGTGACGGAGAGCCTGGATCCGGGGCTGCTCGGGCGGGTCGTGGACGCTTTATTCCCCGTTAGCGGGGAGGCGTCCCGGCCCGTCCCTGAGCCAGAGGAACATGAGTGGTCCCCGGATCTTGAGGTCGCGCCGGAGGAGATGGCCGGGGTCGTCAAATGGCTCCGGGGCAAGAATACCGCCCCGGGGCCGGACGGTATCCCCGGCCGGGTCTGGTTGCTCGCCGCGAGCGTCCTGGGGGAGAGGCTGAGGAGCCTCTACTCTAGGCTCCTGAGGTCGGGGACGTTCCCCGACCTATGGAGAGAAAGTCGGATGGTCCTCTTGAGGAAGGATGGGAGGCCGGGGGATTCTCCCTCCGCGTACCGGCCCATTTGTCTCCTGGATGAGGCGGGCAAGATCTTCGAGAAGATCATTGTTGCCCGCCTCTCCAGACACCTGTCCCGCGACGGCCCAGATCTGGCGGACTGCCAGTTTGGCTTCCGGGAGGGGCGATCGACGGTCGACGCAATCGACCGTCTCAAGTCCCTCTCGGACAATGCCGTGGCAAGGGGCGGGGTGTGCTTGGCGGTGTCCATTGACATCGTCAATGCGTTCAACACCCTGCCCTGGTCCGCCATTAGGGAGGCCCTCGTCGATCACCAGGTGCCTCCCTATCTGAGGCGAGTGATTGGGGCGTACCTGCGGGACAGGTGGGTCGAATACCCGGGCCGGTACGGGATGATACGGAGGGAAGTGGACCGCGGGGTCCCGCAGGGGTCCGTTTTAGGACCGCTCCTGTGGGACCTGGGTTACAACGCGGTCCTGGAGAAGGCCTCCCTGCCCGACGGTGCCACCCTCGTCTGCTACGCGGACGACACGTTGGTGGTCGCCGTCGGGAGTACCTTCGAGAGGACCATCCGACGAGCAGAGGTTGCGGTGGCAGCCGTCGTCGCGAGGATCCGCGATCTGGGGCTGAAAATAGCTCCGGAGAAGGCCGAGGCTGTCTGGTTCCACGGACGGCCTCGGTCTCGGCCACCGGCCAGATCGTGGATCCGGGTTGGAGAAGCCTGCGTCGAGGTGAAGTCCGAGTTGAAATATCTCGGACTGATCCTCGACAGCCGCTGGAGCTTCGATGCGCATCTCGGCCGTCTCGTCCCCCGAGTCGAAAAGGCGGCGGTCTCTTTGGGCCGCCTGCTGCCCAACCTCGGGGGACCGGGAGATTTGGTGCGCCGCCTATACCTGGGCGTGGTGCGGTCTATGGCCTTATACGGTGCCCCAATATGGGCGCCGTACGTGATGACCAGCCGGCGCAACACGCTATTGTTGCGCCGGCTGCAGAGGCGGATGGCCATCCGCCTCATAAGAGGTTACCGCACCACGTCTACCGTGGCGGCGCTTGCTCTGGCGGGAGAACTTCCCTTCGAGCTTCAGGCGGCGGTGCGCGCCTATGTTTATGGGCGCACAAGCATCGCCAGCCGTGCTCGAGGGGCCCCGCCGGAGCGAGAGACGGTCGAGGGCTTCGAGCTCCAGGCCCGGAGACTAGCGCTCGCCAGATGGCGTGCCGAGCTTTGCTCCCACGCCGGCGAGCGCGTCCCCGGGGCTCTCCTGCCGCACTTCACCTCGTGGCGGGAGAGACGGCATGGCAGGCTCTCCTACCGAGCGACGCAGGTGTTCACCGGGCATGGCTGCTTCGGTGTCTACCTGTGTCGCATCGGGCGGGAAGCGACGACGGTGTGCCACCATTGTGGCGCGGAGGAAGACTCGGCGCAGCACACGCTGGAGGAATGTCCCGCCTTTTCAGCGCTGCGCCGAGTCCTAAAACGGGAAGTCGGTCACGACCTCGCACTCTCCAGCCTAGTTGGGGCCATGCTGGAGAGCCCGGGGAAGTGGGCGGCAGCAATCTCTTTCTGCGAGGATGTTATGTCGCGGAAGGAGGCTGCCGAGCGGGATCGGGAGCTTACAGATCCCGCCCGACGTGCCCGGGGACGGCGTGCGCGCCCACGCCGAGAAACCCCGGGCAGCTGAGAGTAGGCGGGCGGCGGGTGTACCAGTACATGCTGGTTTCATTGCCCGCCGCCCGCCAACAGAGGAGGACGTCCACTGTTGGGAGTGGGGGATGACGAGTCGCCTGAAGGAGGCGAGGGTTAACTGTGATCCTCCTCCAATATACTCGTCGTCCCCCCGGCGGCCGCTGTGATCAGGGCGGGGGCCCTGGTCACCTATCGCGCGGTCGCCGTGTCGGGGCGGTGCGGGGTGCGACCCCTCGCGCCGCCGAATTTAAATGGATTTTAGGGGGGAGGATTTATTTTATTTCCCCCCGGGACGAGGCCGGCCATCGTTACCATCTTGATGGCCGGCCAGGCGAGGGGGAGCCGCGGTAGTGTTCTTCAAGAGTTCCCGTGGCTCCCCCGTTGAATCGCCAGCGATCGGTCCTGCGTCCTCAGGTCGCCGTGGAGGTTTTAGTGGGTCAATCCCCACACTACCCTCGTCCCGCTCCCCCGGGCGGGGCGGGGGTGTCTGGCGAGCAGATTTCCTCCACGTAAAATAAAAAAAAAAAAAGGTTATGTCAAGGTTCATTGGGACGATTACGTCCCTGGGCGCCCCCCGTGACGGAGAGCCTGGATCCGGGGCTGCTCGGGCGGGTCGTGGACGCTTTATTCCCCGTTAGCGGGGAGGCGTCCCGGCCTGTCCCTGAGCCAGAGGAACATGAGTGGTCCCCGGATCTTGAGGTCGCGCCGGAGGAGATGGCCGGGGTCGTCAAATGGCTCCGGGGCAAGAATACCGCCCCGGGGCCGGACGGTATCCCCGGCCGGGTCTGGCTGCTCGCCGCGAGCGTCCTGGGCGAGAGGCTGAGGAGCCTCTACTCTGGGCTCCTGAGGTCGGGGACGTTCCCCGACCTATGGAGAGAAAGTCGGATGGTCCTCTTGAGGAAGGATGGGAGGCCGGGGGATTCTCCCTCCGCGTACCGGCCCATTTGTCTCCTGGATGAGGCGGGCAAGATCTTCGAGAAGATCATTGTTGCCCGCCTCTCCAGGCACCTGTCCCGCGACGGCCCAGATCTGGCGGACTGCCAGTTTGGCTTCCGGGAGGGGCGATCGACGGTCGACGCAATCGACCGTCTCAAGTCCCTCTCGGACAATGCCGTGGCAAGGGGCGGGGTGTGCTTGGCGGTGTCCATTGACATCGTCAATGCGTTCAACACCCTGCCCTGGTCCGCCATTAGGGGGGCCCTCGTCGATCACCAGGTGCCTCCCTATCTGAGGCGGGTGATCGGGGCCTACCTGCGGGACAGGTGGGTTGAATACCCGGGCCGGTGCGGGATGATACGGAGGGAAGTGGACCGCGGGGTCCCGCAGGGGTCCGTTTTAGGACCGCTCCTGTGGGACCTAGGTTACAACGCGGTCCTGGAAAAGGCCTCCCTGCCCGACGGTGCCACCCTCGTCTGCTACGCGGACGACACGTTGGTGGTCGCCGTCGGGAGTACCTTCGAGAGGACCATCCGTCGAGCAGAGGTTGCGGTGGCAGCCGTCGTCGCGAGGATCCGCGATCTGGGGCTGAAAATAGCCCCGGAGAAGGCCGAGGCTGTCTGGTTTCACGGACGGCCTCGGTCTCGGCCACCGGCCAGATCGTGGATCCGGGTTGGAGAAGCCTGCGTCGAGGTGAAGTCCGAGTTGAAATATCTCGGACTGATCCTCGACAGCCGCTGGAGCTTCGATGCGCATCTCGACCGTCTCGTCCCCCGAGTCGAAAAGGCGGCGGCCTCTTTGGGCCGCCTGCTGCCCAACCTCGGGGGACCGGGAGATTTGGTGCGCCGCCTATACCTGGGCGTGGTGCGGTCTATGGCCTTATACGGTGCCCCAATATGGGCGCCGTACGTGATGACCAGCCGGCGCAACACGCTGTTGTTGCGCCGGCTGCAGAGGCGGATGGCCATCCGCCTCATAAGAGGTTACCGCACCACGTCTACCGTGGCGGCGCTTGCTCTGGCGGGAGAACTTCCCTTCGAGCTTCAGGCGGCGGTGCGCGCCTATGTTTACAGGCGCACAAGCATCGCCAGCCGTGCTCGGGGGTCCCCGCCGGAGCGAGAGACGGTCGAGGGCTTCGGGCTCCAGGCCCGGCGACTAGCGCTCGCCAGATGGCGTGCCGAGCTTTGCTCCCACGCCGGCGAGCGCGTCCCCGGGGCTCTCCTGCCGCACTTCACCTCGTGGCGGGAGAGACGGCATGGCAGGCTCTCCTACCGAGCGACGCAGGTGTTCACCGGGCATGGCTGCTTCGGTGTCTACCTGTGTCGCATCGGGCGGGAAGCGACGACGGTGTGCCACCATTGTGGCGCGGAAGAAGACTCGGCGCAGCACACGCTGGAGGAATGTCCCGCCTTTTCAGCGCTGCGTCGAGTCCTAAAACGGGAAGTCGGCCACGACCTCGCACTCTCCAGCCTAGTTGGGGCCATGCTGGAGGGCCCGGGGAAGTGGGCGGCAGCGATCTCTTTCTGCGAGGAGGTTATGTCGCGGAAGGAGGCTGCCGAGCGGGATCGGGAGCTTACAGATCCCGCCCGACGTGCCCGGGGACGGCGTGCGCGCCCACGCCGAGAAACCCCGGGCAGCTGAGAGTAGGCGGGCGGCGAGTGTACCAGAATATGCTGGTTTCATTGCCCGCCGCCCGCCAACAGAGGAGGACGTCCACTGTTGGGAGTGGGCGATGACGAGTCGCCTGAAGGAGGCAAGGGCTAACTGTGATCCCCCTCCAATATACTCGTCGTCCCCCCGGCGGCCGCTGTGGTCAGGGCGGGGGCCCTGGTCACCTATCGCGCGGTCGCCGTGTCGGGGCGGTGCGGGGTGCGACCCCTCGCGCC
This sequence comes from Megalopta genalis, assembly GCF_051020955.1. Lineage (NCBI taxonomy): Eukaryota > Metazoa > Arthropoda > Insecta > Hymenoptera > Halictidae > Megalopta > Megalopta genalis. The sequence goes on along the minus strand of NW_027476110.1, from coordinate 30,567 downwards.
GCCGAATTTAAATGGATTTTAGGGGGGAGGATTATATCTCCCCCCGGGACGCGGCCGGCCATCGTTACCATCTTGATGGCCGGCCAGGCGAGGGGGAGCCGCGGTAGTGTTCTTCAAGGGTTCCCGTGGCTCCCCCATTGAATCGCCAGCGATCGGTCCTGCGTCCTCAGGTCGCCGTGGAGGTTTTAGTGGGTCAAACCCCACACTACCCTCGTCCCGCTCCCCCGGGCGGGGCGGGGGTGTCTGGCGTGCAGATTTCCTCCACGTAAAATAAAAAAAAAAAAAAAAAGGTTATGTCAAGGTTATGTCAAGGTTATGTCAAGGTTATGTCAAGGTTATGTCAAGGTTATGTCAAGGTTATGTCAAGGTTATGTCAAGGTTATGTCAAGGTTGGCCTCGCAGAGGCCAAACTTAGGCTGGCCGAGGCTTCGCAGCTGGAGGCCGAGGCAAGGGAGGTGGCGGCGATATTCGACCCGGGAGCCCCCGTGCCGAGACCATCGCGGTCGAGCGTCCCGCTCCCGGACGAGACGGATATAGCGGAAAATTTCCGCAACCGTCCAACGCGGGATGTCGCGGCCGCTATATTGGAGAGCCTGGATGAAGTGGCCAGGATCTCCGGCGTGTCAAAGGGGCTGAAGGGCAATTTGGCCCGCGCCCTAAGGGTGGCCGCCTTAAACGGCAGGGTGGGGGTGTCCGAGCTTGCGGTTAGGTCAGCTACCGACGCCACGCGTGCCCTGGAGGCAGAGAATGCCGTCCTCAGGGGGCAAATGACGGAGCTGCGGGCGGAGGTGGCTCGGCTCCGGCAGGTGGTGGAGGCGAGTACGGCTGCTGCCGCAATGCCTCCGCCGCCGCGCCCGGGAGAGGGCTCAGTATCGCCGCCGATCGTCGCCGCCCGGGACTGCCAGCGCTCCGGGCAAGAAAAGTCCTCGCCCCCACATGCGACTGCGCCCGCAGATTTTCTGGCGCAGATAAGCGCCCTGATAGACGCCAAATTGGCGTCATTCAGGAGGGAGCTCGCGCCGCGAACGGACTCGGCCCTGCGATCGGTGGCACCTGGGCCGTCCGTCCCCTCACAGTCTTCGGACAGGGTGGGGCGGAAGACGAAGAAGAAGAAGAAAGGTGGGAAAGCTGGGGCGGCTATAGCGGCCCAGACGGAGCCCGCTCGACCGCGAGCAGAATCGGCGCTACCCTCTGCCGCGCCTCCGCCCCAGGAGGCGTGGTCCCAGGTGGTTGGCCGCAAGGCTAAAAAGGCGGCTGCCAAGGCCACTGCGGCGGCGAATAATAAAAAAGGACGGGTGGTCCCGGCGGCCCCCAGGAAGACACCCCTGCCTCCGCGACCGCCACGCACAGCAGCGGTTACCATAACGGTTCCGTCTGGCGTGGACATTACTTACGCGCAGGCGATGGCCACTGCCAGGTCCAAGGTGGACCTGGCAGAAATTGGCATCGCCTCGCTGAGGCCGCGAAGGGCGGTGACTGGGGGGTTAATTTTGGAAGTCCCTGGCACCGATGGGGCCGCCAAGGCCACCGTCCTCGCCACAAAAGTGGCGGAGGCGCTGGCAGGCACCGGCGTAAAGGTCGCGCGTCCGGTCAAAAAAGCTGACCTTAGGGTGCGCGGCCTGGTCGATTCGACCACGCCGGCGGAGGTCGCTGCGGCTGTTGCCCGCGTGGGCGGGTGCAGCGAGGGGGACATCAATACCGGCGAAATCCGGTCTTCCCCCTCGGGATTGGGCACCCTCTGGGTCCGATGTCCTGCCGCGGCCGCTCGCAAGGTTGCTGTCGCGGGCCGGATAACCGTCGGCTGGACCCATGCAGCCGTGGAGGCCCTGAGTGCCCGGCCTCTGCAGTGTTACCGTTGCCTTGATGTTGGCCACACCAGTCAGCGGTGCACTTCTGCCGAGGATAGGTCCGACTGCTGCTATAGATGCGGCAGTCGGGACCATAAGGTGGCAGCCTGTACGGCCACGCCCAATTGTCCCCTTTGTGCGGGCGCGGGCAAGCCGTCTGGTCACCGCCTCGGCAGCCGGGCATGTCCTGCCAGTGTGAGGCGAGGCAAGGTAGGAGGCCAAAGGCCGTCTGCCAGATTTAATAAAAAGAGGAAGGAAACCACGATGGCCAAGGCAGCGACCACCGTGGCCAGCAACGAAAAGGCGGCACCGCCTGATGCTACCGCTGCGCCCGCGTGGGCGGACGGGGCCACTAAAGTCCCAGACGCCACCGCAACCGCGGCCGTGACGGCGATGGACACGGCTGTGTAATGGGGCCCCCGGGCCCGATAATACAAGTTAACCTCAACTGCTCGGCCAGAGCGCAGGACCTCCTGTTTCAATGCATGGCCGAGCGGGGTGCCGGGTTGGCAGTCGTGGCGGAGCCGCACAGGGTCCCCAAACATCCACACTGGATGGGGGACTCGATTGGCTCCGCCGCGATTATTTGGGCTGGGAGGTCGGGGTCCCCGCCGTGCTCGCTTATCGAGCGCGGCCTGGGATACGTGGCCGTTGATTGGGGCGGCACCGCGGTTGTGGCGATATACGCACCTCCAAGGTGGTCCCTCGAAGAGTTTGAGCAGTATCTGCACGGGGTAGGGAGATGCGTCTCCCGCTGCCATCCCCGTCCGGTGCTGGTCCTGGGGGACTTCAATGCCAAGGCCACGGCTTGGGGTTCCCCCGGGACTGACTCGAGGGGCCGGGAGGTGCTGAATTGGGCGGCGGGACTGGAGCTCCGTCTCCTGAACACGGGCTCGGTCCATACGTGCGTGCGGCATAATGGGGGGTCCATCGTTGACCTTTCGTGGGCAACGCCCCCGGCCGCGCGCCGTATTACGGGGTGGAGGGTGGCGGAAGGGGTCGAGACGTTGTCTGACCACAGATACATAGTTCTCGACCTCTCCGCCGCCCCACCATCGACACCCCGTCGTCGCCCCGCCGATGAATGTTCGCCTCAGCCGCGGTGGGCGCTGATGCGCCTCGACCAGGACGCTCTGATGGCGGCAGCCCACGTCGTGGCCTGGCCAGCAACACCGGCCGGGCCAGTCGACGGGAATGGGGAGGCCCGTTGGTTCCGGGGAGCAATGACGTCGGTTTGCGACGTCGCCATGCCCCGGGCCAGGGTCTTCCCGAGGAAGGCGGTGTACTGGTGGTCGCGCGAGATAGCGGAATTACGCACCGAGTGTGTTCGCGCGCGACGCCACTACGCTCGCGCCCGTCGACGACGACGAACGGACGACGTGCTGGCTGCTCAGCTGTACCGGCTATATCGGGAGAAGGTAGTCGCCCTGCAGCTGGCCATCGGGCGGGCAAAGGACCAGGCCTGGCGCGATCTCCTCGGCTCTCTGAACCGAGATCCGTGGGGGCGCCCATACAAGATGGCATTGGGACGACTGCGTCCCTGGGCGCCCCCCGTGACGGAGAGCCTGGATCCGGGGCTGCTCGGGCGGGTTGTGGACGCTTTATTCCCCGTCAGCGGGGAGATGTCCCTGCCCGTCCCTGAGCCAGAGGAACATGAGTGGTCCCCGGATCTTGAGGTCGCGCCGGAGGAGATGGCCGAGGTCGTCAAATGGCTCCGGGGCAAGAATACCGCCCCGGGGCCGGACGGTATCCCCGGCCGGGTCTGGTTGCTCGCCGCGAGCGTCCTGGGGGAGAGGCTGAGGAGCCTCTACTCTGGGCTCCTGAGGTCGGGGACGTTCCCCGACCTATGGAGAGAAAGTCGGATGGTCCTCTTGAGGAAGGATGGGAGGCCGGGGGATTCTCCCTCCGCGTACCGGCCCATTTGTCTCCTGGATGAGGCGGGCAAGATCTTCGAGAAGATCATTGTTGCCCGCCTCTCCAGACACCTGTCCCGCGACGGCCCCGATCTGGCGGACTGCCAGTTTGGCTTCCGGGAGGGGCGATCGACGGTAGACGCTATCGGCCGTCTCAAGTCCCTCTCGGACAATGCCGTGGCAAGGGGCGGGGTGTGCTTGGCGGTGTCCATTGACATCGTCAATGCGTTCAACACCCTGCCCTGGTCCGCCATTAGGGAGGCCCTCGTCGATCACCGGGTGCCTCCCTATCTGAGGCGGGTGATCGGAGCCTACCTGCGGGACAGGTGGGTTGAATACCCGGGCCGGTACGGGATGATAAGGAGGGAAGTGGACCGCGGGGTCCCACAGGGGTCCGTTTTAGGACCGCTCCTGTGGGACCTGGGTTACAACGCGGTCCTGGAAAAGGCCTCCCTGCCCGACGGTGCCACCCTCGTCTGCTACGCGGACGACACGTTGGTGGTCGCCGTCGGGAGTACCTTCGAGAGGACCATCCGACGAGCAGAGGTTGCGGTGGCAGCCGTCGTCGCGAGGATCCGCGATCTGGGGCTGAAAATTGCCCCGGAGAAGGCCGAGGCTGTCTGGTTTCACGGACGGCCTCGGTTTCGGCCACCGGCCAGATCGTGGATCCGGGTTGGAGAAGCCTGCGTCGAGGTGAAGTCCCAGTTGAAATATCTCGGACTGATCCTCGACAGCCGCTGGAGCTTCGATGCGCATCTCGACCGTCTCGTCCCCCGAGTCGAAAAGGCGGCGGCCTCTTTGGGCCGCCTGCTGCCCAACCTCGGGGGACCGGGAGATTTGGTGCGCCGCCTATACCTGGGCGTGGTGCGGTCTATGGCCTTATACGGTGCCCCAATATGGGCGCCGAACGTGATGACCAGCCGGCGCAACACGCTGTTGTTGCGCCGGCTGCAGAGGCGGATGGCCATCCGCCTCATAAGAGGTTACCGCACCACGTCTACCGTGGCGGCGCTTGCTCTGGCGGGAGAACTTCCCTTCGAGCTTCAGGCGGCGGAGCGCGCCTATGTTTATAGGCGCACAAGCATCTCCAGCCGTGCTCGAGGGGCCCCGCCGGAGCGAGAGACGGTCGAGGGCTTCGAGCTCCAGGCCCGGAGACTAGCGCTCGCCAGATGGCGTGCCGAGCTTTGCTCCCACGCCGGCGAGCGCGTCCCCGGGGCTCTCCTGCCGCACTTCACCTCGTGGCGGGAGAGACGGCATGGCAGGCTCTCCTACCGAGCGACGCAGGTGTTCACCGGGCATGGCTGCTTCGGTGTCTACCTGTGTCGCATCGGGCGGGAAACGACGACGGTGTGCCACCACTGTGGCGCGGAGGAAGACTCGGCGCAGCACACGCTGGAGGAATGTCCCGCCTTTTCAGCGCTGCGCCGAGTCCTAAAACGAGAAGTCGGCCACGACCTCGCACTCTCCAGCCTAGTTGGGGCCATGCTGGAGGGCCCGGGGAAGTGGGCGGCAGCAATCTCTTTCTGCGAGGAGGTTATGTCGCGGAAGGAGGCTGCCGAGCGGGATCGGGAGCTTACAGATCCCGCCCGACGTGCCCGGGGACGGCGTGCGCGCCCACGCCGAGAAACCCCGGGCAGCTGAGAGTAGGCGGGCGGCGGGTGTACCAGAATATGCTGGTTTCATTGCCCGCCGCCCGCCAACAGAGGAGGACCTCCCCTGTTCTGAGTGGGGGATGACGAGTCGCCTGAGGAGGCGTGGGTTAACTGTGATCCTCCTCCAATATACTCGTCGTCCCCCCGGCGGCCGCTGTGATCAGGGCGGGGGCCCTGGTCACCTGTCGCGCGGTCGCCGAGTCGGGGCGGTGCGGGGTGCGACCCCTCGCGCCGCCGAATTTAAATGGATTTTAGGGGGGAGGATTTATCTCCCCCCGGGACGCGGCCGGTCATCGTTACCATCCTGATGGCCGGCCAGGCGAGGGGGAGCCGCGGTAGTGTTCTTCAAGAGTTCCCGTGGCTCCCCCGTTGAATCGCCAGCGATCGGTCCCGCGTCCTCAGGTCGCCGTGGAGGTTTTAGTGGGTCAAACCCCACACTACCCTCGTCCCGCTCCCCCGGGCGGGGCGGGGGTGTCTGGCGAGCAGATTTCCTCCACGTAAAATAAAAAAAAAAAAAAAAAAAGGTTATGTCAAGGTTATGTCAAGGTTATGTCAAGGTTATGTCAAGGTTATGTCAAGGTTATGTCAAGGTTATGTCAAGGTTATGTCAAGGTTATGTCAAGGTTATGTCAAGGTTATGTCAAGGTTATGTCAAGGTTATGTCAAGGTTATGTCAAGGTTATGTCAAGGTTATGTCAAGGTTATGTCAAGGTTATGTCAAGGTTATGTCAAGGTTAAGGCAGCGACCACCGTGGCCAGCAAGGAAAAGGCGGCACCGCCTGATGCTACCGCCGCGCCCGCGGGGGCGGATGGGTCCACTAAAGTCCCAGACGCCACCGCATCCGCGGCCGTGACGGCGATGGACACGGCTGTGTAATGGGGCCCCCGGGCCCGATAATACAAGTTAACCTCAACTGCTCGGCCAGAGCGCAGGATCTCCTGTTTCAATGCCTGGCCGAGCTGGGTGCCGGGTTGGCAGTCGTGGCGGAGCCGCACAGGGTCCCCAAACATCCACACTGGATGGGGGACTCGATTGGCTCCGCCGCGATTATTTGGGCTGGGAGGCCGGGGTCCCCGCCGTGCTCGCTTATCGAGCGCGGCCTGGGATACGTGGCCGTCGATTGGGGCGGCACCGCGGTTGTGGCGATATACGCACCTCCAAGGTGGTCCCTCGAAGAGTTTGAGCAGTATCTGGACGGGGTAGGGAGATGCGTCTCCCGCTGCCATCCCCGTCCGGTGCTGGTCCTGGGGGACTTTAATGCCAAGGCCACGGCTTGGGGTTCCCCCGGGACTGATTCGAGGGGCCGGGAGGTGCTGGATTGGGCGGCGGGACTGGAGCTCCGTCTCCTGAACACGGGCTCGGTCCATACGTGCGTGCGGCATAACGGGGGGTCCATCGTTGACCTTTCGTGGGCAACGCCCCAGGCTGCGCGCCGTATTACGGGGTGGAGGGTGGCGGAAGGGGTCGAGACGTTGTCTGACCACAGATACATAGTTCTCGACCTCTCCGCCGCCCCACCATCGACACTCCGTCGTCGCCCCGCCGATGAAGGTTCGCCTCGACCGCGGTGGGCGCTGAAGCGCCTCGACCAGGACGCTCTGATGGCGGCGGCCCACGTCGTGGCCTGGCCAGCAACACCGGCCGGGCCAGTCGACGGGAATGGGGAGGCCCATTGGTTCCGTGGCGCAATGACGTCCATTTGCGACGTAGCCATGCCCCGGGCCAGGGTCTTCCCGAGGAAGGCGGTGTACTGGTGGTCGCGCGCGATAGCGGAATTACGCACCGAGTGCGTCCGCGCGCGACGCCAGTACGCTCGCGCCCGTCGACGACGACGTACGGACGACGTTCTGGCTGCCCAGCTGTACGGGCGATATCGGGAGAAGGTGGTCGCCCTGCAGCTGGCCATCAGGCGAGCGAAGGACCAGGCCTGGCGCGATCTCCTCGGCTCTCTAAACCGAGATCCGTGGGGGCGCCCATACAAGATGGCATTGGGACGATTGCGTCCCTGGGCGCCCCCCGTGACGGAGAGCCTGGATCCGGGGCTGCTCGGGCGGGTCGTGGACGCTTTATTCCCCGTTAGCGGGGAGGCGTCCCGGCCTGTCCCTGAGCCAGAGGAACATGAGTGGTCCCCGGATCTTGAGGTCGCGCCGGAGGAGATGGCCGGGGTCGTCAAATGGCTCCGGGGCAAGAATACCGCCCCGGGGCCGGACGGTATCCCCGGCCGCGTCTGGTTGCTCGCCACGAGCGTCCTGGGGGAGAGGCTGAGGAGCCTCTACTCTGGGCTTCTGAGGTTGGGAACGTTCCCCGACCTATGGAGAGAAAGTCGGATGGTCCTCTTGAGGAAGGATGGGAGGCCGGGGGATTCTCCCTCCGCGTACCGGCCCATTTGTCTCCTGGATGAGGCGGGCAAGATCTTCGAGAAGATCATTGTTGCCCGCCTCTCCAGACACCTGTCCCGCGACGGCCCCGATCTGGCGGACTGCCAGTTTGGCTTCCGGGAGGGGCGATCGACGGTCGACGCTATCGACCGTCTCAAGTCCCTCTCGGACAATGCCGTGGCAAGGGGCGGGGTGTGCTTGGCGGTGTCCATTGACATCGTCAATGCGTTCAACACCCTGCCCTGGTCCGCCATTAGGGAGGCCCTCGTCGATCACCAGGTGCCTCCCTATCTAAGGCGGGTGATCGGAGCCTACCTGCGGGACAGGTGGGTTGAATACCCGGGCCGGTACGGGATGATACGGAGGGAAGTGGACCGCGGGGTCCCGCAGGGGTCCGTTTTAGGACCGCTCCTGTGGGACCTTGGTTACAACGCGGTCCTGGAAAAGGCCTCCCTGCCCGACGGTGCCACTCTCGTCTGCTACGCGGACGACACGTTGGTGGTCGCCGTCGGGAGTACCTTCGAGAGGACCATCCGACGAGCAGAGGTTGCGGTGGCAGCCGTCGTCGCGAGGATCCGCGATCTGGGGCTGCAAATAGCCCCGGAGAAGGCCCAGGCTGTCTGGTTTCACGGACGGCCTCGGTCTCGGCCACCGGCCAGATCGTGGATCCGGGTTGGAGAAGCCTGCGTCGAGGTGAAGTCCGAGTTGAAATATCTCGGACTGATCCTCGACAGCCGCTGGAGCTTCGATGTGCATCTCGACCGTCTCGTCCCCCGAGTCGAAAAGGCGGCGGCCTCTTTGGGCCGCCTGATGCCCAACCTCGGGGGACCGGGAGATTTGGTGCGCCGCCTATACCTGGGCGTGGTGCGGTCTATGGCCTTATACGGTGCCCCAATATGGGCGCCGTACGTGATGACCAGCCGGCGCAACACGCTGTTGTTGCGCCGGCTGCAGAGGCGGATGACCATCCGCCTCATAAGAGGTTACCGCACCACGTCTACCGTGGCGGCGCTTGCTCTGGCGGGTGAACTTCCCTTCGAGCTTCAGGCGGCGGTGCGCGCCTATGTTTACAGGCGCACTAGCATCGCCAGCCGTGCTCGAGGGGCCCCGCCGGAGCGAGAGACGGTCGAGGGCTTCGAGCTCCAGGCCCGGAGACTAGCGCTCGCCAGATGGCGTGCCGAGCTTTGCTCCCACGCCGGCGAGCGCGTCCCCGGGGCTCTCCTGCCGCACTTCACCTCGTGGCGGGAGAGACGGCATGGCAGGCTCTCCTACCGAGCGACGCAGGTGTTCACCGGGCATGGCTGCTTCGGTGTCTACCTGTGTCGCATCGGGCGGGAAGCGACGACGGTGTGCCACCATTGTGGCGCGGAGGAAGACTCGGCGCAGCACACGCTGGAGGAATGTCCCGCCTTTTCAGCGCTGCGCCGAGTCCTAAAACGGGAAGTCGGTCACGAACTCGCACTCTCCAGCCTAGTTGGGGCCATGCTGGAGAGCCCGGGGAAGTGGGCGGCAGCAATCTCTTTCTGCGAGGAGGTTATGTCGCGGAAGGAGGCTGCCGAGCGGGATCGGGTGCTTACAGATCCCGCCCGACGTGCCCGGGGACGGCGTGCGCGCCCACGCCGAGAAACCCCGGGCAGCTGAGAGTAGGCGGGCGGCGGGTGTACCAGAATATGCTGGTTTCATTGCCCGCCGCCCGCCAACAGAGGAGGACGTCCACTGTTGGGAGTGGGGGATGACGAGTCGCCTGAAGGAGTCGAGGGCTAACTGTGATCCCCCTCCAATATACTCGTCGTCCCCCCGGCGGCCGCTGTGATCAGGGCGGGGGCCCTGGTCACCTATCGCGCGGTCGCCGTGTCGGGGCGGTGCGGGGTGCGACCCCTCGCGCCGCCGAATTTAAATGGATTTTAGGGGGGAGGATTATATCTCCCCCCGGGACGCGGCCGGCAATAGTTACCATATTGATGGCCGGCCAGGCGAGGGGGAGCCGCGGTAGTGTTCTTCAAGAGTTCCCGTGGCTCCCCCGTTAGATCGCCAGCGATCGGTCCTGCGTCCTCAGGTCGCCGTGGAGGTTTTAGTGGGTCAAACCCCACACTACCCTCGTCCCGCTCCCCCGGGCGGGGCGGGGGTGTCTGGCGAGCAGATTTCCTCCACGTAAAATAAAAAAAAAAAAAAAAAAAAAAAAAAGGTTATGTCAAGGTTATGTCAAGGTTATGTCAAGGTTATGTCAAGGTTATGTCAAGGTTATGTCAAGGTTATGTCAAGGTTATGTCAAGGTTCCCCCCCGTGTCCGCTACCTTGTCGTGGTGGGGGGGCTTCGTGCCCTGATGATCCTCAAGGCTGTGCCGGCGGGGAATTTATTCCCTGGCAGGTTCTACCATGCCGGAGTGGCTTGAGGGGAGGGGCCAACTAAAGTCGGACACATACCGTAAACCTGTGGTCATGTTTTACAGGAACGGGGGTCTTGCCTTAACCGGCCGGGCCGCGAGGATGACAACCTCTCTAAAAAATCCCTAGCCCCAAGCAGTGTTGCGCGGTGAAGAGGGCGTAGCTGGAGTAAGCGCCAGCTATGTTTGGTGGGTGCACCAATCGTTAGCGGACAACCCCGGGGTACCTGGCGACCCCCCGGGCGTATTAGCCTTCCCCGGGTATGGCGGCTCTACCCGGGGTGACCTCCTTTCCGACCACACTCGTGGGATTAAGTATGGAGTCTACTTTTTCACAAACAACCGGGGAGGGGGGAAACGAGCGTGAGGTGGAGGTGCGCGGGCCTATCGTGCGCCTCAAAAGATGCACAGAGCCGGTGTCGCGGAGGCATTCGGCGACACGCGGCAAAAAGAGGACCGCAGCGGGCCTTGGTGAGTGCGATGAGGGGGAGGAGTCAGATTTCTCTGTCTCCTCCCACCACTCATCGCAGAGTGTCCCGGGCTCGTCGTCAGCGAGGAAAAGAGGACGGCCGCCGACGACCGGCGAATATGTTGGCCTCGCAGAGGCCAAACTTAGGCTGGCCGAGGCTTCGCAGCTGGAGGCCGAGGCAAGGGAGGTGGCGGCGATATTCGACCCGGGAGCCCCCGTGCCGAGACCATCGCGGTCGAGCGTCCCGCTCCCGGACGAGACGGATATAGCGGAAAATTTCCGCAACCGTCCAACGCGGGATGTCGCGGCCGCTATATTGGAGAGCCTGGATGAAGTGGCCAGGATCTCCGGCGTGTCAAAGGGGCTGAAGGGCAATTTGGCCCGCGCCCTAAGGGTGGCCGCCTTAAACGGCAGGGTGGGGGTGTCCGAGCTTGCGGTTAGGTCAGCTACCGACGCCACGCGTGCCCTGGAGGCAGAGAATGCCGTCCTCAGGGGGCAAATGACGGAGCTGCGGGCGGAGGTGGCTCGGCTCCGGCAGGTGGTGGAGGCGAGTACGGCTGCTGCCGCAATGCCTCCGCCGCCGCGCCCGGGAGAGGGCTCAGTATCGCCGCCGATCGTCGCCGCCCGGGACTGCCAACGCTCCGGGCAAGAAGAGTCCTCGCCCCCACATGCGACTGCGCCCGCAGATTTTCTGGCGCAGATAAGCGCCCTGATAGACGCCAAATTGGCGTCATTCAGGAGGGAGCTCGCGCCGCGAACGGACTCGGCCCTGCGATCGGTGGCACCTGGGCCGTCCGTCCCCTCACAGTCTTCGGACAGGGTGGGGCGGAAGACGAAGAAGAAGAAGAAAGGTGGGAAAGCTGGGGCGGCTATAGCGGCCCAGACGGAGCCCGCTCGACCGCGAGCAGAATCGGCGCTACCCTCTGCCGCGCCTCCGCCCCAGGAGGCGTGGTCCCAGGTGGTTGGCCGCAAGGCTAAAAAGGCGGCTGCCAAGGCCACTGCGGCGGCGAATAACAAAAAAGGACGGGTGGTCCCGGCGGCCCCCAGGAAGACACCCCTGCCTCCGCGACCGCCACGCACAGCAGCGGTTACCATAACGGTTCCGTCTGGCGTGGACATTACTTACGCGCAGGCGATGGCCACTGCCAGGTCCAAGGTTGACCTGGCAGAAATTGGCATCGCCTCGCTGAGGCCGCGAAGGGCGGTGACTGGGGGGTTAATTTTGGAGGTCCCTGGCACCGATGGGGCCGCCAAGGCCACCGTCCTCGCCACAAAAGTGGCGGAAGCGCTGGCAGGCACCGGCGTAAAGGTCGCGCGTCCGGTCAAAAAAGCTGACCTTAGGGTGCGCGGCCTGGTCGATTCGACCACGCCGGCGGAGGTCGCTGCGGCTGTTGCCCGCGTGGGCGGGTGCAGCGAGGGGGACATCAATACCGGCGAAATCCGGGCTTCCCCCTCGGGATTGGGCACCCTCTGGGTCCGATGTCCTGCCGCGGCCGCTCGCAAGGTTGCTGTCGCGGGCCGGATAACTGTCGGCTGGACCCAGGCAGCCGTGGAGGCCCTGAGTGCCCGGCCCCTGCAGTGTTACCGTTGCCTTGGTGTTGGCCACACCAGTCAGCGGTGCACTTCTGCCGAGGATAGGTCCAACTGCTGCTATAGATGCGGCAGTCGGGACCATAAGGTGGCAGCCTGTACGGCCACGCCCAATTGTCCGCTTTGTGCGGGCGCGGGCAAGCCGTCTGGTCACCGCCTCGGGAGCCGGGCATGTCCTGCCGGTGCGGGGCGAGGCAAGGGGGGCGGCCAAAGGTCGTCTGCCAGATTTAATAAAAAAGGGAAGGGAACCACGATGGCCAAGGCAGCGACCACCGTGGCCAGCAACGAAAAGGCGGCACCTCCTGATGCTACCGCCGCACCCGCGGGGGCGGATGGGACCAATAAAGTCCCAGACGCCACCGCATCCGCGGCCGTGACGGCGATGGACACGGCTGTGTAATGGGGCCCCCGGGCCCGATAATACAAGTTAACCTCAACTGCTCGGCCAGAGCGCAGGATCTCATGTTTCAATGCCTGGCCGAGCGGGGTGCCGGGTTGGCAGTCGTGGCGGAGCCGCACAGGGTCCCCAAACATCCACACTGGATGGGGGACTCGATTGGCTCCGCCGCGATTATTTGGGCTGGGAGGCCGGGGTCCCCGCCGTGCTCGCTTATCGAGCGCGGCCTGGGATACGTGGCCGTTGATTGGGGCGGCACCGCGGTTGTGGCGATATACGCACCTCCAAGGTGGTCCCTCGAAGAGTTTGAGCAGTATCTGGACGGGGTAGGGAGATGCGTCTCCCGCTGCCATCCCCGTCCGGTGCTGGTCCTGGGGGACTTTAATGCCAAGGCCACGGCTTGGGGTTCCCCCGGGACTGATTCGAGGGGCCGGGAGGTGCTGGATTGGGCGGCGGGACTGGAGCTCCGTCTTCTGAACACGGGCTCGGTCCATACGTGCGTGCGGCATAACGGGGGGTCCATCGTTGACCTTTCGTGGGCAACGCCCCCGGCCGCGCGCCGTATTACGGGGTGGAGGGTGGCGGAAGGGGTCGAGACGTTGTCTGACCACAGATACATAGTTCTCGACCTCTCCGGCGCCCCACCATCGACACCCCGTCGTCGCCCCGCCGATGAGGGTTCGCCTCAGCCGCGGTGGGCGCTGAAGCGCCTCGACCAGGACGCTCTGATGGCGGCAGCACACGTCGTGGCCTGGCCAGCAACACCGGCTGGGCCAGTCGACGGGAATGGGGAGGCCCAGTGGTTCCGGGGCGCAATGACGTCGATTTGCGACGTCGCCATGCCCCGGGCCAGGGTCTTCCCGAGGAAGGCGGTGTACTGGTGGTCGCGAGAAATAGCGGAATTACGCACCGAGTGCGTCCGCGCGCGACGCCAGTACGCTCGCGCCCGTCGACGACGACGTACGGACGACGTGCTGGCTGCCCAGCTGTATGGGAGATATCGGGAGAAGGTGGTCGCCCTGCAGCTGGCCATCAGGCGAGCGAAGGACCAGGCCTGGCGCGATCTCCTCGGCTCTCTGAACCGAGATCCGTGGGGGCGCCCATACAAGATGGCATTGGGACGATTACGTCCCTGGGCGCCCCCCGTGACGGAGAGCCTGGATCCGGGGCTGCTCGGGCGGGTCGTGGACGCTTTATTCCCCGTTAGCGGGGAGGCGTTCCGGCCCGTCCCTGAGCCAGAGGAACATGAGTGGTCCCCGGATCTTGAGGTCGCGCCGGAGGAGATGGCCGGGGTCGTCAAATGGCTCCGGGGCAAGAATACCGCTCCGGGGCCAGACGGTATCCCCGGCCGGGTCTGGTTGCTCGCCGCGAGCGTCCTGGGGGAGAGGCTGAGGAGCCTCTACTCTGGGCTCCTGAAGTCGGGGACGTTCCCCGACCTATGGAGAGAAAGTCGGATGGTCCTCTTGAGGAAGGATGGGAGGCCGGGGGATTCTCCCTCCGCGTTCCGGCCCATTTGTCTCCTGGATGAGGCGGGCAAGATCTTCGAGAAGATCATTGTTGCCCGCCTCTCCAGACACCTGTCCCGCGACGGCCCAGATCTGGCGGACTGCCAGTTTGGCTTCCGGGAGCGGCGATCGACGGTCGACGCTATCGACCGTCTCAAGTCCCTCTCGGACAATGCCGTGGCAAGGGGCGGGGTGTGCTTGGCGGTGTCCATTGACATCGTCAATGCGTTCAACACCCTGCCCTGGTCCGCCATTAGGGAGGCCCTCGTCGATCACCAGGTGCCTCCCTATCTGAGGCGGGTGATCGGGGCCTACCTGCGGGACAGGTGGGTTGAATACCCGGGCCGGTACGGGGTGATACGGAGGGAAGTGGACCGCGGGGTCCCGCAGGGGTCCGTTTTAGGACCGCTCCTGTGGGACCTGGGTTACAACGCGGTCCTGGAAAAGGCCTCCCTGCCCGACGGTGCCACCCTCGTCTGCTACGCGGACGACACGTTGGTGGTCGCCGTCGGGAGTACCTTCGAGAGGACCATCCGACGAGCAGAGGTTGCGGTGGCAGCCGTCGTCGCGAGGATCCGCGATCTGGGGCTGAAAATAGCCCCAGAGAAGGCCGAGGCTGTCTGGTTTCACGGACGGCCTCGGTCTCGGCCACCGGCCAGATCGTGGATCCGGGTTGGAGAAGCCTGCGTCGAGGTGAAGTCCGAGTTGAAATATCTCGGACTGATCCTCGACAGCCGCTGGAGCTTCGATGCGCATCTCGACCGTCTCGTCCCCCGAGTCGAAAAGGCGGCGGCCTCTTTGGGCCGCCTGCTGCCCAACCTCGGGGGACCGGGAGATTTGGTGCGCCGCCTATACCTGGGCGTGGTGCGGTCTATGGCCTTATACGGTGCCCCAATCTGGGCGCCGTACGTGATGACCAGCCGGCGCAACACGCTGTTGTTGCGCCGGCTGCAGAGGCGGATGGCCATCCGCCTCATAAGAGGTTACCGCACCACGTCTACCGTGGCGGCGCTTGCTCTGGCGGGAGAACTTCCCTTCGAGCTTCAGGCGGCGGTGCGCGCCTATGTTTATGGGCGCACAAGCATCGCCAGCCGTGCTCGAGGGGCCCCGCCGGAGCGAGAGACGGTCGAGGGCTTCGGGCTCCAGGCCCGGAGACTAGCGCTGGCCAGATGGCGTGCCGAGCTTTGCTCCCACGCCGGCGAGCGCGTCCCCGGGGCTCTCCTGCCGCACTTCACCTCGTGGCGGGAGAGACGGCATGGCAGGCTCTCCTACCGAGCGACGCAGGTGTTCACCGGGCATGGCTGCTTCGGTGTCTACCTGTGTCGCATCGGGCGGGAAGCGACGACGGTGTGCCACCATTGTGGCGCGGAGGAGGACTCGGCGCAGCACACGCTGGAGGAATGTCCCGCCTTTTCAGCGCTGCGCCGAGTCCTAAAACGAGAAGTCGGCCGCGACCTCGCACTCTCCAGCCTAGTTGGGGCCATGCTGGAGGGCCCGGGGAAGTGGGCGGCAGCAATCTCTTTCTGCGAGGAGGTTATGTCGCGGAAGGAGGCTGCCGAGCGGGATCGGGAGCTTACAGATCCCGCCCGACGTGCCCGGGGGCGGCGTGCGCGCCCACGCCGAGAAACCCCGGGCAGCTGAGAGTAGGCGGGCGGCGGGTGTACCAGTACATGCTGGTTTCATTGCCCGCCGCCCGCCAACAGAGGAGGACGTCCACTGTTGGGGATGGGGGATGACGAGTCGCCTGAAGGAGGCGAGGGTTAACTGTAATCCTCCTCCAATATACTCGTCGTCCCCCCGGCGTCCGCTGTGATCAGGGCGGGGGCCCTGGTCACCTATCGCGCGGTCGCCGTGTCGGGGCGGTGCGGGGTGCGACCCCTCGCGCCGCCGAATTTAAATGGATTTAGGGGGGAGGATTATATCTCCCCCGGGACGCGGCCGGCCATCCTTACCATTCTGATGGCCGGCCAGGCGAGGGGGAGCCGCGGTAGTGTTCTTCAAGAGTTCCCGTGGCTCCCCCGTTGAATCGCCAGCGATCGGTCCTGCGTCCTCAGGTCGCCGTGGAGGTTTTAGTGGGTCGATCCCCACACTACCCTCGTCCCGCTCCCCCGGGCGGGGCGGGGGTGTCTGGCGAGCAGATTTCCTCCACGTAAAATAAAAAAAAAAAAAAAAAGGTTATGTCAAGGTTATGTCAAGGTTATGTCAAGGTTATGTCAAGGTTATGTCAAGGTTATGTCAAGGTTATGTCAAGGTTATGTCAAGGTTATGTCAAGGTTATGTCAAGGTTATGTCAAGGTTATGTCAAGGTTATGTCAAGGTTATGTCAAGGTTATGTCAAGGTTATGTCAAGGTTATGTCAAGGTTATGTCAAGGTTATGTCAAGGTTATGTCAAGGTTATGTCAAGGTTATGTCAAGGTTATGTCAAGGTCGTGGGCATCGCCCCCGGCCGCGCGCCGTATTGCGGGGTGGAGGGTGGCGGAAGGGGTGGAGACGTTGTCTGACCACAGATACATAGTTCTCGACCTCTCCGCCGCCCCACCATCGACATCCCGTCGTCGCCCCGCCGATGAAGGTTCGCCTCAGCCGCGGTGGGCGCTGAAGCGCCTCGACCAGGACGCTCTGATGGCGGCAGCCCACGTCGTGGCCTGGCCAGCAACACCGGCCGGGCCAGTCGACGGGAATGGGGAGGCCCGATGGTTCCGGGGCGCAATGACGTCGGTTTGCGACGTCGCCATGCCCCGGGCCAGGGTCTTCCCGAGGAAGGCGGTGTACTGGTGGTCGCGCGCGATAGCGGAATTACGCACCGAGTGCGTCCGCGCGCGACGCCAGTACGCTCGCGCCCGTCGACGCCGACGTACGGACGACGTGCTGGCTGCCCAGCTGTACGGGCGATATCGGGAGAAGGTGGTCGCCCTGCAGCTGGCCATCAGGCGAGCGAAGGACCAGGCCTGGCGCGATCTCCTCGGCTCTCTGAACCGAGATCCGTGGGGGCGCCCATACAAGATGGCTTTGGGACGATTGCGTCCCTGGGCGCCCCCCGTGACGGAGAGCCTGGATCCGGGGCTGCTCGGGCGGGTCGTGGACGCTTTATTCCCCGTTAGCGGGGAGGCGTCCCGGCCCGTCCCTGAGCCAGAGGAACATGAGTGGTCCCCGGATCTTGAGGTCGCGCCGGAGGAGATGGCCGGGGTCGTCAAATGGCTCCGGGGCAAGAGTACCGCCCCGGGGCCGGACGGTATCCCCGGCCGGGTCTGGTTGCTCGCCGCGAGCGTCCTGGGGGAGAGGCTGAGGAGCCTCTACTCTGGGCTCCTCAAGTCGGGGACGTTCCCCGACCTATGGAGAGAAAGTCGGATGGTCCTCTTGAGGAAGGATGGGAGGCCGGGGGATTCTCCCTCCGCGTACCGGCCCATTTGTCTCCTGGATGAGGCGGGCAAGATCTTCGAGAAGATCATTGTTGCCCGCCTCTCCAGACACCTGTCCCGCGACGGCCCAGATCTGGCGGACTGCCAGTTTGGCTTCCGGGAGGGGCGATCGACGGTAGACGCTATTGACCGTCTCAAGTCCCTCTCGGACAATGCCGTGGCAAGGGGCGGGGTGTGCTTGGCGGTGTCCATTGACATCGTCAATGCGTTCAACACCCTGCCCTGGTCCGCCATTAGGGAGGCCCTCGTCGATCACCAGGTGCCTCCCTATCTGAGGCGGGTGATCGGGGCCTACCTGCGGGACAGGTGGGTTGAATACCCGGGCCGGTGCGGGATGATACGGAGGGAAGTGGACCGCGGGGTCCCGCAGGGGTCCGTTTTAGGACCGCTCCTGTGGGACCTTGGTTACAACGCGGTCCTGGAAAAGGCCTCCCTGCCCGACGGTGCCACCCTCGTCTGCTACGCGGACGACACGTTGGTGGTCGCCGTCGGGAGTACCTTCGAGAGGACCATCCGACGAGCAGAGGTTGCGGTGGCAGCCGTCGTCGCGAGGATCCGCGATCTGGGGCTGAAAATAGCCCCGGAGAAGGCCGAGGCTGTCTGGTTCCACGGACGGCCTCGGTCACGGCCACCGGCCAGATCGTGGATCCGGGTTGGAGAAGCCTGCGTCGAGGTGAAGTCCGAGTTGAAATATCTCGGACTGATCCTCGACAGCCGCTGGAGCTTCGATGCGCATCTCGACCGTCTCGTCCCCCGAGTCGAAAAGGCGGCGGCCTCTTTGGGCCGCCTGCTGCCCAACCTCGGGGGACCGGGAGATTTGGTGCGCCGCCTATACCTGGGCGTGGTGCGGTCTATGGCCTTATACGGTGCCCCAATATGGGCGCCGTACGTGATGACCAGCCGGCGCAACACGCTGTTGTTGCGCCGGCTGCAGAGGCGGATGGCCATCCGCCTCATAAGAGGTTACCGCACCACGTCTACCGTGGCGGCGCTTGCTCTGGCGGGAGAACTTCCCTTCGAGCTTCAGGCGGCGGTGCGCGCCTATGTTTATAGGCGCACAAGCATCGCCAGCCGTGCTCGAGGGGCCCCGCCGGAGCGAGAGACGGTCGAGGGCTTCGAGCTCCAGGCCCGGCGACTAGCGCTCGCCAGATGGCGTGCCGAGCTTTGCTCCCACGCCGGCGAGCGCGTCCCCGGGGCTCTCCTGCCGCACTTCACCTCGTGGCGGGAGAGACGGCATGGCAGGCTCTCCTACCGAGCGACGCAGGTGTTCACCGGGCATGGCTGCTTCGGTGTCTACCTGTGTCGCATCGGGCGGGAAGCGACGACGGTGTGCCACCATTGTGGCGCGGAGGAAGACTCGGCGCAGCACACGCTGGAGGAATGTCCCGCCTTTTCAGCGCTGCGCCGAGTCCTAAAACGAGAAGTCGGCCACGACCTCGCACTCTCCAGCCTAGTTGGGGCCATGCTGGAGGGCCCGGGGAAGTGGGCGGCAGCAATCACTTTCTGCGAGGAGGTTATGTCGCGGAAGGAGGCTGCCGAGCGGGATCGGGAGCTTACAGATCCCGCCCGACGTGCCCGGGGACGGCGTGCGCGCCCACGCCGAGAAACCCCGGGCAGCTGAGAGTAGGCGGGCGGCGGGTGTACCAGTACATGCTGGTTTCATTGCCCGCCGCCCGCCAACAGAGGAGGACGTCCACTGTTGGGGATGGGGGATGACGAGTCGCCTGAAGGAGGCGAGGGTTAACTGTAATCCTCCTCCAATATACTCGTCGTCCCCCCGGCGTCCGCTGTGATCAGGGCGGGGGCCCTGGTCACCTATCGCGCGGTCGCCGTGTCGGGGCGGTGCGGGGTGCGACCCCTCGCGCCGCCGAATTTAAATGGATTTAGGGGGGAGGATTATATCTCCCCCGGGACGCGGCCGGCCATCCTTACCATTCTGATGGCCGGCCAGGCGAGGGGGAGCCGCGGTAGTGTTCTTCAAGAGTTCCCGTGGCTCCCCCGTTGAATCGCCAGCGATCGGTCCTGCGTCCTCAGGTCGCCGTGGAGGTTTTAGTGGGTCGATCCCCACACTACCCTCGTCCCGCTCCCCCGGGCGGGGCGGGGGTGTCTGGCGAGCAGATTTCCTCCACGTAAAATAAAAAAAAAAAAAAAAAGGTTATGTCAAGGTTATGTCAAGGTTATGTCAAGGTTATGTCAAGGTTATGTCAAGGTTATGTCAAGGTTATGTCAAGGTTATGTCAAGGTTATGTCAAGGTTATGTCAAGGTTATGTCAAGGTTATGTCAAGGTTATGTCAAGGTTATGTCAAGGTTATGTCAAGGTTATGTCAAGGTTATGTCAAGGTTATGTCAAGGTTATGTCAAGGTTATGTCAAGGTTATGTCAAGGTTATGTCAAGGTTATGTCAAGGTTATGTCAAGGTTATGTCAAGGTTATGTCAAGGTTATGTCAAGGTTATGTCAAGGTTATGTCAAGGTTATGTCAAGGTTATGTCAAGGTTATGTCAGGTCGGATAAGGGACTGTCATGCGTAACTAAGGTCTTTTGGCCATAGCCTCTGCAGTTCAAGTCTTCCCCACCTTCACGTGGTACCGGCTGTTCTCGCCGAAGGGGTTCAGGCTCTCGAATGACGCAGCAACAGTGGTAGCTGTCGACGGGCACAACCACTCACTTTCATATACACACACGTTCTACGCGTGCTTCCGGGCACCCTTTGTCTCGGGGAGAGTGTAAGAGAGGCCTTCCCCTTTTTCCGGGGAGCCAGTGGATGAATTGAGTAACCCTATAAACGGGTTCACTCGTGAATGAAGGGGGCCTACCTATAAACGGGAATGCCCTGGCGGGTTATGAATGGTCCGGGTACCTGGTCAATAGGTGCACCGGAATATGAATGAGTCTCCGAGTTCGAGGGGTCGCTGTCTGGGAGTACGGTGCAGTGATCGTCGGGGGAGGGAATGATCGGGGGTCCTGAGGGGACTTCCTCGTGTCCGTGTGCGCCCCCTATCTGGAGGGTACAGCGGTTAACACCGGTGGGCACTGCCGGGCCGCCATTAGTAGGGGGGCCCGAACCCAGCCCAGCCAGTTGGGAGGCAGCCCTGCACAGTGGTAGGGCGAATACGCTAAATCCCGCTTCTCGTAGTAGTGCCGAGTGGCGTCCGGACGGGTACCCTGCTGCGGGGAGCGGGGGGGGAACCGACGAGGCCACCGGATTGTAGGGACGCTCGGACATCGGGGGGGTCCAGGACGGGCTGCCGGTGCCCCTTCTCCCGGCGATCCTCCTGACCATATCACACACCTACACTCTCTTACACTGTTTTTGTCCCCTTTTTGTTTAATTCTTTTTTTTAAAAAATGAATAAAGATATTGAAAATAAGCAGGCTTTTACAGTGCCGCCTGCGTCCCTCGGTTTATCCGAGGTAAGGGTGCTTCCCGGCACCCGCAATTCCGCCAAGTCGGTAGGCAACCAGGCCGACTTGGACGTGCTGGCTACTGGAAGTCAGCGCCTCGATCTCGCGCAGGAGGGCTCGCCCTTTCTGCCGAGAAAGAGTTTGGCACGGTCTCCGCCGTCAGGATCTCGTGATCCTGCACGTGAGGCCGAGGACCGGGAGAATCCCCGGACGGCGGCCGTTACGGCCTCCTCTCCGGTGCCCAATCCCCCCTCCCCTCCCTTCTTCTCCCCTCTCCCTCCTTCCTCCCTCTTTACCTTCCCTTCTTCCCCCACCCTTGGCTCCGGAAAGGGGTCAGCGGGGAGGGGGAAGATCAAGAGGAAGAGGACCGCTTTTTCGTCGCCCGAAGAAGCACACGAATGCACGTCGGACGAATCGACGTCGGCCAGTGGTTATGTGAGTCCCCTGCCTTGCTTGGAGACTCAAGTTAAGAAGGCGGTTGCCGGTACGCGAGCCCTCTCCAAAAAGCTAGGCGCCTTAGCTGAGCAAGAGGAGGGCACGCGTAAGCTATTTAACACCATTATCAGGAGTCTCAACGAGGTGCAACATGCGGTCAAGGCTATGAGGAGGAACGAGCGTGCCCCTTCAACCTTGACTCCAGCCCACCGCCCTCCAACACGGAGCTCCCCAGCTCCGGACGCGAAGCCTGGAGGTCGCGGGGTCAATACGGGCACGCAGACCGAGCCTGCGACGGAGAGGATGGACACCGAGTGCATCGCCCCGCCGAGGACCAGGTCTTGTGGCACTCAGACCTGCGACCCGCAGGAGGTGGACGATCATGACGTTGCGGACTGGACGCGCGGGGCCAGGGACTGGCCATCTCTCCGAGCACTGGTGGACAGGAGGTGGGCGGAATCGTCGTTCGTGAACACGACGATTGTCGAGGGTAACCCCCTCGTTAGCTGTCCGGACGACGATCTGGCGTGCTTCGCCCCAGCTGACCTCGAGGTGGGAACGGGCCCTGCCCGCTTCCTTCTAGACCGGATACCGGGGGTTGCTGACCTGAGGACGGACCCTCCATCGGTTGGTGAGTCCACATTTCTCACCCTCAGGACATCCATTCCGCGCCGCGATGCCCCCCCCAGAATCCGCGAGAAAAGAATATTTTTCGCGGCTGACAGGGCAACCGGGTCCAGCACCTTCGCGGCGGAAAACGCGTACAGGGCACTCGCGCACTTAAGGGAGTTGGGAGTCAAGATGGCATGCAAGTGCATAGCCATTGCCTCCCACCCCGACATTCCGTCGGAGCCTTTCCGAAAGATGCTCGAGGCGGTTTTTTCGGGAACCGGGGTTGCAATTAAGATCTGGGGGATCCCAGCCGGCCAAATGCGTCGCCCCCCCGAGCAGCCCTCCGACACGGTACTGGTGAGGGGCGAGAACCTCACGTACGCTCAGATGCTTCGGGCCGTAAAGGATAAGGTCGACATCGACGGCGCGGGGATTCTCGTCTCCGACGTCAGGACCAGCAGGGATGGACATATGCTCATTCAAGTGAGGGGCGACGGGGCGAAGGCCAGGGCCCTCAGCTCCCTTGTTAACGAAAAAGTACAAGGGCTTAGGGCGTCGGTCGGGGTGGGAAGGGGCCCTCTCCGCACCTTGCACCTCCGCCGTGTCGAAGGCGACGCGACCGTCGACGACATAAAGGCGGCCATCCACAGGAGGCTGCCCGAATTTCCATCTGACAGCTACAAGATACGCGCTCTCCGGCCGGCGTTTGCTGGGAGGCAGAATGCATCTATTCTGGCTCCCGCGTCGGTGGCGGCGCGTATCCTCGCCCTCAGCCCGCTACGCGTGGGCTGGAGCTGCTGTCTGGTAACTGAGCGCGAGGAAATCCTCCAGTGCTTCAGGTGCCGGGGATACGGACATCGGGCCGCTGATTGTAAAGGGCCAGACCGTACAAAGGTCTGCCGCAAATGCGGCGCTGATGATCACCGGGCGGGCGAGTGTAAGGGGCGCGAGAGGTGCGTGGTCTGCGACCAGGACGGGCATCGGGACGGGGGTCTCAGATGTCCTGCCTACCGCAGGGCCCTTGAAGAGGCTAGGAGCAAGGGGGGGAAGCCTCCTTCTAACGAACGACGTCCAAAAATAACGCCGCGAGCGCGAGCCTCTCCCCCTTCGGTTGAAAAGGTGATTAGCTCGTCCGCGGTGCGTAATCACAATATAACATCTGAGCAGTCTGCTCGTCGGGATGAAGCAGGCATTAGTTCTGGGGGCGGTGGTACGCGCGCGGGTGGATGTCCGCAGCCTGCACCGCGCGGTGCATCGGCCGGGGGGGTACCCCCTGTGCCAAGTAGCGCGTCGCCAACGCGCAGCGATGTCTGCGCAGACCAGGGCGCAGACTCGGCCTGTCGCCGCGAACCGTGCCGGAAAGAGCCGAAGCTCAGGCTGAAGAGAGCGCCGGCCCAGGGACGCGCGGGGAGAGACGGGCTGACGAGTCCGAATGACGTCGTCTTGCGTCCGCGCAGCACGGAACGCGCAGGCGGCGGCGCAGGCGCGGCCGAGCTGGGCGAAATTACACGACAGGTGCCGAGCGGCTCAACAAGCACTGCGGAGCAGGGACGTGCGGAGAGGGACGGTCCTCTCCGTCAAAATATAGAAAATAAGGCTGACGTCACGTAACGTCTGTTTCGATACGCGACTGACACGCACGGTTTTTTGTGCAAGAGTTTTTGTGCGAGGTATATTTCTTGTCGGCCTACTTTTAAAACTTTTTCTTTTCTTACAGTTCTTTTCTTTTTCTTTTGTTATAACGTTAGCTTATCGGTCGTTAACCGATAAGTTTTGAAATTTAATTTATTTAATTTTATTAGTGAAGTGCAGTGTGTGGGTGCAACGGCAACGCCGAGCTTAACATTGCTGCACGGAATTTACTGTTTGGTTCACCGGAATACCTTCGCTTCGATTTTAGCAGAGCGCAAACGTCTCGCCGACGGTAAATCCCATATTTACTCTCAATTTTCGATTTTCACGAGACGTTATACTAGTGCGGCGCAATGGCTAATATGGCCAGTTTACAGAGTATCCGGCTGGGGGGTCTCAATGTTCTCCAGATAAACCTGCATAGGTGTCGGCTAGCCCACGATTTACTGCAGCAGGCTGTGCGTGAGCTCGAGGTCGACGTTGTCCTCGTGTCGGAGCCCTGGACCGTTCCAGGTGACTGGCACAGGGATGAAACCGGAAAGGCGGCCGTCTGGGTCGCGGGGAGGGGCGCTGCGGGGGCGGGGGTTAGGCCTGTAGGGGCCGTTCGGGGGGCGGTGGCGGTCAGCGTGGGTGACCTCACCCTCGTTGGCTGCTATTTCTCCCCGAATATTCCTCTCTCTGAATTCGGTGCCCTTCTCTGTGATCTTGAGGCCCTAATTGGAAATATCCCTCTGGGTCAGATTGCAGTGGGCGGGGACTTCAACGCGAAGTCCCCGGCCTGGGGATCGGTCTGCTCCGATGCAAGGGGGCACGCCGTCCTCGAGCTCATAAATAAGATGGGCCTCGTCCCGGTAAAGAGTACCGGGTCTTTCACTTTTGAGAGGGGGAGCCAGCGCTCCCTCATCGATTTTATGTTCTGTGGCGGCGGCGCCTATGCCAGGTTGATGGAGAGCAGGATCCTCGACATTGAGACTGCCTCCGACCACCGGTACATTCTACACAAGTTTGGTGGGTGCGCGGCCGGGCGGGGACCGCATCTCGGCCCACCGCGCCGGAGCATCGACACCAGGAAATTCTTGGAATTATATTGCAGGTATGCGCATGAAGCTAACCCTCTCAGTATTGTTACTGTTGAGGACGTGGACGCGTACATAGACATGATTGTCGACCTGGCCGGACGAGCGTCTCGCACCCTCCACCCCGGGCTGCGCGATAAGCGTCCCGTGTGGTGGTGGAGTAGCGAGATCGCGACGGCCAGGAAAATGGTTTGCAAGGCCAGGCGAAGCCTGCAGAGGGCCAGGCGCGGTCGGGACGCCGGGGCCCTGGAAGTTCGTATCTCGGCGTATAAAGTCCTTAAAAAGGACCTGGCACGCTCTATAGCGATTGCCAAGTCCGCCGCGTGGAAAAAGTTTACTGATAGCGTGGAGGCTGATGTGTGGGGCCGGCCGTACCTGTGGGTCAGCGGCAGGGTCAAGGGACGCTCTCCGCCAGCATCCCTTAGTGCCGGCGAGGTGGCGGACGTCGTCCGCAAGCTTTTTGTAACGGAGCCTCCTAGTGGGGCTCCTTTCCCTCGAATTGAGGAGTTTATATCAGAGTGCCCTGCCTCTTCTAGGCAGTTTTTTACAGAGGACGAGGTCGAGGCGGCCATCAAAAAGGTCAAGAGGAAGGCGGCCGGCGTCGACGGCATAGCGTCCTCCGTGGTCTGGGCTCTTGGGAGAGAGGCGCTCAGCCACGTCGCCCACCTTTTCAACACATGCCTCGAATTGGGATATTTCCCGGAGGCGTGGAAGGTGGGCCGGCTGGTGTTGATCCCTAAGAAGCCTGGACCCGGGGGCGTGGTGTCGTGGCGCCCGCTTTGCCTTCTCTCGAACTTCTCCAAGGCGTTTGAGTATTGTCTCAAGGAGCGCCTGGCGTCCGTTGTGGCCTTCGCAAGCAATCAATTTGGCTTTGTCAAGCGCAAAAGCACGGTCGATGCCATGTGTCGCCTCATCGACACATGGGACGCTGCCAAGCGTACAGGATTGCATTGCGTAATGGTTGCCTTGGACGTCAGGAATGCCTTTAACACCGTAAGGTGGGACGGTATTTTGGGCGCCTTGGCGGGGAAAGGGGTCTCGGCTCCGCTGTTGCGCGTGCTGAGTAGCTATCTCAGTGGGCGCGTGGTGGAGGCGACGACCCCGTCCGGACCTGAGCGTTTTCCAGTTCATGCCGGGGTGCCTCAGGGCTCCGTTCTCGGCCCCTGGTTCTGGAACGCCCAATACGATGGCCTCCTCGAGATGTCTCTTCCCAGGCACTGTAGTCTAATAGGATTTGCGGACGACGTCGCCCTGCTCGTCGGCGCGCGCAGTGCCGACCGCGTGGTTGCGTTGGCCGAGCAAACGCTCGCCCGCATCCGCGCGTGGTTCGGGGACAACCATCTAGAGCTGGCGGAGGAGAAGACCGAGGTCCTGCACCTGACCAGCAGGAAGGCTCCGGGGCCCCTCCAGCTGGCCCTCGGTTCGGCGTCCCTTCGAGGCGGCGGATGCGTGCGCTACCTCGGACTGCTGATCGAGGGAAATCAGTGTTTTCGTGCACATGTCAGGCGAAGCTGCGAGAAGGCAGCCAAGTACGCGGGCCTGCTAGCCCGAATCCTTCCCAATATCCGGGGCGGGGGCTACTGGGCTCGGCTGCTCTATTATAGGGTGGTCGAGTCGGTGGTCCTCTACGCGGCCCCTGCTTGGGCGCACGTGGCGTCGAGGTGCGGCAACGATAAGGCCATTAACGCGGTCCAGCGTTCGATCCTGGCCCGAGTGGCCAGGTCGTACAGGACCGTGTCCCTCGACGCCGTTTGTGTTCTGGCGGGCGTGCCGCCTCTGGTGTTGGTGGCGGAGGAAAGGCTTCGCATTTTTCGCAGGCTGTCCACCCTCGACCGGGGCTCGGAGGGCTTCGTGTCGGAGGCTGGGCGGGTTAAGGCTGAGGAAAGGCTTGTCACGCTACAGCGTTGGCAAGACAGATGGGACGCTGCAAAGCATGGACGCTGGACCCACCGCTTGATTCCCGTTATCAGCGAGTGGGTCCAGTGGGGCCCTAAAATTCTCAGTTTTCACCTGACCCAGTTTATCACCGGGCACGGATGCTTCTCTGAGTATCAGTCGAGGATGGGCTTTTTGTCGAGTGATCTCTGCCTGGCATGTGGGCGCGGGCCTGATGGCCCCGTTCATGCGTTCTTGGAGTGCGGGCGTTTTGCTGCCGAGAGGGGCGCCGCCGAGGGTTCGATGGGTACAGCTATCAGCCTCGGCAATTTTATGGCGCTTTTAAAAAACGACACCACCAGGACAATTCTCGTTCGCTACATCACCGGTGTTGCCAAGCAACGAGAAGAGCTTGATCGGACAGAAAAGCGACGGCACTGTAGGATGCGAGGCACCTCCAGTTGATCTGGTTGGGTCAATAGTCTAGGCGTTCACTATTTAATTTATTTATTATTTATTCTTTTTTTTTTTTTTTTTTTTTTTTTTTTTCTTTCACTTTTATTTATGTACTTATTTATTTTCTATTTTATGTCACTTATTTATAGATGTTTGTTCTAGACTTCGGTTCCCCTAGGTTTGTCTAGGTGCTCCATGGCTATTTTTTTCTTGTCTTTAGGATTTTCTAGCATAGGCTTACCGTGGCCTTTGTCAAACGGTCATGACAGACGATCCAGACACCCACCGTGCAGGAATCCCGAGAGGGGACGCCGCGGTGGGTGTTCTGCGCAAAGGCTGAAGCCTGAGGAGGGGTTTAGTGGGTATACCAGGCATTGCACCTTTCGCCAGGGAGTCCCACACTCCCGCCCACTAACACCATAGGGCGGCGTGCGCAAAGCATTCCCCTCCTCCTGAAAAAAAAAAAAAAAAAAAAAAAAAAAAAAAAAAAAAAAAAAAAAAAAATGTCAAGGTTATGTCAAGGTTATGTCAAGGTTATGTCAAGGTTATGTCAAGGTCGCGCGATCTCCTCGGCTCTCTAAACCGAGATCCGTGGGGGCGCCCATACAAGATGGCATTGGGACGATTGCGTCCCTGGGCGCCCCCCGTGACGGAGAGCCTGGATCCGGGGCTGCTCGGGCGGGTCGTGGACGCTTTATTCCCCGTTAGCGGGGAGGCGTCCCGGCCTGTCCCTGAGCCAGAGGAACATGAGTGGTCCCCGGATCTTGAGGTCGCGCCGGAGGAGATGGCCGGGGTCGTCAAATGGCTCCGGGGCAAGAATACCGCCCCGGGGCCGGACGGTATCCCCGGCCGCGTCTGGTTGCTCGCCACGAGCGTCCTGGGGGAGAGGCTGAGGAGCCTCTACTCTGGGCTTCTGAGGTTGGGAACGTTCCCCGACCTATGGAGAGAAAGTCGGATGGTCCTCTTGAGGAAGGATGGGAGGCCGGGGGATTCTCCCTCCGCGTACCGGCCCATTTGTCTCCTGGATGAGGCGGGCAAGATCTTCGAGAAGATCATTGTTGCCCGCCTCTCCAGACACCTGTCCCGCGACGGCCCCGATCTGGCGGACTGCCAGTTTGGCTTCCGGGAGGGGCGATCGACGGTCGACGCTATCGACCGTCTCAAGTCCCTCTCGGACAATGCCGTGGCAAGGGGCGGGGTGTGCTTGGCGGTGTCCATTGACATCGTCAATGCGTTCAACACCCTGCCCTGGTCCGCCATTAGGGAGGCCCTCGTCGATCACCAGGTGCCTCCCTATCTAAGGCGGGTGATCGGAGCCTACCTGCGGGACAGGTGGGTTGAATACCCGGGCCGGTACGGGATGATACGGAGGGAAGTGGACCGCGGGGTCCCGCAGGGGTCCGTTTTAGGACCGCTCCTGTGGGACCTTGGTTACAACGCGGTCCTGGAAAAGGCCTCCCTGCCCGACGGTGCCACTCTCGTCTGCTACGCGGACGACACGTTGGTGGTCGCCGTCGGGAGTACCTTCGAGAGGACCATCCGACGAGCAGAGGTTGCGGTGGCAGCCGTCGTCGCGAGGATCCGCGATCTGGGGCTGCAAATAGCCCCGGAGAAGGCCCAGGCTGTCTGGTTTCACGGACGGCCTCGGTCTCGGCCACCGGCCAGATCGTGGATCCGGGTTGGAGAAGCCTGCGTCGAGGTGAAGTCCGAGTTGAAATATCTCGGACTGATCCTCGACAGCCGCTGGAGCTTCGATGTGCATCTCGACCGTCTCGTCCCCCGAGTCGAAAAGGCGGCGGCCTCTTTGGGCCGCCTGATGCCCAACCTCGGGGGACCGGGAGATTTGGTGCGCCGCCTATACCTGGGCGTGGTGCGGTCTATGGCCTTATACGGTGCCCCAATATGGGCGCCGTACGTGATGACCAGCCGGCGCAACACGCTGTTGTTGCGCCGGCTGCAGAGGTGGATGACCATCCGCCTCATAAGAGGTTACCGCACCACGTCTACCGTGGCGGCGCTTGCTCTGGCGGGTGAACTTCCCTTCGAGCTTCAGGCGGCGGTGCGCGCCTATGTTTACAGGCGCACTAGCATCGCCAGCCGTGCTCGAGGGGCCCCGCCGGAGCGAGAGACGGTCGAGGGCTTCGAGCTCCAGGCCCGGAGACTAGCGCTCGCCAGATGGCGTGCCGAGCTTTGCTCCCACGCCGGCGAGCGCGTCCCCGGGGCTCTCCTGCCGCACTTCACCTCGTGGCGGGAGAGACGGCATGGCAGGCTCTCCTACCGAGCGACGCAGGTGTTCACCGGGCATGGCTGCTTCGGTGTCTACCTGTGTCGCATCGGGCGGGAAGCGACGACGGTGTGCCACCATTGTGGCGCGGAGGAAGACTCGGCGCAGCACACGCTGGAGGAATGTCCCGCCTTTTCAGCGCTGCGCCGAGTCCTAAAACGGGAAGTCGGTCACGAACTCGCACTCTCCAGCCTAGTTGGGGCCATGCTGGAGAGCCCGGGGAAGTGGGCGGCAGCAATCTCTTTCTGCGAGGAGGTTATGTCGCGGAAGGAGGCTGCCGAGCGGGATCGGGAGCTTACAGATCCCGCCCGACGTGCCCGGGGACGGCGTGCGCGCCCACGCCGAGAAACCCCGGGCAGCTGAGAGTAGGCGGGCGGCGGGTGTACCAGAATATGCTGGTTTCATTGCCCGCCGCCCGCCAACAGAGGAGGACGTCCACTGTTGGGAGTGGGGGATGACGAGTCGCCTGAAGGAGTCGAGGGCTAACTGTGATCCCCCTCCAATATACTCGTCGTCCCCCCGGCGGCCGCTGTGATCAGGGCGGGGGCCCTGGTCACCTATCGCGCGGTCGCCGTGTCGGGGCGGTGCGGGGTGCGACCCCTCGCGCCGCCGAATTTAAATGGATTTTAGGGGGGAGGATTATATCTCCCCCCGGGACGCGGCCGGCAATAGTTACCATATTGATGGCCGGCCAGGCGAGGGGGAGCCGCGGTAGTGTTCTTCAAGAGTTCCCGTGGCTCCCCCGTTAGATCGCCAGCGATCGGTCCTGCGTCCTCAGGTCGCCGTGGAGGTTTTAGTGGGTCAAACCCCACACTACCCTCGTCCCGCTCCCCCGGGCGGGGCGGGGGTGTCTGGCGAGCAGATTTCCTCCACGTAAAATAAAAAAAAAAAAAAAAAAAAAAAAAAAAAAAAAAAAAGGTTATGTCAAGGTTATGTCAAGGTTTCCGACTGCTCCCGGGCTCGTCGTCAGCGAGGAAAAGAGGACGGCCGCCGACGACCGGCGAATATGTTGGCCTCGCAGAGGCCAAACTTAGGCTGGCCGAGGCTTCGCAGCTGGAGGCCGAGGCAAGGGAGGTGGCGGCGATATTCGACCCGGGAGCCCCCGTGCCGAGACCATCGCGGTCGAGCGTCCCGCTCCCGGACGAGACGGATATAGCGGAAAATTTCCGCAACCGTCCAACGCGGGATGTCGCGGCCGCTATATTGGAGAGCCTGGATGAAGTGGCCAGGATCTCC